>NC_035107.1:15391494-16037944 GCF_002204515.2 Aedes aegypti
ATAAAGAAATTCCTTCAGGGATTCCACAAGAAATACTGCAAAAGAATTCACCAAAACTTCCTGCACCGGTTTTCACCAGAAATTCGTTCAGAGATTTCGCTTGTAGAATCCTCCGTGGATTCTTCTACACACTTAAATTATTTCACCGACCTCAGTAAAACGTTTCGCCGAGAACCCAACAGCTGAGAATTCGGTAATTTTGAATGCCGAATCTCGGTACTTATTTCACTGAGATTTCGGCAATCCAATTTTTTTGCCGGTAAAAAAGTTTTACCGTGAACTCTGTAAAAGTTTTACCGTGAATCGTCAATTTTTTACCGAGATACCAGCTGTTGGTTTCTCGGAGATTCTGTTTAAGTGTGTAGGGAATCTTCAATATCGTCAATTCTTCAATTCATAATACATATCATAAATTTCTCCAGTGTTCCTCAAAAGATTTCTCCTGGTGCCTGCAAGAGGCATTCCTCTTGAAATTTTTTCGGGAATTACTTCAAGTATCTACCAGAAATTCCTCTAAGGATGCCTAAAGGAATAGGGGCCTAAATCTTTTGATAAAACCTTTTTTTTATTGAATAATACGATAGAGCGTGTTTTAATTACTATTTTGGAAAATTTTCTCGCTCATTTGAACCTTAACATATTTTATCATTGTTGACGTTCACTTAGTCTACAAAAACGCCACATGGGTTCAACGTTTCAACACTGGGGTTGTTCTTATGTGACATTTCGGAAAATACACGGAAAACAAAATACACCCAAAATTTGAGTTTAAACCAAGGGGTGTAACAAAATCTCAAAAACCTGAAATAATTGTTTTTCCTAACTTAAACCAAAAAATAACGTTTAAAAATTGAGTAAATACGTGTTTGGGACCTAAACTTAGGCGATTGGTACTTAGATTTTGAAAGGGCCTTAGGACCCAATTATTTCTTCAAATCCTCCAGAAATTCCTTCCAAAATTTCTTGCAAGAATTTCTTCAACGAATCTACCAAGAATTACCTTAGAGAATCCTTCAGAGATTGCTTTAAAAATTCTCTCAAGGATATATTTAGGTATTTCTCCACGAAAATTCTCTGTGAATTGTGGACTTCTTGGATTTTTCATTGATTACTTCCCTGAAATTTCTGACAATCCTGAATAAATTCAGTCAATGTCAATCCTGGTGGAACCTTCGAAGGTTTTTCTGATGGAACTTCTGGCGAAGCTCTGGTGAGATTGTCAGAGTTAACCGGGAAA
Organism: Aedes aegypti; assembly: GCF_002204515.2. Lineage (NCBI taxonomy): Eukaryota > Metazoa > Arthropoda > Insecta > Diptera > Culicidae > Aedes > Aedes aegypti. The sequence goes on from NC_035107.1 coordinate 15,392,732, forward strand.
GAACTTCTGGCGAAATTCATTAGAAAACGCTTCTCTCGAAAAATAACTTTTGAAAAGAATCGAGATAATACAGGTGGAATAGTTATGGGAAAATGCGATCGAATCCCTTACGAAATTCTTTGTGGGATCCTTGGAGAACATCTTGGCGGAATTCCTGGGGTTTTTTTTTGAAAAAAAAAATTTTTTTGGAGGAATTTTTTGATTCTTGGTAAAATCACTGAAAAAAATATTTAAAATGTGGGATTTCTGAAGGAAATATGCGAAGGATTTCTATTTGTTATCCTTAGAGGAAATCCTAGCGGAGTTTTTGAAGTAATTTTCATGGTGGAATCCCTGAAGAAATTCTTGTTAGGATCCCGGACGAAATTCCTTTTCTGAATCCCAGGAGGAACTTCTGATGGAGTCACTAAAGGATTCTTTAACTGCTCATAATAAATTTCTGGTAAAATCCCTGGAGGAATTCTCGATACTCCCGAGAATCTGGAGATATTCCGGGAGGAATCCCTTGAGGAATTCCGGAATCTAAATTAAATTCTAAAAAAGTATTCGTAATGGAATCCATGGAAGAACTCCTAACGAAATCTATAGAAGAACTCCTGATGAAATCCCCAGAGTAACTTCTGGAAGAATCTCTGAAAGGACTTCTTATGTAATCCCTGGAGTAACTCCTGATGACATCCTTAGGAAAACTCTTGATAGATTTCCCGTAGAAATTCCAGGTATAATCTCGGAAGGAACTTCTAATGGAATTCCTAGAAGAACTTCTGATGGCATTTCTAGAAGGAAACTTAATTGAATTCTAGGAGGCATTCCAGGTAAAATCTCTGGAGGAATTCCTAATGAAACCTCTGAAGTAACTTCACATCAAATCCCTAAAAGATCCTGTAATCCTCAGAAAACCCCTGATGTAATCCCTAGAAGCACTTCTGATGTAATCCTTGGAGGAGTTCCAGATGTGGAGTCTCTGAAGGAACTTCTGAAGGAATCCCTAGAGGAGCTCCTGATGGAAACCCTATAGGAACTCCTGAGGAATTCCTGATAAGATTATTGGAGGTACTCATGATTCCATAATAAAATCTTAGAAGTACTCCTAACGGAATCAATGGAAGAACTTCTGATGGAATCCTTGCAAAAACTCCTAACGAAATCTATTGAAGAACTCCTGATGAAATCCCCAGAGGAACTTCTGATGAAATCCCTGTAAAAAATTCTGATGTAGTCTCTGGAGGCACTGCTGATGGAAACCCCAGGGAAACTCTTGATAGATTTCCTGTAGGAATTCCAGGGAGAATCTCTGAAGGAACTCTTTATGGAATCCCGGGAGAAACTCCTTGTAAAACCCCCAGAAAATCTCCTGATGGAATCCCTAAATGTAATCCTGATAGAATCCCCCTAGGAACCGCTGATAGTAACCCTGGAGGAACTTTTGGACGAATCCTTGGAGGAATAATAGAATCATTGGAGAACTTCCGATGGAATTCACAGAAGAACTACTTATGGAATCCCTGGAGAAATTAGAGTTGAAATCTCTGAAGATACTCCTGATGGAATCCCTAGGGAACTCATGATAGAATTCCTGTAGGAGTTCTAGGTAGATTCTCTGAAGGAACTCCTAATGGAATCCCTGGAGGAATTCCAGATGAAATACCTAAAAGAACTACTAATGTAATCTTCAGTAAATCCATGATGTAATCCCTGTAGGAGATCAAGAGGTGGAGTCTCTGAAGGAACTCCTGAGGAATTCCTGATAAGCTTCTTTGAGGAATGTCTGATGGAATTCCTGGAGAAACTACTTATGAAATCCCTAAAATAAATCCTGATGCAATTCCTTTAAGAACTCCTGATATAATCTCTGGAGGAATTCCAGGTGGAATCTCTAAGGAACTCCTGATGGAATTCCTAGAGGAACTCACGATGAAATCCCTGGAAAAATTCCTGATAAGATTTTGATCTAAATCCTGATAAAATCTCTGGAGGAATTACTGATAAGATTCCTGATGGAACTCCTGATAGAATCCATGGAGGACATCCTGATATCATCTATGGGGGAACTGCTGAAATAATCTCTAGGGGAATTCCAGATGGAATCTCTTAAGAAACTCTTTATGGAATCCCGGGAGAAACTCCTTGTAAAACCCCCAGAAAATCTCCTGATGGAATCCCTAAATGTAATCCTGATAGAATCCCCCTAGGAACCGCTGATAGTAACCCTGGAGGATCTTTTGGACGAATCCTTGGAGGAATAATAGAATCATTGGAGAACTTCCTATGGAATTCACAGAAGTACTACTTATGGAATCCCTGGAGAAATTAGAGTTGAAATCTCTGAAGAAACTCCTGATGGAATCCCTAGGGAACTCATGATAGGATTCCTGTAGGAATTCTAGGTAGAATCTCTGAAGGAACTCCTAATGGAATACTTGGAGGGACTCCTAATAAAATGCTTAGAAGAACTTCTGATCGAATTTCTAGAGAAACTCTTGATATAATTTTAGGAGCAATTCCAGGTAGAATCTCTGAAGGAACTCCTAATGAAATCGCTAAGAGAACTTCTGATGCAATCCCCAGAAAACTCCTGATGTAATCCCAAGAAGAACTTCTGATCTGATCACTGGAAGAGTTCCATGTGGAGTCTCTGAAGAAAATTCTAATGGAATAACTAGAGGAACTACTGATGGAATCCCCATAGGAACTACTGAGGAATTCCTGATAAGATTCTTCCAATGGAATCTGAAGGAAACAACTTCTTTTCAGTTTGGTGGTTATTTATTGAATGTCAGTCCTTTTACATATTCAGTCATGTCTTCCTAAGTCACTGCCTTGATGATATTAATTATATTATTCTTTATTACAACAGAATCCCTGGAGAAACTCCATATGCAATCCCTAAAATATATCATTAATTGAGGAGGAACTTGAGGAACTCCTGAAATAATCTCTGGAGGAACTTCTAATGTAATCCCTGGTGGAATTCCTGATAAGATTACTTATGGAACTCCTGACGGAATCCCTGGAGGACCTCTTGATATAATCTATGGAGGAACAGCTGAAATAATTTCTGGAGGAATTCCAGGTGGAAACTGTGAAGAAACTCTTTATGGAATCCCTGCAGGAACTCCTGTTGAAATCCCAGAAAAATTCCTGATAGAATTCCTAAAGGCTAGCCTGATAACATCCTTATAGGAACTCCTGATTGCAAGCCTGGAGAAACTTCTTAAGGAATCCTTGGAGAACTCCAGATGAAATTCCTAGAAGAACTCCTGATGGAATCCCTAGAGGAACTCATGATACAATTCTCTGGAGAAACTTCTGATGGAATTTCCAAGGAACACCTGATGGAATCTCTAGAGAAGTTCCAGGTGAAATCCCTCGGGAGTTCCTGATGGAATCCCTGGAGAAATTCCAGATGGAATCCCTGGAGGAATATCAGACGAAATCCCTGAAGGACCTCCTTATGGAATCCCTAGAAGAACTCCTCTTGGAAACCCTGAAGGAACTCCTGATGGAATCTTTCGTGGAATTCATGCTAAAATCTTTAGAATCTACAGCAAATAAAAAAATCTTTAGAATCAGGACCACGATCACAAACTCGTGATTTAATCCCTAGAATTGCTCCTGATCCATAAAAGAACCGCTGATGAAATCCCTGGAGGAAACTCCATTCCTTGAAAGGATTGAGTCCCTAGTGGAATCTCTGAAGAAATCCCTGGTGGAATACTTACAAGAACTTCCGATGGAAACTTTTGAATTTCTCCTGGTGAAATCCCTGAAAGAACTTTTGAAAGAATCTCTATAGGAATCCCTTAAAATAATCCTGATACAACTTCTGATAGCAACCCTTGAGGAACTTATGAAAGAATTTTTGAAGAGATATGATGGAACCAGGTCCGTCACACTCGAGCTCAGATTGGGTACGACTTCTAGTACTGCATTTCGTCCCTCGGTAGTACGTAAGGTACCCAAGCTTGACAGATCGCAGTACACTTTTCACGGCATTCTAGATTACTTTATGAGCCATAAAATTTTGGGCAACTGCAAGGGACATGGAGGTCTTTAATTTGTCTTTGGATGGAACCATTAGAGAATTCCTGATGAAATTCCCAGAAGAACTCCTGATGAAATCCCTAGAGGAACTCTTGATAGAACCCCTGGAGGAATTCCAGTTGGAAGCTCTGAAGAAACTCTTGATGAAATCCCAAGAAAAACTCCCTATAGAATCCCCTGGAGGAATTATAGATGGAATCTCTGAAGGAACTCCTGATGAAATCCCTGGAGGAATTTCAGATGAAATCCTTGGAGGAACTTCTGATGGAATCCGTAGAGGAATTTCTAGAAGGATTCCTGAAGGAACTCCTGAGGGAATCCTTCGTGGAATTTATGATATAACCTTTAGAAGTGCTCCTTATGGAATTCCTGGACAAACGCGTGATTAAATCCCTAGAGGAACTAATGATGCATTCCCTGGAGGAACTTTTGATGGAGTTCCTGTTGGAACCTCTGAAGGAATTCATGTGGAATCCTTGGAAGAATTCCTGATGATTTTTTTTTTTAAATTTCTCCTGATGGAATCCCTGAGGGATCTTTAAAATAATCTCTATAGAAACTCCTGATGGAATCTCTGGAGGAACTTCTGATGGAACCTATGAGGAATACCAGGTGAAATTTTGGCAGGAATTTCTGAAGGAATCCTTACAGGAACTCCTAATTAAATCACTGGACAAAATTTTGCTTAAATTTCTGGAGAAACATCTGATGGAATCTCTGAAGAAACTCCTTATGGGATGGAAGAACTCCTGATGAAATCTCCAGAAATACTCCTTATGGAATCCCTGAAAATAATCCTGATAGAACTCCTGATTGGTACCCTGGAGAAACTTCTGAAGGAATCCTTTCAATACTTGAAGAAATGATGGAACCATTGGAGAATTTCTGATGAAAATCTTAGAAAAACTCCTGATGGAATCCCTAGAGAAACTCTTGATAGAATCCCTGGAGGAATTCCAGGTGGAATCTCTGAAGGAACTCCAGATGGAATCTCTAGAAGGACTCCTGATGGAATCCGTCGTGGAATTTCTGGACGAACTCGTGAATGAATTCCTAGAATAACTAATGATCCCTAGAGGAAGTACTGATGAAATCCCTGGAGGAACTTTTGATGGAATTTGATGAAATCAGAGTGTCTACTCGTTTGCAGAAATGAAATTCCCTGATATTTCCAGGTTTTCCAGGTCTTGAAAAATAATTCCAGGTTTAAAAAATTCTCCAAAATATATAAGTAGATGACTAAAAATATATTTTCAAAGATTGGTATCTTTGAAAAAAAATGTAACGACAAATTTCAAACTTTTTTTTTCCTTCTAAAAACTATCTTTTTTGTTCTAAACGTGAGGAAGAAACATTCGAAAATATTGATGATTTGGCATGCTGTTACTTTAATGCCATATGAGCAATCGGCATGAAATTTTGGCAGTAAACTACAAATATAATCAATTTCATTATCACAAGATTTGAAAATTTTCACACTACCGGCTAAAAAGTTAAGCACCAGGTGTATTCGCTCAAAATAATAGTAGTTTTTCTTTTGTAAATTTTTGTTCAGCAACAATTTTATAAAAATTGGCTTGCTCATATACATTTATAGCTTGGGTGGAAATGGTTGAAACGATGAATAAAGAAAAATTCAAAAACTCAAGATTTTTTTAAAGAAATCTTTGGACCACAGCAATAATATTTTGATGAAATGCTGGCAAATGCTTGAGAAAGTTCTGGAGGAACTTAATGGGGAATCTCAGATCAAATTTATCGAGGAATTCTTGGAAAAGTTTGTAATAGATTTCATCGAACAATACCTGCATGAGTTTTGGAGCAATTCGTGAAAGTAATCGTAGATAAATTTTTAAAAAAGAATCCGAATCCAAATGAAAATGCCTAGAGTTAATAAAAAATCGGCGTATGAAGGATCTGTGGGAAATCTTCTAGAATTAACAACAGAATATATCGGTGAAAAAATCAGTGGAAAAGCATCCTGCGATAATTGCTACGATTTTTTGAAGGGTTATCTCTGTGAAAATAACTGCAGTTTTTTTTTACCTCTGGTATAAATGTTTGTGCAAGCGTTGAAGTGCTCTAGGATTTTCTAAACCAAGTTTTGAAGAAATTCTTCTAAGCATCCATCGAAAAATCGCTGGTAGCATTCCTGGAAGTATTCTAGAAGGATTTGGAAGAAAATTTGGAATGTTTGCTCTTATGTCATGTGCTCGTGAACGAAACCCAACTGGAACATTACTAGCCTTTACCTGGGAGGGAGAAACCAATACAAAATTTCTGTACGTCATAGTGAGCCGAGATTCCGCTGTCACGAACTGTCACTGTGAGCCCAGATCTCAAACATTGGACTAACATGAAAAAAGCGCGTAACTGATTAAAACACATTTTCGTATTTCTTCAAAAGTGAAAAAAATCGAATGAAAATCCATTCATGCACATAACGCAAGTAATGTCACGTGAGCACCATTTAATCTGATTGAACATAAAGCATTGAAAAACGCATCGTTCTACTTTTTCTAATGAAAATGAATATTTGGTGCATAGAAAACTGTGGCCCTTTTTTCATGTTTGTCAGGAACGATCGAAGGTGCACAACAAAAGGAAACTACCGATTTTCTAGAAGCCTGCCTTGATTCTTTTTGGCAAGCTGGAGTTATCTTGCAGTTCAAAATAAAGTTGTCTTATATTTCGTGTGTAGTATCGGTGGCCTTTACCAACTTGGCAATCTTAAATTCTGCTTCCTTGTTTAAACATGCTTTATGCTGAATAAATAAAAATCGTTTAAAGTATCAAACATGCCAACTAGCGTCTTGAAAGCGGCGCAGCCGATAAATTTTTGATTGAAAAGATTTTGTGCCACAAAAATCTACACGGAAAAAAAAAACTGTGGTAAAAATTACTATTTTAGCTGACTACGCTCATTCTTGAAACTACCATGGAATTTCAGACCCATTTACTATGTTTACGGTACATCCCACCACATTACTGAGCGGTTCCATTTGAATTCGAATGACGGTTTATTTTTGTATTTTTTGATTTGGCTGAAATTTGGCATATGCTTTCTTTATACCCAAAAATGCCTATTTGCATCATCGGTTCGCCATTTTTACTCTAGCGTTAATTTTGAGAAGGGCCTAAAAAAAGCCAATTTTCAAAAAATTAAAACTCAGAAACTATTTGTCTGATCGGTTTGGTGTCTTCCGCAAAGTTTTAGGTTATTGTTGGAACTATCTGGAAAAAAATATACACAGTAAAATTTTTTTTTGTATTTTTTTTTTATTTCGAAAATAAAGCTTAAAAATCCATTTTCACAAAAATCGTTTTCTTGATTTTTTTTATTTTTTTATATTTTAAAGTAGACAGAAAATGGAGTCTTTTGCACAGTGGGTCAAGATGGAGAAATCATGGACAAAAAAGTTATGATTTTTTGAAAAAAGGTGAATTTTTGAAAATGGTCATAATAAACTTTTTAAATATTTTTCAACTCGATTTTATGAATGTACGCAAAATTTACAACAAAAAAGGTATACAGAAAAATCTGGCTAATTTTTACCGTTTTAAAGATACAGCGATTTTAATACAAAATTATGATATAATTTTCAATTATCGGTCATTATAATATAACTAAGAAACGGTTTGTCCGATCAGTTTGGAGTCTTGCGCAAAGTTTTAGCTTATTGTTGGGACTATCTGGAAAAAAATATACACTGTAAAAAAATGTTGTAATTTTTTATATATCGAAAATAAAGCTTAAAAATCCATTTTCTCAAAAATCGTATTCCTGATTTTTTTTTTTTTATATTGAAGTAGACAAAAAATGAAGTCTTTTGCACAGTGGGTCAAGATGGAGAAATCATGGACAAAAAAGTTATGATTTTTTAAAAAAAGGTGAATTTGTTGAAAATGGTCATAATAAACTTTTCAAATGTTTCGGTAGCAATTAGCAAAATTTTCTCATATACCTTTTTTGTTGAAAATTTTGCGTACTTTCATAAAATCGGGTCGAAAAGCATTCAAAAAGTTTATTTAGACCATATTGAAAAATCAACCTTTTTTAAAAAAATCATAACAAAGCATGTGCAAAATTTCATCCAAATCAAAAAATATAAAAATGAAATTTGGGAAAAAAGTCGTCATTTTTTGTGGAACCGCTCTACTGGTACATTTGACAGAAATAATTTACAACAATCTGATTTCGACTACATACATGGTAAAATCAAGCGCATTTCTGGTCTGCTGAAAATTGCCGGTGCGAGCGCTTAATGTAACCGCCTAAAATGGTAGCTTTTACCGCACATTTTTTTGCGTGTACCATATACTACCATGTACTACTGCTTCAAAGTAATTTCCCTGAGTGTAGCCGAAATTCCCTGAGAATTCCAGGTTTTTCTAGGTAGTAGACACCCTGTGAAATTCTCCTGATGAAATACCTGGAAGAATTTTCAAAATAATCTTTATGGGAACTCCTGATGGAATATCCTTTGAGGAACTCCTAATGAAATCCCTGGAGGAACTTTCGAAAGAAATTTCTAAAGGAATCCTTACAGGAATTGCTAGTTAAATCACTGGACAAAATCTTGAAACTGCTGTTACACCTGGTAGTATCAAGGAAATAATTACCGATGAAATTCACGAAGAAGTTTCAGTAGAATTCAGAAAAGAAGAAATTCTAGGAGCATCACCTGGAAGAATTTATGGAATCGCTGTTGAAATCCCTGTTACAATCCCTAGAGAAATTCCTAATTAAACTTTTGATGAAATCACGGGTAGATTTGCCGGTGGATTCTCTGAATCTAACTCTGGAGGGATTCCTTGAGAAATATTTCAAAGGATTCCTGGATGATTTGCTAAAGAAATTTGTGGGAAACGCTAGTAAAATATATAGAAACAACTCAAGAGCGCACATTTCCGAACTCCCAGTGTTTTCTTGTGGAAGTGCAGAGGACTCAACGGCTTCCTTAAAGCAAGTAGCACGTCAACATTTCCTACCCATCCCCAAATTGATCTGCATTCGGGCGCAGCTGGCGCCGTTATTTCATTTATTTAGTTAACATCTACACAGATAACACTGAATCAACAATTTCACGCCACAATACTCGGCTCGTGGCCGCATCTCCCCATCCTCGGTTCTGCCCCACGCTCGCCAAATCGATACGCACTTGATCCGCCCACCTAGCTCGCTGCGCTCCACGCCTTCTTGTACCAACCGGATCCGAAGCGAATACCATCTTTGCAGGGTTGCTGTCCGGCATTCTTGCAACATGCCCTGCCCATCGTATCCTTCCAGCTTTGGTCACCTTCTGGATACTGGGTTCGCCGTAGAGTTGGGCGAGCTCGTGGTTCATCCTTCGCCGCCACACACCGTTCTCCTGCACGCCGCCGAAAATCGTCCTAAGCACCCGCCGTTATTGTTTGCTATAATAATAATGAGAGAACCATTGAGGATGCTACTGATCCTTAGTAGCGTCTGTTGGTTTCCTGTGCAAGTAGGTACAGCTGTTCTTGCAATAACGGAGTAGCATCTGCTGGCGGTCAATAATGCTCACGCTCTTGCTCATAGAGTGACTTCAAATGTTGTTCTAGAAATGTTCAGGTGACCTACTTCGTTCCACATAGCTTACATATTCAAACGTACAGCTCATCCCTTATCATCCAAAAATTAAGCGACCGTAATCCATCTGTTTCTTATCGCGTCGTGCATCCGTTTACTCGTTTCCATTTGTCTAGTCTCATATTGATCGCAATCTTCTACCAACCGAACCCGACCCATCATTACCCATAATAACACTAATTTCGTCCGACACCTCGCTTCGAAGCGCAATCAAAATGCAGCACAGCCTACTCCATCATCGCGAAAACTTGACCAACTGATCATCGATCATAGGTGGCGTTGCTTTTTGCCGCCATCCCTGGATATGCTGGATATGAGGGTCAACCAAACGCCTCCGTTGTAAGGTTACTTACAAATTACAGCTTCCCCGTTCCCTATTTCACACAAAGCTCTTCCAGATTGAGGTATTGAATAATAATTGCACACGGAGAAAAACAATCGACGCTCGTTTCGGCTTATTATCGTGTGCCGATTGAATCGAGTAGTCGGAAGCAATCCGTCCACTGAGGCAAAAATCTCGCATGATTTTCATAAGATCGCACTAATGAACGCGTTTTTTTATTATTTTTTTGTTGGTTCATAAGACACTTGCGTATTTCATTCGACGAGATTGAGATTCATAAGACAAGTGTAATTTTTTTATAACAATCAATTGTCAATGTCATAAGAACGCTTATGAACCCCATAACTCATCATTGTGAAGAACCACGTCAGGCAAATTTTCTCGGTACAGCCATTTCACTATCAGAAATTCAATATGGCTTCCGAAATGGACGTGTTTGCCGATTTGTCGCTGGCTGACTCCGTTTCTAATGCATCAAAGGGTAAATATTTTCTATTTATCATCAATTCCGCTGTAACTAACACTTTCTTTCGATCAGATTAAGGAATTGGATCCAAAGAATAAGATTTTTGAATGAAAATTCAAAACAATTTGTATGACGCGTAAGAAATCACAACCCCCCCCCCCCCTCATCCATTAATCCGTCCCTAACGTAAACCTGCACCAATTCAGGCGTTCTTCACAACTTTTCTCAATAATGTTTCGCTGCTATAATATACCTACTTCTTCGCGTTCAAAATAGGTTAGCCAACTAGAGAAAATCGAATTTTCATTCAATTTGTCGTATCACAAATCGATTCTAATGCTTACAGTAAAGTGCTTTAATCGAATTGCGATACGACAAAATGGATGAAAATTTGATTTTTCCCAAGTTGGTTAACCTATTTTTCAACGCGGATTAGTATTATTCATTCATTGAAATTTATAATCTAAAGCTCAAATTACACAAGACAGTCTTATGGAACCAAGAATGGATCAGAACGTAATTCATAAGACTATCTATGGATTTTGTTATCAAGTCAATGCTGGTTCATAAGATCATCTTACGAAATTCCTTCGAGGTGTATTATGGAAACAACATCTGCCGAAAACCATACGATGGTCTTATGAATTTCAAAGATTTTTCTTGTGTCGTAATTCCATAAGCAAATCTTATGACAGTCTTACGTTTGCTTTCCTCAGTGTCGGTCATCCAGCGGAAGCGAAGGCGTGAGCGAGTAAGCAGGGGTGAGTTATGGACCCAGTTAACGACTACGCACCTGTACACCTGTCCGCAAACCTAAAAAACGATGACGATTGATTTTAGCAGTTTCCTGCGGGTGGCTTTACCCAAACAACTCCGACTATCATTGTAATTATGCATGGAAACGGCACACAACAGAAAATGTCAGTGTGTCATTCGTCGATAAGCCACCGGCACCGACCGACCGTCCCCCATAATGGCGAACCCGAAGAGGTGGAGGTGCTAATGACGAACTTCTTCAAAGGGAACACGGCTTCGGCAAAGTAGGCCACGATCATCGTTAAAAGGCCGACGAATGGTGGCCGAAGCGGAAAAGAATGGGCTACTGCGATGAGCATACATTGATGGAAATTGAATGATAATTGATGACTCATTTAACGGATTTTGATCTCAGTGTGTGAGGGAGGGGGAGGGGAAACAAAGCGCAACGGGGATGCGCTCCGGCAGCACTTGCGGTTTCTGCGAACGTTTCCCGACCTGATAAGCACTACAACAATACATCGCTCCTCAAGCGCGAGTGTGTTGTGTTTTGTGTTATGTTCTTGCGAGTGGTGTTCCGTTCGGATTACGACATTGGATCGGTTTTGGATTTCACCCAAATAGGATTTTCCGGATTTTGAGTCGACGATTCGCGAAAAAACAAACCGTAATCCGTCAATCGGAAAACTAGTGACGCTAAGTTCGGAGCGACAACTGTCACCGGAAGGCACATCGCAGTCGGCGTAATTCGACGGATTGATGGATTTACGGTTTAATTTACAACTAATGCCCTGGTTTGATTGCCGGCTTGATTTTTATCAACTTACCCCGAGTGCGGTGAACACTGGCCAATGGGAAAAGGCTGGACAAATAAAGCACTTTAGTGCCGCCGTTTTCCCTTCCTCAATGAAATCACAGTTTGAATGCGACGACGACAAAAGGTGAGTCGGATTCAGCGCGAGACTTCGATCAAAGTATGCCGTGCCGTGGCTCAATTGACCTCGACTAATCCGATTACACGAGCAAAAGGCAACTCTTCGATGATGGTGGCGAATTTGCCAACAGAAGCTAGTGTTATTGCAATCGCGATTGAAACAGGAAAAAACTGGCTGCTAGAGCTGCCAGGGCATTTTATTACGTCTGGAGAAAGCTTTCCAAGCTTCTGAGAAAAGCTTCCCGAACTTCTGAAGCTTCTCAATCTTCTGGTAGATGCTTCTCAAGCTTCTGATAGAAGCCTTTCAAGTTTCTTGTAGACGCCTTCTAAACTTCTGGTAGAAGCCATCCAATCCCTGAATTCCAGTGGAAAACATTTCTTACAGTCTGGAAACCCTGCTAGCTATCTTGAACTGAATCGCAGTGTTGCCAGTAAAAGTTGTTCCGCACCAGAAATACAGAAGTTGGTACGTTCCTCCCCAAAAGAGCGGATCTGGCATCTCAGCCGTTGAAACCGCCAACAAATTTGCGCCAATCTCAGAAGCCTACGACTGATGCAGCCCACATACGCTCAGACGGTTTGACCAACATTGACTCCGCCCCCAAGTTAGTCAAACCGATTTATGTTGCTGCAACCGTTTGACCGACTGTCAAAGTTTGTTGCAGCAACACCATATTTCTTCGCATGTTTTGAATGCTCTCGGCAAGCCTAGTGAATATGTGATTGTTATTTTTTTTCGATTTCTGTGGCTGTGGGGGTGAATATTTCTATGGCAATAATCGTTGTGAGAAAGAGCAGAACTTTCAGAATTTAAATACCGGAAGAAATGGATATTGAGGAGGAATTACAATTACAATTCGCATGAAGTATTCCGGCAGAACTCCAAAATTATGAGGGATCTCTATCGGGGATTATTCTGAGCAGTCATCGATATGAGAATGGCTAGGGTAATTTCTTTAAAGTTTGTATCCGGAGTCTTTAGCGGTTTCCTCTAGTTATTCTACTTTGAAATCTTTTCAGAACCATTGATTATACTAGGGATTCCACCAGAAAGTCTTCCTGGGATTCTTCCAGGAATTTCATCAACAATTCCTCTAGAAATTTATCCACAGATTTACCGAGAAAATCCTGCGAGGAAAATTCTTCAGGCTGGCTTTCTTCCAGAGGTTCCTTCAAAGATTCCTCTGCTAATTATTCAGGGTTTCCTCTACTGATTCCTTCAAATATCAAAAAAATCCTCAAGTGATTTCTTCAGTAATTTTTCTGAGTTTACTTCAAGGCTGACTTCAAGAATTCTTCCGGAGATTGCTATCACAATTTTTCAAAGATTCCTTTATTTCCTCTAAAAGTTATATCATTATTCAAGAATCACATAACGAATTATTTCAGATATTTCTTAATAAATTTATCACCAGAAATTCCCATAAGGATTTCACCAGAACTTTTTTCAGGGCTTCTTCTAGGACTCCTCCTTAAATTCAATCAAAAGGAATTTCTTTAGCGATTCTTTCTTGTAATTTTCTCTACAGAGTCCTCCGGAGACACAAAAACTTCCGAGGGATTTATTCATTCAATGCTTCCTTCAAGAATTCCTCCAAAATATCCTCCACAGATGTATTTAGGAATTCCTCCATCGAAACTTCAAGAAATTCTATACAGATTATATCAGGATTTTTTTCCTGCGCTTTTACTAAGAATTCCTCTAGAAATTTTTATAGAAATTGCTGAAGAAATTATTACAGGAATTCCATCAATAATTCCACCAGGAATTTCTCCTATGCATCAAAAACCTTTCCATAGGAATAACTCCAAAAAATCCTTCAGTGATTAACCCAAACATTCTTCCAGAGATTCCTACGCGATTTTTGCTAGAAATTCTTCAAAAACTCCTACAGAAATACATGTAGAGATTCACTTCAGGAACAGTGATACAGTGATTCCACCCAAAATTTCTCCAAGGATTCATTAAGGAATTCATCTTGAGATTCCACCAGGAAGCTTTTGGGAATTCAGCAAGAAATACTGCAAAAGAATTCAAAACAAATTTCACACACGTAATTTCACCAGGAATTTCGCTTGCAATTTTTCGAGAGGTTCCCCCAGGTTACTTTCAGGGGATTCTTTTAGGGAATCTTCAAAACATTATTTTATGAATTCTTCTTGAGTGTTTCCTTAAAAGATTTTTCTTTGTATCCCTTACGGGAACCTACGAGGCATTCGACCTCGGATTTCTGAAGGAATTACTTCAAGAATCTACCGGATATTTCTCCGGGGATTCCTAAAGGAATTTATCCATAAATTCTTTCCAGTGTATCTTGGAGGATTTTTTTCCAAAGAATCCACCAGGAATCGCCTTAGAGAATCCTGTAGAAACTCCTTCAGGGATTGCTTTAAAAGTTCTTACGGAGATATATTAAGGAATTTCCCCAGTAAATTTCTCCAGTGTTTTCTTTGGTGATTCCTCCAATGATTTCAGTATAAATCATTCCATGATTTTCTCCAGAAATTTTCCTAAACCTCCTTCAAGGAATTCAACTTGAAGTTCAACCCTTCGTGGAATTGCTGGTCGATTCTCTCGCGGTTTTCCAGAAAAAAAAGGCATTTGAACTTGTGGTTTTTTTATTGATACCCTGGAGGAATTTCTGATAATCCTGAAAAATTCGAAGAAGGAAAATCCTAGTCAAATCATTGAAATATTTTCTGGTAGAACTTCTGGCGAAGCTGTATTAGATTTTTCTGGTAAAGAATTTCTAGCGAAACTCTATTGATATTCTTAACCCTGGAAGAACTCATGGCGAAATTTCTTAAAAAACACCATCCCGGAAAAAAAGTTAGATAAAATACTGGTGAAATCTCTGAAGGAACCGAAGGATTTTTTTCAGAATGTTTTGAAAGAACTTTCAGAATATTTTCTTGAATTTCCGGTGAAATCAACGAAAAAATATTGGTGAAGCTTTCAAAAGAATTTTTAGTGTAACCCCTATGAGAATTTCAGCTCATTCCTTGAAGATTTTCCTGATGGAAATCATGGAGAATTATCTGGGCGAATTTCAGATCCAACCCATGGATGAACCTCTGGTGGAATCCTTAGAGAGATTCCTGGAGGGCTTTTAGTTGGAACGCCTAGAGGAAATCCTAGCGAAATTTTCGAAGCAATTCCTGTTGGATTCAATGAACGCATTTTCAGAGGAATCGCTGAAGGAATTCCTTTTTTGAATCCTAGGAGGAACTCCTCACAGAGTCACTTGAGGATATACTGATGGATTCCCTAATTACTTGTGAAATCTTTATAAGAAATTTTTGGTAAAATTGCTGAAATAAATTCTGAAAACCCCCAAGAATCTCTGAAGATATTTTGTGAGAAATTCCTTGAGAAATTTCCGATGGAATCTGTAGAGTTATTCCGGTGATAAAATCCTGAGACATTTCCGGAAAAATCTTAGGAGGAATTCCTGATAACCTTTGAGTATTCTTGGAGATATTTATTCCTTGAAGAATTTTTGGAGGCATCCCATCCGAGTGATTAGAGTTCGCGGCTACAAAGCAACGCCATGCTGAAGGTGTCTGGGTTCGATTCCCAGTCGGTCCAGGATCTTTTCATAAAGGAAATTTCCTTGACTTCTCTGGGCATAGAGTATAATCGTACCTGCCACACGATATACGAATGCGAAAATGGCAACTTTGGCAAAGAAAGCTCTCAGTTAATAACTGTGGAAGTGCTCATAAGAACACTAAGCTGAGAAGCCGGCTATGTCCCAGTGGGGACGTTAATGCCAAGAAGAAGAAAAATTCTTGCAGAAACTTCAGATGAAATCTTAGGAGGAACTCCTGATGAAATCCTTTGAAGAATTCCCTATGGAATCACTTTAGGAACTCCTGATGAAATCCCTGGAGGAATTCCTGATATAATTCCTGCTGGAACTCCTGATAGAATGCCTAGAGAATTTCCTTATGATATCCCTAGAAGATCCTGATGTTAGTCGTAGGTGACCTCCTGATATAAACTCTGGAGGAACTCCTAATAGAATCTCGGAAGAAATGCTAGCTGGAATCTCTGAAGGAACTCTTGATGGAATTCCTGGATGAACTCGTGATGAAATCCTCAGAAGAACGCTAATGGTAGCCCTAAATGAACTCCCAACAGAACCCCTATTGGAATTCCCGATAGAATCCCTAGAGGAACTCTTGATGGAATCCTTGGAGGAATCAGTGGCGAATCGTAACCTTATTTTCTACCTGTTCTATGATTCTAAAAATGACTATTTCGACAAATTTAGAATATAAATCAAATAGCAATCATAGAGTAAATTATTGAAATCGTCCTTTCTAACAACTCTCTGCGTTGCTGAAATTCTAGAATTTATATTCGTGGGACAGGTAGATTTGAGGTTAGGGAATCGTTACTGGGAGGAATATAAAGATATTGTAAGAGGAACTCCTAATAGAATCAGGAGTCCCGATGAAATCTCTAGATGAACTCCACATGAAATTTCTGGAGGAATTCCTGATAAGTTTCCTGAAGGAACTCCTGATAGAATCTCTTGAGGAATTCCTGATAGAATCTCTTGAGGAATTCCGGGTGAAATCTCAGAAGAAACTTCTTGCAGGAAATCCTAAACATATTATTGGAGGAGCTCCTGATGGAGGAATTTCTGATGGAATTCGTAGATTAACTAGTGATGGAATCCCTAGAGGAACCCCTGATAGAATCTCTGGAAGAATTCCAGGTGGAATCTCTGAAGGAATTGCTGATGCAATTGCTGGAGAAACTTCTAATGGATTTGCTAGATATATTCCTGATGGAATCCCTGGAGAAGTTCCAGTTGCAATCGCTGAAGGAACTCCTAATGGAATCCCTGAAGAAATTTCTGATGAAACTCCTGTAAGAATCTAGAAGAATTCTTTATGATATCCCTAGGAGTCCTGATGGAATTCCTGATATAATCTCTGGAGGAAATGCTGATTAAATGTTTGGAGGCAATTCAGGTGGAATCTCTTAAAGAATTCTGGAGGAACTCCTGATGCAATCCCCAGAAGAACTCTGATGGAAGCCCTAAAGGTATTCCTGGTAGTATCTCTATAGGAACTCTTGATGGAATCCTTGGAGGGACTTCTGATGGAATCCCTTTAGGAACTCCTGATAAAATCCCTGGTAGAAATTCTGATAACTCTTGAAAAATTGCGGGTGAAATCTCAGAAGGAACTCTTGATGGAATCCCTGGAAGGAACTCCTGATGAAATCTCCAGAAGAACTCTGATGAAAACCCTAAAGGTACTCCCGATAGAATCCAGATGCAGATACATAAATACAGATAATATAGATACAGGAGCCCCTGATGAAATCCGTGGGGGAACTCCTGAAGGAATCCTTGGAAGAATTTGTAAAGATATTCTTGAAGGAACTCTGTATGGAATCATTGAAGGAATTCCTGTTGAAATCCCGAGAAGAACTCCTAGAACTAGAGCAACGACGGACAGAGAATAGAATCCCTGGAGAAACTTCTGATGAACTCCCTAGTTGAGTTCTAGGTGCAATCCCTGAAAGAATTCCTGATCGAATCTCTGGAGGAATTCCAGATGGAATCCCTAGCCGAACATCTGATGATACCCCCAGAAGAATTCTTGAAGGTATTCCTAGAGGAACTAGAATCCCTTGAGCTAGTCCTGATAAAAACCCTGAGGGAACTGCTAAATGAAACCTTCGTGAAATTTATGATTGAATCTATAGAAGTTCTCCTGATGGAATGCCTGGATGAAATTGTGTTTAATTCCCTAGAATAACTCCTGATTCTAGAGGCCTTCCTTAGCCGAGTGGTCAGAGTCCGCGGCTACAAAGCAAAACCATGCTGAAGATTTCTGGGTTAAATTTCCGGTCGGTCCAGAATCTTTTCGTAATTTTCCTTGACTTCCCTGGACATAGAGTATCATCGTACCTGCCACACGATATATGAATGCGCAAATGACAACTTTGGCAAAGGAAGCTCTCAGTTAAAAATTGTAGAAACTCTAGAGTAGAACTTGAGAAGTTGAGAAGCAGGCTCTGTCCCAGTGAAGACGTAACGCCAAGAAGAAGAAGAACTCATCATTCTCAGAGGAATCACTGATGGAATCTTTGTAGGAACTCCTGATACTTAGAATCCCATGAGGAATTTCAGTTAAACTTTCGGTAGGAATTTATAAAGGAATTCTTACAGAAATTTCTTGTTAAATCACTAGACAAAATCTTGATTGGATTTCTGGAGGAACACCTGGTGGAATCATGAAGGTGTTTTGGAAGAATTACAAGAGAATTACCTGGAGAAATTCCTGGTAAAATTCTTGATGGAATCCCTGTAGTACAGATCCAAATACAATCCATGGATGGATTTTTTTGAATCACAGGTAAAACTGCTGATGGATTCTCTGAAGACATTTCTGGAGAAATTGGTTCAGGAATAATTGAAGAATCCTTGATGAATTTGCTAAAGAAATCGGTTAGAGATAGTTGGAAACGATATTTTACTATCTATATAGAAACAACTCAAGAGCGCGCATTTGATAGATCACTATGGCACCGACGCTGCGTAAATTCACGCATTTTGACTTTCCACCCATCTGCATCGGTAGCTCATGGGACGTCGAAGCTTCAATTTGACATGATGACGTCGATGTTCGAGCAACATCCCTACAGACGGTACGATCGGTTCGTCAGACATTTGGCTCCGCCCACCGGTGGTTTGAGCAAAATCAAACTCGTTTGATTTTGGCCGACCGATTCGTCAACCGTCAAATCGGTTTCACAAACTGTCAAATTGGTTCGTCAAGCAGCATCACACACGGTCAAACATAGCACCAACATGAGCATCAACCTGGGGGGCGGAATCAATGTTGGTCAAACCGTCTGAGCGTATGTGGGCTGCATGAAGGGTTCACCATGGCAACCAAGACGACGACGACGACGACGGTGGGAACATTTACCTCGTTTTTCCTTTTCCCCCGCCTTCTGAGTCATTCGTCAGAAGACTTTCGTTTTCGCGCTAAAGCTCGTGGCAGACAAAAGTCAACTTCCCAGCAGTAGCAGCTTGCGAACCAAACTCACGCAATGCCGAACAATAATCGCCTTTTTCCCTGTTCGCCGACGTAACTGCATACCTGAAGCAGAGTTCTCACTTTTTTTTTCGAATGCGATAGGAAGAAAAAACTCAGGGGGGAAACAAATGGATTCATCCACCCCGTCGCAATAGCGATGTTAGTCGCAAAACGGTCCCAACCCACCGGAAAAATTCCACCCACTTCGGACTGTTCTGCGAATACCATCGAACTCGGTGCGGATGCCAAGCCTACTGCGATTTGCAACCAGCTAAACTTCTATTGAAATTGATTTTCCCGTGATTAAATCTGGGTAGGTACGGGCGGATGCCCCATTAGGGTGGTTCACATTATTTAAATGTTTAAAAATCCAATCTCTTATATTTTCTTTACAGTCTTCTCGGTACAAATTCTGTGAATTTTTAAGCATTTTGAACCGCCCTAATACCGCACTTAGTTGGATCTTGAATATGGAAGTGATGCGCTCACTGTTCGGAATGGGTAACCTTGCCTAGATCAGTCGGCGCAAGGTGGGTAGTTAACACCTTGGCGAATTTGCATTCGACAAGTCGATGTGCGGAGATGCCGCCAACGGAAGTCGCCCTGGAAAATGTTTCTGTACGGATGATTCAATTTGATTTTACTTTACTCTAACATAACCTTGCATTACGCAGCGGAACACATTTTTGTCTCAAGCCACAATATATCGCTTTTTACTTGATTACTAAGGAAATTGCATTATCAATCGATTCCAGTCACCTTGAATGCAAGTTTACAAGCTTGTATGGCAATTTGTTCGCTTAATTTTCTACAGGAGTCAATTTTTAGGTGCTAAAGAATATGAAACAACGAATTTTGTAATAATTTCATTACCCTTACGGTACTTTTTGATGATTTAAAGAAGTATTGTACCAAGCATGTTCGAAAATTTGATTAAATCTATATATATTTGAACAAATTTAATTAATAAGATATGCTGCTTAAAAATACTGATACAATTGGCTTCAACAACCTGACATCAATGCAAAATTTCAACAAAATGAAAACCACAAATCTCTACAAAAATGTCATAAGAATGTACGCTGGGCTTTCACTAGGAATCTGTCAAAAATACTTCTAGGAATTATAATCCAATCATATTTCAGGGAATTCTATCATTGAAATACGTATGTTCCCCACTTTTAAATTAAAAATCAGGTTATAATCGTAGAAAACAAATTGATTAATCAATAGCTTATAACATCTGAACAATTTATTCAAATCAACTAATCTTTGGTATTTTTCCGTTCCATTTTCAGGTTTGTACCGAGCTCCGTATTTATCAGAAAAAAAAATGGTAACGTGTCGTAAGAAATTGTTGATCAACTGTTTACAGTTAAGGACGTCCTATAGCAGGGGTTTTCAGACTTTGTGGCTCGCGGAGCAGTTTTTAAAATGAAATTGTTGCGCGGAGCACCTGTCATCATCATTACTCTGTTTGACTGCTGGATTTTTACATGTCCAATTCGACCCTATAATTCCTACAACATTCGTGAAGTTAGATTTATACTAATCAATCTTTCATAAATTTTGATTTTATTTTTAAGTTTGAATTCCAATCTAAAAATCGACTTAATTGATTGAGCGAACTTTTTAATTTCAAGGTTAAACTGTGACAATTATGCAAATATATGAAACTAAAATTGGTTTTTCGTCAAATATGTAATAATTCGTGACTTGAAAACGGCAGAATTGATTAAGTTGGGAAATTTTCCAACCTTTGTTGTTAGTTCAAACATTTCTTTAGCTAGATATTTTTTAAGCCTTAAGCCAGCAAAACTTTCACACCATGAAAGTTTCAAAATATTCTGTCGGGGAAAATTGATTTCTTCAACTTTAAGATTTGTTTTCCATATTTAATTTAAATAAAACCTTATTTTGCAGCAGAGTAGAATTTCACCGACATATTCTCCGCGGAGCACGGTATGAAAACCGCTGTCCTAGAGAAACGCATTTCTGAAGAAAAACGTGCGAATACAAAAAAAAGCTTTGAAAATTTATTCTAGATGGCGGAAAAGCTAGGAAAAGATGCATAAAAACTCCACCCAGATAGAAAATTAACGTAAAAAGAAACTGAGAGCTTTCTTTGCCAAATTTGCCATTTCCACATTCGTATATCGTGTGGCAGGTACGATGAATTTCTATGCCCAGGGAAGTCAAGGAAATTTCCATTGCGAAAAGATCCTGGACCGACCGACATTCGAACCCAGACACCTTCAGCATGGATTTGCTTTGTAGCCTCGGACTCTAACCACTTGGCTGAGCAAGGCCCCCAAAGCTTCTAATAAAAATCTTAAAAGCTTCCAAAGCTGCTACTAAGAAGATTGAAAGCTGCTACTAAAAAGATTGAATGTTGCTCCTAAGAAGCTTGGAAGCTTCTCCTCAGAAGCTTGGAAGCTTCTTCTCTGAAGCTTGAAAGCTTCTTCTCAGAAGCTTGGAAGCTTCTTCTCAGAAGCTTGGAAGCTTCTTCTCAGAAACTTGGAAGCTTTTTCTCAGAAGCTTGGAAGCTTCTTCTCAGAAGCTTGGAAGCTACTTCTCAGAAGCTTGGAAGCTTCTCCTCAGAAGCTTGGAAGCTTCTCCTCAGAAGCTTGGAAGCTTCTCCTCAGAAGCTTGGAAGCTTCTCCTCAGAAGCTTGGAAGCTTCTCCAAAGAAGCTTGGAAGCTTCTCCTCAGAAGCTTGGAAGCTTCTCCTCAGAAGCTTGGAAGCTTCTCCTCAGAAGCTTGGAAGCTTCTCATCAGAAACTTGGAAGCTTCTTCTCAGAAGCTTGGAAGCTTCTTCTCAAAAGCTTGGAAGCTTCTTCTCAGAAGCTGGAAAGCTTCTTCTCAGAAGCTGGAAAGCTTCTTCTCAGAAGCTGGAAAGCTTCTTCTCAGAAGCTGGAAAGCTTCTTCTCAGAAGCTGGAAAGCTTCTTCTCAGAAGCTGGAAAGCTTCTTCTCAGAAGCTGGAAAGCTTCTTCTCAGAAGCTGGAAAGCTTCTTCTCAGAAGCTGGAAAGCTTCTTCTCAGAAGCAGGAAAGCTTCTTCCCAGAAGCTGGAAAGCTTCTTCTCAGAAGCTGGAAAGCTTCTTCTCAGAAGCTGAAAAGCTTCTTCTTAGAAGCTGGAAAGCTTCTTCTCAGAAGCTTGGAAGCTTCTCCTCAGAAGCTTGGAAGCTTCTCCTCAGAAGCTGGAAAAATTTCTTCTCAGAAGCAGAAAAGCTTCTTCTCAGAAGCAGGAAAGCTTCTTCTCAGAAGCTGGAAAAATTTCTTCTCAGAAGCAGGAAAGCTTCTTCTCAGAAGCTGGAAAGCTTCTTCTCAGAAGCTGGAAAAAATTCTTCTCAGAAGCAGGAAAGCTTCTTCTCAGAAGCAGGAAAGCTTCTTCTCAGAAGCTAGAAAGCTTCTTCTCAGAAGCTAGAAAGCTTCTTCTCAGAAGCTAGAAAGCTTCTTCTCAGAAGCTGGAAAGCTTCTTCTCAGAAGCTGGAAAGCTTCTTCTCAGAAGCTGGAAAGCTTCTTCTCAGAAGCTGGAAAGCTTCTTCTCAGAAGCTGGAAAGCTTCTTCTCAGAAGCTGGAAAGCTTCTTCTCAGAAGCTGGAAAGCTTCTTCTCAGAAGCTGGAAAGCTTCTTCTCAGAAGCTGGAAAGCTTCTTCTCAGAAGCTGGAAAGCTTCTTCTCAGAAGCTGGAAAGGTTCTTCTCAGAAGCTGGAAAGCTTCTTCTCAGAAGCTGGAAAGCTTCTTCTCAGAAGCTGGAAAGCTTCTTCTCAGAAGCTGGAAAGCTTCTTCTCAGAAGCTGGAAAGCTTCTTCTCAGAAGCTGGAAAGCTTCTTCTCAGAAGCTGGAAAGCTTCTTCTCAGAAGCTGGAAAGCTTCTTCTCAGAAGCTTGGAAGCTTCTTCTCAGAAGCTGGAAAGCTTCTTCTCAGAAGCTGGAAAGCTTCTTCTCAGAAGCTGGAAAGGTTCTTCTCAGAAGCTGGAAAGCTTCTTCTCAGAAGCTGGAAAGCTTCTTCTCAGAAACTGGAAAGCTTCTGCTCAGAAGCTGGAAAGTTTCTTCTCAGAAGCTGGAAAGCTTCTTCTCAGACGCTGGAATGCTTCTTCTCAGAAGCTGGAAAGCTTCTTCTCAGAAGCTCGAAAGCTTCTTCTCAGAAGCTGGAAAGCTTCTTCTCAGAAGCTGGAAAGCTTCTTCTCAGAAGCTGGAAAGCTTCTTCTCAGAAGCTGGAAAGCTTCTTCTCAGAAGCTGGAAAGCTTCTTCTCAGAAGCTGGAAAGCTTCTTCTCAGAAGCTGGAAAGCTTCTTCTCAGAAGCTGGAAAGCTTCTTCTCAGAAGCTGGAAAGCTTCTTCTCAGAAGCTGGAAAGCTTCTTCTCAGAAGCTGGAAAGCTTCTTCTCAGAAGCTGGAAAGCTTCTTCTCAGAAGCTGGAAAGCTTCTTCTCAGAAGCTGGAAAGCTTCTTCTCAGAAGCTGGAAAGCTTCTTCTCAGAAGCTTGGAAGCTTCTTCTCAGAAGCTTGGAAGCTTCTTCTCAGAAGCTTGGAAGCTTCTCCTCAGAAGCTTGGAAGCTTCTTCTCAGAAGCTTGGAAGCTTCTCCTCAGAAGCTTGGAAGCTTCTCCTCAGAAGCTTGGAAGCTGCTCCTCAGAAGCTTGGAAGCTTCTCCTCAGAAGCTTAGAAGCTTCTCCTCAGAAGCTTGGAAGCTTCTCCTCAGAAGCTTGGAAGCTTCTCCTCAGAAGCTTGGAAGCTTCTCCTCAGAAGCTTGGAAGCTTCTCCTCAGAAGCTTGGAAGCTTCTCCTCAGAAGCTTGGAAGCTTCTCCTCAGAAGCTTGGAAGCTTCTCCTCAGAAGCTTGGAAGCTTCTCCTCAGAAGCTTGGAAGCTTCTCCTCAGAAGCTTGGAAGCTTCTCCTCAGAAGCTTGGAAGCTTCTCCTCAGAAGCTTGGAAGCTTCTCCTCAGAAGCTTGGAAGCTTCTCCTCAGAAGCTTGGAAGCTTCTCCTCAGAAGCTTGGAAGCTTCTCCTCAGAAGCTTGGAAGCTTCTCCTCAGAAGCTTGGAAGCTTCTCCTCAGAAGCTTGGAAGCTTCTCCTCAGAAGCTTGGAAGCTTCTCCTCAGAAGCTTGGAAGCTTCTCCTCAGAAGCTTGGAAGCTTCTCCTCAGAAGCTTGGAAGCTTCTCCTCAGAAGCTTGGAAGCTTCTCCTCAGAAGCTTGGAAGCTTCTCCTCAGAAGCTTGGAAGCTTCTCCTCAGAAGCTTGGAAGCTTCTTCTCAGAAGCTCGGAAGCTTCATCTCAGAAGCTTGGAAGCTTCTCCTCAGAAGCTTGGAAGCTTCTTCTCATTCTAGCTTGAAAGCTTCTTCTCAGAAGCATGAAAGCTTCTTCTCAGAAGCATGAGGGCTTCTTCACAGCAGCTTGAAAGCTTCTTCTCAGAAGCATGAAAGCTTCTTCTCAGAAGCTTGAAAGCTTCTTATCAGAAGTTTGAAAGCTTCTTCTCAGAAGCTTGAAAGCTTCTTCTCAGAAGTTTGGAAGCTTCTCCTCAGAAGCTTGAAAGCTTTTCCCCAGAAGTTTGAAAGCTTCTCCTCAGAAGCTTGAAAGCTTCTCCTCAGAAGCTTGAAAGCTTCTCCTCAGAAGCTCGAAAGCTTCATCTCAGAAGCTTGGAAGCTTCTTCTCAGAAGCTTCCAAGCTTCTTCTCAATTGATTGAAAGCTTCTCCGAGCTCAGTATTAATCACAAAAAAAATGGTAACGTGTCATAAGAAATTGTTGATCAACTGTTTACAGTTAAGGACTCAGAAGCTGGAAAGCTTCTTCTCAGAAACTGGAAAGCTTCTGCTCAGAAGCTGGAAAGCTTCTTCTCAGAAGCTGGAAAGCTTCTTCTCAGAAGCTGGAAAGCTTCTTCTCAGAAGCTGGAAAGGTTCTTCTCAGAAGCTGGAAAGCTTCTTCTCAGAAGCTGGAAAGCTTCTTCTCAGAAGCTGGAAAGCTTCTTCTCAGAAGCTGGAAAGCTTCTTCTCAGAAGCTGGAAAGCTTCTTCTCAGAAGCTGGAAAGCTTCTTCTCAGAAGCTGGAAAGCTTCTTCTCAGAAGCTGGAAAGCTTCTTCTCAGAAGCTGGAAAGCTTCTTCTCAGAAGCTGGAAAGCTTCTTCTCAGAAGCTGGAAAGCTTCTTCTCAGAAGCTGGAAAGCTTCTTCTCAGAAGCTGGAAAGGTTCTTCTCAGAAGCTGGAAAGGTTCTTCTCAGAAGCTGGAAAGCTTCTTCTCAGAAGCTGGAAAGCTTCTTCTCAGAAGCTGGAAAGCTTCTTCTCAGAAGCTGGAAAGCTTCTTCTCAGAAGCTGGAAAGCTTCTTCTCAGAAGCTGGAAAGCTTCTTCTCAGAAGCTGGAAAGCTTCTTCTCAGAAGCTGGAAAGCTTCTTCTCAGAAGCTGGAAAGCTTCTTCTCAGAAGCTGGAAAGCTTCTTCTCAGAAGCTGGAAAGGTTCTTCTCAGAAGCTGGAAAGGTTCTTCTCAGAAGCTGGAAAGCTTCTTCTCAGAAGCTGGAAAGCTTCTTCTCAGAAGCTGGAAAGCTTCTTCTCAGAAGCTGGAAAGCTTCTTCTCAGAAGCTGGAAAGCTTCTTCTCAGAAGCTGGAAAGCTTCTTCTCAGAAGCTGGAAAGCTTCTTCTCAGAAGCTGGAAAGCTTCTTCTCAGAAGCTGGAAAGCTTCTTCTCAGAAGCTGGAAAGCTTCTTCTCAGAAGCTGGAAAGCTTCTTCTCAGAAGCTGGAAAGCTTCTTCTCAGAAGCTGGAAAGCTTCTTCTCAGAAGCTGGAAAGCTTCTTCTCAGAAGCTGGAAAGCTTCTTCTCAGAAGCTTGGAAGCTTCTTCTCAGAAGCTTGGAAGCTTCTTCTCAGAAGCTTGGAAGCTTCTTCTCAGAAGCTTGGAAGCTTCTTCTCAGAAGCTTGGAAGCTTCTCCTCAGAAGCTTGGAAGCTTCTTCTCAGAAGCTTGGAAGCTTCTCCTCAGAAGCTTGGAAGCTTCTCCTCAGAAGCTTGGAAGCTGCTCCTCAGAAGCTTGGAAGCTTCTCCTCAGAAGCTTAGAAGCTTCTCCTCAGAAGCTTAGAAGCTTCTCCTCAGAAGCTTGGAAGCTTCTCCTCAGAAGCTTGGAAGCTTCTCCTCAGAAGCTTGGAAGCTTCTCCTCAGAAGCTTGGAAGCTTCTCCTCAGAAGCTTGGAAGCTTCTCCTCAGAAGCTTGGAAGCTTCTCCTCAGAAGCTTGGAAGCTTCTCCTCAGAAGCTTGGAAGCTTCTCCTCAGAAGCTTGGAAGCTTCTCCTTAGAAGCTTGGAAGCTTCTCCTCAGAAGCTTGGAAGCTTCTCCTCAGAAGCTTGGAAGCTTCTCCTCAGAAGCTTGGAAGCTTCTCCTCAGAAGCTTGGAAGCTTCTCCTCAGAAGCTTGGAAGCTTCTCCTCAGAAGCTTGGAAGCCTCTTCTCAGAAGCTTGGAAGCTTCTCCTCAGAAGCTTGGAAGCTTCTCCTCAGAATCTTGGAAGCTTCTCCTCAGAAGCTTGGAAGCTTCTTCTCAGAAGCTCGGAAGCTTCATCTCAGAAGCTCGGAAGCTTCATCTCAGAAGCTCGGAAGCTTCTTCTCAGAAGCTTGGAAGCTTCTTCTCATTCTAGCTTGAAAGCTTCTTCTCAGAAGCATGAAAGCTTCTTCTCAGAAGCTTGAAAGCTTCTTATCAGAAGTTTGAAAGCTTCTTCTCAGAAGCTTGAAAGCTTCTTCTCAGAAGTTTGGAAGCTTCTCCTCAGAAGCTTGAAAGCTTTTCCCCAGAAGTTTGAAAGCTTCTCCTCAGAAGCTTGAAAGCTTCTCCTCAGAAGCTTGAAAGCTTCTCCTCAGAAGCTCGAAAGCTTCATCTCAGAAGCTTGGAAGCTTCTTCTCAGAAGCTTCCAAGCTTCTTCTCAATTGATTGAAAGCTTCTCCGAGCTCAGTATTAATCACAAAAAAAAATGGTAACGTGTCATAAGAAATTGTTGATCAACTGTTTACAGTTAAGGACTCAGAAGCTGGAAAGCTTCTTCTCAGATGCTGGAAAGCTTCTTCTCAGAAGCTGGAAAGCTTATTCTCAGAAACTGGAAAGCTTCTGCTCAGAAGCTGGAAAGTTTCTTCTCAGAAGCTGGAAAGCTTCTTCTCAGAAGCTCGAAAGCTTCTTCTCAGAAGCTGGAAAGCTTCTTCTCAGAAGCTCGAAAGCTTCTTCTCAGAAGCTGGAAAGCTTCTTCTCAGAAGCTGGAAAGCTTCTTCTCAGATGCTGGAAAGCT
Source organism: Aedes aegypti (assembly GCF_002204515.2). Taxonomy (NCBI): domain Eukaryota; kingdom Metazoa; phylum Arthropoda; class Insecta; order Diptera; family Culicidae; genus Aedes; species Aedes aegypti. Next base: position 15,420,185 of record NC_035107.1, read on the forward strand.
TCTTCTCAGAAGCTGGAAAGCTTCTCCTCAGAAACTGGAAAGCTTCTTCTCAGAAACTGGAAAGCTTCTGCTCAGAAGCTGGAAAGCTTCTTCTCAGAAGCTGGAAAGCTTCTTCTCAGAAGCTGGAAAGCTTCTTCTCAGAAGTTGGAAAGTTTCTTCTCAGAAGCTGGAAAGCTTCTTCTCAGAAGCTGGAAAGCTTCTTCTCAGAAGCTGGAAAGCTTCTTCTCAGAAGCTGGAAAGCTTCTTCTCAGAAGCTGGAAAGGTTCTTCTCAGAAGCTGGAAAGGTTCTTCTCAGAAGCTGGAAAGCTTCTTCTCAGAAGCTGGAAAGCTTCTTCTCAGAAGCTGGAAAGCTTCTTCTCAGAAGCTGGAAAGCTTCTTCTCAGAAGCTGGAAAGCTTCTCCTCAGAAGCTTGGAAGCTTCTCCTCAGAAGCTTGGAAGCTTCTCCTCAGAAGCTTGGAAGCTTCTCCTCAGAAGCTTGGAAGCTTCTCCTCAGAAGCTTGGAAGCTTCTCCTCAGAAGCTTGGAAGCTTCTCCTCAGAAGCTTGGAAGCTTCTCCTCAGAAGCTTGGAAGCTTCTCCTCAGAAGCTTGGAAGCTTCTCCTCAGAAGCTTGGAAGCTTCTCCTCAGAAGCTTGGAAGCTTCTCCTCAGAAGCTTGGAAGCTTCTCCTCAGAAGCTTGGAAGCTTCTCCTCAGAAGCTTGGAAGCTTCTCCTCAGAAGCTTGGAAGCTTCTTCTCAGAAGCTTGGAAGCTTCTTCTCAGAAGCTCGGAAGCTTCATCTCAGAAGCTCGGAAGCTTCATCTCAGAAGCTCGGAAGCTTCTTCTCAGAAGCTCGGAAGCTTCTTCTCAGAAGCTTGGAAGCTTCTCCTCAGAAGCTTGGAAGCTTCTTCTCATTCTAGCTTGAAAGCTTCTTCTCAGAAGCATGAAAGCTTCTTCTCAGAAGCATGAGGGCTTCTTCACAGCAGCTTGAAAGCTTCTTCTCAGAAGCATGAAAGCTTCTTCTCAGAAGCTTGAAAGCTTCTTATCAGAAGTTTGAAAGCTTCTTCTCAGAAGCTTGAAAGCTTCTTCTCAGAAGCTTGGAAGCTTTCTCTCAGAAGCTCATAAGCTTGGAAGAGAGAAATTCCAACGAATCACTTGGAGAGATTCCACTGCAACTCTTGGAGAGATTCCTACGAATCTCTGGGAGAAATTCCAATAAATCTCTCGGAGAGATTCCAACAAAGCTCTTGAAAAGATTTAAGCGAATCTCTTTGAAAGATTCCAACGAATCTCTTGGTGAGATTCCAACGAATCTCTTGGAGAGATTCAAATGAATCTCTTGGAGAATATTTAATGAATCTCTAGGAGAAATACCAACGAATCTCTTGGAGGGATTCTCACGAATCTCTTGGAGAAATTCCATTAAATCTCTGGGAGAGGTTTCAGCGACACACTTGGAAAAATTTCAATGAATCACTTGAGGAGATTCCAACGAATTTCTTGTAGAGATTCCAACGAAACTTTTGGAGGAATTCCAACGAATCTCTTGGAGAAATTTCAATAAATCTCTGAGAGAGATTCCAACGAATTATTAAAACGAGATTAAAACGGAACTCTTGGAGAATATTTAAAGAATCTCTGGGAGAAATTCCAACGAATCTCTTGAAACGAATTAAGCGAAACTTTTGGGAAGATTCCAACGTATAGCTTGGGGAGATTCCAACGAATCTCTTGTAGAGATTCCAACGAAACTCATGAGGAGATTCCAACGAATTCCTATCGGAAGCTTTCAACTTTTCGGAATCTTGAAAGTTTTTTCTCAGAAGCTTGAAAATTTTCTCAAAGATTCTAGAGAAGCTTTTCCATAGCTTGAGAAAAGCACAGATGCATAAGAAGTTTCTCAAAAGAAACTTGATAACCTTCTCTCAGAACATATTTCCAATACAAGATTTGCTAATCGCAGAATCTATTCAACAGTTTAACCATTTTGCTATACGATTAGCGAACCAAACCAGGCGTCAACCTCACAAATCGCTTTCAATCAGACGAAACGATCATTTTCCAAACGCATGTCATTATTAACAACACGTTCAACTAGTTTCAACTCAACGCTCAAAAACAAGTTCCAGCGACGACGACCCGTTCAAACTTCAAGGCCCCGGATCCGATCTAGTAGTCGGCCAGTCGTCGCGCAGAATAGAACTAATTAACGTGGCCTGCTATGCTCGGGGCAAACCTTACCCCTTTTAGGGAAAACAAGAGTTGAACTCATCATCCATTGGTCAAGTTAGCCGGTCGAATGGTCGGTGTCATTCATCATGCGCCCGAATCGATTTTGCGACTTTAATTGGATTCTCCAAAACTGGTCCCACCTTGCCATTGACTGACCGCGGCGCGGGGCCTTATTCGCTCGACGACTACGACGTGCTTATGATTGATGAATTTCGCACATTACCATGCTGACTGACTGCCGATCAAGATAAAGCCTTTTTATTCTTCGTTGCGCACTTCCCTATTTCTCGGCGAAGAATGAGCGCAAAAACCACTTTTCACGAAGCTCCCGCTACCTGCCGTATCGGGTCTGCTGCGAACTAGTTCCGGACGACCTTCTCAATGACGCGATTCGCTTTACAATCGGACTTCGCCTCTCTCGCGATGTAAAGCAGCGCAGCGATTCGTCTCACCCGTCGTCAATGCCGACCGTTGCACTTTGGTGTTCGTATATTTCCGCTTCGGCGGTTCTTTCTTCTGCACACCTTTCTTCCACGCGAAGAAAGCGCGGACGCAAACCGAAACTCACTTTCCAAGCGGCATGGCTTGCTCGGTTTTCCGCTAGGTGGCTTCTGAGGTGAAAGAAGAAAGACCGATAATTGATACCGTTTTTTGATGCGGTTTCTTCGCGGCCGTTGAGCACCGCTCCGCTCCCCAATTCGCTCCACACGGTGATCGCCTCAAGCAAAAAACCAAGCAAGCTATGCATTTAAAAACCAAAACATGCGAAGCGGTGCAGAAGCCGAACTGTGGGGCGGTGACGACGAAGAACCGAATCAAGGTTGGCTTTGCTCTTTTGTGCGACTCCGCACTCGGCATGCTGCGATCGTCGTCACCATGACGACAATCTCATTGTTCGCTGACTTCGTCACACGCAGGGCTCGGAGCTTTCCTTCAGCACGATTATGTCACGAATGTTTTAATATTCATGTTTTCGTCAACCGAGTAATAAAACCGCCGACGCACGCAGTTCCAAATTAGGTTTCCTCGAGAAATTTCCCTTTTGTGTCGAACAGGTGGCTGCCTACATTGTTCGATTAAAATTTTCCATTACCCCCGATGCTACGCCATGTTCGGAAAATGTTGTTCAACGAATTTTCATATCCTCGTATCTTGTTCAATAAATGTTCATGCTCGCGAAGATGCGGACCCTTGTTCCGAACCTTGATCGACAACGCATTCATTTTTCCTGACCGTTTTCGCAACGCGAAAACAATAACTTAAACCGGTGGCAGATCTCCTCTTTGTTTCCATCGAGAGAGGGAGAGAGATAGAGAGAATCGAGCGGGCGGGGAAATTGCAACGCCGCTATTCATTCAACCTAATTTTGATTAGCTGTTTTTCCTGGCTGGCTGCGGGCATCAACAAGACCGATAGGGTATGCGGCAAATTTTCGGAAAAAGATAAGACAAAACGAGGGAAATCGATTTTTTAAACAATATTTTTTACAAATGGTGAGCTCGTTTTATTTAGATTTTTATTTAAAATTTGTTCAGTCATGCCAAATTGATGAGCTTCGAAATAAAACAAATTCGAAATAAAATATTAAAAAAAAACTTTTAACGGATTTTTGTGTACTATATTTTAAACTTCAGTTTACATTTACATATTTCGTTGAATATTAACTGGGCTTTTAAGCATTCGAATTTCACAAGAACCAACTTGTAAATGATGTATCGGTTGGAATGCCTTAAATTCCATAATTTGTGAACATACATATTTCTTGTTCAAAATGTCGTAGAAATTTAAATTTTCTTGTATTTATGAGAACACAGGATGTTTGTGTTGCCCATCACCCCATATATTGAAACAGTTTTCTCGAAAAAAGGCAACGCGAGCAAGGTCCGGGCCATGCGGGTGCACGTAATTCAATTAGCAAATGAAGTGCATGTTTTTATTTTTCCTCTGCAGGCAGGTACTTACTTTCACTACATTGGCGTCGCGTGGTTCAGTACAGTGTTGCTAACGAGGTGGAGCCAATTTTTCTGTCTTGTTTCTTTAGTGAGAGAAAACAATCGATTTCGGTAGGGAACAACCAATCAATCAATTCAGCTTGTAGCTATTTTAATTGAATTTGATTGGTGCAAGCGTATCTCTTGGAGAGATTTCAACGAATCTCTCGAAGAGACTCCTACAATTCTCTTGGAGAGATTCCCACGAACCTCTTGAAGAGATTCCCACGAGTCTCTTGTAGACATTCTCAAATTTTTTGGAGAGATTCCTGAAAATCTATTTGAGGGAACAAATCCAACAAATATCTCGGAGAGATTCCAACGAATCTCTTAAAAAGATCCCATTGAGTCTGTCTGTGAGATTCCAATTAAATTCTCGGAGAGATTCATACGAATCCTCGGAAAGATTTCAACAAATCTCTCGGAGAGAATCCAACAAATCGCTTGGAGAAATTCCAATGACTTTCTTGGAGAGATTCCAACAAATCTCTCGGTAAGATTCCAACAAATCAAACGAATCTCTCGGAGAGATTCCAACAAATCTCTCGGAGAGATTCCAACGAATCTCTCGGAGAGATTCCAACGAATCTCTCGGAGAGATTCCAACGAATCTCTCGGAGAGATTCCAACGAATCTCTCGGAGAGATTCCAACGAATCTCTCGGAGAGATTCCAACGAATCTCTCGGAGAGATTCCAACGAATCTCTCGGAGAGATTCCAACGAATCTCTTGGAGAGATTCCAACGAATCTCTCGAAGAGATTCCAACGAATCTTTCGGAGAGATTCCAACGAATCTGCGAATCTCTTGGAGAGATTACAGCGAATCTCCCGAAGAAATTCCAACGAATCGTTGCTAAAGATTCCAACGAATCTCTGCGAGAGATTCCAACAAATCTCTCAAAATTCCAAGGAATCTCTCGGAAAGATTCCAACAAATTTCTTGGAGAGATTGAAACAGATCTCTGGGAGAGATTTTAACAAAGACCAAGGAGAGGATCCTACAAATCTCTGGAAGAGATTCCAACGAATCTCTTGGATAGATTCCAACGAATCTCTTGAAGAAATTCCAACGAATCTTCCAATGAATCTCTGCGAGAGGTTCTAATGAATCTATGGGAGAGATTTCAATGAATCTCTTGGAAAGATTCCAATGAATATCTTGGAGATATTTCAGCGAATCGCTTGGAGAGATTCCAGCGAATCTCTTGGAAAGATTCCAACGAATCTCTGTGAGAGATTCCTACGAATCTCTCGGAGAGATTCCAACGAATCTCTTGGAGAGATTCCAACGAATCTCTCGGAGAAATTCCAACGAATCTCTCGGAGAGATTCCAACGAATCTCTCGGAGAGATTCCAACGAATCTCTCGGAGAGATTCCAACGAATGAATCTCTCGAAGAGATTCCAACGAATCTCTCGAAGAGATTCCAACGAATCTCTCGAAGAGATTCCAACGAATCTCTTGGAGAGATTCCAACGAATCTCTTGGAGAGATTCCAACGAATCTCTCGGAGAGATTCCAACGAATCTTTCGGAGAGATTCCAACGAATCTGCGAATCTCTTGGAGAGATTACAGCGAATCTCTTGGAGAGATTTTTGCGGATCTCTTGGAGAATTTCCAGCGAATGTCTTGGAGAGATTTCAACGAACCTCTTGAAGAGATTCCAGCGAATCTCCCGAAGAAATTCCAACGAATCGTTGCTAAAGATTCCAACGAATCTCTGCGAGAGATTCCAACAAATCTCTCAAAATTCCAAGGAATCTCTCGGAAAGATTCCAACAAATTTCTTGGAGAGATTGAAACAGATCTCTGGGAGAGATTTTAACAAAGACCAAGGAGAGGATCCTACAAATCTCTGGAAGAGATTCCAACGAATCTCTTGGATAAATTCCAACGAATCTCTTGAAGAAATTCCAACGAATCTTCCAACGAATCTCTGCGAGAGGTTCTAATGAATCTATGGGAGAGATTTCAATGAATCTCTTGGAAAGATTCCAACGAATCTCTCGGAGAGATTCCAACGAATCTCTCGGAGAGATTCCAACGAATCTCTCGGAGAGATTCCAACGAATCTCTCGGAGAGATTCCAACGAATCTCTCGGAGAGATTCCAACGAATCTCTCGGAGAGATTCCAACGAATCTCTCGGAGAGATTCCAACGAATCTCTCGGAGAGATTCCAACGAATCTCTCGGAGAGATTCCAACGAACCTCTTGGAGAGATTCCAATGAACCTCTTGGAGAGATTCCAACGAATCTCTTGGAGAGATTCCAACGAATCTCTTGGAGAAATTCCAACGAATCTCTTGGAGAGATTCCAACGAATCTCTTGGAGAGATTCCAATGAATCTCTTGGAGAGATTTCAACGAATCTCTCAGAGACATTTCAACGAATCTCTCAGAGACAATCCAACGAATCTCTCGGAGAAATTCCAACGAATCTCTCGGAGAGATTCCAACGAATCTCTCGGAGAGATTCCAACGAATCTCTCGGAGAGATTCCAACGAACCTCTCGGAAAGATTCCAACGAATCTCTCGGAGAGATTCCAACGAATCTTTAGGAGAGATTCCAACGAATCTCTCGGAGAAATTCCAACGAATCTCTCGGAGAGATTCCAACGAATCTCTTGGAGAGATTCCAACGAATCTCTCGCAGAGATTCCAACGAATCTCTCGGAGAGATTCCAACGAATCTCTCGGAGAGATTCCAACGAATCTCTCGAAGCAATTCCAACGAATCTCTCGGAGAGATTCCAACGAATCTCTCGGAGAGATTCCAACAAATCTCTCGGAGAGATTCCAGCGAGTCTCTCGGAGAGATTCCAACGAATCTTTGAGAGAGATTCCAACGAATCTTTGAGAGAGATTCCAACGAGTTTTTGGGAAAGATTCCAACGAATTTTTTGGAGAGAATCCAACGAATCTCTCGAAGAGATTCCAACGAATCTCACGGAGAGATTCCACAAATCTCTCGGAGCGATTCCAACGAATCTCTCGGAGAGATTCCAACGAATCTCTCGGAGAGATTCCAACGTATCTCTCGGAGAGATTCCAACGAATCTCTCGGAGAGATTCCAACGAACCTCTTGGAGAGATTCCAATGAACCTCTTGGAGAGATTCCAACGAATCTCTTGGAGAGATTCCAACGAATCTCTTGGAGAAATTCCAACGAATCTCTTGGAGAGATTCCAACGAATCTCTTGGAGAGATTCCAATGAATCTCTTGGAGAGATTTCAACGAATCTCTCAGAGACATTTCAACGAATCTCTCAGAGACAATCCAACGAATCTCTCGGAGAAATTCCAACGAATCTCTCGGAGAGATTCCAACGAATCTCTCGGAGAGATTCCAACGAATCTCTCGGAGAGATTCCAACGAATCTCTCGGAGAGATTCCAACGAACCTCTCGGAAAGATTCCAACGAATCTCTCGGAGAGATTCCAACGAATCTTTAGGAGAGATTCCAACGAATCTCTCGGAGAAATTCCAACGAATCTCTCGGAGAAATTCCAACGAATCTCTCGGAGAGATTCCAACGAATCTCTCGGAGAGATTCCAACGAATCTCTCGCAGAGATTCCAACGAATCTCTCGGAGAGATTCCAACGAATCTCTCGGAGAGATTCCAACGAATCTCTCGAAGCAATTCCAACGAATCTCTCGGAGAGATTCCAACGAATCTCTCGGAGAGATTCCAACAAATCTCTCGGAGAGATTCCAGCGAGTCTCTCGGAGAGATTCCAACGAATCTTTGAGAGAGATTCCAACGAATCTTTGAGAGAGATTCCAACGAGTTTTTGGGAAAGATTCCAACGAATTTTTTGGAGAGAATCCAACGAATCTCTCGAAGAGATTCCAACGAATCTCACGGAGAGATTCCACAAATCTCTCGGAGCGATTCCAACGAATCTCTCGGAGAGATTCCAACGAATCTCTCGGAGAGATTCCAACGAATCTCTCGGAGAGATTCCAACGAATCTCTCGGAGAGATTCCAGCGAATGTCTTGGAGAGAATCCAAGAGAGGCTCTAGGAGAGCTTCCAGCCAATCTTTGTTAGTGATTCCAACGAATCTCTCGCATAGATGCCAACGAATCTCTAGAAGAGAAACCAATATTTCTCTTGCAGAGATTCCAACGAATCTCTTGGAGAGATTCCAATGAATCTCTGGGAGAGTTTCCAATGAATCTCTAGAAGAGATTGCTACCTTTTGGAGAAATTTCAAGCAATCTGTAGGAAAGATTACAGTGAATCTCTGGAGAGATTCCAATGATTCTTCGGAATCGATTCCAACGACAGAACTGCTCAAACAGAATAAACTCTCCGCAGCGCAGATTTTACAGATGTTTTCGCAGAAGTCTCCGCTACAGCTTTCACAAATGTCTCCAGAAGGAGTTTTAAATATGCCTTATAGATGAGTTCTTCTGTGAACCGAATATCAACCGAAGTTTTCAAGAAAAGTCTCCACAAAGGTTGCGGCAATAGCTTTCCCAAAAGTCTCCATAGAAGTTTCCACAGAGTGTGATTAAAACTGTGTGCAAAATATATGTTAAGTGAAAATAGTAGCGTGAGGTCAAATTTTGAGCCTTAAACAGGGTTGCCTTTTGGTTCGTTAAAGTTATTAGGGGTAGTCAAATGGTGTTCCGGGAATTTTATCGTATCCTAAATGTGGAGATTACGTTTTTAGGGGCGATCCATTAATTACGTAAGGGTTTTTAGGGGGGAAGGGGGGGGGGGTTGAGATTTCTTACGCGCCATACAATTTATTTTTAGTTTTCATACAAAAAATCTTACCATGGAGGGAGGGGGGGTTGAAAAATCCCGAAAATTGTCTTACGTAATTAATGGACCGCCCCTTAGCCGGAGAAGGAACCACCCTTCACGTGAAGCTCACACTACTTACCAAGACAAGTGACAGTTCGTAAGTGATCCAGAAAGAATATGCTCAATTCACTAGACCGCTTGCTGTGATCAACTATATTGCCACTACTCAACATAGTGCAATCCATACCTCACACTAGAGATTCTATAAGGTTCATAAGATGCTTTCTTTTTATTCTGACCCTATCTTGCAGGTCTTTTTAAGCATTTTCATAAGCTGTTCCAAGAAGTTTTTAGATTCAAGGGATTTCATGGATTTCTAAATCTTTCCAGTAGTTTCCAAATGATTTCCAGAAGTTCTCAGAGATTTGGTGTTGGTGTTATTTCGGATGTCTTTGAGCAACTCGCTTTTTTCCGCAGAGTTTCGCTAAAGCTGTAATATTTATGTATTAGTTAAATGCAATTCCAGTCGAATTCAGTTACTAACAACTTAGTGTCCGAATAATATTCAACAACTAGCAGAACACAAGTAAAAATGTGGAATATGTAGGGAGTCTAAAACTAAATAATTGATGCATTTAATGTTATCAGGGGGAAATTCAACTAATTTAAGACTTTAAGAAATATCTTCTGCTTCACTTCAGTACAATTTGTTTATAGCTACTTCGATTTTGCCTATCATCCTGCCTGAAAATTCACTAATGTCAAGTAAAATTGACATCTCCTACCTCGCCCCCTTAATGGGTTACAGGGGTGTCAGCAACCTTTCCAGAGTCTCTTGGAGATTTCAGTAAGTTTACAGTAAATTCTAAACTATTAATTCCCCTTAAAAACCATGTTTATTTATGTGAACTTCCTAAGAACAGTTGTAACAAAGACAGTTGTAACATACTGCTGACTTATTTTATTACTGAAAAAAGTTAAGAGATTTCAAATAAATTCTGAACGACGTTCTTGTCCCTTGCAGCAGGCTAACATTTTATGGCATATGAGGTAATTGAACCAAATCTAGAATGCTGTGAAAAGTACAGTGCGATCTGTCAAACTTGAGTTCCGAGTGTACTATGGACCTATGCACGAGTTCATTTTTTGACGTTTGAGCGGTGCCGTGTTATTTACGTGACCATGGCAACGAGTGAATTCGGCACCGCCCAAACGTCAAATTACGTAAATACACGGCATCGCTCAAGCGTCAAATGATGAACTCGTGCAACGGTCCATTAGAAATGGCACCCATTTTTAACCCGACTACTATGACTTTATTTCATCATTGGTTTATCCGCATCTCTGAAAGAGATTCCAAGGAAACTCTGGAAGAAATCCCATTGAATCGCCAAATGACATATCAATGAATCTCTTAAAAAGATTCCAACGCATTCCTGGAAAGGATTCCGTGAGTGGTAATTGGTCATCTGTAGCTTGTTTCAATCCAATTCCATCCAACGCCAATGCAACCAACTGAAACATATCCAGTAGCTGTTCGATTCCAAACCCAAAGCAACCATTTCAGTGACAGCCTGTCACTGTCAAGTGTCAACTAACTGTCAGCTGTCCCGTCGCCCATAGAAAACACTCTCGCACACAATCGATCCAATCGCGCATAATTGATTCCGCACCTCGTTTTTGTCATCGAAGACCCGGTCATTCCTCCGACAGCATGATACTGGTCGTCGTAACGATTCTCATTCGTCACCACCACTGTCGTGATCGTCATCCTACCTATCGCGTACAGTACGATTATGATAATGAGAATCGTCGATCGATCGACCGGTTTCCATTAGCGGTTGCTGCTTATCCATATTTTATCACACCGATTAGGGCAACAACGATTATGCGATCCATCCTCTGGATGACACCGAACGGTTATTACGTCACTCGCAGTAGGCTTTGGGTGTGAATCCGAAGAGATTATCTGAAGTCCCACTTTTCGATCATGACTTGCTTCGATCCTAGAGCATCGACGTCTCGGACGCCAACAAACAGATTTAATTGATCGTTCAATTTGGTGCGAGAAAAAAAAACTCGCGGATGGAAGTCAATTAACGTCCGAAGCAATTTCAATTTTCGCACGGAGGTCATCAAATTAATACCCGCGTAAACGTTCCACAATTGGCCGAATTCTCCGGAATGGTAGTTATTACCGTTTAAGCGAATGTTTTTTTTTTCTTCAGCTTCTCTCGCTGCGGCTATTGGTAAACGCGCTGCTTCATTGGAAGTGGGTGTTCGCTATATGCACTTCCAATGAAGCAGCGCGCCAATGCTGGTGCATAATTATAGGCTAGTGCTTGCATAGATGGCGTGCGTACAAATATAGTTTAAGTAATCCATCTGCGGTTAAAGATAACCTGTCTTGGTGAATGTTTGTCTTTTAAGGAACATTTTATTGTACTTTTTTGGAAAATCTGTCAAAATTTCTTTGAAAATCATGAATAAAATGAATGATGAAATGAAATGAATGAAAATTTTGTTAAATTTACTAAAAAACCCTATCAAATTCTTTCAGAATGTTCTGTCAAATTTAGATACTTTATTTCTTGGAAAATTCCACTGAATTTTCTTGGAGAACTCTAGGGAATTTTCTCAGAAAATTATACTGATATTTTTTTGAAAATTGTCTGACTTTTCTTTGGAAAATTGTGCTGAATTTTCTTGGCAAATTCTACTGAATTTCCTTTAAAAATTATATTGCATTTTCTAGAGAAAATCTGCTGAGTTTTCGTAGAAAACTTTACTGATTTTTTCTTGCAAAATTCTAGGGAATTTTCTTGCAAAATTCTAGGGAATTTTCTTGCAAAATTCTAGGGAATTTTCTTGCATAATTGTAGGGAAATTTATCGGAAAATTGCAGGGAATTTTCTTGAAAAATTCTAGGGAATTTTCTTGCGAAATTCTAGGGAATTTTCTTGCTAAATTCTAGGGAATTTCTTGCAAAATTCTAGGGAAAAATTATGTTGCATTTTCTTGGGAAAATCTACTGAGTTTTCGAGGAAAACTTTACTGATTTTATTTTGGAAAATTTTAGGGAATTTTCTTGGGAAACTCTTGGGAATTTTTTTGCAAAATTCTAGGGAATTTTCTTGCAAAATTCTAGGGAATTTTCTTGGGAAATTCAGGGGAGTTTTCTTGGAAAATTCCAGGGAATTTTCTTGGAAAATTGCAGAGAATTTTCTTGCAAAATTCTGGGAAACTTTCTTGCAAAATTCTAGGGAACTTTCTTGCAAAATTCTAGGGAATTTTCATGGAAAATTCTAGGAAATTTTCTTGCAAAATTCTAGGGAATTTTCTCGGGAAATTCTAGGGAACTTTCATGCAAAATTCTAGGGAACTTTCTTGTAAAATTCTAGGGAATTTTCTTGGAAAATTTTAGGGAATTTTCTTGCAAAATTCTAGGGAATTTTCTTGAAAAAATCCAGGGAACTTTCTTGCAAAATTCTAGTTCTAAGTTCTAGAGAATTATCTGGCAAAATTTTAGGGATTTTTCTAAGAAAATTGCAGGGAATTTTCTTGCAAAATTCTAGTGAATTTTCTTGGAAAATTGTATGAATTTTTCTTGGAAAATTGCAGGGAATTTTCTCGGAAATTTCTAGGAAATTTTCTTGGAAAATTCTAGGGAATCTTCTTGTAAAATTCTAGGGAATTTTCTTGGAAAATTCTAGGAAATTTTCTTGCAAAATTCTAGGGAATTTTCTTCCTAAATTCTAGGGAATTTTCTTGCAAAATTCTAGGGATTTTTTTGCTAAATTCTAGGGAATTTTCTTGCAAAATTGTAGGGATATTTATTGGAAAATTGCGGGGATTTTTCTTGGAAAATTCTAGGGAATTTTCTTGCGAAATTCTAGGGAATTTCTTGCAAAATTCTAGGGAAAAATTATGTTGCATTTTCTAGGGAAAATCTACTGAGTTTTCGAGGAAAACTTAACTGATTTTTTCTTGGAAAATTTTAGGGAATTTTCTTGGGAAATTCTTGGGATTTTTTTTGCAAAATTCTAGGGAATTTTCTTGCAAAATTCTAGGGAATTTTCTTGGGAAATTCAGGGGAGTTTTCTTGGAAAATTCCAGAGAATTTTTTTGGAAAATTGCAGAGAATTTTCTTGCAAAATTCTAGGAAACTTTCTTGCCAATTTCTAGGGAACTTTCTTGCAAAATTCTAGGGAATTTTCATGGAAAATTCTAGGAAATTTTCTTGCAAAATTCTAGGGAATTTTCTCGGGAAATTCTAGGGAACTTTCATGCAAAATTCTAGGGAATTTTCTTGCAAAATTCTAGGGAATTTTCTTGCAAAATTCCAGGGATTTTTCTTGGAAAATTCTATGAAATTTTTTTGGAAAATTGCAGGGAATTTTCTCGGAAAATTCTAGGAAATTTTCTTGGAAAATTCTAGGGAATTTTCTTGCAAAATTTTGAGAAATTTTCTTGGAAAATTCAAGGAAATTTTCTTGGAAAACTCAAGGAATTTTACTTGAAAATTCTTGGGAATTTTCTTGGAAAACTGTTGGGTAGTTTTCGTGGAAAATTCTAGGAATTTTTTGTAAAAATTCTAGGATTTTTTTGTGAAAATTCTAGGAAATTTTCTTGGAAAATTCTAGGGAATTATCATGGAAAATTCTAGGGAATTGTCCTGGAAAATTCTAGGGATTTTTTTTGGAAAATTGCAGGGATTTTTTTTGGAAAGTTCTAGGGATTTTCCATGGAAAATTCTAGGGCATTTTCATGGAAAATTCTAGGGAATTTTCAAGGAAAATTCTAGGGAATTTTCAAAGAAAATTCTAGGGAATTTTCAAGGAAAATTCTAGGGAATTTTCAAGAAAAATTCTAGGGAATTTTTAAGGAAAATTCTAGTGAATTTTCTTGGAAAATACTAGGGAACCTTCTTGGGAAATTTACTAAAATTGTCCTGAAAAATTCTAAGGAATTTTCAAGGAAAAAATCTAGAGAATTTTCTTGGGATTTTCTAGTTAACTTGCTTGTTAAATTCTAGTGAATTTTCTTGGAAAATTCTAGCAAATTTGCTTGGAAAATTCTTGTGAATTTTCTTGGAAAAATCTAAGGATTTTTCTTGTAAAATTGTAGGGAATTTTCTTTGAAAATTCTAATGAATTTTCTTGGAAAATTCTCGTCAATTTTATTTGAAAATTCTTCTGAAATGTCTTGGAAAATTCTGCTGAAGTTTCTTGGAAAATTGTACTGATTCTTTTTTTAAATTGTACTGAATTTTCTTTAAAAATTTTAGTAACGTTTTTTGGGAAATTCTAGTGAGTTTTTTTGGAAAATTCTCGTGAATTTTCTTGATAAGTTATAGGGTATTTTCTCGGAAAACTCCTGAATTTCCTAAAAATTGCACTAGAAATTCTTTACAAAAGTTCAGTTGAATTTTCTTAAAGTTTTTCACGCAAATTCCCTTATAGAAATTCAATCAAATCTCCTGGTGAAAATTCATTCGAATTTACGTTGAAAATTTCCTGGAATTTCTTTTGAAAATTTACTAAAATTTCCACTCACAATTCACTTGTATATATCCGAAAATTTATTAGAATTTTATCTTAAAATTCATTCTCATTTCTTTCTTAATTCCATCTGCAAATTCACTTTAATTTGCTTGGGATATTCACTCAAGTTTGGAAATTTACCTGAATTCGAATTTTCTCTGGAAATTCAGTTTTATTTATTTTGAAAATTCATTTGAAATTCCTCCGTAAATCCACTCGAATATCCTCTGGAAATTCACTCAAATTTTCTCTGGAAATTCCCTCAAATTTCCTCTTGATTGTCATTAGAATTTCCTCTGGAAATTCACTCAAATTTTCGCTGGAAATACACTCGATTTGCCTCTGGATTGTCACTCGAATTTCCTCTGAAAATTCATTCGACTTTCCTCTGGAAATTCAATCGAATTTATCCGATTTGCTCTGAAAATTCACCCGAATATCCTTTTGAAATTCACTTGAATTTCCTCTTGAAATTCATTCGAATTTACTCTGAAAATTCACCAGAATTTTGTCTACAAATTCACCAGAAATTCCTCTGGAAATTCACCAGAAATTCCTCTGGAAATTCACCAGAAATTCCTCTAGAAATTCATCCGAATTTCCTCTGGAAATTAACCCGAATTTCATCTGTCAATTCATTCGAATTTCCTCTGGAAATTCACCCGAATTTCCTCTGGAAATTAACCCGAATTTCCTCTGAAATTCATTCGAATTTCCTCTTTGAAAATTCACTCAAATATCCTCTTGAAATTCACTTGAATTTCCTCTGGAATTTCCCTCGAATTTCCTCTTGAAATTCATCCGAATTTCCTCTGAAAATTGACCAGAATTTCGCCTGGAAATTCACCAGAAATTCCTCTGGAAATTCACCTGAATTTCCTCTGGAAGTTCACCCGAATTTCCACTGGAAATTCACCTGAATTTCCTCTGAGACTCATCCGAATTTCCTCTTGAAATTCATCCGAATTTTCTCTGGAAATTTACTAAAATTTTTTCTGGAAATTCACTCGATTTTTTTCTGGAAATTCACACGAATTTCCTTTGAAAATTCACCAGAATTATCCTCATGAAATTCACTTGAATTTCCTCTAGAATTTCCCTCGAATTTCCTCTTGAAATTCATCCGAATTTCCTCTGAAAATTGACCAGAATTTCGCCTGGAAATTCACCAGAAATTCCTCTGGAAATTCACCTGAATTTCCTCTGGAAGTTCACCCGAATTTCCACTGGAAATTCACCTGAATTTCCTCTGAGACTCATCCGAATTTCCTCTTGAAATTCATCCGAATTTTCTCTGAAAATTGCCAGAATTTCGTCTGGAAATTCACCAGAAATTCCTCTGGAAGTTCATCCGAATTTCCTCTTGAAATTCATCCGAATTTCCTCTGAAAATTGACCAGAATTTCGCCTGGAAATTCACCAGAAATTCCTCTGGAAATTCACCCGAATTTCCTCTGGAAGTTCACCCAAATTGCCTCTGGAAATTCACCTGAATTTCCTCTGGAAATTAACCTGAATTTCCTCTGAAACTTATCCGATTTGCTCTGAAAATTCACCCGAATATCCTTTTGAAATTCACTTGAATTTCCTCTTGAAATTCATTCGAATTTCCTCTGAAAATTCACCAGAATTTTGTCTAAAAATTCACCACAAATTCCTCTGGAAATTCACCAGAAATTCCTCAGAAAAATCAATCAAATTTCCTCTGTAAATTCACTCAACTTTCCTTTGAAAATTCATTCGAATTTTCTCTGGAAATTCAATCCAATTTCCACTGAAAAATCACTCGAATTTCCACTTGAAAATCACTCGAATTTCCACTGGAAAATCACTTGAATTACTTCTGAAAATTCACTTGAATTTTCTCAGAAAATTCACTCGAATTTCTCTGGAAATTTACTAAAATTTCCTCTGGAAATTCACTGGAATCTCTTCTGAAAATTCACTCGAATTGCTTCTGGAAATTCACCCGTTCAGTTTTATTTATTTTGAAAATTCATTTGAAATTCCTCCGTAAATCCACTCGAATATCCTCTGGAAATTCACTCAAATTTTCTCTGGAAATTCCCTCAAATTTCCTCTTGATTGTCATTAGAATTTCCTCTGGAAATTCACTCAAATTTTCGCTGGAAATACACTCGATTTGCCTCTGGATTGTCACTCGAATTTCCTCTGAAAATTCATTCGACTTTCCTCTGGAAATTCAATCGAATTTATCCGATTTGCTCTGAAAATTCACCCGAATATCCTTTTGAAATTCACTTGAATTTCCTCTTGGTATTCATTCGAATTTCCTCTGAAAATTCACCAGAATGTTGTCTGCAAATTCACCAGAAATTCCTCTGGAAATTCACCAGAAATTCCTCTGGAAATTCACCAAAAATTCCTCTGGAAATTCACCAGAAATTCCTCTGGAAATTCATCCGAATTACCTCTGGAAATTTACCCGAATTTCCTTGAAAATTCAATCGAATCTCCTCCTGGCGTAATTCCTCTGGAAATTCACTCGAATCTTCTCTGAAATTTCAATCGAATCTCCTCTGGAAATTCACCCGAATTTCCTCTGGAAATTTACCCGAATTTCCTCTGAAATTCATCCGAATTTCCTCTTTGAAAATTCACTCAAATATCCTCTTGAAATTCACTTGAATTTCCTCTGGAATTTCCCTCGAATTTCCTCTTGAAAATCATCCCTGAAAATTGAACAGAATTTTGTCTGCAAATTCACCCGAATTTCCTCTGGAAATTAACCCGAATTTCATCTGTCAATTCATCCGAATTTCCTCTTTGAAAATTCACTCAAATATCCTCTTGAAATTCACTTGAACTTCCTCTGGAATTCCCCTCAAATTTCCTCTTGAAATTCATCCGAATTTTCTCTGAAAATTGACCAGAATTTCGTCTGGAAATGCACCAGAAATTCCTCTGGAAATTCACCCGAATTTCCTCTGGAAGTTCATCCGAATTTCCTCTGAAAATTCACCAGAACTTCGTCTGGAAATTTACCAGAAATTCCTCTGGAAATTCATCCGAATTCTCTCTGGAAATTCGCCCAAATCTCCTCTGTTGGAAAATTTTACTGAAATTTCCTCTGGAATTGTTTGGAAATTCATTTCAATTGTTTACTCTGCTATTCATTCGAATTTTCTCTGGAATCGTATTCAAAATTCAACTGAAAATAACCCAAATTTTCTTAAGATTTTTGCACCATTCCTCATATAAACCAACAGCAACCCAGTGCCATCTGTTCGCTCGCCATGCTGCACCGCCTCTCTTCCCATATATGATCTGTTAACGAACGCACTGTTAAGTTTCCCAATCGCAGCATGCTCTGCTGCAGTCTGCCACATTGCATTACTGCTGCCCATGGCTACTACGACTGCCTCTCTCAGGGGTCTCAAGCTAGACTCTCCGACTTGTTCAAAGTTCATTACCTTCAACCGCTGCGTTGGAAGGTGGAAGCGAGGGAGCCACTGAATTAAATAATTAAGTTAAACTTGGGCCTTTCTGCTGCAGTTTTCCGAGCAATCCGTGGGAGGTGGGGCGGAGATTGAGGTTCCAACTCCGCAACATGAGCGAAACAAGCACAACTCTTTCGTCATTGATAGGTGAACTTGATGTGCCCGCCAACGACGACGACTTCGCCTCCGACTCCGATTCCGACGATGATGATGATGAGATTGGACTAGGTTAGGTTAGGTTATGTGCTATTATGCATTATTACGATCACGAATGGGGGAGTCGAGGCAGAGCAAAGATGCGTCTTGTACTTGTTTGCTGTTGCATTGAATTTATGCATCCGACCTCGATTGGCGTTAATTGCTGGAATTACGTGAAGAAACGGAACGAGCAATACATATATCTCCCTTGAATGGCTACGCATAATAGCGCTGGATCGTTCCGGAATCGGAAGGCAAGTGGGACGATACCATGTTTGCTCCATATTTCACCTTTGTTCGTTTTGAGGTTATGTAACAGGCCTTGCTGTGACTGGGCAAAACACGAATCTCGGATATTGTCAAGAACCCGAATTAATTATGGCGTTGCGCAGTCAACGCGACACCCACAGTCGTCATGGCTTGCTTCATAGTCGTTCCCACGTTTCTATTAGTTGGTTTAGCTAATCGCAGTCGGCCGGTCGGTCGCTTGCTACGATTCCGCCTTATTTGGGGTCGTTTAATTGTCCATTTTGTTCTCGGGAGGGGGCGGTGGTCGTTTGCTGCAGACTTTTGGTCGGCGGCAACTTTTGCAAAGCCGGGCGGTTTACGCCAGATGCCGACTTGAGAGAACCAACAATATTTCAAGACAAGAGGAGCGAGATAAGATTGACGAAACAATGCGGCTCGCGTGTGCGGCTTTTGAGTGGGTGTTAAGGTGAAACTTGTCGGAATCCAAAAGGCCCTAATCTACAAAAATGTTGAAAGTACAAAGCCGCTCTTCTTATTTTGAACTTTCTGCTAATGCACTAGGTTTTGGTGTTATTTTGAATTTGAATTCCAAGCTGTTTCACCTTAAGAGGGATTGCATTGGTTTAACGAGCCGTACGTGCGTGCGAATGCGGCGCAAAATATGACGTCCAGAGTGCGCTATAAATTAAGGTGAATGAGTAGAACACTTCTTGGCGTTGAGTGCTTTTGCTGAGCAACGGTTTTTGGTGCATTGAATTTTGACGTAGGACTACGTCTTTCTTTCCTATATCTGCAAATCTTCAGCTATTTGCAAATAATCAAATTTACCAATAATTGATTACTTTCTTTTCTCTTTTTTTAGGTGAGCATTTCCTATTCTACTTCGTAAACCATACAGATTGATTTAAGCGTAAGTAATTTTATCCAATATCTTAATTTTTCTCTTCGAAACTTCAACGGTTTACGCAAAACATGAACTTTTCCAATTTTTGCTTCGTAACACAACATTTTTAATGATTATTACCACCAATTCACCCGGGAATCGCTCCTAAAGTTTTCTAATTAATTTCTCAATGGAAGCTTAGAGAAATTTTTCTAGAATTTTCTGCAGGAAATCCTTCAGTAGTCCAACGTTAGGATTACTCCGAAAATTTCTTCCAGAATTTCATAAAGAGATTCTTCCAATAATTATTTCTACTATTCCTCCAAGTATTAAGATCTATCCTAAGATACCTTGAAAACATTCCTACACGAATTCATCAAGGAAAATTTACAAAGGTTTATTCTACAGTCGAACAAATTTGTATTGAAATTATTCCAGAAAATTGTACAATAACTTCTCAAGAAGTTCTCATGTAGATTTTTTCAGTAATACTTCCAGTCGTTTTCACATTTCCCAGGAATTTCTTATGAATTACTCCAGTGATTCTTCTTTAAAATTACTAGGAGCTCTTCATGATTTTCTCAATTCCTTGTAAATTTCTCCCAGAAATTTCGAATTCTTTAGGCGACATGTTGCCTAAACAGCTTTTGTCTCCAAACTTCTGAAAGGTGAAATCGATTCTCCTTCCCTGTTGGCTGATGTAAATGTGTATACACCAGAACGAACATTGCGTAGACGTCACTTTATTAGTCTCGGAAGTCGGAGTACTCTTTATGGACAGCATGATCCTGTAAGATTCATGATTGCAAAGTTCAACGAAGTCTACCATTTGTTCGATTTCAACGTGTCGATTACAACCCTTCGGAATCGTTTTGTGGAGTACTTTGGTAGAAACTGACTGGTCATGTTTGTGTTTTGTATAATTAGTTCATGTTAAGACAACATTATGTCAGATGGATTATTTGAAATCCAATACAATACAATTTCTAAAGGATACCCTGAAGGCATCTCCGAAGTAGCTTCTAAAGCTATCCTCGGAAAAATTACTGGTTTAACGCCAATATTGGAGCAAATTATTTAAAAAATTAAAGAAGAATCGCCGGATAAGTTCCAAGAAGGTTCGTTTTCTTGAGGAATTCTGTAAGAATATTCACAAATATTCCTAAACTAATATTCTGAAGAAATTTCTGGACTACTTAGTGTGGATATACTTGGAAAAAAATGTGGTCGAATGTGGTATTTCGAACGAAAGTCGTGAATGAGTTCCTTTAGAAGTTTTATGAAAGAAACGGTGGATGAACTCTTTATTGAATCTTCAGATTAATACCCATTATTTCCATGATGTACTTAGGGATATCTTATGAAACTTTTAAAAATACCCTCTGAAAGATGTAAGGTCGGATTTGAGAAATCTTTAATTTGGTTCCTATTTGTTCACGTTTGGTTTTTTTCCAGGCATGAGATATCTAAAATTCCTTTCCTAAAACACTTATTCGCTAGCACCGTGCCTGACACAAGAGAAACTTACCTTTGAATCATGAGAAATTTCTCAAGAAGCTAGGAAGCTTGTTCCAGAAAACTAGGAAGGCTTCTCTCAGGAAGCATGGAAATTTTTCTCAGGAAGCTTGGAAGTTTCTCTCAGGAGGCTTCAAAGCTTCTCTCAGGAAGCATGGAAATTTCTCTCAGGAAGCATGGAAGCTTTCACTCAGGAAGCTTGGAAGTTTCTCTCAGGAAGCCTGGAAGCTTCTCTTAGGAAGCTTGGAAGCTTCTCTTAGGAAGCTTGGAAGCTTCTCTTAGGAAGCTTGGAAGCTTCTCTTAGGAAGCTTGGAAGCTTCTCTTAGGAAGCTTGAAAGCTTCTCTTAGGAAGCTTGAAAGCTTCTCTAAGGAAGCTTGAAAGCTTCTCTCAGGAGGCTGGGAAATTTCTCCCAGGAATCCTGGAAGCTTCTCTCCAGAAGCTTGGAAGCTTCTCTCCAGAAGCTTGGAAGCTTCTCTCCAGAAGATTGGAAGTTTCTCTCCAGAAGCTTGGAAGTTTCTCTCCAGAAGCTTGGAAGTTTATATCAGGAGGCTTGAAAGCTTCTCTCAGGAAGCTTGGATATTTCTCTCAGCTTATCGCCAGAAGCTTGGAAGTTTCTCTCAGGATGCTTGAAAGCTTCGTTCAGGAAGCTTGGAAGCTATCTCTCAGGAAGCTTGGAAGCTTTCACTCAGGAAGCATGGAAGCTTCTCTTAAGAAGCTTGGAAGCTTCTCCCAGGATGCTTGAAAGCTTCTCTCAAGAAGCTTGGAAACTTCTCTCCAGAAGCTTGGAAGTTTCTCTCCAGAAGCTTG
The DNA here is from genome assembly GCF_002204515.2 of Aedes aegypti. Taxonomy (NCBI): domain Eukaryota; kingdom Metazoa; phylum Arthropoda; class Insecta; order Diptera; family Culicidae; genus Aedes; species Aedes aegypti. The sequence continues at coordinate 15,441,805 of NC_035107.1, forward strand.
AAAGTTTATATCAGGAGGCTTGAAAGCTTCTCTCAGGAAGCTTGGAAGTTTCTCTCAGGAAGTTTGGAAATTTCTCCCAGGAAGCTTGGAAGCTTTCACTCAGGAAGCTTGGAAGTTTCTCTCAGGAAGCTTGGAAGCTTTCACTCAGGGAGCTTGGAAGTTTCTCTCAGGAAGCCTGGGAGCTTCTCCTGGGAAGCTTGGAAGCTTCTCTCAGGAAGCTTGGAAATTTCTTTCAGGAAGTTTGAAAGCTTCTCCCAGGAAGCTTGAAAGCTTCTCTCAGGAAGCTTGGAAGCTTCTCTCAGGAAGCTTGAAAGCTTCTCCCAGTAAGTTTGAAAGCTTCTCCCAGGAAGCTTGAAAGCTTCTCCCAGGAAGCTTGAAAGCTTCTCTCAGGAAGCTTGGAAGTTTCTCTCCAGAAACTTGGAAGCTTCTCTCAGGAGGCTGGGAAATTCCTCCCAGGAATCATGGAAGCTTCTCTCCAGAAGCTTGGAAGCTTCTCTCCAGAAGCTTGGAAGCTTCTCTCCAGAAGCTTGGAAGCTTCTCTCCAGAATCTTGGAAGTTTCTCTCAGGAGGCTTGAAAGCTTCTCTCAGGAAGCTTGGAAATTTCTCTCAGGAAGCTTGGAAGCTTTCACTCAGGAAGCTTGGAAGCTTCTCGCAGGAAGCCTGGAAGCTTCTCTTAGGAAGCCTGGAAGCTTCTCTTAGGAAGCTTGGAAGTTTCTCTCCAGAAGCTTGGAAGCTTCTCTCCAGAAGCTTGAAAGTTTCTCTCAGGAGGCTTGAAAGCTTCTCTCAGGGAGATTGGAAATTTCTCTCAGGAAGCTTGGAAGCTTTCACTCAGGAAGCTTGGAAGTTTCTTTCAGGAAGCCCGAAAGCTTCTCTTAGGAAGCTTGAAAGCTTCTTTCAGGAAGCTTGAAAGCTTCTCCCAGGAAGCTTGAAAGCTTCTCTCAGGAAGCTTGGAAGTTTTTCTCCAGAAACTTGGAAGCTTCTCTCAGGAGGCTGGAAAGCTTCTCTCAGGAAGCTTGGAAGTTTCTCTCAGGAATCCTGGAAGCTTCTCTGAGGAAGCTTGGATGCTTCTCTCAGGAAGCTTGAAAGCTTCTCCCAGGAGGCTTAAAAGCTTCTTTCAGGAAGCTTGGAAGTTTCTCTCATGAAGCTTGGAAGCTTCTCTCCAGAAGCTTGGAAGCTTCTCTCAAGAGGTTTCAAAGCTTCTCACAGGAAGTTTGGAAATTTCTCTCAGGAAGCTTGGAAGTTTTTACTCAGGAAGCTTGGAAGCTTCTCTTAGGAAGCTTTATAAGGAAGCTTGGAAGCTTTTTCCAAGTATGCTTGGAAGCTTCTCTCAGCAAGCTTGCGAGCTTCTCTCGGGAAGTTTGATAGCTTTTCTCAGTAAGCTTGAAAGCTTCTCTGAAAAAACTTGGAAGCTTCTATCAGGAAGCTTGGAAGCTTCTCTCAGGAAGCTTGGAAGCTTCTCTCAGGAAACTTGGAAGTTTCTCTCCAGAAACTTGGAAGCTTCTCTCAGGAGGCTGGAAAGCTTCTCTCAGGAAGCTTGGAAGTTTCTCTCAGGAATCCTGGAAGCTTCTCTGAGGAAGCTTGGATGCTTCTCTCAGGAAGCTTGAAAGCTGGAAGATTCTCTTAGGAAGCTTTATAAGGAAGCTTGGAAGCTTTTTCCAAGTATGCTTGGAAGCTTCTCTCAGCAAGCTTGCGAGCTTCTCTCGGGAAGTTTGATAGCTTTTCTCAGTAAGCTTGAAAGCTTCTCTGAAAAAACTTGGAAGCTTCTATCAGGAAGCTTGGAAGCTTCTCTCAGGAAGCTTGGAAGCTTCTCTGAAAAAACTTGGAAGCTTCTATCAGGAAGCTTGGAAGCTTCTCTCAGGAAGCTTGGAAGCTTCTCTCAGGAAACTTGGAAGTTTCTCTCTAGAAACTTGGAAGCTTCTCTCAGGAGGCTGGAAAGCTTCTCTCAGGAAGCTTGGAAGTTTCTCTCAGGAATCCTGGAAGCTTCTCTGAGGAAGCTTGGATGCTTCTCTCAGGAAGCTTGAAAGCTGGAAGATTCTCTTAGGAAGCTTTATAAGGAAGCTTGGAAGCTTTTTCCAAGTATGCTTGGAAGCTTCTCTCAGCAAGCTTGCGAGCTTCTCTCGGGAAGTTTGATAGCTATTCTCAGTAAGCTTGGAAGCTTCTCTCAGGAAGCTTGGAAGCTTCCCCCAGGAAGCTTGAAAGCTTCTCTGAAGAAACTTGGAAGCTTCTCTCAGGAAGCTTGGAAGCTTCTCTCAGGAAGCTTCTCTCCGAAGCTTGGAAAGCTTCTCTTCGAAGCTTGGAAAGCTTCTCTCCGAAGCTTGAAAGCTTCTCTCCAAAGCTTGGAAAGCTTCTCTCCGAAGCTTGGAAAAAGCCGCTCTCCAAAGCTTGGTAAAAGCTTCTCTCCGAAGCTTGGAAAGCTTCTCTTCAAATCTTGGAAAAAGCTTCTCTTCAAAGCTTGGAAAAAGCTTCTCTCAGGAAGCTTGGAAGTTTCTCTCCAGAACCTTAGAAGCTTCTCTCAGGAGGCTGGAAAGCTTCTCTCAGGAAGCTTGGAAATTTCTCTCATGAAGCTTGGAAGCTTCTCTTCAGAAGCTTGGAAGCTTGGAAGCTTCTCTCAGGAAGCTTGGATGTTTTTCTCAGGAAGCTTGGAAGCGTCTTTCAAAAAGCTTGAAAGCTTCTCTCAGGAAGCTTGGAAGCTTTTCTCAGGAAGCTTGAAAGCTTCTCTCAGGAAGCTTGGAAGCTTCTCTCAGGAAGCTTGGAAGCTTTTCTCAGGAAGCTTGAAAGCTTCTCTCAGAAAGCTTGGAAGCTTCTCTCAGGAAGCTTGGAAGCTTCTCTCCGAAGCATGGAAAACTGCTCTCCATAGCTTGGAAAAAGCTTCTCTCCGAAGTTTGGAAAGCTTCTCTCTGAAGCTTGGAAAAAGCTTCTCTCTGAAGCTTGGAAAGTCTCTCTCCGAAGCTTGGAAAAAGCTTCTCTCAGAGGCTTGTAAATTTTATTGTTCACAAAAAACCTCTTCTAGATATTTTTAAAAAGCTTCTTCCAGGGAGTTTACCTGAAATCTTGGCAAACTTTTTTCAAAAGCATATAAAGTATTTTAAGAAAAAAGAACACTGCTTATATGGCATGGAATTTCTTGGTCATATGAGTATTAGATGTAACGTTTTCTACAATCTATCGATCCATCCTCTGAACTGTTGCTCCCCATTCGGTAACCATAAAACTGTGCCGAGTCATCTCCGCTTGATCTAAATATTGACCGCATTCTCTCGTTATGCCCCCTTTTTATCTATCCTCAACTCCAGTAGACAACCGTTTACCTCAATGAACCAACGGAATTCTCCTTCTTGAAAAGTTTACTTCTGTTGTCGTGTCCATTCTATCAGAATCAATTTCTTCGCCACCGACACGCAACCCGAAGCAGATCCAATCGATTCTGGACGGGTTTCCATTCTCTCTCTGCAGGAGTTGAAACAGTGCGAAACCGTTGCTTTGCTTTTCTCCTCGAGTGCCGCCGCAGAAAACCGCCAATCTGAACATGATTAATTGGGCACTGATGGGTAATTTGTGCCAACCGCACGTGGTAATTTTCTGCCGATTCTCGTCGTCTTTATATACAGGCGATCGACTGCGGTGGTGGATTTGCGGTGTTTGGCTGGTTTGTTTCGAGTTTAGTGGTGATTCATTGTGCTGTATAAAATGTATTGCTCGAGAATGTTTTGATTTGGTCTTATATTTCAAAAATCAATCAGATAGAACTATTTTCTAATCAATTTTGAGCCTCAGAATAATAAAAAAAATTGAAAACTATGACAATAATAATCCAGCCAACATGACATCGACAAACCGCACCATGTTTGTCCAGACAACCATGGCCTCCTTTTGCAATTCGTAGACAAACTGTGCACGATAAACCAAAATCACTCAAAGTTATGATAAAAACGTGAGCTGTCATTATGTTATCCATCTTTCAATAAGCGACATTTTACATCTGCGGTTTTTATTGTTTTTTTTCGCGGTGTAGAGGTGCAAAAGATTTTAAAAATATACCGTTGTGCGCAGAAATCGTTAAGCTACCATGTGGAATCAAAATTTGACAACTTTTGGAAAAAAAAATCAGAAACACGATTGACACATTAGGATAACAATCGTCATACACCCTTTTCAAAACGTACTCCCGGTTTGGAAGATTGAGGAATGAGGGATCGCTTTTCAATTAACGGTTCCGAAGGTCAGTCTGAGTCTGAAATACCTTTCCATCGATGCCGGTTGTTTGCAGGGAAAAGTGCCGGGTGGGTGATCGATAGGCTATGATTTGCAGTACCGATCCGATTTGGGAGCGGAGGCAAAGCATACAAAGCAACTATCTTCAGTTGTTTCTTGATCTTGGAATGGATAGGCAGGGAAGTGTGGTTTACTGAATTAGAACAAATGTGAAAGTCGGATAATTGCTGAGTTATTACAGAAAGTAAAATAGAACTATATCTCTCTAAGCAAAGCTTTCCAAACTTCTGAGCGAAGTTTTCCAAGCTTCCAAAAAAACTTTTCCAGCTTTCAGACGAAGCTTTCTCAACTTCCAAAAAGAGCTTCGCGAATTGGGTCCTAAATGTTTAATGAATTCTTGTTTTTATTTAATAATGCGAAAGAGAATTGCAACTACTCTACCAATGTTTCCAGCTCAAATAGCGACTATAACATATTTAAACTTTAAATTGAAAAATGGTGCCAAATATGAACTTTGATTCTTTTGATCATGTTTGACGTTCACTTTGTCGACAGAAATGCCACAGGGCTTTTAGTTTTAACACAGGGGTTGTTCCTATCTGACATTTTGGAAGGGACACGGAAAACAAAATATACCAAGGAATGTGACAAAATCTCAAAAACCGTAAAAAAATGTTTTTTGGACTTAAACCAATGAAAATCATTTAAAAATTAAGTAAACATGTGTTTCTAGCCTAAACTAAAGCGCTCGGTACTAAAAATGGGACGAGGCTTTAGGACCGTATTCTGAACTTTCAAAAGAAGCAATCAAAGTAAGCTTTTGAGAGTAGCTTTCCATACTTCCTAGAGTAATTTTTCGAGCATTTTAAAAGAAACTTTCTGATCATCTGAGAAATGCTTTTCAAAATTTCTGAGAGAAGCTTTTCGCGCGTCTGATAGGTGGTTTTCGAGCATCCAATAAATGCTTTCCGAATTACTGAGCGAAATTATCCATGCTGCTGTTGATGGGAATTCCTGAACTTCTCAAAGTGCTTTCTGAGCATCTTAGTGAAATCTTCCGAGTTCTTGAAAAAAAAAAACGTTCCGAAAAAAGTTGGAATGCTTCTTGGGAGAAGCTTCCTAACTTCTGGGAAGGTATTTCTTAATTTCTCGGAAGAAAATTTCTGAGCTTGCTGAGATTCTGAGCAATTTTTTTTTTCTAGATGTTTTTCTGGTTTCTGGAAGAAGCTTCACAAGCTTCTGGGTAAATGCTTGCCAAGCTTCTGAGGAGAAGGTTCTGAAGTCTTTGAGAAAATTGTTCTCTGAAGGGATGCATCCTCACACAGAGGCACATTTAGAGCAAAACAGAACAGGTGTATATTAAGAGGCAAATCGGAGCGGTGCAACTCACAAATTAAGCAAAGTACTTAACCAGACAAAGACATAATTAAGGAGAAAAAAGAAGACAACTATATTCGAAGAAAGTAAATTGATAAAAGTTAAGACACAAGGAGTAATTTAAGGAGTTCCTGCAGGAATGCCTCCAGTGATTCCTTCATAGATTGATCCGGTAATATTTTTAATGAGATTCATCCAGAATTTTTTTTAAGAATTCCACCACCAGCTGTTGCAGGGATTCCTTCATTCTTCCAGAGATATTTCAAGCGATTTCTCATGATGTTTCCTCAGAGATTTCTTCAGGAATTCTTCCGTAAACTGCTCCAAACATTCTTCTAAAAAAATCTCTACAGGGATTATTGCAGAGTTGTCCCCAAGGATTTCTTCAGGAATTTCAACAAGGGTTAAAATAACTGCTTCCAGGATTACTAAAGAAATTACTCCAGAAATCTCTCCACAAATTCCCCCAAGAATATTTGCAGGGATTTCCCCAAGTAGTACTCTTGGAATTTTTCCAGGAATCATTCCGGAGTTTGTTTTTTTTTCAGGGATTCTCCTAGAAATCCATTCTCCAGAGATTATACAAGTAGTTACTACACGAATTCCTCAAGAGTTGATTCTATGAATTTTCCCAAAGGCATCTCAACGGAATCGCTACATAAATTGTTCTGAATATCTTTTTTTTCGGGGGTTCCTCCAAGAATTCCTCTAGACTAGTTTTCCCATAAATTCTTCCAGTAATTACTTCAGAAAAATCTTAAGAATACTACCAAGCATTCCTCCAAATTTTTTTCTAGACACTCCTTTCCTAAAGATTGTATTAGAGAGATACCTTGATGGACTCCTGGAGGAACACCTGGATGGACTCCTAGTGTAATCCCTAGAGTAACCTTTATAAAATAAAATGAAAAATCCCTGTAGGATTTTTTTGAGCAATCCTTACAAAAATACCTAGAAGAACTTCTGAGACAATCCCTGGTTAAATATCTGAAAGAAGCACTGTATACATTCATACCGGAGAAATCTCTAGAAGAATTCCTGAAAAAAATGTTGGAACTATTTTTGGAGGAACCCGTGAAGAGAGTTTTCTGTAATCCACTTAGAATTGCTGGATAAATCTCAGAAGGAATCCTTGAAGAGATTTTCTCAGAGGAGCCTGAAAAAAAATCTATAGTAATTTCGGAAGGATTACATAGATCCCAAGGAACACACATATTGAAATTGATGCATATTAACTCTTATATGACTAGATTTTGTCATATAACAGTTAATATGCATCAATTATAACATGTGTGTTACTCGGGATAACATGTTGAGGGAATCCATATTTGGAGAAAACCCTGGAATATTTCTTCATTATAGTGACTGTACTGGAGGATTCCCTAGCAAAATTGCTGGAATAACCTTTGAAGAAATTGTCAAATTTGTAGAGAAACACCTGTAAAAATCGTTTAAATAAGCCTTGTAGAAACTATTCCGGAGGAATCTGTGAAAGAATTTTGAGAGGAATCGTCAAAGAAATTCCTGGAGGTGTCTCTAGTGAAATTTCTGGAGTATTGGAATGGAGTTCTAACGGACCTGATTTAAAAAATACGGTTATGATTGATAGTGCTAGGGGTCCATTTTGTTAATATAGCTGACTTCAGTCGAGTCATTTTGATCGACTCGACTTATTAATTTATATATTCATATGTGCTATGTGCATTCATGCCGCTGTAGAGATGTGGAGGAATTTAGGGAAAAGCTCCTACAGACATAACTCGAGAAATTCCTGAGAATTTTATAAATAAATCCTTAGAAAAATTCTTGAGAGAATCCCTGGAGTAATTTATAAAGCAATCTTTGGAAATATTTTTTTTAAAGTTTTTCTACTATTTCGTAAAAAAAATGCGGGGTATTAATAGTTATTAGTTATAGAAACATCATGTAGAGTATTCTAATTTAATGTTTCTAGGCTACGATTACCTTTATCAAGTATCGTAATCCGGGGACAAATTGATCACTGGGGTCAATTTAATCAGGTCGGTTTTTAATTCTTAAATCTGATATGTGATATGGTGATCAATTTCGGCCCAATGTGTCATTTAATTTTTTTGATATTAAAACTATTTTTATGATATGTTAAACATTATTTCATGAAAAATCAATTGCATAAACTGATAAAGATCAATGGAGTGCTGGTTTTGTTCAAATTTATTTGACAATATTTGAATTCTGAAGGATAACACAACAAAAAGTTGTAAAATAGTGATCAATTTGCCCCCGGATTACGGTACCAGTTTTTATGACATGCTCAAGAGTTATATTTGATCTGTAAAAATAACTACAATAACAGCTTAAATTGTATCTATTACTTGGATTGTGGATAACGGGTATTGTAAGACCGATTTATGGCAAATTTTCTTTTGATATTTGTGTTTTATAGTGATATATGATAATAAATTACAATGTGTTGCAAGCCACTCCGCCGTTGTAAGTCATCCCGTTCCCCAATAAGTTTAAAGGAATTTTTCCAAATTTCTCTTCAATAGATCCTCCAGGATTTTTTTCCGATTTACCTTCAGGAATCCTCTTATTCAGGATTTCCATTATGAATCAAAACAGGGAATTTTTCAAATTCTTTTAGTAATTTATCCAAGTTTTGTTCAGAAGTTCTACCAGAATTTCTTCTTGGTTTTTCTCAACTGATTTCTATTAGAATAACTCACGAAAGTCATTATGGGTCCTTCAGTGAATTTTTTCACCCGATTACGTTTGCAAATTGTTTAAGGAATTTACAAAAGTATGTTTTTTCTATGGATTCATACAAGTTTTTATCAGCACACTCCCAGCAAGAGCAGAGAACAATTCTGGATGTAAGAACGCCTCACCTGTAAAATTCTCTAAAAAAATAAATGTTAAATAAAATTCTTGATTTTTTTTTATTTAAATGTCCTAGGGCAGACAATTATTCATATGAGCCAGAAAATCTTTGAGAATCTTGAGATTCTATATAAAAAAAAATCGTTGAGGAATGTATAGAACAATTGGTTGGTGTTCAGACGGCTGGACTAGATGATATTTTGGCGTCCTAAAAATACGTTAAGGACTCCATCAATTCTAATTTTCCTGATCCTATTTCTATACAGATGTATCATCAAATAGCCCCATTACTACGGCAAATAATGCGAATATTTTGATATGTTGAATACCTTGGGAACGTTTTCCTGAAACCATCAAAAACATTTGGACCAGTCTGTCTCAATACCGAGCAATTGGTTATGGAATTGCTGGAAGCATTTATTCAATGAGGAATTTCAGGAAACAATAGTGGATTTATCTGTGGAAATACATGTTGAAAATTTAACGTAGTATTTTTTTGGAATCAGAAGAAATACTTTTAGGAATACATGAAGAAGTGTTTTGAAGATATTGTCTTTATAAACTTTGTAATCTGGTTTCGTTCAAGAGTTCTTCATTGTAATGTCAAGCTTCAAAAGCAGTTTCTTTGCTTAAAACTGATTTTTCTTTTCGCTGAAGATGTGTTCACTGTGTTTCAGTTGAAGAGAATAGGAGACAGTGAACACACTTTCAAGTGAATGCTGTCGATTTCACTCGAAAAAAAAAATGCTTTTGAAACTTCTGAAATTAACTACGGATCCTGCCTCATGTCTGAGTTGTAAAGTTTAATTCTGGGGCATTCCTTAGCCGAGTGGTAAGAGCGCGTCTACTGAGCAAAACCATGCTGAATCGGTCCAGGACCTTTTCGTAATGGAAATTTTCTTGACTTCCCTGGGCATAGAGTATCATCGTACTTACCACACGATATACAAATGCATACGAAAATGTTAACTTTGGCAAAAAAAAACTGTGGAGGTGCTCATTAAACACTAAGCTGAGGAGCAGGCTCTGTCCCAGTGAGGACGTAGTGCCAATAATAAGAAGAAGAATAATGTTTAATTCTCTATTCCAAATACCATGCCCACACAGTTACGGATCACTTTGGCGTTCAACATCGGATAACTCGCTCAAAACACAAACGTTGACGTAAAACATATTTTTCCTATGTCATACTATTTGTCTTCTACTATTTGTAATGTTAAGCAAATATTAGGTGTATTTGACAAATGTTTAGTTGGTACCACACAGCTATCATTATATGGTCGTTTCCTGTAAGAAGTGCCGTCAGCATTCATAAGCTCCCACAGGTGGTAAAATTCAAATGTTATAGCATAAAACATGCTTGTTCGCTTCGATTTAGTATGAATTCATCTTTGGAAAACATTTTACTTGATTATTGATTCTAAATACCAAATATTAGCACTTCTAACTAGTGATCCATAATATGGACCAGAAAATGATTGTTTACCATGGTTATGGATCACCTCCAAAGAATGTAGATTTCTGCCATTCTAAGAATTGGATTTGACATTTTCAGAAAATAGCACTAAGGATAAAACTAATAAAACATCAAGGTTTGTAAATTTAATTTTTTAGCAGACAAAAATGTGTGGAAAACTTGGTGTGGAACGAAAACACTTCATGTCTCAGTTACTGCATTGCAGTGTTACAAAAAAGGCATTTTACCCTTGTTTCCAGTTCTAACAATGCTATTTTTAGCAGTAATATGTGACACATTGTTAACTTTCGCTAAATTAAGCAATACAGATGCATTGAGTTGAAAACCTCTTAATTTTCCGCACTGATCCGTAATATGTCCCAAATTGATCCATAATATGGTTTTCAGAAACCGATACAATTTTTAATTTTTATGCAATCCTATGTAAATATTACACTCAAAACAGTTTACTAACCAAAGGACTCCACACTATTTGATCCATAACTGTGGGGTCATGGTACTTTTAAAAATAAATTAACTCAAGACATTTTAAATTGACAAAAAGAAAAATGAGTAATCAAAAAAAAATTCTTAGAGAAGTCACATTCTAAGAAAAACCCTTTTAGATGTTTTTGATCAATAGCCTGAGTGGTTATCGTTGAATAAAATCCTAAAGGAGTTTTTCTGTTGAAAACCCTATGATAATTGTAAAAAATGTTCTTACAAATTCTTGAAAAAAAAATAAGAGAAATTTCAAAAGGAACGATATAAACAACAGCGAAAAGCATTGGAGAATGGGGTTCTGCACTGTTTTGATTATGTTTGGGATTTTGACGTTTACTGGCCTTGTTGTTTACTAATTTCATGGTAGAGTGAAAGGGAGAAAATTATTTTAAATAATTTTATAGAAATGCGATGTAGCAATACCTTAAAGATTTACTAGTGTAACTTTTCTATAGATTATAAAATTTTCTATAGATGAAAAACGAAACAAGGTCCTTTCGTAAATTTGCAGAAATATGTCATTTCAAACCTCGAATGAAATGTTATATGTTTTTCAAGGTTATTGTCTTATAAACATCAGGATGAATCTGTGAGGTCACTTCTGGAAGTGACGGCCATAAATTGTAGAACCCGTTGAACATATTTTTAGATTGAGGGGCCTATTTTGTAAATCGAGCAGATTCATGTGACTCGTCTGTATTCATTGTCGATCAAAGCAAACATGCATATTTCAGATGTCATCCGTCGACTCCCATATTAATCCAGTCACATAGAGTGACAACTGTCGAAAAACTCGAGTGGCAGAGCTGAGTCGAGCGAATATTTCGGTCGACAGTGATTCCAGTCGAGTCGATTTGATCGACTCGACTTATAAAATAGACCCCTGAGTCTTGAGGATTTATCGATTAAATTTCGGACGGTATGTTGGGTAGATTCATATAAAATTATAAAAAATCTCAACTATACTTCTTAAAAGCAAACTGGAACGCTGGAGATATTTCAAATGGAGTCAGTAGATGGGTATCGGGAGGAATCACTGCAACATTGGTTGGAAGATATCCTGAAGGTTTTTCTAAAATCATATAGATCTTGATTTTTCAACGAATTTTCTGTAGGATTTCTTCGACATTTTTATTATGTCACTCTTAAAGACAATCCTGAATCCTGTCTCCTAGAATGCCTTAAAGTAAAGAAAAATTAGTTGAAAGAAATAGTTTGTAAATAAAATACTCTGAATACAGCAACAGCATTCAAGTGAAGTGACATTTTGATGAACAATAAATACACACATTGGTTGCTTTGACCATCAGTCATTGAACCACAGACGTGTTTGTTCGAACCGTGTAATATGGACCAATGCACGAATTCACTAATCTGACGTTTGAGCGGTGCCAAATTCACTTGTTGCCATGGTTACATAAATAACACGGCACCGCTCAAACGTCAAATAATGAACTCGAGCATTGGTCCATGGACCTGTGCACGAGTTCACGAATTTGACGTTTGAGCGGTGCCGAATTCACTTGTTGCCATGGTCACGTAAATATCACGGCACCGCTCAAACGTCAGATAGTGAACCAGTGCATCGGTCCATTACGGTTATTAAGAAAATTTTCCGGTTTGCGGTAGCCGCCGAGTTCTACCGCAGCTGTCAAAGTTCTACCATCAATCAATATGAAACTCTCGATTTTTTCGGGCGAACGGTTTGTAGAATGTGAACGACCCACGGTACCCACGCTCATTTGACGTTTTCCACAGTTACATAATTTTTGTTTGTTCCTTTTTTCGATCGGTTTTGTTTTTGTTGTTTGCATCAACAGTTGTTGTTGATGACGAAAGTGATTTTATTACCGACTCGGTCACCGAAGTTCCCCAGTAAACAGTAAAGTATCTTCAACATATTCATCCGGCCTTCCGGGACGTCAAGGTGCTAACGTCCTCCGAGCGCAAGACGCTCTTCGCCAATCGGTTACTCTGCGATCTAGAAAACTGCCGGCAGGACAACATCATGCTCCTGGGCCTCAGTCACATTATCTAGGTACAAGTACGCCAAGAAACACTTCCACGTGTACGTTAACTACTGCGAGCACCAAGCGAAGATCGATCGCACTCTAAAGAACCTCAAGGCGAACAAAACTGAGTTCACCAAAACGCTGCTGGAGTTGGAATCGGACCCTATTTGCTGTGGCCTCAGTCTGTCATCCTTTCTGATGCTTCCGATGCAGCGGATAACACGGATGCGCCTCCTGCTGGACGCCGTCCTTCAACGACTCAAACCGGACGACGACGAGTTCATCAGCTGGGAAAAGACCTTCGTAATAATCAACCAGATCCTGAAACTGTGCAACGCTGCGGCCCATCGTAGCGAACAGATGTACGAGATGGAGATGATTTCGCGGCAGATTGAATTCCCGTCGCACATCCGGCCACGCGCTATCGTCCCTTGTGGAATCGGTTCACCAGGCAGCGTGATTCGTAAGCTGGAGAAGAAGGACGAACTGGTACACTTGCTGTGGCGCGGCGACGACGCCAAACTCACCTTCGGCGAAAAGTTCAGCAAGAGCAGCATCTACGCGTTTCTATTCACCAGATTTTATCGAGCTGACCAAGAAGAAGGGCGACGAAACCCTCCTAGTCACGGACTACTGTCCACGTACCCTGCCTGACGGTCAACTCCGGAGATATTGTGCCTCAGCTGCCGACCAAGGAGATGCAAGCCATCAGAACGCACCTGATCATAATGACGCTGCTGGAGAACCACGAGGGAAAACCTATCGAAATGATCATCAGTTGTCCGTCGGAAAAGGAACGCGAGCGTTGGCTCAAGGTGACGGAACCCTTGTCCTCGGAAAATCCCGACGAGAAGATCTACGAGCAGTGGGACTGCCCCGAGGTGGTGGTCATCCATCCCTATCAAGGCACTGCAACCGGACGAACTGGATCTGGACATCACAGAAGTGGTCAACGTGCACCGTAAAATGGCGGATGATGGCTGGTACGAAGGCGAGCGATAATAAGAATGTTATCAGTCGGTTATCAGTGCGCATCGTACCTTTGTGCTGTGCGTACTCGAATTCTCTCTGCTCTTGGAAGTTTATTTTAAAAACTACCTAAAGCAATAAAACAGTACTTTTCAGTGCTACTTTTTCTACTATTGATCCCTTTACGATCCTTGTTTGGACCCGTGCCTTCGATTTTTCGTTGGACCCGTTGGCGAAAGCTAGCGGTGGTAATCCTTCTTGGACACCGTCTTGGGAAAAAAAACCTCTCGAAGGTCACGTCTTCTTTCGTTTATTAAGGAGGCAAGATCCGTCATTGATTTCGAAATTTTCAAAAGCAGTTTTTTCGTTCAAAATCAAGAAAATTTACAGGAAAATGTGTTCACTGTATTCTGTTCCCCTACCAAAACACAGTGAACACATTTTCATCGAATAATTTTTAGTTTTGAACAGAAAAACTGCTTTTCAAGTTTCGATGATGACGATGATTACGATGACGGAGCGTTGATCGTTAATTAAACATGGTATCAACAACAAACAAAAGGAAGGGTGAATCTCTGAATTCACAACTTCCTTCCAAAAAAGTGGGTTTTAAAACTGTTACTAAACGTGGCAAAAATGGAAGAAAGGACGTTTCCCCGGAATGCGAACTTTCTTCCAAGGGTGAAATGAATAATTGTATCGAAATGAGCAATCAGTTCGATGCTCTAGACAAATTTTCCGAACACCAAATCGAAGCAGCCTCTATCCCAGGCTCTTTGATTCAAGTGAGGAAGCAGAGAGTGCCGCCTATCGTGGTCAGTTGTTCCGAATTTGGGGGATTTAGGCAGGAGATGTTGAACTCCATTAGAGGAATCAAGGTTTCAATTTTTTACTTATGACGACAAAACTGAACGTTTGTTCAAAGTCGTCTTGAAAGGTCTCTCAAATGACTAAGTCACCTGAAGACTTCCTGTAAGAGCTGGTGTTCCTCAAGGCAGCATTTTGGGACCAATATTATACAATTGGGTTTATTCTACGACTGGCGTGAGGTGACAATTGTCGGTGTCGTATAGCGAGGTGACAATTCTCGACTCGAGTGAAATGACTCTCCATTTGATTTGCACGGCGAGTCACTTCACTCGAGTCGAGAATTGTCACCTCGCTATACGAGACCGACAATTGTCACCTCACGCCAGTCGTAGAATAAACCCAAATATTTTCACATCTGACTTACCTGAGTTACCTGCAGAAAGCTCTGCAGAGAATTCAAAATAAAATTTTAAATGATTCTGAAGCATCTTCCCTGGTATAGTACCAATGAGTTACATAGAATATCCAAAGTTGAAACATTGGAACAAATGTCAAATAAAATCATTAATAAGTTCAAGCAAAAATCGTTATAACAAATGAATGAGATGTTTGAAAAAAAAAAAAATAATTAAAACTATCCGTTCATTCAGAACGAAGTTGTGAACTCGCGTCAAGAGAGCTTATGGTGGGTTAGTCTCTAGGGTTGGTAGCCTAGGGTGTTCTAGGGTTTGAAATGTTTTTGGTAGTTTCACAAGAAATGTTTTTTTCTTAAAAACTTGGGTTATTTTTTCAACTTGTACTGGTTTCATTAATATTAACAATAATTAGGATTATATTTGAATTGGGGATTTTAACTTCTTTAGATCATCGACAGTTCTTTTTAGTTATACTAATACAACAATTATTTTCATTTTATCAGTCGGTTATTATTAATAATTAGTTTTTTTTTCATTTATTAACACATGCATTATTTAAGGCTTCATTATTTATATGTGCTGTGGTAATTATTCATAATACATGAAATTCTTAAGAAATTCGGTTTATAGGAAGATTGAGTACAAGTATACGATTAACATGTAGTTGTTTTAATATTGCTAATTTAGCTCTATGTGGAATATCTTTTTTATCTGGATTTTATTCAAAGGATTTAAATTAAGAAACAGTTATGTTATCTTATACAGTAGGGACCCGATTTTGTCAGCCCCTCGATGAATTTTAAGCAGCCAAATGGGGAACCTGACAAAAACGGGTCATATTTTTTATTTTTTGTTTTTCAAATTTTGACGTGTTAATATTTGTTTATGAACCACGTTTACAACCTACATAGACTTTTAAGGGGGCGAGGGACATGAGCGTAGCCAGGTTTTTTGTTTATCAGAAGAGAGAAGAGCAACCATCAAAATTTTATTCTCAAATAAAAATGTTTTTGAATATTTTGAAATTCTTACAGAAGTGCTTTTAAGATTTTTATAGAATTACTTCAGAAATTTTACAGGTATTTCACTAAGAATTTAACCAGGAATTGTTGTGAAAAAAATCTTATAGTATGAAAACCAAAATGTTATATTTAAAGAAACTTTCTTTAGTTTTGTTTTTTTTTGTGTTCTCAGTGGTATTTATAAATGACATTTGATGAAGTCGTGAATTAATATCTGAAATTATTCATATGCCTATGGGATGATTAAATGCATAAAATCTTAATTCCTGGTCGAATTATGGAAAAATCTCGTGAGATGATTCCTGTAAGAATCTTTTAATAATCTTAGCAAATTTGCTAAAAATTCAGAAGTGAAATTTAAAGAATTTCTCAAGGAATCTCTAAGGCAGTTTTGAGAAGATGAGTCGAAGGCCAAACTCCTTTAAAATATTCTAAGAAAGTTTCAACAAAATGTAGTTTTGAAAAAATCCTTTCAAGTGCTTACGGATTTATTCAAAACAGAATCCCAATAAAACATTAGGATCAATAATAAATGTTCGAGCTGTTTAGTAGAATACCTATAAGTAGATGAAATAAACCGAATTTAGTACTGTACCATTTAATTGTTAAATATTTTTATTATTGAAAAAATAAGTCTTTATTATATTATAATTTTAGATTATTTTTCTGGAAGTATATGATTTATACCATTGATTTCTTAGGAGTAGTAGAGTGACCATTATTTTAGGAATACATTCTTATAAGATATTTGATCAAGGATTAAGTGAGTATTTTGGGGGTCAAATATTGCATAATCAATTAAAAAATAATTCATTATATGTTCAAGTATTTCAAAATACCTAGTCATTCAAAAAAAATATTTATTAAGTTACTAGTGGTCCCGGCAAACTTCGTATTGCCATCAAGTAGGCTGTTGAAAAACGCTATTAATCGTCCCATACAAAATGACAGTTTCGTTCATGCTCATTTTTTCAATTTTCCCGGTGAATATCCTGAGATTGTTATACACACGAACACGTCGGAACCCTTGACTAACAAAACGGAGAAGGAATCATTCAAATCTGTTGACCCGTTCGTAAGCCATTTCGTGACATACAAACACCATTCCATTTTTATTTATATAGATATATTATAAGAAATTATTTTAGTAAGAATAATATTATTTTTAAATATATTTAAAGAAGTTCGGGAAATTGTTGTGTTGTTTAATATTTATAAAATAAAAATTTTAGTTTTACAGTGAAAATATTGTCCCAGCCGTTGACGGTTTTTTACGCCTGCCCTTCGAATGTACGGTTTTCCAGTGACAGTTGGTGACGGGTTCCCTTGACTCTTGGGAGTTCGCAATCTAAGCCAGCTGTCTCCTCTCTATCAGATTTATCAGTATATTTTTAAATGCAAATAAAATGTTATAATTAACTATTATCCCAAAACATGGATGAATTTCACCTAAGACTAGGCCGAAACTAATTGCAATAAATCGCTTCATTTTTATTTATTTCATTCCTAAGCTTCTTGATTTCATTCATGTTATAATCCAATAAATAAAATAAAAATAAGAATAAGCTAGTTATCGATTAATTATTTCAATGTGATGTTTTAATTAAATACTAATAAAAAATATTCTATCAAGTTATCGAGTTATTAAGAAAATTTAATGGTAGCACAATTTCGATAACTCCCGAATCTGTTGTCCGGGCTTTTCCATCAAGTTGAGCATTGATATATCAAAACAAATCGATGAAATGATTGGGTGGAGATCTTCTGCAACATTTAAAGCATTATTCACGGAATAAATATCTTGTTTTAATGTGATATGTGCCAAAACGAACATATGTTTTTTTTTTTAAAGAAATAAGCTCTAACAGAAAATATGAATAAAACTAAAACAATGTTGATTTTAATTTTTTTAACGTTTTATTTGTTTATTTATAAATCAATTTATTAAGACACGAATGTTGTAAATATATAACATTTAAAAAATCTGTTTGATTGCACTTATCGAGAAAATCTAAAATTTCTTAGAACTATTTCAATCTTGTCATACGAATATTTTGAAGCTGAATCATCATTTTATAACCCAGCTTTATAAGTCAAACATAAAAAAAAGAAGTTTGATAAAAAAAATGTATGTCATTTTTATCAGCGCCCCTCATATTACCGACGTGATTCAAAATGCTACGTCCACTAGCTAGGACCCCTCCCTCCCCCTCGTCACACATTGTCACAAATTCGTTAAGCCCCCCTCCCTCCTAAAAAGCTACGTCATTTATGGACGACCCCTAATTGAAATATTTTTTGTCTTTACCTATGTGAATTTTAACAGATCCGGCTAGTTCTTCACTCAAGCAATAATTGTAATAGTAAAAAAAAATAATAATAATTCTTATAATTAATAATAATAATAATATAATGGTCCTTGGAATCTATGACATTTGGTCGAAAGACATTTGGTCGAATGACATTTAGTCGAATGACGTTTGGTCGAAAGTACATTTGGTCGAACAAACATTTCGTCGAATGGACATTTGGTCGAAAAGGTTTAGTTCAAAAAGATAGAAAATGATATTTGGTCAAACCGACATTTCGTAATAAAAATAGTGCTCGAGTCTAAATAATATGTAGCATTTTGTCGCTAATCCAAGAGTGATTGAATAATTGAAAAAGTATCAGTCATGTTACCAACAATCTTTATGCGATTAGCAAAACTTTGATATTCAATTTGTTGGACGCTCTTCTAAGGTATAAATCTACCTCTTGCGTGTTTCATGTTTCATGCTGATTTTTTGTTCAGGCATGAGATTCGAGATAAACTGATCTTAAATGGAAACAAGACAACGTTTTTCACCTCAGTCAACTCGTCTTCCCTTACCCGATACATAGGATTAGCATAGTTTTCATTTTTAATAATCAAAAGCTTCTACTGCAAATTCTGTTGTTCACCCGAGGTCACCAACACTGTCAGCAAAACCATATATTTGCTTGAGGAATGTTATTAAGCTGGAAGTCACAATAAGCCAATTGGCCATAAGTAGAGTTCTGATTTCCGCATTCAAAATTCTTACCCACGTCCGTGAGCTGCAAGACCCGGAATTCAAAGAAAGATATCGAGCACTCTCTACGAATGCTTCCATCAGATAAGCTGATCTTCATTACGAAGATTGATGATATTTCAAAAGAATAATAAATGAATAAAACATTATGTTCACATCGTTTTGTAAAAACATAACTTGTTGAGTAGTTTTTCAAAGAATGATAATATTTTAAAAGAATAATAAATTCACTAGAGCTAAATATTTCAGTCAATTCGACCAAAATACATTTTTCAAAGCCATTCGACCAAATGTCCTTTCGACCAAATGTACTTTCGACTAAATGTCATTCGACGAAATGTCCTATATACCTATATGTTACTATATACCTATATTTCAATTGTTGGAAATAAACTACTATGGAAGAAAGCTCAGAAAAATTAAATAAAGAAAAATACTACAGAAATAATAAATAAAATTATTCCTCATCGAAATCCTATTGTTATAGGAATAGTATGATGTCCTTGAAAAGTTCCTTCTCGAGAAATATCTCATCTCATTGATATATAGTTAATATAGTAACATTAAGTAAGTAGATGAAAAAAAAACGAATTTAGTACTATACCATTTAATTCTAGAGTTTGTATCCTTTGGCAGATACGTGTATTTCGACCTCAACTATAAGGCCGTCTTCAGTGTCGTGTACTAGACTCGACTCGAGTCTAGTGTAACAGTGAAGTGATAACATAAATGAGACGTATTGTTCAAAATTTTGGAAATGCATAGTATTAATACAATTTCTCCAAATGAATTGTTTATTCCATTTTCTCTAATTGACAACCGTTGAGTATAAAAAATAGGGAATAATAATAATAGCTCTGAAAATATGGGACATTTTGATGATTCAAGTGAAAAGCGGGACATTCCCACTTTTTGGCGCGAAACAAATGGTCAAAATACGGGACGTCTGGTCATTTTATTCCAAACATCCCTTGAAATAACATTCGACGAATCACTGAAGATCTCCTAGTTAGTTTGCCAGGAGAAACCTAACGAAATTACTAGCTCAATTTTCCTCCAATAAATCTGAGAAGAAATTTATGAAGAACCTATAAAATAGTCGCGTAATAGTCTCTGATGGTTTCTCTGGATCCTCTAAAATTTGGCATCAGGATTCAATGCAAGCAGATTGCTACAATTGTTGGATTCTCTTTATTTTAGGTGTAAATACGCAATGTGAAGCCGTATCAAGCTTTTAAGTGGAGGATCGAACCCCGTTATTTTTTCATAATCCTTAAACATTACACTCAAAATAATCCAAACGTCATTGTTACGTGAAAACATACGTGGTTTTTTTCCATCGCACTTTTCACGTAGCTCTTACGTTAATCATAGGTAGCCCAGAATGAACGCATGAACTTTTGAACTTCGTCCATTCCACCGGCGCTACATGTAAGAGCTACGTGGATTTTCCGGTAGCCTTTACGTAGCGTTTCAATAGGACCTAGATGGTTTTGCATTAAATTAAATAGAAAATAGACCAACCTTATCTCTAATAGGCTTTGGAAGAAAACTAATTCCCAATTAGAAAATGTGAACAAATCTAAATGATTGTGATATTTTTATATTCAATCTGAGCATTGTGAATCTTGTTTCCCAAATGTTGTGAGTATGTTCTGTTTTGTTGCAGCCTTCGCGTGCTATAATTGGTAGAGGTTATAAATCAGGTGTAAAATATGAAGTATGTTACAAATTGTTTGCAACGAAATATAATAAAATCACTGCAGCACGCAACACTGCCACATCATCATGAAAATCATTAAGATTGTTGCCGTCAGAGCAACTCTACACATGCCAAAACTGCACGAAAACTCTCGCACTCTCGAAAAAGAGAATCGAACATTTACGACGACTAAGCTCACGAACTTGTACGTTGCTGATCATTCGTTTTCTGCTGGCTTAAAAAGTGGACGTACGGGAGGTGCATGACTAGCGAAGCTAGTGCACAGATTGAGTGTGAAAAAATCAAATCTCGGCTCAAAGAAAAATCATCAGGTAATTCGTCACGACGTAGTCCAGAATTGGACGTAGTGCTAAAATCACCATTTATGCTAGCAGGTGTCCGACGACTCCGATTCGACCATCAATCGGAAAGACACGCTCAACCCGCATGGAAAACGGTGAAACGACGCTCACCAGTATTCCAAAAGGTAAAATGGCGTCATATTACAAAGAAACCTAGACGATAATGTCCTTTCACCAACAGAACCCGTCCACACGCACTCGTTGTAGTGCTAGCCAACACTTCGATTTGCAACCGAACGACGTTCATCTAAGGTAATGGCAGCATATTTCCTCATATAGGACTTCTAACTATAGCGTTTAAATTCAGCCAGCAGAAACAAATGCCAAATTAACTTGGACAGATCGGCAAACCGGTTGGAAATTACCAGGGTTCGCATCACTGAGACGAGAAAATCGAAAGGCTCTCTACGGAGGTAATTTCAACAAAAAATTCCAATTGGAATGTGATTATAATTCCTGTTTTGTCAAACAGGGCCTTTTGTTCGGATTCTTCAAGTGTGATCGCCATCGACTACGAAGAGTGTGGGAGAGCAACAAGCACGCACCAACACCATTAGCGCCATCGAGTCGCACGGCGGTCACCGAGTCACACACACGAACATCCAAGTCAAAGTTCTCGACGAGCGTGCAATCTCGAGCCGCAAGATAACGACGCAGCTACGGGAGCGGGAGAAGCAACAGGGTGTGACTGTGTTTAGAACATCAGCGTGATCACACGCAAGTGAAGGGAGTGATCGGTGTTGAAGAGCGAGAGAAACGTTTGAGTGTGCGTCGAACAGTACAAGTGGCCGGAGAGCGATCAGCGTAGTGAAGACCGACAGGACCGTCGGTGTGTCGGCGTGCATCCCCGGTTGCAAGTGGTATCAGGTGAATGCATCGCATAGTGAGGTCGGCTTGCAGTTAGTGGCAGTGTGTGAGTGCATGTGCAGTTGAATCTGCTCGAATAGTGACCGCTCGAGAAAAGCGCGTTCTGAAAACCAGTTGAGAAGAGAGAAGAAGAATATCATCATCATCGCATCGATGCGGGGCCCCGGCAGGTGCATCATCATCAACAGCATCGGTGCAGCAACGTCAGCATGTGAGAAAGGCACAGGTGTAGTACCTGATATATAAGGTAGGACAGTATATGAGACCTATTGAGCATAAATAGATTGTGATGATGAGAATGAATATGCTTATGCTTGTTTACTTTATTGTTTATGGCCACCTATTGGCTGAGCGAGAATTTCAAATCCTTTAAGAGCGCCATAGCCGGGCAGGGACTTTCAAATGTTACAAATCTCAATCACCCAATTGTGTTGGACCGTGAACATGAGTTGATTTATGCGAGTTGAGCATTTGGTGGGAAAATCATTTATTATTGAGCCCCAAACAATAAAGTTAGTAATAAGTAATGCAGGGATTCTTCGGTATTCAAAGCATATTTACCTTAAAATCAATCTAACACAGGGTTTAAAGTTCAGCAGCTTCTGAAGTTCTACAAAAATCAAGCGGGCGCCATCTTAGGATTTGCGCTCAACAC
This sequence comes from Aedes aegypti, assembly GCF_002204515.2. Taxonomy (NCBI): domain Eukaryota; kingdom Metazoa; phylum Arthropoda; class Insecta; order Diptera; family Culicidae; genus Aedes; species Aedes aegypti. Next base: position 15,464,084 of record NC_035107.1, read on the forward strand.
CGAATGTACGTACAATATGCAGATGTCAAAATGAACTTAGGCACCTACGTGAATTTCATGTAAGTGCGATAGGTAACCTCAGTAACAATTACCGATTCACTCTTTGATGGTTATGAATGGCTTAGTGATCTTTATCTTAGTCAGGTGAAGTGAAGGCAAAATGAATTTGGAATGATCTACGTGATTTTTCACGTAGCAATGACGTTTGGATTTTTTTGAGTGTAGAGAAGATCCTCACGGGCGTAGCTAGTGGAAAAGCACCAATTTTAGACTCATTCATACGATTTTGATCTACTTTGTATAAAAATCCGAAAATTGGCACAGATTTCTTGTAGGTCAAAAATTAGTGCTTTTCCCCTACTTAGTAAATGCAAAAAGCACCCGAAAGCGAAGGCTTGCCATCTTTTACTTTTCCTCCTGCTTGGAATAAACCAGTCTCAGGTGGCGCTTGCCGCAGTAGTGATGATCTTCGTGGGCGGCAATGAAGACTCCGGCACAGCAGGTCTCGATGGTGCACTCACGACGCAGACGGTGGATCTAGCCGTTTTCGTCGACCTTGTAGTACTTGAGGACGACGCGTTTGACCTTCTTCCTGCAGTGCTTGATCTTGTGGTGGAGGTGGAGAAGAACTTCCTGCGCTTCTTGACACCACCGCGGAGGCGCAGCACTTAGTGGAGGGTGGACTCCTTCTGGAGGTTGTGTTGTATGTTCGGTCAATCGTTAGAAAATACATTTCGCCGAAAATGGTTTTGTCTCTGTATCCATGCAAGATACCTTACTTCGGAAGTAGGGTGCATCCGGATGCGAATCGAAAGCAACTTTCGAAGTTTGGTTTCTCGCATAGATTCTGAGAAAAATGCAACATTGACGAGACTGATTCTAACTTTATACCGCGCCGACAACAGTCGGACACGGTGCGGCCACTTTCAAGCTCTGCATGCCGGCTAAATTCAAACGCTGCTGCTGATCTGGCAGGATTCCATCCTTGTCCTGGATTTTGACCTTGGCATGTCTTGCTTCACCAGGAACGAGTTGGGTCGATTTCGACCTGTAATTGAAACAAATTGGAATAATTATTAGTGAATTTAATAAAGAAAGTCCATAAAATACTTACATTTTTCCGTCATTTAAAATAAAAACGAGAAAAAGAAAATAAAACAATAACAAAACATATTTGAAGTTTGACAACGAACCGTCAAAAAAATAAACGTCAAAGAGACAACTCAAAGTGCACTGAAATAAAACTACACTGAAAATGTTTTTACTGGGTACCCGACTGGTCCCCCAAATTTAAAGGCGTTTCTTCGACAGTCCAAGGTCTTACTCTTTAAGTCTATGGTTCTACCGCAGGCTTCGAAATCATTCTATCATTGAAGCAAACAATTCAATCATAGTATGCTTGAAAGAAACAACGGTATGGAAAATAGCAAAAAACAGCAATCATCAAGACGGTATCCAAGGTATCATTGAAGCCTACTGATGATTTACCAGTACAAATCAGTGATGTGACAGCTGCGGTAGCTTTTCGTTGGACCGTAAAACGGAAATTTTTTCTGAAATTGCAATATATGGGCGAACAGTTCGTTCATACAGAACCTCGAACAGTTCGCGCGTATATCGAACGATTTTTTTTGAGCGAACGTTCGTGCATTGCACGCACTGTGTAATCAAAGCTTTAGTCATTAATCCTCGAGACGCCAAATACAAAAAACGAATCACTTAAAGCTCTCCACTGTGTTTCAATACTACAGGAGAAGCTTCCTAACTTCTTGGAAGGTACTTCTCAATTTCTCGGAAGAAAATTTCTGAGCTTGCTGAGATTCTGAGCGATTTTTTTTCTAGATGTTTTTCTAGTTTCTGGAAGAAGCTTCATAAGCTTCTGGGTAAAGGTTTGCCAAGCTTCTGAGGAGAAGGTTCTGAAGTCTTTGAGAAAATTGTTCTATGAAGGAATGCATCCTCACACAGAGGCATATTTAGAGCAAAACAGAACAGGTGTATATTAAGAGGCAAATCGGAACGGTGCAACACACAAATTAAGCAAAGTACTTAAGGGGGCAGGATCCGTCATTGATTTCGGAATTTTCAAAAGCAGTTTTTTCGTTCAAAATCAAGAAAATTTACAGGAAAATGTGATCACTGTATTTTGTTTTCCAACCGAAACACAGTCAACACATTTTCATCGAATAATTTGTAGTTTTGAACAGAAAAACTGCTTTTCAAGTTTCGATGATGACGATGATTACGATGACGGAGCGTTGATCGTTAACCAGACAAAGACATAATTAAGGAGAAAAAAGAAGACAAATATATTCGAAGAAAGTAAATTGATAAAAGTAAAGACGTACTAATAATACTAAGAAAAATGTAAATGGAGATATAAAAGAAATGAAGATAAATAGATATATGAAATACTCAGATATAAAAAAACTAACCAAGAGAAAGGGAGAAAACAAAAAAAAACGAACGACAATTTAAACAAAATAAATAAAAACAGGTAGTATGTATTATGTTAACATGAACTTAGTGATATACAGAGACGATAAAAGACGGGAACAGCCAATGGGATGCCTTCAAATTGTTCCATATTTCACGTCTGACTCTCTGTGCCAGAAAACCTCCTGTATTGAACGAGGTAAGGCAATAATGGGATCAACAGTAACCACTTGCCTTGATAGACCAAGCACGACATGAGACCAACCTATGCATGGCTCGTTCGATGATGAATGAATCATAAACATAGCCTCGGTGCGCATATCCAGCAGAAGAATGGCAGCAAATGCGGGCAAAACGGAACACCTAGGTGTAGGAAAGGCATCCTACTTTGCGATGAGAACAAATAGCGTTGGAAGAGAACTCAGATCGGTATGCAGTTCGTTTGGAAGTAAGAAGGTATTTTGCATTGTTTTCTAGCTTCTAGGAAGAAGCTTCCTTGCTTCCAGAAAGAAATTTTCTAGATTCTTGAAGCAAGCTTTTGAAATGATCTTAAAGTAAACTACTTATTCTTTTTTGAATGATCCGAGTCCGTTATTGATTCTCTAACGAGGAAGTTTCCCTCAGTTTTTGTTTTTTTTTCGGCCAGGAATAAAAATGCTACGTTTCGACCCGTGGTCTGGGCCTTCTTGAGGGAAGTATTAGGATTACGATGATGGTTTCTTGACCATAAGCGAATGAAACTACAGGAAGACTCACTTCAAGCTTCATACCGTCCTGCTCGTTGATAAATGGCTCAAACCACAGTCTATTCTTCCGCAGCCAGTTCCCATCCAAGCTGACACAACCTTCCAGAAGATTCAACAAACATAATTACAAACAATTTCATTCGGTCGTTTGCTGGCTCTGCTGTGGTTCCCTCGCGGGGCCAACGATTTTCCCATTCTGTTCTGTCTGTCTGTCTGTTTTCAAAACAGTCCCCCCTCCCCATTTGTATCTGCTGCGTTTGCAGGGGTGGAAGCGGGTTACTTTAAAACTAACTCTTAAAACCAAGTCAATAAAAACAATCTGTTTCTAATGAAAAATTTCTAAAATATCTTGATTTTAACTAAAATTGTTTCCGCAGTTGCTTTGTGCAAAACTATAATGACTTCAAAGAAATCTTCAGAGACTTACTCGATATTCTACATGTTTTTCTCAGAAAATTCTTCTCTATTTGCACGAGCGAAAACAAAAAGATCAATTCATGACAAATCAATACAATACGTTTTAAAGATGTGATTCCTATTTAACACTTAATTATATCACTTGATTCTACTTCTGATTTCAAAAAATATATTTAAATATATTTTCTATAGCATTTTTCAGGGATCTTTTTGAGAATTCCTCAACAAAAGGGGGATAAATCTTGAAGTGATTTCGTAGATTGACCTTCATCCAGCCAACATACTTTTCACATGCAAAAAAACACACTAAAATGTGCATAACTTTTTTGTTTCTCGATGGTTTTTGTTAAAATTTTCAGAACTTTCCGAGAAACTCTTCTAATTTATGGTCCAGGAAACTTAGGAATATGGTCGACGTGGTTCCGGAGTTATTCCGGATTGTCTTGGGGTACCAAAACTGGTCCATTCAACGGATATCTCAAAACCCAGATAAGCTAGAAGGTTGGTGTCTTCGTCAATGTTGTTCAGAAGACTAAGGGCTATCCGTCAGTAACAATCTTAATTGGGAATTTATCCGCTAGGTGGCGCCAGTTACAAATTTTCTTCAATCTTCTATATCTCAAGATCCTGATGAGCTAGAAGGTTGGTGTCTTTGGCAAAGTTGTTCATCAGACTAAGGGCTATCTGGTAATAATAAAATTAGTTGAGAATTTTCTATTGAGAGTTCGACTGTATTTTCAATGATTGATGAAATATCGGCAACGCAGTCTTTTTTGTTAAAAACGAGTTTAATTATTTAACCCGACGTTTCGACGTCTTCTTCAGGGGAAAAATGATACATTCGTTTTGTGTCTAGGGTTATGGCTAACTTTAACTGTCAAGTGCACTAATTTTTGGTACATGACTCAATTGAAATGAAGTTTAGGGTATTTAAAGCTATTTTTCGAAACAATTTGCGCGCTTTATCTGTAGAATTATTAGTTGGACCTTCACTGTTATTTGTTCCATAAATTAAAAGAGTTTTTCGGTAAGTTCTGAAAAGTTCAACAAAATCCATAGAGAAACAAAAAAGTTATGCACATTTTAAGGTATTTTTTGCATGTGAAAAGTATGTTGGCCGGATGAAGGTTAAGTTCTTGAAAAAAATCTCTGAAGGAATCCCAAAGAATTGTCCAGAGCAAATTGTGCATGAATTTTAATATGAAATTTTTATGCAATACATAGAGTAATTTCCATTAGAACAATCCAGTATAAAATTCTCAAAAAAAAGTTCAGTTAATTACTAAAAAAGTGAGCTGCTTAAACCAGAACATGCCCTTCTATCTGAAATTTTGATTGCTTGGGTAAGAAGTTCCTGGTTGAATTTTTCATATTACTCACATAAAATTGAGTTTAGTGTAAAATCTCTAAGATATTCAGGAACAGATTTTAAAAAATGTCTACATGTTTCTCTAAAAATAATGAATGAAAGAAATTCTTTGGAAAAAAATTTGCAAAAGAATTCATCTTAAAAAAACTACATGAAGGAATGCCTATAGTTTCCCGGTAAGTTCTTTGCTAAAACTCTAGAAACAAACAATGAAGAAATTCCTTATGTTTTGAAATTTTTTTTGCAGGAATCCAAAGATCCATTCAACTCCTGGATGAATTCATTTTATGATGACTTGCCAGGTATTTGGTACAAAACTTTCGAATTCCATAAATAGCAAATTTTTCTCAATACAGTCCGCAAAATGACTGTTGATAAAATCTTTGAAAGATTTCTGATAAAATCTAGAAAAATCTTGGGCAGAAGCTTGGTTTTCACTTGGACTTTAAGAAAGATTTTTAATTGGACTTTAATTTTTGAAAAATTACAATAAAACCTTTGTATCAATTAGTTGATTTTTGATTATTTATCTTTTCGAATCCTTTGATTCCAGTGTGGATCCTGATATTCTAGTGTGGATTGTGGGACTTATATATGGACCCTGGGATTATAGAATGGATTGCAGAACTTCAGTGTCGATCCTGCGATTCCAGTGTAGATCCTAAAATTCTATTGTGGATCTTGGGTCTCCGATGTGGATCCTGGTATTTTAGTGTGGACCCTTTGGGTTTCCAGTGAGGATCCTGGGATTCCAGTACAGATCATTTGATTTCTGTGTGGATCCTAGTTTTGTAAGATTTCACTGTGGACCCTGGGAATGTCACAGAATTTCAGTGTAGATCTTGGGATTCCATTGTAGATCCCATATTGTGGATCCTAGAATTCTGTTGTGGATCCGGGGTCTTCTATGTGAATTTTTTGATTCCATTCTTAGGATTGCAATTTTAGTATGGGTCGTGGTATTTCATAGTGGTTCCTTTGATTCCAGTGTGAATCTTGAGATAGTAATGTAGATCGTAATATTCCAGTGTGGATCCTGGGATTGTAATGTGGATCGTTGTAATGTGGAATGGTAGTGTGGAACTTAGGATGCCAATGTGGATTCTAGGGTTCTAGTGCAAATCCCAGAACTCCTGGTATTTTAGCGTGATTCCCTTGATGACAGTGTTGATCCTGCGATTGCAGTATGAATCGTAGAATTTCAGTGAAGGTAGATCGCAGAATTTCGATGTGGATCTTGGGTTACCAGTGTTGATCCCCGAACTCCCGCGTGGATTCTGGTATTTTAGCGTGGATCCCTTTATTCCAGTCAATATCCTGGGATTGTAGTGTAGATCGTAGGATTTCAGAATGGATACTGGGACTATAATGTGGATCGTAAGGTGACAGTGTAAATCTTGGTATTCCAGTGTAGATCATAATATTCCAGTGTGAATCTGGGGTTCTGCGTGTAGATCCTGGGATTACAGTGTAATCCTTTATTCCAGCCTGGATCCTGGTGTTTCAGTGTCGATCCTTTTGTAACAGTGTAAATCTTAGATGTACGGAATTGATCTTGTAATATCAGTGTGGATCTTTGGATTACGTTGGATTTCGATGTGGATCCTACGATTGTAATGTGAAACGCGTTGTTTCAATGGATTTCTCAGAGATTCTTGGTTTCCAGTAAGAATTTTTAGATTACCGTGGCGATCCTGGTATTCCGGTGTGAATTCTGGAGTTTAATATGGACCCTGGGATTCCAGCGTGGATGCTGGGATTTCAATCTAGATCTTTGGATTCTTGTGTGGTAACTGATATTGAATCATACAGAGAGACAAATTGACGTAAGCACGAATTAAAACAAAACCATACTGGCGTAATTGATCAAAACGGCGTATGATTTTGTCATCAAGCTTTTGTGGGAAAATAACAGGAAATTCGAATGTTTGAATGTAAGCTCTTTTCATGCAAAGTTCAAACGATGTACACGACGAAAAAACTGTTTAAAAAGTGTTTATTTAAAATTTGTTTTAGAAATGACATTCTTACATGCTTACGTCGATTTGGTGAAGTAATTGGGGATTACAGTATGGCCCATAAAAAAATGCGAAAATCGTCATATCATGCTTAATGGCAGTTATTATATGAAAAATGAAAACTAAACAAAATTGTTATTTATCATTTGTATTGTTTACTCTGTTAAGACCCTATTTTTCGATTTGAATATGATTTTTATCTGTTACTTTCTCATTACTAGAGAGGAATTGGAAGCTCACCTTCAAATTTAATCATACAGGCATCAAGTTCAATAACTTTGTTATGGAAGCTTTTAAAACGTCAACGATGGTGCGAACTTCTACTTAGGCCTTATGATAAATATACGCCCATGTCAAATAGTAGAATGGATTTACACCTGATGTACTGGAGACTTTAACATTTTTTGGTAAAAACGTCTAATTTTTGAGAGCTTCATATAAGTGTGATAAGCGGCTCTGTTTGGCTGCAAACTTATCAGCCGGTATTGATCTAAGTTGTATCTAACCAATGGAACACAGTATTTTCTCAAAAAACTCCTATAGGTCTCGGGGACGGACCTGGTGTAGTGGTTAGAACACACGCCTCTCACGCCGAGGACCTGGGATCGAATCCCATCCCCGAGATAGTCACTAAACAATATCTGTGACGACTTCCTTCGGAAGGCAAGTAAAGCCGTTGGTCTCGAGATGAACTAGCTCAGAGCTAAAAATCTCGTTAATAAAGATAGAAAAAAAAATCCTATAGGTCTCTGTATATGGTTTTTATTAAGCTACAACATAAAATAAAGGCACATAAAACCCATAGGATCCGAATGCTTCCTAAACTATGACCTTGGCCAAATATTTTATTGTGACCATGAAAAACACATTCTCCAAGACTTATTCCATCCGCTGATACCTAGAAATCTAACATTTTTAACAATTAAGTATGATTTTCGAAGGTGGAAAGTTCATCACCAGAGTATACGACGATCAAACAGTTTTTCTGACTTTTAAAGAACAAAACCTTCCTACACTTTTTCTTTAGTACATTAATTAGGTTAGTTTAAAAAAATATAACAAAATTGTGCCTATATGACAAAGAACCTTAGATTATATTACTTTAATCAGATGTTACATTCACTAATGAAAACAATAAAAATAATGCTTGTGTATTAAAAATTCACGTTCAAACAATTTTCGCATTTTTTTTATGGGCCATACTGTATATTACTCCTTTAATTGCTTGGATCTCTGGGCCGTTTCCATACAAATCCATTGCCATCTCATGTCATCTCATATTTATGAGTTCGTGGTAGTAATTTTACTATTCTTTTTCAAAAAATTGCATTTATAGACGAACTTTTGAAAAGGGCATATACTGAGAAAGTAATTTTTGCTAGTACAGGCCACTTGGGTGATTAATATGGATATGGATCAAATGATATGGATCATTTCGCGATGTTCAATTATCCTGTGAAGTAATCTTTAGCAGTTTTTGAAGGAATGACTTTGAAAAAATATTGAATAAAGTTTAAAAGCTCTCAATTTGAAAAGAAAAAATGCAAATATTCTTCACACCTTACAGTGCCCTTGGAAATAAGTTTTCGTCAGAGACAGTTTGACATAAAATATTATGAGATAAGTGATATCTCTTTAAAAAATCAATTATATTTTGTTCTGTGTTCAATGTTCGATCTGTATAAAATATTACAATTATGCAGTATGTTTCTTTCAACGTATACCTTGTGTTTGCATTGAAGATTTTATTTTTCTTAAAAACTCTAACTTTATCATACTGTATCAACGGAACTACAAAAGTTCTTGCTCTGATATTCCAGGAAAATTGTAACAGATGTGTTTACTATGCAATGGTGTACAAAAATACCTCATCAGAACAAGTCATTTTTCGATTATTGGTTACCTGATGGCCCATAGTGGATCTTATTTATGTGAAATACGAAAAAAAATACATATTGTATTTTTCCACACTCAACTTATTACAGAATTTGAAAATACTTTTCCGATAGTTACACGGAAAACAAAATATGTTTTAGAACAAATGAAATGTTTTCAAAAGTATTGTAAAAATAATTACAAATTATGTAATCTAGCTGAAAAAAAAATGAATGGGAAATTCGAGACAAAAAAAGAACTGGAAAAACCAAATACCCAAATTCATAAATACGCTTGTAAAAATAAATCATTGTAAAAATGAATCTATGACATTTGGTCGAAAGACATTTGGTCGAATGACATTTAGTCGAATGACGTTTGGTCGAAAATACATTTGGTCGAACGGACATTTCGTCGAATGGACATTTGGTCGAAAATGTTTATTTGCAACAGAAAGCATATGATATTTGGTCGAACCAACATTTCGTGGAAAGGATAGTGGACAAATCTAAAAATTATGAAAACAAAGTTTTACGTTTAATCTGACTATCGCCGAGAGTAGCATTTTGTCTCTAATACAAGAGTGATTGAATAATTGAAAGATACTCAGCCATTTTACCAACAATGTATGCACGACTTCTAAAGTTTTGTTATTCAATTCGATGAACGCTCTCCCGGCATATTGATCAACCTCTCGCGTTTTTGGCGTTTCATGATGCTTTTCCGTTCAGGATATTCTGATGTTCTGCGATTCGAGATAGTAAGCATTTTTTGACGCCTCATTCAACTCGTCTTCCCTTTCCTGATACAAAGAATTAGCATAATTTTCATTTTTAACAATTCAAAGCTTCTACTGAAAACTCTGTTATTCACCAGAGGTCATCAACATTGTCAGCAAAGCCATATATTTTCTTGAGGAATGTTATTAAGCTGGAAGTCACAATAAGCCAATTGGTCATAAGTAGAGTTACCGACACCTAACATTCACTTCGTCATATAGGTTTTCTTAAAAGCAATTTTTTCCTGCTTTTAATTCTGATTTTCGCATTCAAAAATCTTATCCACGTCCGTAAGCTTCAAGACCCAAAAATCAAAGAATGATCCCGACCACACTCCCCGAAGGCTTCCGTGCTGATAAAGATCAGCAGTTTATTACGAAGAACGATGACATTTCAAAAGAATGATAAATAATAACAACATTATGTTTACATCATTGAGTAATAAAATAACTTGTGGAGCAGTTTTTCAAAGAACGATGTTATTTGCAAAGAATAATAAATTAACTAGAGCTAAATATAGCAATCAATCTACTAAAAACTACTTTAAAAAGGTTCATTTGAACAATCGACAAAATCCTAGATTTTGGCATAACTTCAAATTATAAATAAAAAGATGTATGAAATATAAAAATAAGACTACATAAAATGTCACATTTTTATTCAACAAAGTTAATGATCCAGATTATTAAAAAGATTCCGTTATCTTACAAACTTTCAAAAAATCAGAAAATAATGATCAATTTTACCAAATGATCTTTCAATAGACCATTTGATAATGAGCTTTCAACCAAATTTCCGTTCAACTACCAATATAAATGTTCCAAAGAAATTCGACCAAATGTCCATTCGACCAAATGTCCTTTCGACCAAATATACTTTCGACCAAATGTCATTCGACCAAACGTCATTCGACCAAACGTCATTCGACCAAACGTCATTCGACCAAATGTCATTCGACGAAATGTCCTAAAGCCGTAAAAATGTGCTTAAATTGATTTGGATAGCAAAATAATATATTTAGATTGAAACTAAAACCGGAAAATAAGTCCGGAATTTTCCCAGCAATTCAAGGGATCCTACACAAACCTGAAAACATCCGTGGAAAAAATCCTAGATATATTCTTTGACAACTTTCGGGAAAAAAAATGCTCGGAGAACCCCTGGATGACTTGCGGAAAGAATCTTAGCTGGAGATTCTTGAGAAATTTTTGAAGATAACTTTAAATAAATTCCTGGTTCAAATCTTTAAGAAATTCTGGACGACAATTTCGAAAAAAATCCTAAGAAATTAGTGGACAAATTGGTGGTAGGTCATTTGGCATAAAGTCGTTTGGCATAAAGTCGTTTGGCATAATGGTCGTTTGGCATAATGGTCGTTTGGCATAATGAGTCTGAAACCAAGAATTTCTCAATTTTTCGTTTTTACGTTTCTATTGAATCTTTCTGATTACATCAGGCTTGTTTTGAAGTCAATTGAAACAAAATGACACCATATTCAACAATCATTCGCTCTTGAATAAATTTAAGCATATTATGAAAGTTATTGCCAATAGTATTTTATTACTTATCCAGAAATAACCCTTCTTTCAAATATTATTTCTTCTTTTTTGTTTCGCTATTGGAACATGTTTTTGCACTGAAGATTTTTATATATTTAGCACAAATTTACCCTTCCTTTAATTGTTCTTTTTTTTTTCTAAATATGATGTAACCATAATTATAGGTATGAAAACTGTTGATTTAAAATTTCAATAAATGTCTCCTTCTTCTATGCATAGGCTGTTCTTTGAAGCTATATTTTTAAAGTATTTTTTTTTTGTTTCTAACTGACAAAAGGGCGGCAATCGATTAGATTGATCTGCTCAAATTATCAGCGAAAAGAGAAATCGATTACTGCAGTTACTTCGGTGGATTGTGCTACTTTCCCCCGAATGTCGATTCCTCGAATGTCGTTTCCCCGAACGCCAGTTCCCCGATCTTTTAAAGATGTGTTGTTCATTTGAGCTATGCTGAAACAACAACATTTTAAACGAAAAATAATCTGCTCTCGTATATAGGCTATTTTTGCATTAAGTCGCATTGATAGATCTTTGGTTTAGAGCTTTTGATATTTTGCAAAAAAATCCATTCTTTTATCAAGTAATTTTCATGGAATGTTACGTCCAAACTGGGACAGAGCTTGTTCTGCAGCGAAATATTCTATGAGCGTTCCCTTGATGAACAACTGCGAACTTTCTTTGCCAATTTACTGTTCTCAAATATGTATATCGCAACAAGCACAAAGATACTCAATGTTCTGAGATGAAGAGACCCGTCACGAGTTTTAATTAGTAATGCTCTCTAATGTCACAACAATATTTTAAATTCTTACTGTGGAAAATCTCTAAACGAACAACACGCTTGTTCAGAACCTACCAAAATTTTTTGCTATGGGCTCGGTTGTGTGAGTTCTCGGTGAAAGCTAGAAAAATGCCGATATTTATTTTAAGTCAATCATTATGCCAAACGGCCGTTATGCCAAACGACCATTATGCCAAACGACTTTATGCCAAACGGGGTACAATCGACAAATTACTGCTCAAATTCTTGAAGATATGTTAAACGAAAATCTTCGACGGCATCCTCCCAAAATCAATGGAAGAAACACTTGATGCGTTGATGGCTCCGAACTACCTTGAAAAATTTGGGAAAGAGAGGAACTTCACTTTCCAGCTTTCCATAGAAGCTCTTGGAGTCTCGTTAGTAATTTCTCGAGTAATTTTGAGAAAAAATCCAGGTTGAATTTTTAACGGTATCATGAACAACATTCTTTGATGAATTCCTTAGGATATCCGTGACTAAATGAACTCCTCAAGCAATCTTCATTAGGGTGCGGCTTGTTTTATCAAAAGTTCTCAAAACCAAAAATTCGTGTACTCTTCTGAATTTATATCACTGAAAATGAGAAACCTCAAAGGTTGAGATAAAAATATTAAGATTAAGAGGTAGCGCAAGTGACTTGTAGAAGCATTTTCAAGTTATTAAAAAAAATTACGTTCAATGAAGACTTTATTCAAAATAAAATTTGTGAAAAGTTTTCGGAACAATTCGTCTTAAACCAAAACTAAACTTAGTTAAAAGTAGTTTTCTTCAAAATTTTCCTCATTTTACCAAAGAATTCTGTTTTGTTTGATTATAACTTCATGAATACTCAATTGATTTCAAATATTTTACTTGATTTTAAAACTAGTTTAGCCAGTAAGCTGTTTATATTATATAATGTTCAATTAAAAAAAAATGGTTTGACCTAGTTATTTAACAAAAACTGGCAAAAAACACGAGTTTTTAATGAAATATACCATTTTTGTCTCAATTGTTTTGACAGTTGAACGTTAATACTAAAGTTGAAACAAGGTTTTCCCGTTTGTTGAACCGGTAAAACAATTTTAGCATCAATTTATGGTTAATTTAAAAACAACAATATTATATAATTTCGAAAAAGTATCCATTATTGAACCCGTAGTTATTACAAGATGTCTTATTAACTGCAATTGAAAAGTAAAAATGTAATATCTGACGAAAATAAAATAAAAATCTAAACAAAATTGTTTTTTCGTTAAAACAAATGTACTTTTTGCTGAATATCTTTGTCAATGTATTTAATGTGTTGTATATACAGTTTGAAAGGAACTAAATTAGCTTCAAAAGCATGTAAAATTTTGAATTAGTTGAATACTCAAGAAGTTGTGGTCAAACAAAGATAATTTGTTAGTAAAATGAGGACAAACTTGAAGAAAACAAATTCTAACTATGGATAGATTTGATTTTAGATAAATTTGATGTTCTGCAAACTGTTCATAAATTGAATCTTGAAGTGAATGATTTTTAGCAAATTTTTAGCAAAACTTATCTTTAAAATAACAATGTTAATTAAAATTCTTAAGAAGAATTCACTGAATGTCATACTTCATAACTTGGAAATACAACTTCAAGTCGCTTGCACCACCACTGAATGTTTATATTGTTGGCTCAAACTTTGCGGGTTTCTCTTCATCTGTCATTTTATTTCAGAAGAGCACACGAAAAATAAACCGCACCCTTATCGTCAGACCAATACATGAAGGAAACTTAAGGCAAATACTTGTAAAAGTTTTTGATGAAATTTATAACAAATAATACAAGCAGCAATACTTCTCTCAATTATACAACTTGACCTTATTACTTGACAAAATTAAAAAAAAAATAACTTTTAGAAATACTCTTATGACCGATTTCTTCACCACCGCTTAGGCCTTATACCTAGTTTAACCATATGGGTGAACGTGGTAACGTAGAGCCTCTGTACGTGCCATAAATTCTTTTGTTCTCCTGACTTTTACTGTGCGCCGTGTGTAGGTGCTGTCTCGCTCTCTCTCACGAGCAACTTGAGAACAGGGCGCACAGTAAAAGTCAAACGTTTTTTAGCATGCATAGCGGATTGCCTTTGTGGATGTGGCTTTGCTATAAGAAATGGTGAAAGCTTCGTTTTACAGCAAAGCTCCATGTATACATTTTGGCGGACTACAGGCGTAATTCAGATTTGTCGCCATATCTACCACGCTCCATACAAAATCAGTTGGCGCGATTTTCAATAATAGTTGCTTTTTGTTGGAATAGTTGGGCGGTTAGAAGAGGCAGTTTCTTGGCGCAAGAGTTTCTTCGACTCGTCCATTTCGCTACGAAGTTGGCTCGAGAACAGAAGTGCGCGAATCAAGTATTCTAATACTTTCAGTTAAAGTGAATTTAAAGTTTAGGTTGAATTTTAGTGTAAAGTGATTTTCTATATTCAAGGTAAAAGATAGTGAGTGAGTTTGTGTAAGAAGTTGTGTTAAATGTTTCGTATTTCTTTCATCTTTTAGACCGAGGTCCGTAAATTTTTCGTGATTCTTCTGAAAAGGTTTTATTACGTTTATCTCCCCGTAACGTTTATTTTTCGGTAGTTGTTAAACTTCCACTCGGCTGGTTAGCCGTAAACCACGATTCATAATTAAAAACAGTAACCGGTCGTTTGAGAACGTCGCGACCCATTGGAAGCCCACACAATAGAAACCTCAGCCAGTACAGTTGCTGGCTAGGGTTGTGTGATATTTCATTACCTAAAAAATAATGCGCTCTCGGGCTAGGCATTGGATATAAATAGAAAGCGTTGTGTTTGGATGGGCATCTAATTCTTCCGAAAGAGGTGCACTTTGCGAAAAAGGACCACGTGATTATTGAGATGAAATCGAATTCAGGTTAACTTCTGCGTTCATGAGTCCTCTAATGGCGTAGGGGTAACGCGCCCTAACTAGAGATCAGGGAGTCGTGAGTTCGATTCTCACTGAGAAGACGTGTAACTTTTTCGCAAATCTTCACATCAATTTGTCCATTTAATCCAATTGCAAATTATATGTAACGTTTAGCTTTTCGGTAGTTTTTTATCTCTCCGCCGAATCGAGAATTCTGGAGTTTATTTTCGAGACCCGTGTGCAGTGCAAAGGCCCGCCTTTTGAAAGTAAGCTGAGTGAAGTTGCTAAAGCTCTTCTGTAGCGAGTTTTTCTCCTTCGGACGCCGATTATCGAAAGTAAAGGTCCCATTACCCCTATTGGATCAATTTCCGAGAGTTCGGTTCGTAGAAGCCAATCACACGCCGCTAACCTCGGATCCTAACCCAAAAATAGGGCTGCATTACTCCCCGCTTGGATTGGCGGACAGGTACACGAAGCCGGGTCCCTAGGTACGTGTATTCCTATTGGCAGGAGCGGATCGTCCCGGGTATTTCTTGACGAAATCGCCGTTTCACTCTCGAGATCCGAAATCGGAAGCTTCTGACCACTCCCTCCGCAACGATACTTCGGCCATTTTGCACACGGGTCAACTTGTTCGCTGCCCGCCAATTTGCAGCACGGACAAGCCGGTGGTCGCCATCTCGTTACCGCCATCGCCGAGGTCGATCGTCGCTATCATCGAGTCTGCGGAGCCGACGTTTCGTTCCCCGCCAATGAGCTTTCATCGAGTCAACGCAAAAGTCTGCGCAGGTACGTCAAGAGCTTAATTTTACATGACCGTTTTTGCTCTCTCCATTTCGCATGGTTTTGCTAGTCCAAGTCGAATGATTAGTGAATCGTTTTCCTAAAATAAACAGTTTTTGAAGAATGATTAGTTGCTTGTTACGTTACGTTTAGCTATGCTTTAAATAAAACTACTCGCTAACTTACATTACATTTGGTTCCGTTTTATTAGCTCGTTTGAGTAAGTATCCTCTTTTGAATTCCCTAAAACTTCAAGGCTGTGGAGGAGTAAAAGTCAGTCTTACATTTGATTTTATAGCGTTGTTTATCAAGAACCGTTCAAAACTCTCCCAAAGTGAAAAAGACTCTAAACGTCGGGCAAATCTGAACACGACCGCTGGTCTCTCATTGAGAGTGGCGCTTAAGCCACCGAGTTTGCTAATAATCTCTAGTAAAGTTTTACGAACGGTTACAATATCAGGTCGGATTCTCTAAAAAAATCTTTATGAATTTTCCTTGTTTGGTTTTTAATCTCTTTTGTTCAGACACTTAGTCGCTACCAGCTCTGCGTTTGTCTTAGTAGCCTAAGCACATCGTCTCCGTCTCCACAGCCACCTATGACGAGCGGGTAAAATATCTTTTTGTTCGCCTACTGCGCTCGTTTGTGAAGTAAATGACGACGGCCGACGCCTCGAGTTTAATTCCCTTATATGGGTCGCTAGTTTTGCTCTTGTTTCGCTATTTCCTACGAAGACCGATGTCAGAGTCCAGTAACGAATCCATCCATCCCGCGAACGAACGAACGAAAAAAACAACAGTTGTTCTGAGTGCCTGTGGGAAAAATTAATTATTAATAACACAACCTCACAGATTGGAGTGGAGTGGAGCAGGAGCAGAAGCGAAACAATCCCGATGGGCGTTCGGTTCCATCCGCAGACAGTTATGCAAGCGCCCCCTTTCGTCGAAGTCGCCGTCGCACAGTGACCCTACTTATCATAAATGGTGGCCAAAAGTGCAAATGTCACTATAATTTACGAACTCGCCAAGGGCGCAAATGAAACCATATTACACCAACATTCGGATTGAGGGGTAGATGATCATTGAAGTTCGAAATTCAAACAAGAAATTTTGTTAATTCATTTTTTTTTGTTATAGCTGACATCTGTACAGTTCACAAAATGTTAATAAATCTAAATACACACCACTCAATCTAAAACTAAGGGAAATTGCTATTAAATGCCAAAGAAATCCAGGAAAAGTCAGAAGAATTTGTAAATCTAGTTTTGACCAGCTTCGAGCCACTGTTCGTGGTTTGCTCCGGATTTCTCTCTCCATAGAGAATACCTTCTGCGTCAGCGTGGCCAATCCAGAGGCATCGATCATAGTTTGGAAGCAGCAGCAGCTGTGACTGGGAAAAGGGCAAACAACAGTTTCATATAGCCTTGTTGAGCCCCCTGATGGCGGGAAGGGGTTTGGAGCGCGGAGATTGGGTTCGCGAACTCTTTTTCTCGCTGGCGGTCCGTCCGTCATCAACAGCTACGTGATGGTCAATAACGGATTCTGACGGGTTTATTCCCGCACAGGGAAAACACAATGGTCTGACTACGGATCGTCGGACGTGGTGCGAAGATCTAGTTTTCTGTTTTTGGGGTGTCTCTCCCTTTCTCGTGATGAGCAGATGATTAGAGGGCGCTACCAAGTTTGACCTCTCGGCGAGCAGTTCTCGCGAGTGATTATATCTGAGATGGGAACGAGACGATTAGGTTGATTGTTCTTGGGCAGCAGATGGTGTCCGGGAAGAGTGACAGAAGAGAGGATCAACAGCTGTAGATGTGGTTAATCAATTGATTTGAATTGGAAAAGATCTAAGCCTTGAGACCAAATTGATTCAAACACCACCTTGAAAGCTTTCAAAAGCGCCCAGAAGCTTCAATTCAAAATTTGCTAAACTTAGTTCAGAAGTTTAAGCTGAAAAGCTACTCTCGAAAGCATGAAAACTTCTATCGAAAACTCGAAAATTTTTCCTCAGAAGCTTTCAAAGATCCACTCGGAAGCTTTGAAAGCATCTCTTGGA
Organism: Aedes aegypti; assembly: GCF_002204515.2. NCBI lineage: Eukaryota > Metazoa > Arthropoda > Insecta > Diptera > Culicidae > Aedes > Aedes aegypti. The sequence continues at coordinate 15,481,803 of NC_035107.1, forward strand.
AGCTTTGAAAGTTTATATGAAGCTTCAAAAGCTTCTATTTGACACTTATAAAATTTCTATCTGAAGGTTGAAAAGCTTATCCAACAAACCTATAAAACATTTAACTATAGTTTGGAAAACATATAGCGGAAAGCTAGTAGAGTTTTTCTTTTTTCAAGAAACCTGGAATAGTTGTTAACGCAATTAGATGCAGAAAATAATGTTCTGTATCAAGCTGCGTACAATAATTTTTGAATACCACTTGAGAATATCTCAGGAAACTTGGAAAGCTTCTTCGATGAAGCCTGAAAATGCTTCTCCTAGAAAGCTCGAAAACCGCATCTCATGAGGATTGGAAAGCTTCGTTCACAAGCTTGAAAAGTTTCGCTCAGAAGCATGAAAAGATTCGCGTTTAAAATATTTTGCTCACAAATCTAAAAGTCTACGCACACAACGTTGAAAAGCTTCACTCACATGCTCGAAGAGTTTCGCTTACAAGGTTGGAAAGCTTCGTTTATAAGCTTGAAAGCTTTCGGTCAAAAGCTTGAAAAGATTTACTCAGTAGCTGAAAAAAAAAATACTCAGAAACTTGCAAAGTATTGCTCAGAAAAAAGCTTCGTGTTTCTGTCGGAAAGCTGAATAATTTGCTTATATGCTTGTACAATTAGGAAGCTTGAAAAGTTTCTTTTAGAAAGCCTGATAAACTTTTCTTAGAAAGCTTCTCCCAGAAGATTGGAAGCTTCTCTCAGAAGTTCTGGTCACGTTTCCCGAAAGATTTGGAAGCTTTTACCAGAAGATTTGGAAGTTTTTTCCAAAAGCTTTGAAATCTTCTCCTAGAAACTGTAGAAGCTTGGGAATCTTCTCTCAGAAGTTTGGTAAGCTAAAAAAACGTATGAAACTTTTCTCAGCGGGTTAGGAAAAATCTCATAGAAGCTGAGTAAGGTTCTTCAAGAAGCAGAAGAAGCTTCTCCAAGAAGATTTGGAACCTACCCCAGAATCGTCTCTCAGAAACGAAGCTTCTCCCAGAGGCTTAGTAAGCTTTTCCAAGAAGTTTCGAAGCTGCTTCCAGAAAACATGGAAGCTGCTTCCAGAAAACTTGGAAGCTGCCTCCAAAAATCTTGGAAGCTTCTTCCAGGAAGCTTGGAAGCTTCTTCCAGGAAACATGGAAGCTTCTTCCAGGAAGCTTGGAAGCTTCTTCCAGGAAGCTTGGAAGCTTCTTCCAGGAAGCTTGGAAGCTTCTTCCAGGAAGCTTGGAAGCTTCTTCCAGGAAGCTTGGAAGCTTCTTCCAGGAAGCTTGGAAGCTTCTTCCAGGAAGCTTGGAAGCTTCTTCCAGGAAACATGGAAGCTTCTTCCAGGAAGCTTGGAAGCTTCTTCCAGGAAGCTTAGAAAGCTTCTTCCAGGAAGCTTAGAAAGCTTCTTCCAGGAAGCTTAGAAAGCTTCTTCCAGGAAGCTTAGAAAGCTTCTTCCAGGAAGCTTAGAAAGCTTCTTCCAGGAAGCTTAGAAAGCTTCTTCCAGGAAGCTTAGAAAGCTTCTTCCAGGAAGCTTAGAAAGCTTCTTCCAGGAAGCTTAGAAAGCTTCTTCCAGGAAGCTTAGAAAGCTTCTTCCAGGAAGCTTAGAAAGCTTCTTCCAGGAAGCTTAGAAAGCTTCTTCCAGGAAGCTTAGAAAGCTTCTTCCAGGAAGCTTAGAAAGCTTCTTCCAGGAAGCTTAGAAAGCTTCTTCCAGGAAGCTTAGAAAGCTTCTTCCAGGAAGCTTAGAAAGCTTCTTCCAGGAAGCTTAGAAAGCTTCTTCCAGGAAGCTTAGAAAGCTTCTTCCAGGAAGCTTAGAAAGCTTCTTCCAGGAAGCTTAGAAAGCTTCTTCCAGGAAGCTTAGAAAGCTTCTTCCAGGAAGCTTAGAAAGCTTCTTCCAGGAAGCTTAGAAAGCTTCTTCCAGGAAGCTTAGAAAGCTTCTTCCAGGAAGCTTAGAAAGCTTCTTCCAGGAAGCTTAGAAAGCTTCTTCCAGGAAGCTTAGAAAGCTTCTTCCAGGAAGCTTAGAAAGCTTCTTCCAGGAAGCTTAGAAAGCTTCTTCCAGGAAGCTTAGAAAGCTTCTTCCAGGAAGCTTAGAAAGCTTCTTCCAGGAAGCTTAGAAAGCTTCTTCCAGGAAGCTTAGAAAGCTTCTTCCAGGAAGCTTAGAAAGCTTCTTCCAGGAAGCTTAGAAAGCTTCTTCCAGGAAGCTTAGAAAGCTTCTTCCAGGCTTAGCTTCTTCCAGGAAGCTTAGAAAGCTTCTTCCAGGAAGCTTAGAAAGCTTCTTCCAGGAAGCTTAGAAAGCTTCTTCCAGGAAGCTTAGAAAGCTTCTTCCAGGAAGCTTCTCAGGGAAGCATAGAAAGCTTCTCAAGGAAGCATAGAAAGCTTCTCAAGGAAACTTAGAAAGCTTCTCAAGGAAGTTTTAAAAGCTTCTCAAGGAAGCTTAGAAAGCTTCTTAAGGAAGCTTAGAAAGCTTCTCAATGAAGCTTAGAAAGCTTCTCAAGGAAGCTTACAAAGCTTCTCAAGGAAGCTTACAAAGCTTCTCAAGGAAGCTTAGAAAGCTTCTCAAGGAAGCTTAGAAAGCTTCTCAAGGAAGCTTAGAAAGCTTCTCAAGGAAGCTTAGAAAGCTTCTCAAGGAAGCTTAGAAAGCTTCTCAAGGAAGCTTAGAAAGCTTCTCAAGGAAGCTTAGAAAGCTTCTCAAGGAAGCTTAGAAAGCTTCTCAAGGAAGCTTAGAAAGCTTCTCCAAGAAGCTTAGAAAGCTTCTCCAAGAAGCTTAGAAAGCTTCTCCAAGAAGCTTAGAAAGCTTCTCCAAGATGCTTAGAAAGCTTCTCCAAGAAGCTTAGAAAGCTTCTCCAAGAAGCTTAGAAAGCTTCTCCAAGAAGCTTAGAAAGCTTCTTCAAGAAGCTTAGAAAGCTTCTCCAAGAAGCTTAGAAAGCTTCTCCAAGAAGCTTAGAAAGCTTCTCCAAGAAGCTTAGAAAGCTTCTCCAAGAAGCTTAAAAAGCTTCTCCAAGAAGCTTAGAAAACTTCTCCAAGAAGCTTAGAAAACTTCTCCAAGAAGCTTAGAAAGCTTCTCCAAGAAGCTTAGAAAGCTTCTACAAGAAGCTTAGAAAGCTTCTTCAAGAAGCTTAGAAAGCTTCTCCAAGAAGCTTAGAAAGCTTCTCCAAGAAGCTTAGAAAGCTTCTCCAAGAAGCTTAGAAAGCTTCTCCAAGAAGCTTAGAAAGCTTCTCCAAGAAGCTTAGAAAGCTTCTCCAAGAAGCTTAGAAAGCTTCTCCAAGAAGCTTAGAAAGCTTCTTCCAAGAAGCTTAGAAAGCTTCTCCAAGAAGCTTAGAAAGCTTCTCAAGGAAGCTTAGAAAGCTTCTCAAGGAAGCTTAGAAAGCTTCTCCAAGAAGCTTAGAAAGCTTCTCAAGGAAGCTTAGAAAGCTTCTCAAGGAAGCTTAGAAAGCTTCTCCAAGAAGCTTAGAAAGCTTCTCCAAGAAGCTTAGAAAGCTTCTCCAAGAAGCTTAGAAAGCTTCTCCAAGAAGCTTAGAAAGCTTCTCCAAGAAGCTTAGAAATTTCTCCAAGAAGCTTAGAAAGCTTCTCCAAGAAGCTTAGAAGCTTCGCAAAGAAGCTTAGAAGCTTCGCAAAGATGCTTAGAAACTTCTCAGAGAAGCTTAGAAGCTTCTCAGAGAAGCTTAGAAGCTTCTCAGAGAAGCTTAGAAGCTTCTCAGAGAAGCTTAGAAGCTTCTCAGAGAAGCTTAGAAGCTTCTCAGAGAAGCTTAGAAGCTTCTCAAAGAAGCTTAGAAAGCTTCTCAAAGAAGCTTAGAAAGCTTCTCAAAGAAGCTTAGAAAGCTTCTCAAGAAGCTTAGAAAGCTTCTCCAAGAAGCTTAGAAAGCTTCTCCAAGAAGCTTAGAAAGCTTCTCCAAGAAGCTTAGAAAGCTTCTCCAAGAAGCTTAGAAAGCTTCTCCAAGAAGCTTAGAAAGCTTCTCCAAGAAGCTTAGAAAGCTTCTCCAAGAAGCTTAGAAAGCTTCTCCAAGAAGCTTAGAAAGCTTCTCCAAGAAGCTTAGAAAGCTTCTCCAAGAAGCTTAGAAAGCTTCTCCAAGAAGCTTAGAAAGCTTCTCCAAGAAGCTTAGAAAGCTTCTCCAAGAAGCTTAGAAAGCTTCTTCCAAGAAGCTTAGAAAGCTTCTCCAAGAAGCTTAGAAAGCTTCTCAAGGAAGCTTAGAAAGCTTCTCAAGGAAGCTTAGAAAGCTTCTCCAAGAAGCTTAGAAAGCTTCTCCAAGAAGCTTAGAAAGCTTCTCCAAGAAGCTTAGAAAGCTTCTCCAAGAAGCTTAGAAAGCTTCTCCAAGAAGCTTAGAAAGCTTCTCCAAGAAGCTTAGAAAGCTTCTCCAAGAAGCTTAGAAAGCTTCTCCAAGAAGCTTAGAAGCTTCGCAAAGAAGCTTAGAAGCTTCGCAAAGATGCTTAGAAACTTCTCAGAGAAGCTTAGAAGCTTCTCAGAGAAGCTTAGAAGCTTCTCAGAGAAGCTTAGAAGCTTCTCAGAGAAGCTTAGAAGCTTCTCAGAGAAGCTTAGAAGCTTCTCAGAGAAGCTTAGAAGCTTCTCAGAGAAGCTTAGAAGCTTCTCAGAGAAGCTTAGAAGCTTCTCAAAGAAGCTTAGAAAGCTTCTCAAAGAAGCTTAGAAAGCTTCTCAAAGAAGCTTAGAAAGCTTCTCAAAGAAGCTTAGAAAGCTTCTCAAAGAAGCATAGAAAGCTTCTCAAAGAAGCTTAGAAAGCTTCTCAAAGAAGCTTAGTAACTTCTCAAAGAAGCTTAGAAACTTCTCAGAGAAGCTTAGAAGCTTCTCGGAGAAGCTTAGAAGCTTCTCAGAGAAGCTTAGAAGCTTTTCAAAGAAACTTGGAAGCTTCTCAAAGAAGCTTGTAAAGCTTCTCAAAAAGCTTAGAAAGCTTCTCAAAGAAGCTTAGAAAGCTTCTCAAAGAAGCTTAGAAAGCTTCTCATAAAAGCTTAGAAAGCTTCATAAACAAGATCAGATAGCTTCTCAAAGCTTGTCCAAGATTCTTAGAAAGCTTCTCGGAGAAGCTTAGAAAGCATTTATATGAAGCTTCCTATTTTTTTTCCAGAAAAGCTGAGTAAGTTTTTCAAGACGTTAAGAAACCCAAATTTTTAATTCCATTACAAGACTCTATTGGAGCTTCTCAAAAGAATTTGTGGGAGCATAACCCTTCCATTGTCCACATCGCTCAATTCAACACCCCCAGGTGTGAAAATCAAACCAACAAAAAATAATAATAGACCCCTACGATGGCCGCCGCTCGTTCTTCACCAACGCCCTCCGCGAGTGGCTCGCAAAAGCAAACAATGAACGGACACCGCGACGCCGTTTACCTTTTAACTTCGTTTTGAACTCTCTTCTTCTCTCCTCCACCGCGCACTTCCCCCTTCAATCAGTACCAAACAACGCACTACTTTTCTCACCATGGTCAGCGCCTACTGCTGCGATCTGCGGCGTGGTGCATTTCCTCGGCCGCAATTTCTCCCGATTCCGATCCGAAACCGAATTTTCCTCTCTCTCTCTTGTTCACCGCATTCTCCTGTTCGTCGGCTACTTCGATGCGATGGGTGCGCGACATCGCCGCGTGGTTCGGATCATCGCATAGCCTACTTTTCCCTCGTGTGTTGCTGGTGCTTTGTGGAGCATCGTCACCGCTCACCAGCAGGTTGGGAGTTGGTTGGTTGGGGGAGCTATTTTCTCCCGAGTTCGGCGAGCGATCATCATCATCATCATCATTGATGATGGTGAATGCACACACGAAGTTGGCTCCACTGGAGCCACCGACGACTTACCGGAAAACCTTTGGGGGAGCAGGCAGCGAGCCACCGTCCAGCTCGGGTCTCTCATTCATTGCTCGGCATCCTTCCAACGGAGTCGGTTGTCTTTGGTTTTTCGGTTTCGTCGCTTCGCAAGTGAGCAGCTCTTTCGGTTCGGTTTCGTCGCGTCTTCGGCGTTTTGTTTTAACCGATCGCGCGGGTGTGGTGAACTTTGACTTCGCGTCTTGAAAGGTCAGTCAGCTCAGTGCGGTATTGTTTTGAGTGTAGAGTGTGAGGGAGCTCGGCGGCGGAGCGTTACGTCACGTCGAAAAGCATAAACAAGTAGACGGTGATTTTCGGTGCTTGGTGATGGGTTTTGAGGGGAAGACGAAGCGAAGATTAATTTGAAGGTTAAAACAACTGACAGTGGTGTGGTGACTTATGTGATGCAGGGATGCCAGGTCGTTTTTGACAAAATGTGAAGAATTTTGGCAACTTTGTCCGGAAGAACCTTACAAATGCATTTCAAAATTCTTGATTTTCAAGGTTTTTGAAAAAAGAAGCCTTACAAGTGTGCAAAATTCAGGCAAATGTGGAAGGTTGGTAACTCTGGTGTGATGTGAATTCGAGCCGCGGTAGTTTATGGCCTCCTTGGATCTGCAATCGAGCGAATTATACAACACCTCGTAGAAAAACGAGGTTTATGATTCTGCAGTCGAGGTGGTCGAGGAACCCTATATGCTAACTAGTGCGTGTTGGGATGATTTGGTGCGGATTTTTGGAAAACAAGTGACCCCGAATTACAGAAAGGTGGCAGTGACTCAGTTTCAAATGCGTAGAACTGGTCTAAAAACGGACCTAACGGATTGGAACGATGCGTTGCGGACGAAGAAGAGGACTCCGGCAGTCGAAGTGTCAAGAATTGGAATTGGTGACCGTGTATGGTGCAGTGTGCAGCGGATTATGACCAATTTGAGTGTCGGGGTTTAACGGAGTCGTTCTTGCGTGCCACACCTCGAACTTGGTGGAAACTGGTGCAGTTTAATTTATTTTTTTGTGAGCAAGCAACTAGTCGGCTGCACCAGAAGCAGCAGGTGCTGTCGAGCAGGATAATAAAAATGCGTTGCAAACTGGACCCGATCTAGGGATGTTTCTAGGAAGTGTAGCTAATCGAAGCTGGAGCAGCGATACCTGGCGACGAAGTTTATTACCGGGCTGTTACGGTACAATTTGGAAACACGTTGTAGAGGACATTCCATACTTTGGGTGAGGAAAATGGGTTAATGATGAGGATGACTGCAACTGCTGGATGCAGTTAGGAGTCATGGATGTCTGCATATCGGAAAAGGCTTCATTCCAGATCCAAGCATTCTGAGCTGGTCCCAGCCTACTTGTTTGGTAGTTTTGAATTTCCTCTAAGGGTATCTTGAAAATTCCTTTGAAAAAATCCTGATATTTCTTAGGAAAAACAAGAATTTTGAATCACGAGAACCTTTTATAAAAAAAGTGTTGTACCCTTTTGCAATCAAGAGAATCCCTTCAGATTTAACAAGACATCTAAACTTCCGAGAACCTCTTCCAAGAATTCGCCAGACGTTAGTTCAGAATTACTAGAACACCGAGGATCTCTTCCGAATCCTCCGAACCTAAGAAACCTACTTGATATACGAGAAACTCTCGGGAATCCTATAAACACTAAGATTCGAGTAGAATCTCTCTCAAAATCGAATGGAATCTGTTTCTGATTCGAGTAGAATTTGGCTCAGATTCGAGTAGAATCTGTCTCATGTTCGAGTAGAATCCGTCTAAGATTTGAGTAGAATCTGTCTCAGATTTGAGTAGAACCTTTCTCAGACTCGAGTAGAATCTGTCTCAGAATCGAGTAGAAATTGTCTCTCAATTAAGTAGAATCTGTCTCAGATTCGAGTAAAATCTGTCTCAGATTCGAGTAGAACTTTCTCAAATTCGACTAGAATCTGTCTCAGATTCGGGGAAAATTTGTCTCAGATTAATAAATCTCTCAGATTCGAGTAGAATCTCTCTCAGACTTGAGTAGAATATGTCTCAGATTCGACTAGAAATTGCCTCAGAATCGAGTAAGATCTGTCTCACAATTGAGTAGAATCTGTCTCAGATTTGAGGAAAAATTGTCTTAGATTAATAAATCTCTCACAGATTCTAGTAGAATCTGTCTCAGATTCGAGTAGAATCTGTCTTAGATTCGAGTAGAATCTCTCTCAGATTCGAGGAAAATTTGTCTCAGATTAATAAATCTATCTCAGATTCAAATAGAATCTGTCTCAGATTCGAGTAGAATTTATCTCAGATTCGAGTAACTGGTGACCAATCGATAAAATTTTCTGAATAAACGGCTACCTGTTTCTCCAGATTTGTGCTCTTGAAAATTTGAGGTGTGGCTCAGGAAGCTTCTTCAAGAAGCTTAGGAAGGTTCTCCAAGAAGTTTAAGCTTAGGAAGCTTCTCCAAGAAGCTTTGGAAGCTTGTCCAAGAAGCTTTGGAAGCTTCTCCACGAAGCTTTGGAAGCTTCTCCAAGGAGCTTTGGAAGCTTCTCCAAGGAGCTTTGGAAGCATCTCCAAGAGTCTTTGGAAGCTTATCCAAGAGTCTTTGGAAGCTTCTCCAAGAAGCTTAGGAAGCATCTCCAAGAAGCTTTGGAAGCTTCTCCAAGAAGCTTTGGAAGCTTCTCCAAGAAGCTTTGGAAGCTTCTCCGAGAAGCTTTGGAAGCTTCTCCAAGAAGCTTTGGAATCTTCTCCAAGAAGCTTTAGAAGATTCTCCAAGAAGCTTTGGAAGCATCTCCTAGAAGCTTAGGAAGCTTCTACAAGAAGCTTTAGAAACTTCTCCAAGAAGCTTTAGAAGCTTCTTCAAGAAGCTTTGGCAGCTTCTCCAAGAAGCTTTGGAGGCTTCTCCAAAAAAGCTTCGGAAGCTTCTCCAAAAAAGAAAGTTAGAAAGTTTCTCCAAAAAGCTTGGAAGCTTCTCCAGGAAGCTTTGGAAGCTTCTCCAAGAAACTTAGGAAGGTTCTCCAAGAAGCTCAGGAAGCTTCTACAAGAAGCTTAGGAAGCTTCTACAAGAAGCTTAGGAAGCTTCTACAAGAAGCTTAGGAAGCTGCTTCCAGAAGCTTTGGATGCTTCTCCTAAAAGCTATTTTCAGAACTTTCTGAGGAAATAAAAAAAAACTTACAGTGGAATTCCAGAACTAAGGATACTTCTGCAGAAACTCCTTGGCGAACTTGCAAAGCAACTATCAGGGGAACTTCGAGATGAATTCGTTGCGGAATTCTAAAGGATTTCCGGAGAAACTTCCACAACAACTTCTGGAGGGTTTCCTAGCGGAACTTCCATACAAAATCCTAGGGAAACTTCTGAAGAAAATTCTCAAAGGAGCATTCGTATGAAGTTTGCGGAGGAACTTACGAGAGAATTGCTACGGAAATTTTGAGAGTAACTCCTGGTGAATCTTCCGTAAACTTTTTAGAGGATCTTTCGGAAGAACTCCTAGGGAAACTTTTCTATTGGAACTTTTGCAGTAATTTCCGGAAATATCAGTTGAAGTCCCTCAGATACTTCTGGAGAAATTCATACGAGATCTGACTGAGGAAATTCTACTGGAACTTTCGGAGGAACTTCTACAGGAAGCTTCAGAGGAACTCCTGCAAGAATTTCCAGAGGAACTCGTATAGGAACTTCCATAGAAAATCCTACAGGAACTTCTGATGAACTCCAACAGGAACTTCCAGGGGAACTCCTTCAGGATTTTCCAGAAAAACTTCCAGAAGAACTAGTACAGGAATTGTCAGAGAACATCTACTGGAACTTTTGGAGGAACTCCTACAGAAGCTTCCATAATCATTCCATAGGAACTCCTACAGGAATTTCCAAAGGAACTACTTCAGGAATTTACAAAAAAAAAACTCCTACAGGAATTTCCGGTAGAACACTTACAGGAACTTCCAAAGCAACTTCCATAGGAACTCCTACAGGAACTTCCAGAGGAACTCCAACACGAACTTCCGGAGAAACTTTTGCAGGATCAACCAAAGGAACTACTCCTACAGAAACATCCAGAAGAATTCCTACAGGATCTTTCAGAAAAAACTCCTTCAGGAATTTACAGAGAAAATCCTACATGAACTTACCTAGGATCTCTTACAGGAACATCCAGAGGAACTCCTAAATGATCTTTCAGAAAAACTCCTACAGGATCCGCCAGAGGAACTACTTCCGCAATTTCCATAGAAAGTCCTACGGGAACTTCCAGAAGAACAAAAACTTTTAGAGGAACTCCAACAGGAACTTCCAGAGGAACTACTACAAGAATATCCAGAGGAGCTTTAACAGGATCTTTCAGAAAACACATAACTTTTAGAGGAACTCCTACAGGAACTTTCATAGGAATACCGTAAGAACTTCTACAAGAACTTTCATACGAACACCTACAGGAACTTCCAGAGAAACTCCAACTTCCAGAGGAATTCCAACAGGATCTTCCAGAAAAACTGCTACAGGAACTTGCAGAGATCTTCCGGTTGAGCTCCATCAGGAACTTTCGAAGGAATTCCAACAGAACATTCCGAAGTAACTCCTACAGGAACTTCCAAATTATCTTCCGAATAAACTTCTGCAGGACTTTCCGGAGGAACTTCCACTAAAAATCCCTAAGGTACTTTTGGAGGAACTTATACGAGACCTCCAGAGAAACTCCTACAGAATCCTCAATAGGAACTACTGGAACCTCTGAAGTAACTTTGACGGGAATTTTTCGGAGTAACTTGTACGGAAGTTTTCAGAGAAACTCCTACATTAACTTCCAGATGAACTACTACAGGAGCTTTTGGAGGAATTCCTATAGAAGCTTTCGGATGATCTCCTACAGGAACTTCTGGACGAACTCCTTAGGCAACTCCTTAGAAACCTTCTCCAAGAATAATGTAAGAAGCATTCTGAAAGTAATCTGTTTATAATGCAAAATGGATTCTGAGTAGAATCTTTGAAATATTCTGAAGAGAATCCTGGTATTTCCTGTTGATTCTAAGCAAAATTACAGAGAACTCTGTGAAATGATCTAAAGAGGACTGGAGGAAGCCTTTCAAATGCATTCTAGAATCAATCTCCAGATAAGATTTCAATTTATCAACGGCGTTCTGGAATAACAAAGCTAGAGAGGATTCTGAGAATATTTTTTGGGAAAAATCTTGACAGTCTTCTGGGAAGTAATTTAGAAGCTTACAAAAGGTAGTCTTGAGATAAAATTGTCTTCCAAGGGAAAACTGGGAAGAGTGTAAGAGAAATCGAAGACTAACACAGTGCAACACTCAAAATGCAAACACGATTCTGACTGCAGTTCTTGCAAGTAAACTCCTATACTAGCAAAACCCTGTTTGGGATTTGAGGTTCTATCACGTTTGGCCGAAAAGGCCATTAGACCGAAAACGAATAATAGTGCTAATGGGCCTTAGACCGAATGAGTTGTTAGGTGTTTCGTCAATGTTAACTGCATTACCTTGAAGCCCACAATATCCACTGTAAACTATAACTAGACAGCACAGCATTTGTTTAAAAGAAGGGAAAACACTGATAAATGTTAAACTTTCAAAACTGTTGTTTCACCTTGAAAAGTCAAATGGTATTTTGGCCTAACAACCAGGCTTTATTCTGCTCATCTTGATCTGATAGATGAAGCGACCTCGTACCCTCACAACAATTATGAACCAGCATTCGCTGTTGGTTGAATAATCCGTGGCTGAGAGAGTGGAGAGAAACGTTGGCTCTATCCAAACGCACATCTTCCATTTGACAGCTCTAGCTTACTGCGAGGCTCTGCAAACACATCATCATTGCTTTTGGGATGAACTGAGGTTGGTTTCTCCGTCAACACAAGAGCATGATTTCGCTGTCCTCTTTGCCCTTTTGGGCAAAGAGCTACAAAGAGACAACGAAGAGCTGTCTGGAAATGCTCTTCCCCGAACTGAGAAATGGGAAAACATGCTCTCCCCCTAACTGAGAAAGGGAGAAAATAATCTCCTTCTCTTTTAAGCACTGAGGTTGTCAAAACAAGCTCTTCACCACTGTGGGAATGAAAATAACAAAACACAAGCGTGTGAATTCTTCATCCCGCAGAGCTCGTACGCTCAGTTTGTGTGTGGGTAAAATCGCTTCTCTTTTGTAGTTGATCATTAAAAGGGGGAGAAAGAGGATAAGTCAAGAGCAAGGAAGAAGCCTGCCTAACAACCTTTTCAACATAACGTCATTCGGCCTGACAACCTGTTCCTGGGCTTTGAAAGATTAGTGCGAAATTTGAAGTTACGCCCTTTTCAATTTCTAGCTAGGTTTTTCTTTAGTAAGGCTATATCTCATAAACTATTAGGTATTCCTTAATGCAAGTACATAGTGCGGAAACTTCAAAAAAAATAGTAATCTGGCCAAAACAAACTTAAGGATCGATTGTAGCTTATCACATTTTCGACAAAGTTGCTTGTACTGATTGATCCACAATATTCTCTGTGGAAGACGGTTTATGAAGATATGTGAAAAATTGCTATTTTTTGGAGTTTTCGTACCGAAATACTACGACAAATGAGAATACCGCCACGACATACCCTAAAAAGTTGTGCTTTTTTGTGTGAATAGTATTTCGTCCGAAGGTTCCATTGAGAAATTCGCAATGGTTCGTGAGATATAGCCGTTTTAACGAAAAATCAAGTCTGAAAAGAACGTTACTCTAAATTTCGAACTAATCCTTCAAAACCCAAACAGGGTTCTGCTAGTATGGGTATGTACTTTCAGGATCTGAGAACAAAAATTTATTTACATGCGACGTTCTCGAAAATTTTGCACTGTGTAATCTTGAAAGGTATGTTTCTAGTTATGTAGCAGGAACTTAGAAGATAATAAATCTTCGAGTTGTTTAGTAGAATTCGGTTTTTTTTTCAGGAACTTAGAAACTTTTCCTCGAAATTCTAAATTTAATCAGAAATTCATAACATTTAACAGAGTTTCAAATCAAAAATCTTTTTTTTTATTACAAAAAAACGAAAAATTTACACGATTTTTTTTTTTAAATCAATGCAAAGTTAAGGTATTGTGCGTTACTTAAGAGTTGTTCAAACAATAAAAAAGGTACAATAGTTTTGATTATTAGTAGATTTCGCACAAACCATCCAAGTCGTTATTTCAATAGACAAAATATTAAAATTTGAGATGGCAGTATGACCAGATTCCCTGCTTTAGTTTTAGAATAGACATTTTATTTTGTTTTCAATAGTTGGATTTTCGCGTAACATTTTAAAAGGATAAATTTAACATTTAGAGGCTCTCTTTCTTTACCTTCTCGTTGATCAATAACTGAGCCAAATTAACCTTCTTTGTTGAGTTTTGTGTATAAAACGGTAGCCAACGATATTATCTTGCGAACTATAGTGTAACATTACCCAAAAGCTTCGGTATTGCACTGTTATAATCGAAAGAGAGTGAGAGAAGAGATAATCTCTCAGTATAACATAGGTCTTTTTGAAAAGTTACGCGAGAATTATATCTTACGGGGGCAACGTGGCGTAGTTGGCTACACGTTCGTTTTATATGCGGATGGTCATGGGTTTGATTCCCAACCCTTCGTCAGTCTGCATGAAAACGACACAGGCCCTACCCGTCCAACACCATGACCGCCTGAAAGCGGACTGACAACTTGACCCTGTTCTGAGCGAGCATGCTCTAGTGAACCCGGATAACACGGCAATCGACCAACAGCAAGGAACTGCCTTCTCTCTGGACTCACACGTAGCATCAAGTGCTCTTTCATCTACGGACTTATCCGCGGACTGCCGCGGATCTTTTATTGCCGATTTTCTTTTTCTTTTCCGCTCTAAATGCGGACTGTGTTTACATAAACTGACATCTGGTGAAGGAATGTTCACCGGATGAACATTGAGTTGATGAATGCGCAGTGAAATTGTTCATTTTTTATAAACACGGCCCGCAGTAAAGGTTTTCTTTCCGCTGGAAGTTGCAGCGTGACGTCATCGTAGATTGGTTCACTAACGATGGTAATGTGTAAAAGAGGCGCAACGTTCGATTAGATCTACAAATAGATTTTATCGATAAAGTAGAATAGGCACACGGATTCTGTACTAAAATGAACACCTGTCAATTTGAATTCACTCTGGTGATGCCCAAGCTGACGAATAAGAACTCTCAATAGGTTAAGCAAAACGAGTATTTCAATTTTATCGCAACATAATAAAAAAACGTGTTAAGGCATTTTTGCATATTTGGCAACACTGCAATTTATTGCTTAGTATAAAATATTCACAGATATGCTTAAATTACAATTGCATTGAATTTAATATGAATTGATATTTGAATTACAAATTAAATGATTCCAAAACAGCTCTAAAAAAATCAGACATAAATTTTAAACACAGTTCAATATGTCATATGATTTCACAATAAAACTCCATTTTTTTAGATTAGCTTAAAACACCTTTGAATAGTTTTCGACTGGAAAATGGTTGCTAAACACGATGGATCCGAATTTCTTAGAAATTTACTCATTAGTGTATTACACAGCGTAACAAAAATAACACTTTTGCGTATTATGTAAATTTGAAATGGCTGAATCAAATGCCGTTCTCAGAAATATTACAGCACGTAATAATTTTGAGTTACCGGTCGTCAAATTTGTATAATTTTTTTTTTTTTAGAATATTCGCTTGTGCTTCGCTTGTTCACGGTGCTCCCCAAACCATTATTACCAGAAAATATATCCATCAAATTTGTGCTCACCAGTGGTTTTCTCTAGCTAAGCTGCATGTCTGTGCAAAATTTATTTAAAACAATCTTAAAGCCCGTTTTGAAGTTACGCCCTTTTGATTTTATAATCTGCAAATTCAAAGGAAGTCTGGAATATTTAAACGGGTTTTGATTGGTAGCTTTGGTAGGTAGGATAGGTAGCTTTGGAAGCTTGTCCAAGAAGCTTTAGAAGCTTCCCCAAGAAGCTTTGGAAGCTTCTCCAAGAAGCTTTGGAAGCTTCTCCAAGAAGCTTTGGAAGCTTCTCCAAGAAGCTTTGAAAGCTTCTCCAAGAAGCTTTGGAAGCTTCTCCAAGAAGCTTTGGAAGCTTCTCCAAGAAGCTTTGGAAGCTTCTCCAAGAAGCTTTGGAAGCTTCTCCAAGAAGCTTTGGAAGCTTCTCCAAGAAGCTTTGGAAGCTTCTCCAAGAAGCTTTGGAAGCTTCTCCAAGAAGCTTTGGAAGCTTCTCCAAGAAGCTTTGGAAGCTTCTCCAAGAAGCTTTGGAAGCTTCTCCAAGAAGCTTTGGAAGCTTCTCCAAGAAGCTTTGGAAGCTTCTCCAAGAAGCTTTGGAAGCTTCTCCAAGAAGCTTTGGAAGCTTCTCCAAGAAGCTTTGGAAGCTTCTCCAAGAAGCTTTGGAAGCTTCTCCAAGAAGCTTTGGAAGCTTCTCCAAGAAGCTTTGGAAGCTTCTCCAAGAAGCTTTGGAAGCTTCTCCAAGAAGCTTTGGAAGCTTCTCCAAGAAGCTTTGGAAGCTTCTCCAAGAAGCTTTGGAAGCTTCTCCAAGAAGCTTTGGAAGCTTCTCCAAGAAGCTTTGGAAGCTTCTCCATGAAGCTTTGGAAGCTTCTCCAAGAAGCTTTGGAAGCTTCTCCAAGAAGCTTTGGAAGCTTCTCCAAGAAGCTTTGGAAGCTTCTCCAAGAAGCTTTGGAAGCTTCTCCAAGAAGCTTTGGACCTACAGGACCTTACGTAGAAGCTACTACAGAAACTTTTAGAGGAACTTCTACAGGAACCTCCAGAGAGAACTCCTACAAGAACGTCCAGTGGAACTCCAACAGGAACTTCCTGGAGAACTTTTGCAGGAACCTTCAGAGGAACTACTTCATGAATTTACAAAGAAACTCCTGCAAGAACTTTCGGAGGATCTTCCACAAGAATTCCTACAGGAACATCCAGAGGAACTCCTACAGGATCTTCCAGAAATCTCCTACAGAAACTTCCAGAGGAACTTCTCCACGAAGCGTGGAAAGTTTTTCTAAGAAGCTTAAAAAGCATCTCCAAGAAGTTAAGAAAGCTTCTCCAAGAAGGCTGGGAAGCTTCTCCAAGATATTCCTGAAAATTACTCCGAGAATCCCTTCAGAAACCACTTCGGAAATTTCTAGGAACACTTCAGGAAGAATTTTTACGGGGTAACTTCTGGAGTTAATCCTCGGTAAACTTGTGGAGGAACTGTGAAGAAAACTAACAGGAAAATTTTTTGAGGAACTTCCAATAGAAATCATTATCAAAAACTTGCGGTGAAATTCCAGAATTGGGGATACTTCTGCAGCAACTCTTTGGCAAACTTCCATGAATTCGTTGTGGAACTCAAAGGAATTTCCGGAGAACCTTCTACCAGAACTTCTGGGGGGTTTTCTAGCGGAACTTCCATAGAAAATTCTAGGGAAATTTCTTGAGAAATTTCCAAAGGAGCAACCGAATGAACTCCTTGAGGAGTTTGCGGAGGAACTGCGACGGCTACCGCAGGAATTGCGACAAAAACTTTGAGAGTAACTCCTCATGGATCTTTCCGGGAAAATCTTGGAGGGTCTTTCGGAAGAACTCCTAGGGGAACTTTTAAATCAATTGCTATAGGAACTTCCCGGGGATCTTTTGCAGTTATTTCTGGAAATATCAGTAAAAGTCTCTCAGGTACTTCTGGAGAAATTTGTACGGGAACTTCCAGAGGAACTCCTACTGAAACTTCTAGAGGAATTACTACAGGAACTTCTGAAGGAACTCCTACAGTAATTTCCGGAGGAACTTCTATGGGAACTACCAGAGGAACTCGTACGGAACATTCGGAGGAACTACTATGGAAATTTCCGGATGATTTTATGCTGAAACTTATGGAGGAACACATGCAGGAACTTCCTGGGGATGTTCTACATGAACTTTCGGAGGAATTTCTAGAGGACCTTCCGAAGAAGCTACTACAGAAACTTTTAGAGGAACTTCTACAGGAACCTCCAGAGAGAACTCCTACAAGAACGTCCAGTGGAACTCCAACATAAACTTCCTGGAGAACTTCTGCAGGAACTTCCAGAGGAACTTCTTCAGGAGTTTCCAGAGAAAGTCCTACAGGAGCTTTTGGACGAACATCTACAAGAACTTTTCGAGGAGATTCTAGATAAACTTCTACAGTAACTACCAAAGAAACTTCTACAGGAACATCCAGAGAAAGGCTCTTCCAGAAAATCTCTTCCAGGAACTACTTCAGGAATTTCCAGAGGAACTCCTACAGATACTTCCGGATGATTTCCATCAGGAACTTCCGAAGGAACTCCAACAGAAAATTCCGAAGTAACTCCTATAAGACCTTCCAAATCATCTACCGAATCAACGTTTGTAGGACCTTCCGGCGGAACTTCCAGTGAAAATCCCGCAGGAACTTCCGGAGGAACTCATACGAGAACTTCTAGAGGAACTCTTGCAGAAACCTCAGAGGAACAACTGAAACTTCTAGACTAACTCTCCCGGGAAAACTTCTTTTGGTGTAACTTCTACGTAAATTTTCAGAGGAACTCCTACGGAAACTTCCAGATGAACTACTACAGGAACTTCTGGATGAGCTCCAACAGAAACTTCTGAAGCAGCTCCAACCGAAAATTCCGAAGTAACTCCTATAGGAACTTACAAATTAACTTACGAAAGAACTTCTGCAGAACCGTTCGGAGGAACTTCCAGTGAAAATCCCTCAGGATCTTCCGGAGGAACTCATACGAGAACTTCTAGTGGAGCTCCTACAGGAACCTCCATAGTAACTGGAGTAACTCTTACGAAAACTTCCAGATGAACTACACACTTAAATTATTTCAGCGACCTCAGCAAAATGTTTCGTCGAGAACCCAACAGAGATCTCGTTAAAAATTTTACCGAGATGCGGCAAATTTTTTAATAGATGTTGGGTTCTAGGCGAATCCGTTTACCGAGGTCGATTTTCAAATTAAAGTGTGTACTACTTCTGGACGAACTCCTTACGCAACTTGCGGAAGAAATTCGAAAGGATCTCCCGAAAGACATCCTGAAGGAACTTACGGAAGAACTCTCAGAGGAATTTTCGGTGGAACTCGAAGAGCAGCGTCCGGATTAATATCCAGAAGTCCTAGCGAAACTACCAGAGGAGCTTCAAGGATAATTTCCAGTGATTTTTAGGGGAGCTTTCGGAGGAATTCCTAGAGGAACTTCGGAAGGAGCTGCAGAATTAACTCTTGGAGGAATTCCAGGAGAAACTTTCAACGACACTGTTCAAGGTATTGCTGAAAAACTTCTATAGGAACTTCCAGAGGAACTCCAACAGGAACTTCAGGAGAAACTTCTACATGAACTTCCAGAGGACCTACTTCAGGAACTTACAGTGAAAGTCCAACAGGAACTTCCGGACGAACATCTCCAGAAACTTTTAGAGGCATTACTTTAAGAACTTCCAGAGGAACTACTACAGGAGTTTCCTGACACCTTCCGTATGAATATTTACTAGAACTATCAAATTAACTCCTACAGGAACTTCCATAGAAATTTAATAGGAACTCCTGCAGGAACTTCAAGAGGAACTCCTACAGGAACTTCCAGAGAAACTACTAGAGGATCTTTCAGAAAAAAAACTCCAACAGGAACTGCTTCAAGAATTTCTAGAGAAAATCCTACAGAAACTTCCGGACGAACATCTACAGGAACTTTTAAAGGATCTCCTACAGGAACTTCCATAGGAATTCCATAGGAACTTCTACAGAGGAGCTACTTCAGGAATTTATAGAGAAACTCATACAGGAGTTTCCAGAGGAGGAACTTCCATAGGAACTTCCGGAGGAACTTCCAGAGAAACTTTCCGGAGGAACTTCCAGTGAAAATCCATTAGGTATTTCCGGAGGAACATATACGAGAACTTCTGGAGGAACTCTCACGGAAAATCTTTGGAGTAACTTCTACGTAAATTTTCAGAGCAACTCCAACGTAAACTTCGAGATGAACCACTATAGTAACTTTCGGAGGAATTCCTATAAAAGCTTCCGGATGATCTTCTACAGGAACTACTGGACGAACTTCTCAGGCAACTTCCGTAGGAAACTTTAGAGGATCTCCCAGAAGACATCCTAAAGGAACCTACGGAAGAACTCTTTTTCAGAAAAATTTCCGGAGGAACTCGAAGAGCAACGTCCAAGCTTTGGAAGCTTCTCCTAGAAGCTTTGGAAGCTTCTCCAAGAAGCTTTGGAAGCTTCTCCAAGAAGCTTTGGAAGCTTCTCCAAGAAGCTTAGGAAGCTTCTCCAAGAAGCTTAGGAAGCTTCTCCAAGAAGCTTAGGAAGCTTCTCCAAGAAGCTTTGGAAGCTTCTCCAAGAAGCTTTGGAAGCTTCTCCAAGAAGCTTTGGAAGCTTCTCTAAGAAGCTTTGGAAGCTTCTCCAAGAAGCTTTGGAAGCTTCTCCAAGAAGCTTTGGAAGCTTTTCCAAGAAGCTTTGGAAGCTTCTCCAAGAAGCTTTGGAAGCTTCTCCAAGAAGCTTTGGAAGCTTCTCCAAGAAGCTTTGGAAGCTTCTCCAAGAAGCTTTGGAAGCTTCTCCAAGAAGCTTTGGAAGCTTCTCCAAGAAGCTTTGGAAGCTTCTCCAAGAAGCTTTGGAAGCTTCTCCAAGAAGCTTTGGAAGCTTCTCCAAGAAGCTTTGGAAGCTTCTCCAAGAAGCTTTGGAAGCTTCTCCAAGAAGCTTTGGAAGCTTCTCCAAGAAGCTTTGGAAGCTTCTCCAAGAAGCTTTGGAAGCTTCTCCAAGAAGCTTTGGAAGCTTCTCCAAGAAGCTTTGGAAGCTTCTCCAAGAAGCTTTGGAAGCTTCTCCAAGAAGCTTTGGAAGCTTCTCCAAGAAGCTTTGGAAGCTTCTCCAAGAAGCTTTGGAAGCACCTCCAAGAAGCTTTGGAAGCTTCTCCAAGAAGCTTAGGAAGCTTCTCCAAGTAGCTTAGGAAGCTTCTCCAAGTAGCTTAGGAAGCTTCTCCAAGAAGCTTAAGAAGCTTCTCCAAGAAGCTTAGTAAGCTTCTCCAAGAAGCTTCGGAAGCTTCTCCAAGAAGCTTCGGAAGCTTCTCCAAGAAGCTTAGGAAGCTTCTCCAAGAAGCTTAGGAAGCTTCTCCAAGAAGCTTTGGAAGCTTCTCCAAGAAGCTTTGGAAGCTTCTCCAAGAAGCTTTGGAAGCTTCTCCAAGAAGCTTTGGAAGCTTCTCCAAGAAGCTTTGGAAGCTTCTCCAAGAAGCTTTGGAAGCTTCTCCAAGAAGCTTTGGAAGCTTCTCCAAGAAGCTTTGGAAGCTTCTCCAAGAAGCTTTGGAAGCTTCTCCAAGAAGCTTTGGAAGCTTCTCCAAGAAGCTTTGGAAGCTTCTCCAAGAAGCTTTGGAAGCTTCTCCAAGAAGCTTTGGAAGCTTCTCCAAGAAGCTTTGGAAGCTTCTCCAAGAAGCTTTGGAAGCTTCTCCAAGAAGCTTTGGAAGCTTCTCCAAGAAGCTTTGGAAGCTTCTCCAAGAAGCTTTGGAAGCTTCTCCAAGAAGCTTTGGAAGCTTCTCCAAGAAGCTTTGGAAGCTTCTCCAAGAAGCTTTGGAAGCTTCTCCAAGAAGCTTTGGAAGCTTCTCCAAGAAGCTTTGGCAAGCTTCTCCAAGAAGCTTTGGAAGCTTCTCCAAGAAGCTTTGGAAGCTTCTCCAAGAAGCTTTGGAAGCTTCTCCAAGAAGCTTTGGAAGCTTCTCCAAGAAGCTTTGGAAGCTTCTCCAAGAAGCTTTGGAAGCTTCTCCAAGAAGCTTTGGAAGCTTCTCCAAGAAGCTTTGGAAGCTTCTCCAAGAAGCTTTGGAAGCTTCTCCAAGAAGCTTTGGAAGCTTCTCCAAGAAGCTTTGGAAGCTTCTCCAAGAAGCTTTGGAAGCTTCTCCAAGAAGCTTTGGAAGCTTCTCCAAGAAGCTTTGGAAGCTTCTCCAAGAAGCTTTGGAAGCTTCTCCAAGAAGCTTTGGAAGCTCCTCCAAGAAGCTTTGGAAGCTCCTCCAAGAAGCTTTGAAAGCTCCTCCAAGAAGCTTTGGAAGCTCCTCCAAGAAGCTTTGGAAGCTCCTCCAAGAAGCTTTGAAAGCTTCTCCAAGAAGCTTTGGAAGCTTCTCCAAGAAGCTTTGGAAGCTTCTCCAAGAAGCTTTGGAAGCTTCTCCAAGAAGCTTTGGAAGCTTCTCCAAGAAGCTTTGGAAGCTTCTCCAAGAAGCTTTGGAAGCTTCTCCAAGAAGCTTTGGAAGCTTCTCCAAGAAGCTTTGGAAGCTTCTCCAAGAAGCTTTGGAAGCTTCTCCAAGAAGCTTTGGAAGCTTCTCCAAGAAGCTTTGGAAGCTTCTCCAAGAAGCTTTGGAAGCTTCTCCAAGAAGCTTTGGAAGCTTCTCCAAGAAGCTAAGAAATAGTTAATTTTCTTGGGAAATTCTAGTGAATTTCCTTAGCAATTTCTAGTGAATTTCCTTGAAAAAAATCTGGCAAATTTCCTCTGGAAATTTCTGTGATTTTCCTTAGAAAATGTTAGTGAATTTCCTTAGAAAATTGTGGTGAATTTTTGTGAATTTCTTGGGAAATTCTTGTGAACTCCCTTTGGAAATTATTGTGGATTTTCTTGGGAAATTCTTGTGAATTTCCTCGGCAAATTCTATTGAATTTCGTCGGCAAATTTCAGTGAATTTCCTCGCCAAATTCCAGAGAATTTTCTTGGGTAATTCTTATGAGTTTTCCTCGGGAAATTCTTGTAAATTTCCTTGAGAAATTCTTGTAAATTTTCATGGCAAATTCCTGTGAATTTCCTTGGCAAATTCTAGTAAATTTCTTCGGCAAGTTCTAGTAAATTTCCTTGACAAATTGTAGTGAATTTCCTCGGCAAACTCTAGTGAATTTCCTCGGGAAATTCTTGGGAATTTTCTTGGGAAATTATTGTGAATTTTCTTGTGAAATTCCTCGGCAAATTTTTGTAAATTTCCAGCGAATTTTCTCGGGTTATTCTTGTGAGTTTTCCTCGGGAAATTCTTGTTAATTTCCTTGAGAAATTCTTGTGAATTTTCATGGGAAATTCTTGTGAATTTCCTCGGCAAGTTCTAGTAAATTTCCTCGGCATATTGTAGTGAATTTCTTTGGCAAATTCTTGTGAATCTCCTCGTCAAATTCTTGTGAATTTCCTCGGATAATTTTTGTGAATTTTCTTGTGAGTTTCTTTGGCAAATTCTAGTGAATTTCCTCTGCAAATTCTTGTGAAAATCCTCGGTAAATTCTTGTGAATTTCATCGGCAAATTCTTGTGAAATTTCTGGGAATTTCTTCTAAATTTCCTCAAGAAATTCTTCTGGAATTCCTTGAGAAAGTATAGTGAATTTTTTTTTTTGAAAATTCTTGTGAATTTCTCTGGGAAATTTTTGTGAATTTCTTGGGAAATTCTTATGAATTCCTTTTCTGGGAATTTCCCTGAGAAATTCTTGTGAATTTTAAACAATTGTTCTTCCAAATTACCTAGAGAAGTTCTTCCAAATTACCGAGAGAAATTTTTCCGAATTTCCGAGGGATTTTTTTTTTTCATATTTCCGTGGCAAACTCTTAATAATTTCTGTGGAAAGTTAGTCCGAGGTGCTTCTCATGCTGAGTAGAAAATCTTAGCTTCAAATTTGCAATCCCTAGCCAAAAAATAGCATTCCCCTTATTGTCCATTCTCCGTCGCATTACGTCTCAAAATATTGGCTCAAGTGCCGCACAATAAACCCATTCGCATCCATCGCGCCAGCACGAAAGACATTTCTGGTATCTCTTCAAGCGAATCATTCAACAACAGCCATCCAAGCAACCATTGACCGCGTTCAACGCACTTGTCGTTGTGTTTCCTTTCGCGCAATCGCACACAGACAGTGGTCCGCAACAAATTAAATGCGAATAAACTAAAAAAAAACGGGGGTGAATTGATGCAGAAACGCAACCACGAAGTGATGATTCCTCAAACAAACCCAACAGCTTTGTAGGGGAGTCGAGCTTCGTCGCACGCAACGGTTTTTGTTTTTCTTGGTCGGTGAGAAATTCAGGGAACCATGAACCAGCAGCACGTCACGCCAAAATTTCGGACAAATATTTAATCGCATTTTTGCCACCGTCGTCAGCGAAGTCTTCGTCGCGGATTATTTGTTGAAAAATTACAAAGTAGGCAGCGACTTTTGATTGGTTTGAACTTTTCCACCCATTCATGATTAATGGCTATCAACAGAGTGACAGTTGCGTCTCTCGAAACGGTCGTTGAAATTTGTAACAGGGCATATTCATGATCAGCATTCGTCGCAGAAAAAAAGGAGTTTTCTCACGAAATTTCAAACAGAAATGAATAATGAATGTTGCTTTATGAAATGAAATAGCAAATCGGGGTGTAACCACGCACAAACTGTCCAGTAGTCAGCTTAAAACACACTTTCCAGGCACTTGTTTTCGATTCGCATGCATTTGACAGATATCGTTGACTCTAGCGCCAACCGTTGTTTTTCATGGTACGTGTTTTTTTGCTCGCAAAACATTCCTCAACCATCGCTCATAGGGAAGAACAGTCAGTGCGTTTTCGAGGCGGACCTCGGGTTGTGTTTAATGATAGTGCATAAGTTTACTGGTGAAAAAACTGCAAAAATATGAAACACTGTAGTTGAACAACGCCAATAATCCAATCCAAACAAAAACATCAATTTCCAACAATCGCAACAGCAGCGAGTTGTTGTTGCTATTTTTGCTGTTGAATATTCATGCTCATTATTATCATTATTAGCCCTCGAGTGAGTAAGTGAGTGAGTGCTAGCAGCCAAATAGCCAAGAAAGTCGTTGTCCGGACGGACAAAAGTGAAGTGAACGAAAAAAATATAAAATTGTTGAATATCTTTCTCCGCCAATCGACACACGGAGGGAAGTGGTGCAAAACGGTGAAAATTTCTTGCTTTTAGAAAATTGCACACGATTGGAAAAGGGGGACTGTGAAAAGCACACAACACGGTGATTGGGGAAGAAGAATTTGGTGGTGAAGTTTGAAGGTGGTAAGATCGACGTCAGAAGAGTTTCGATTTTTTTTACTGAGAAGAAAGCAACCATTAAGGCGTCGCGGTGGAGCACTTTGTCAGCATGGGATACCTGCAGGATTTGCAGCTCAAGGTAAGATGGAGAGTATGATACTGAATTGCAATGAAATTATTTTTTCAGTGTAGTGGGAGGCGAGAGAATCATTAAAAAAAAATGGTAGGCCAGTATGGTCACCATGGTTACAAGAAAACAGCGAAAGGCTGAAATCTATTAATTTTTAAAATTTCTGAAGGGAATTCTCTGAAATACCAAAGGTAAATTATCTAAATTTGCGATGGGAAATTCTCAGAATTTCCGAATGAAAATTCTCGGAATTTCCGAAGAGAGACTCTCGGAATTTCCGAATAATCTTAATTTCCAAAGGGAAATTCTCGGAATTTTCAGAGGGAAATTCTCGGAATTTCCAAAGGGAACATCTCGGAATTTCCAAAGGGAAATTCTCGGAATTTCCAGAGGGAAATTCTCGGAATTTCCAGAAGGAAATTCTCGGAATTTCCAGAAGAAAATTCTCGGAATTTCCAGAGGGAAATTCTCGGAATTTCCAAAGGGAAATTCTCGGAATTTCCAAAGGGAAATTCTCGGAATTTCCAAAGGGAAATTCTCGGAATTTCCAAAGGGAAATTCTCGGAATTTCCAAAGGGAAATTCTCGGAATTTCCAAAGGGAAATTCTCGGAATTTCCAAAGGGAAATTCTCGGAATTTCCAAAGGGAAATTCTCGGAATTTCCAAAGGGAAATTCTCGGAATTTCCAAAGGGAAATTCTCGGAATTTCCAAAGGGAAATTCTCGGAATTTCCAAAGGGAAATTCTCGGAATTTCCAAAGGAAAATGCTCGGAATTTCCAAAGGGAAATTCTCGGAATTTCCAAAGGGAAATTCTCGGAATTTCCAAAGGGAAATTCTCGGAATTTCCAAAGGGAAATTCTCGGAATTTCCAAAGGGAAATTCTCGGAATTTCCAAAGGGAAATTCTCGGAATTTCCAAAGGGAAATTCTCGGAATTAACAAAGGGAAATTTCCAAAGGGAAATTCTCGGAATTAACAAAGGGAAATTTCCAAAGGGAAATTCTCGGAATTTCCAAAGGGAAATTCTCGGAATTTCCAAAGGGAAATTCTCGGAATTTCCAAAGGGAAATTCTCGGAATTTCCAAAGGGAAATTCTCGGAATTTCCAAAGGGAAATTCTCGGAATTTCCAAAGGGAAATTCTCGGAATTTCCAAAGGGAAATTTCCAAAGGGAAATTCTCGGAATTTCCAAAGGGAAATTCTCGGAATTTCCAAAGGGAAATTCTCGGAATTTCCAAAGGGAAATTCTCGGAATTAACAAAGGGAAATTTCCAAAGGGAAATTCTCGGAATTTCCAAAGGGAAATTCTCGGAATTTCCAAAGGGAAATTCTCGGAATTAACAAAGGGAAATTTCCAAAGGGAAATTCTCGGAATTTCCAAAGGGAAATTCTCGGAATTTCCAAAGGGAAATTCTCGGAATTTCCAAAGGGAAATTCTCGGAATTTCCAAAGGGAAATTCTCGAAATTTCCAAAGGGAAATTCTCGAAATTTCCAAAGGGAAATTCTCGAAATTTCCAAAGGGAAATTCTCGGAATTTCCAAAGGGAAATTCTCGGAATTTCCAAAGGGAAATTCTCGGAATTTCCAAAGGGAAAATTCTCGGAATTTCCAAAGGGAAATTCTCGGAATTTCCAAAGGGAAATTTTCGGAATTTCCAGAGGGAAATTTTCGGAATTTCCAGAGGGAAATTCTCGGAATTTCCAAAGGGAAATTCTCGGAATTTCCAAAGGGAAATTCTCGGAATTTCCAAAGGGAAATTCTCGGAATTTCCAAAGGGAAATTCTCGGAATTTCCAAAGGGAAATTCTCGGAATTTCCAAAGGGAAATTCTCGGAATTTCCAAAGGGAAATTCTCGGAATTTCCAAAGGGAAATTCTCGGAATTTCCAAAGGGAAATTCTCGGAATTTCCAAAGGGAAATTCTCGGAATTTCCAAAGGGAAATTCCCTGAATTTCCAAAGGGAAATTCCCTGAATTTCCAAAGGGAAATTCCCTGAATTTCCAAAGGGAAATTCCCTGAATTTCCAAAGGGAAATTCCCTGAATTTCCAAAGGGAAATTCCCTGAATTTCCAAAGGGAAATTCCCTGAATTTCCAAAGGGAAATTCCCTGAATTTCCAAAGGGAAATTCCCTGAATTTCCAAAGGGAAATTCCCTGAATTTCCAAAGGGAAATTCCCTGAATTTCCAAAGGGAAATTCCCTGAATTTCCGAAGGGAAATTCCCTGAATTTTCCGAAAGGAAAGTCCCTGAATTTTCCGAAAGGAAAGTCCCTGAATTTTCCGAAGGAAAATTGTCTCAATTTTCCGAAGGGAAATTCCCTGAATATTCCAAAGGGAAATCCCCTCAATTTCCGAAGGGAAATTCCCTGAATTTCCGAAGGGAAATTCCCTGAATTTCTGAAGGGAAATTCCCTGAATTTCCGAAGGGAAATTCCCTGAATTTCCGAAGGGAAATTCCCTGAATTTTCCGAAAGGAAAGTCCCTGAATTTTCCGAAAGGAAAGTCCCTGAATTTTCCGAAGGGAAATTCCCTCAATTTTCCGAAGGGAAATTCCCTGAATTTTCCAAAGGGAAATCCCCTCAATTTCTGAAGGGAAATTCCCCCAATTTCGAAAGAGAAATTCTTTGAATTTCCGAAGGGAATTTCCCTGAATGTCCGAAGGGAATTTCCCTGAATTTCCGAAGAGAAATTCCCTGAATTTCCGAAGAGAAATTCCCTGAATTTTCGAAGGGAAATTCCCTGAATTTTCGAAGGGAAATTCCCTGAATTTCCGAAGGGAAATTCCCTGAATTTCCGAAGGGAAATTCCCTGAATTTCCGAAGGGAATTTCCCTGAATTTCCGAAGGGAATTTCCCTGAATTTCCGAAGGGAATTTCCCTGAATTTCCAAAGGGAAATTCCCTGAATTTCCGAAGAGAAATTCCCTGAATTTCCGAAGGGAAATTCCCTGAATTTCCGAAGGGAAATTTCCCTGAATTTCCGAAGGGAAATTCCCTGAATTTCCGAAGGGAAATTCCCTGAATTTCCGAAGGGAAATTCCCTGAATTTCCGAAGGGAAATTCCCTGAATTTCCGAAGGGAAATTCCCTGAATTTCCGAAGGGAAATTCCCTGAATTTCCGAAGGGAAATTCCCTGAATTTCCGAAGGGAAATTCCCTGAATTTCCGAAGGGAAATTCCCTGAATTTCCGAAGGGAAATTCCCTGAATTTCCGAAGGGAAATTCCCTGAATTTTCGAAGGGAAATTCCCTGAATTTTCGAAGGGAAATTCCCTGAATTTTCGAAGGGAAATTCCCTGAATTTCCGAAGGGAAATTCCCTGAATTTCCGAAGGGAAATTCCCTGAATTTCCGAAGGGAAATTCCCTGAATTTCCGTTGGGACATTCCCTGAATTTCGAAGGGAAATTCCCTGAATTTCCGAAGGGAAATTTCCCTAATTTCCTTCGAGAAATTCCCTGAATCTCCTCCGAGATAAATTTTCTACATTTGCGAAGGTAACTTCTCCAAAATGTCAAAGGTTAATTCTACAAAATGTTTTAGTTAAATTTTAAGTGTAGCAATTTTTTTTTCAGAAGCTACAAAATTAAAAAAAAAATCCTTCGGAATTTTGAAGATAATTTTTTTTTAAATTTTCCAGAATTTTCATCTTAGAACTCTACAAAGTTAATAAAAAAATCTTTTCAAAGGTGAATCAAATTCCTTGTTTTCCAAAGAAAAATTCTCCGAAATTGCAAAGGTAAATCCTACAAAATTGTCAAACTAAAACTACCATTGATATTCTCCCTTATTGCCCAAGGAAAATGCACCAGAATTTTAAAGTAAGATTCTCAGCGAACAAAAAAAAAACAAATTTTCAATCCAAAATTTCAACGTTTTATAAACTTAGCTTCAAAGTAAATATTTATCATAACTTCATTGGAAGTGAATCTTACAAAATGAGTTGACGTTTTATTTTTCATAATCAACAATCAGCAAAATTGTTTATATCTGACAAAAATATGTGGATGTGACTCGGCTTAAGTTACATAAACTAATGAACTGAGCTCAAAAAAGAGCTAATCTTCCTGCTTCCGATTCGTGTGACCCAACAACGATGACACGTGAGATCTAAATTTTCACCTGTCCCGTCTGTCATTCACGTTTTCGCATATCCAAGCACGCCATGCCCAAAAACCGAACCAACCATCCGGCAATGTCTCAATTACCCGTGAAAAGAGAAGAAGAAGAAGGCAAAAAAATCACTTAGCCCACACGAACCTTTTTTTCTCTCATGCCGACGACACCCAGGTGTGAAGATGAACTGTGAGATAACTCCCAAACTCCAAATTAAAAATCATAACAAACGAAAGAAAAAAAAACTTCACCATCAGCATCAGATCCGATGCAGCAAAGGCCCCTCGAGCGTAGGTTAACCTCCAAAGCAAACCCCAAAATCAAAACGCAACGCCATCTGCGATCTGCGCCGCGATGACCGACCGACAACAAAGCAGACATTGATTTTTTGATTGCTGTGAGCGTTGTTTCTCAGCCCCAAATCGGGAACGGAACGACGATTGATCGAAAAACAAGAGAATAACAGTGAATAGGCATTCATATGTGCGTCGTTTTGTATGAGGGGGCTCCTTTCGGTGGGGCCCCTCAATCAGACAGGAAGTGATTTTTTCTAACTGATCTTTTTATAGGTTTTTTTTCTTCAATTTGGGACGGAGAAGGTATCTATAACAGGACGGCACAGTGATAATCATTTGTTTTCGAAGGTTTGACCCAATTTCAAAATCTGACGACAGCACGACGCACAGTGGTTCAAGTGAGGTTTTTAAATTCTTTCACTGTTTTTTTTTTGCTTCATAAGACCCTTAAAGTACTGTTAAGTGATCGTTAACACAAATTACAAATTGTATTGCTTTCAAAGCTCATGTTTTGTCAATGAATAAGTATTTCTGAACAATTTAAGCGAGATTTGTACTCTTGGCCAACTGTGAGACTTTTCCGACTGCTAATTGGTTTCATCGACATTATGTCATTTGATCGTTGATCGCCGCCTGCTTGGATCGGGGGTCGCTTCGATCGATCGGTCTGAATGTTGAATGGTGATAATGATCTTCCGGCCCGGGGAGAAATTATGATAATTAATGTGAGATACGTGGGGAATTCGGATGAGATCGTGTCGGAGTCATTTGGTCAGTGGAGCAACATTCGTCCGAGTGCAAGGCGAGTTTAAAACAGTAAAAAAGAAGTTCGGTCCAGATTTATTTTTAGGATGGAGTCGAAAATTGGTGAGGCTTTCAGAAGGTGCACGCGTGATGCCATGGCCACGACCAGAGTGGCTCTTTCTTTAATTAAAGGTAGTGTGTTTCTGCTGATCGAGGTTCGGTACATGGCCGGATGAATTTGGCTCTGAAGTGGTTTTGTGATTGCAATTTGTGGTGCTTGTAATGAAACTGGATCATGGTCTCTCTGATGTGAATTGAAGGTTGCATTCAAATTTTACCGGATATGGTCGAAGAAAGTAGAGCGGAGATCAATATCTTGAACTTTATCAACTTTCGATAAGAGTTCCATCGAGTCGATACGTCGGTATGAGACTCGGCTCAAAGAGTTTTGACTGCAACTGAAGCTTAAAATCTTCAACAGAATATTCATCTGAAACGTCGTTTTTCGGTAGAGATTATGGCACCAAATTGAAAATCAGAGGCATAGAGTCGACTATCCTCAATAGTCTTGCAGAATTTATGGATTTTTTGCGATTTTGGTCGAATTTTAGATTTTAAATCAGTCATAAAACTATGACAAAACCTTAATTGGCTTTAATGAGGGCTTAAGGCCATTTTTTTTGTTTTATATCAGTTATACAACCGTGACAGAGTCTGAAATTTTTCTTGGTTGGCAACGTGAAACGTTGAGAGACAAACTGAAGATAAACTTATCCTAAATCAAAAGATTTTCTTGAGTTACAAATTATTAATTAATTTATTTATTAATTGCAATTTGTGTTGTTTGTAGTGAAACTGCATCATGGTCTGTGATGTTAATTGTAGGTTACATTAATTTTTACCGGATATGATCGAAGAAAGTAGAGCATAGAGCAATATCTGAAACATAATCGACTTTCGACAATAGTTTCATCGAGTCTATATGTCGGTGTGAGGGTCACCTCGAGGACTAAAACTAAAGCCTAAAAACTTCTACAGAATATTTATCTGAAACGATTCTGGTACAAAATTAAAAACCGGTTGCTTGGAGTCGACTGTCTTCAGTATCCTTGCAAAATTTATGGTTTTAAATCAGTTACAAAAGTAGGCCGTCATTGAAAACGTTATCGATGATTGTGGCTTCCTGAAGAAGTTTGCTTAGCTTCTTGGAGAAGCCTTCTAAACAACTTGGAAAACCCTCCTAAGCTTCTTTAAGGAGCCTCCTATGCTTCTTGGAGAATATTCATAAAAATCTTCGAGAATCCTTCTTAGCTTCTTGGTGAGGCCTTTTAAGCTTCTTGGCAAAGCGTTTCTAAACTTCTTGGAGAAACCTCCTTAGCTTCTTGTAGAAGTTTCCTTAGCTTCTTGTTCCTACTCTTCTTGGAGAGGCCTTCTAAACATCTTGAAGAAGCTTGCCAAGCCTCTTAGCTTCTTGGGGATGTCTCCTAAGCTTCTTGGAGAAGCTTTACTATGCTTTTCGAAACAGTTTCCTGAGCTTCTGGGAGTAGTCACTTGCGTTTCTTGGAGAAGCCTTCTGAGTTTCTTGTAAAAACCTCCTGAGCTTGTTGGATAAGCCTCTTGAGCTTCTTGTCGAAGCCTCCTGAACTTCTTGGAGCAGCCTCATGAGCTTCTAGGAGACGCCTCTTAAGTATCTGGGAAAAGCCTCCTGAGCTTCTTGGAGAAACCTCTCAAGCTTCCAGAGAAGTTTCCTAAGCTTCTTGAAGTAGTCTTCTAAGCTTGTTGGAGAAGCTTCCTAAGGTTCTTAAGAAGCCTGCTGTGCTTCTTGGAGAAGTCTGCTGATTATTTATTAAAATGCTCGCGATCACCTCTTTACTTACTATTTTTCTTCGACATGCTTTCTGGATTCCTTTTCAACATACCTTTGACTTTGTTCCCAATGTATTTTGACTTACCTACTCTCTGCTCATGATCAATTCGTTTTCGATGCTCTATTGACTTACTATCAGTAGATTTAATTGTTAAAATTCGTTACTTTAGGAAATTGTTTTGAATATTCGCAGAAAATTCTCCTGAATTTCCTCGGGAAATTCTCCTAAATTTCCTCAGGAAATTATCCTGAATTCCCTCGGGAAATTCCGAGTTTTCTCGGGAAATTTTCCTGAATTCCCACGGGAAATTCTCCTGAATTCCCACGGGAAATTCTCCTGAGTTTCCTCAGAAAATTCTCCTGAATTTCCTCGGGTAATACCTCTTTATTTTTTTTTTCGGGAAAATCTTTTGAATTTCTTCGGGAAATTCTTCTGAATTTCTTCGTGAAATTCTTCTGAATTTCTTCGAAAATTCTTCTGAATTTTCTCGAGAAATTCTTGTGAATTTCTTCTGAAAATTCCTGTGAATTTCCTCGGGAAATTCTTGTGAATTTCCTCCGGAAATTCTTGTGAATTTCCTCGGGAAATTCTTGTGAATTTCCTCGGGAAATTCTTGTGAATTTCCTCGGGAAATTCTTGTGAATTTCCTCGGGAAATTCTTGTGAATTTCCTCGGGAAATTCTTGTGAATTTCCTCGGGAAATTCTTGTGAATTTCCTCGGGAAATTCTTGTGAATTTCCTCGGGAAATTCTTTTGAATTTCCTCGGGAAATTCTTTTGAATTTCCTCGGGAAATTCTTTTGAATTTCCTCGGGAAATTCTTTTGAATTTCCTCGGGAAATTCTTTTGAATTTCCTCGGGAAATTCTTTTGAATTTCCTCGGGAAATTCTTCTGAATTTCCTCGGGAAATTCTTCTGAATTTCCTCGAGAAATTCTTGTGAATTTCCTCGAGAAATTCTTGTGAATTTCCTCGAGAAATTCTTGTGAATTTCCTCGAGAAATTCTTGTGAATTTCCTCGAGAAATTCTTGTGAATTTCCTCGGGAAATTCTTGTGAATTTCCTCGGACAATTCTTGTGAATTTACTCGGGAAATTCTTGTGAATTTCCTCGGGAAATTCTTGTGAATTTCCTCGGGAAATTCTTGTGAATTTCCTCGGGAAATTCTTGTGAATTTCCTCGGGAAATTCTTGTGAATTTCCTCGGGAAATTTTTGTGAATTTCCTCGGGAAATTCTTGTGAATTTCCTCGGGAAATTCTTGTGAATTTCCTCGGGAAATTCTTGTGAATTTCCTCGGGAAATTCTTGTGAATTTCCTCGGGAAATTCTTGTGAATTTCCTCGGGAAATTTTTGTGAATTTCCTCGGGAAATTCTTGTGAATTTCCTCGGGAAATTTTTGTGAATTTCCTCGGGAAATTCTTGTGAATTTCCTCGGGAAATTCTTGTGTATTTCCTCGGGAAATTCTTGTGTATTTCCTCGGGAAATTCTTGTGTATTTCCTCAGGAAATTCTCCCGAATTTCCTCGGGAAATTCTCCCGAATTTCCTCGGGAAATTCTCCCGAATTTCCTCGGGAAATTCTCCCGAATTTCCTCGGAAATTCTCCCGAATTTCCTCGGGAAATTCTCCCGAATTTCCTCGGGAAATTCTCCCGAATTTCCTCGGGAAATTCTCCCGAATTTCCTCGGGAAATTCTCCCGAATTTCCTCGGGAAATTCTCCCGAATTTCCTCGGAAATTCTCCCGAATTTCCTCGGGAAATTCTCCCGAATTTCCTCGGGAAATTCTCCCGAATTTCCTCGGGAAATTCTCCCGAATTTCCTCGGGAAATTCTCCCGAATTTCCTCGGGAAATTCTCCCGAATTTCCTCGGGAAATTCTCCCGAATTTCCTCGGGAAATTCTCCCGAATTTCCTCGGGAAATTCTCCCGAATTTCCTCGGGAAATTCTCCCGAATTTCCTCGGGAATTCTCCCGAATTTCCTCGGGAAATTCTCCCGAATTTCCTCGGGAAATTCTCCCGAATTTTCCTCGGAAATTCTCCCGAATTTCCTCGGGAAATTCTCCCGAATTTCCTCGGGAAATTCTCCCCGAATTTCCTCGGGAAATTCTCCCGAATTCCTCGGGAAATTCTCCCGAATTTCCCGGGAAATTCTCCCGAATTTCCTCGGGAAATTCTCCCGAATTTCCTCTGGAAATTCTCCCGAATTTCCTCGGGAAATTCCCGATTCCTGAAATTCCGATTTCCTCGGGAAATTCTCCTGGAATTTCCTCGGGAAATTCTCCTGAATTTCCTCGGGAAATTCTCCTGAATTTCCTCGGGAAATTCTCCTGAATTTCCTCGGAAATTCTCCTGAATTTCCTCGGGAAATTCTCCTGAATTTCCTCGGGAAATTCTCCTGAAGTTCCTCGGAATTCTCCTGAATTCCCGGGAATTCTCCTGAATTTCCTCGGGAAATTCTCCTGAATTTCCTCGGGAAATTCTCCTGAATTTCCTCGGGAAATTCTCCTGAATTTCCTCGGGAAATTCTCCTGAATTTCCTCGGGAAATTCTCCTGAATTTCCTCGGGAAATTCTCCTGAATTTCCTCGGGAAATTCTCCTGAATTTCCTCGGGAAATTCTCCTGAATTTCCTCGGGAAATTCTCCTGAATTTCCTCGGGAAATTCTCCTGAATTTCCTCGGGAAATTCTCCTGAATTTCCTCGGGAAATTCTCCTGAATTTCCTCGGGAAATTCTCCTGAATTTCCTCGGGAAATTCTCCTGAATTTCCTCGGGAAATTCTCCTGAATTTCCTCGGGAAATTCTCCTGAATTTCCTCGGGAAATTCTCCTGAATTTCCTCGGGAAATTCTCCTGAATTTCCTCGGGAAATTCTCCTGAATTTCCTCGGGAAATTCTCCTGAATTTCCTCGGGAAATTCTCCTGAATTTCCTCGGGAAATTCTCCTGAATTTCCTCGGGAAATTCTCCTGAATTTCCTCGGGAAATTCTCCTGAATTTCCTCGGGAAATTCTCCTGAATTTCCTCGGGAAATTCTCCTGAATTTCCTCGGGAAATTCTCCTGAATTTCCTCGGGAAATTCTCCTGAATTTCCTCGGGAAATTCTCCTGAATTTCCTCGGGAAATTCTCCTGAATTTCTTCGGGAAATTCTCCTGAATTTCCTCGGGAAATTCTCCTGAATTTCCTCGGGAAATTCTCCTGAATATCCTCGGGAAATTCTCCTGAATATCCTCGGGAAATTCTCCTGAATTTCCTCGGGAAATTCTCCTGAATTTCCTCGGGAAATTCTCCTGAATTTCCTCGGGAAATTCTCCTGAATTTCCTCGGGAAATTCTCCTGAATTTCCTCGGGAAATTCTCCTGAATTTCCTCGGGAAATTCTCCTGAATTTCCTCGGGAAATTCTCCTGAATTTCCTCGGGAAATTCTCCTGAATTTCCTCGGGAATCCATTCTCCTGAATTTCCTCGGGAAATTCTCCTGAATTTCCTCGGGAAATTCTCCTGAATTTCCTCGGGAAATTCTCCTGAATTTCCTCGGGAAATTCTCCTGAATTTCCTCGGGAAATTCTCCTGAATTTCCTCGGGAAATTCTCCTGAATTTCCTCGGGAAATTCTCCTGAATTTCCTCGGGAAATTCTCCTGAATTTCCTCGGGAAATTCTCCTGAATTTCCTCGGGAAATTCTCCTGAATTTCCTCGGGAAATTCTCCTGAATTTCCTCGGGAAATTCTCCTGAATTTCCTCGGGAAATTCTCCTGAATTTCCTCGGGAAATTCTCCTGAATTTCCTCGGGAAATTCTCCTGAATTTCCTCGGGAAATTCTCCTGAATTTCCTCGGGAAATTCTCCTGAATTTCCTCGGGAAATTCTCCTGAATTTCCTCGGGAAATTCTCCTGAATTTCCTCGGGAAATTCTCCTGAATTTCCTCGGGAAATGAAATTCTCCTGAATTTCCTCGGGAAATTTCTCCTGAATTTCCTCGGGAAATTCTCCTGAATTTCCTCGGGAAATTCTCCTGAATATCCTCGGGAAATTCTCCTGAATTTCCTCGGGAAATTCTCCTGAATTTCCTCGGGAAATTCTCCTGAATTTCCTCGGGAAATTCTCCTGAATTTCCTCGGGAAATTCTCCTGAATTTCCTCGGGAAATTCTCCTGAATTTCCTCGGGAAATTCTCCTGAATTTCCTCGGGAAATTCTCCTGAATTTCCTCGGGAAATTCTCCTGAATTTCCTCGGGAAATTCTCCTGAATTTCCTCGGGAAATTCTCCTGAATTTCCTCGGGAAATTCTCCTGAATTTCCTCGGGAAATTCTCCTGAATTTCCTCGGGAAATTCTCCTGAATTTCCTCGGGAAATTCTCCTGAATTTCCTCGGGAAATTCTCCTGAATTTCCTCGGGAAATTCTCCTGAATTTCCTCGGGAAATTCTCCTGAATTTCCTCGGGAAATTCTCCTGAATTTCCTCGGGAAATTCTCCTGAATTTCCTCGGGAAATTCTCCTGAATTTCCTCGGGAAATTCTCCTGAATTTCCTCGATTCCGGGAAATTCTCCTGAATTTCCTCGGGAAATTCTCCTGAATTTCCTCGGGAAATTCTCCTGAATTTCCTCGGGAAATTCTCCTGAATTTCCTCGGGAAATTCTCCTGAATTTCCTCGGGAAATTCTCCTGAATTTCCTCGGGAAATTCTCCTGAATTTCCTCGGGAAATTATCTTTGATTACCTCAGAAAATTCTCTTGAATTTCCTCGAGAAATTCTCTTGAATTTCCTCGAGAAATTCTCTTGAATTTCCTCGAGAAATTCTCTTGAATTTTCTAAAGAAGTTCTCTTGAATTTCCTCGGGAATTCGCCTAAGCTTCTTGGAGAAGTCTTTTGAGCTTTTTGGAGAAGCCTCCTGGGCTTCATAGAGAAGCCTCTTGAGCTTCTTGGAGAAAGCTCATAAGCATCTTGGAGAAGCCTTCTGAGCTTCTTAGAGAAGCCTCCTCAGAATCTGAGAGAAGCCTTCTGAACTTCTTGAGCAAAGCCTCCAAAGCTTCTTGGAGAAGTCTCTTGAGCTTTTTGGAGAAGCCTCCTGGGCTTCATAGAGAAGCCTCTTGAGCTTCTTGGATAAGCCTGCTGAGCTTCTTGGAGAAGCCTTCTGAGCTTCTTAGAGAAGCCTCCTGAGAATCTGAGAGAAGCCTTCTGAACTTCTTGAGCAAAGCTTCCTAAGCTTCTTGGAGAAGCCTTCTGAGCTTCTTGGAGAAGCCTCCAAAGCTGCTTGGAGTAGCTTCTTAAGCTTCTTGGAGAAGCCTCATAAGCTACCTGGAGAAACCTCATGAGCTTCTTGGAGAAGCCTTCCGAGCTTCTCGGAGAGGCTTCCTGAGATTGTTGGGGAAGCCTCCTTAGAATCTTAGAGAAGCCTTTTGAACTTCTTGAGCAAAGCCTCCTAAGCTTCTTGGAGAAGTCTCTTGAGCTTCTTGGAGAAGTCTCCTGAGCTTCTTGGAGAAGTCTCTTGAGCTTCTTGAAGAAAACTCCTGAGCTTCTAAAAGAAGTCTCCTAAGCTTCTTGGAGAAATCTCTTGAGCTTCTTGGAGAAGCCTCCTGGGCGTCATGGATAAGCCTCTTGAGTTTCTTGAAGATGCCTGCTGAGAATCTTAGAGAAGTCTGCTTCCTTGGGAAATTCTCTCGAGTTTCCTTGCGAAATCCTCTTGAATTTCCTTGGAAAATTCTTTCAAATTTCCTTGGAAAATTCTCTCGAATTTCCTTGGGAAATTCTTCTTAACTTCCTCGAGAAATTCTCCACAATTTGCTTGGAAAATACTCTAGAATTTCCTCAGGAAATTCGCCTTAACTTCCTCGGGAATTCTCCTAAGCTTCTTGGAGAAGTCTCTTGAGCTTCTTGGACAAGTCTCTTAAGCTTTTTGGAGAAGCCTCCTGAGCTTCTTGGAGAAGCCTCCAAAGCTGCTTGGAGAAGCCTCCAAAGCTGCTTGGAGTAGCTTCTTTAGCTTCTTGGAGAAGCCTCATAAGCTACCTGGAGAAACCTCATGAGCTTCTTGGAGAAGCCTTCCGAGCTTCTTGGAGAGGCTTCCTGAGATTTTTGGGGAAGCCTCCTGAGAATCTTAGAGAAGCCTTTTGAACTTCTTGAGCAAAGCCTCCTACGCTTTTTGGAGAAGTCTCTCGAGCTTCTTGGAGAAGTCTTCTGAGCTTCTAGTAGAAGTCTCCTAAGCTTCTTGAAGAAGTCTCTTGAGCTTCTTGGAGAAGCCTCCTGGGCTTCATGGATAAGCCTCTTGAGTTTCTTGGATAAGCCTGCTGAGCTTCTTGGAGAAGCCTTCTGAGCTTCTTAGAGAAGCCTCCTGAGAATGTTAGAGAAGTGTGCTTCCTTGGGAAATTCTCTCGAGTTTCCTTGGGAAATCCTCTCGAATTTCCTTGGAAAATTCTCTCAAATTTCCTCGGGAAATTCTACTTATTTTTCTCGAGAAATTCTCCACAATTTGCTTGGGAAATATTCTAGAATTTCCTCGGGAAATTCGCCTAAACTTCCTCGGGAATTTCTCCTGAAATTCCTCGGGAAATTCTCTTTAATTTTTCGGGAAATTCTCCTGAATTTTCATGGGAAACTCTCCTGAACTTCCTCGGGTAATTCTCCTGAACTTCCTAGGGAAATCCTTCTGAATTTCATTGGGGAACTCTCCTGTTTTTGCCCGAGGAATTCTTCTGATTATCCAGAGAATTTCCATGAGAATGTCTTCTGAATTGCTTTGAGAATTTTTTTTGAATTTTTTTGTGAAATTTTTATGAATTTCCATGAAGCTCAGAAGGCATTTCCAAGAAGCTCAAAAGGCTTCCCCAAGAATCTCAACAGACTTCTCCAAGAAGCTCAGCAGGCTTCTCCAAGAAGCTCAAGAGGCTTCTCCAAGAAGCTCAGGAGGCTTTGCTCAAGAAGTTCAGTAGGCTTCTCTAAGATTCTCAGGAGGCTTCTCTAAAAAGCTCAGGAGGTTTTTCCAGGAAGCTCAGGAGGCTTCTACAAGATGCTCAAAAGGCTTCCCCAAAAATCTCAGGAAGCCTCTCCGAGAAGCTCGGAAAGCTTTGGAGGCTTCACCAAGAGGCTTAGGAAGCTTCTCCAAGATGCTTATGAGCTTTCTCCAAGAAGCTCAAGAGGCTTCGCCAAGAAGCTCAGGAGACTTCTCCAAGAAGCTCAGAAGGCTTCTCCATGAAGCTCAGCAGGCTTCTCCAAGAAGCTTTGAAGATCCCGACTAAGGGTACATAACAAAATTATATCAGCATATGTTATTATGTTATAAGTTTTTTTCGAACATAGGTTGTTACAAACTTGATGCAGGATGTTGTTAAAATAACTAAAATTATAACAAAAAGTGTATGAATAGTAACATAAACATAACAAAATATGTTTTAATTCTATCAAAAACATATCAAACCAAGTTATAATGTTTGATACAAAGTATCAAAATTATAATACTGTTCGATATACGATAATATTTTATATTATTGAAATGCATAACTATCTATTTATTTTGTTATAAAGTTGTTAAAAATGAATAAAAAAAATATCTTAAAGGGAAATAAAACACATTATGTTATATTTCTGTTTTATTATGTTCTATGGAGAACGGAGCCTAACAAAATTATATCATAATATGATATGCATATCATATTCTGATAAAATTTTATTATATTTTTGTTACAAGCCTCTAGTCGGGATTTCTCCTAGAAGCTCAGGAAATTTCTCCAAGAAGCTCAGGAGACTTCTCCAAGAAGCTTAGGAGGCTTTGCTCAAGAAGTTAAGAAGGCTTCTTTAAGATTCCTATGAGGCTTCTCTAAGAAGCTCAGGAGGTTTCTCCAGGAAGCTCAGGAGGCTTCTCCAAGAAACCTAAAGGAGAACTTCTATAGGATTTTTCTAGAACATCAAAAGGGAAATTCTTTAGATTTTCTTTTTAAAAAACCTCTCGAAATTTTCCAAGGAAAATTCTCTTGGTTTCGATGGAAACAATCCACCCTTCTGCAAACTTTATCAGATGCCCTTAAAGCTTCTTGGGAATGTCTTAATAAAGCTGCAAGAAAACCTGGGAACGTCCGAAAACTTCTCTGAAAATTCTAAAATCCTAAACATTACACGGGTAGAAATCAGGATCCGAAAACAAGATTATGGCTCATGATATCATGATTCCGGCGTGTTTTCATCTTATGAAAATACACCATGATTTGGACTCATGATATCATGAGTCCGATTGCCGTAACGCAACAGACGCGTTAGGTTTTTGTTGCTGGTTGCTCGGTATCTTGATTCAAATGCCAAAAAAGCTGAGTCGCGCATCCGTTTATAATCGACAAAATAAAAATAAATGAAAAAAAAAAAAAACAAAAACTGAGAATCGAACCACGAACCTTTCGATTAAGAGTCCTGTATCATACTACACTACCACTGTTTCATGTTGGTTGAAATCGAGGTGATCGAAACGAATGAGTTGAAGCAAAGCGCACCGCTTAGTGTTTTCACCCTGGATGTTACGCTTATGAAGAATCATGATTATGACTCCAGGAACCATGATTTGTGATCCTGATATTATGACCTAACCAATTTATGAATTTCATGATTTGTAAATCATGATTTGGGGATCGGATTTTTATCCGTGTAACTAGAGTTTTTAGGAAATCCCTTGGAAATTCGGAAAAACCATGTAAGTCCTTGGGAACCAACCAGCAGCTCCTTTAGAATCTTTGAAAGCCCTTCGAGGGCTCCTTTTAAATCCTAAATATCCCTTGAGAGGAGAAGCCGGCGATGTGAAATTCGGCATGACATGATACTATTTCAAAGATGGGGACAGAAACCATTGCAAAACCCTTTAGTACTCCTTGGACACCATTGAAGAACATCTGAAAACGCTTTGGACAGTTTGTATGACCTAAAACATCCTTAAACTATAATTACAAATTCAGAACATGTGTACTGAGCATCCGAAAAGTTCAAATAACATTGTTGTTCTTGTAACGTAACTCTTTGGAGGGTATTGAACTAATTTAACAGCTGTAGATCTGAAGTTGTGATCTCCAAAGCAGTTTGGACGACCTAGAACATTTCAAAAAAACACAAATTAGTTCAGCGTTTGTGATAGTATGTGAGATAAATTTCGGGAATATATAGAATTACAGTTGAAATTCTTTGAAACATTGAAGGCAAGTCCACCCAAATGACTATGGCCTTGAACATCTTGCGCACTAGAATATCATGAGACTCTAGATAACTACTATGCGTTGCATCGTTGATGGATAGCTACTGTATTACATACACAAGCCATATTCCAAAGGAATGCGCCAATTGAAAAATACACCAAGAAGGCTCCACTTGTTTGTCGGCAACTAATCAGTCAGTGGTTTACACAACTTGCCTTGTAGCGTAAATTCTCACATAACCTACCTTTCGAATTTCTCACCCATCATAACTTTCCTCGATTTTTTGAACCATGTTCGACACAATTTCCCTCGACCGTCGTTTACCAACTTTGACGACCGACACCCTGCAGCCACTATTAGAGGCTTCACTTTGCGATTCGTCCTACCATGCCGACCATCCAACAAATTCCGTGCGGGTGCATTGCAGAAATAACTCTGACAGCCCGGAGAAACAATCCAGGAAATGAGTTCACATATTATGGTGTGCAAACGATGGTCGTCGATCCATCACGACATACGAATCCAGGTAAGCCATGCCGCTAACGAAAAACGCTTACGCCGATGCTCCATCGAGGCGGAATCCATTACGTCGGCCAGAACTTCTGTCCTAACGCAATTGCGCAAGAAGTCTTGCGCAAAGACCCGTTCAACACCTCTACCAAAATCGCCAAAAGCAACAGCAGTGGTCATTATCCAATTCAGCAAATCAGGCGGATCGATCCAATCGAAAATCACTTTCAATGTCAAAGTCAAATTTTCCTAATTTCGTTTGGCGCGAGTGGCGTGCGGTACCGACGCCGGCCCTATAATCACAGATGAAAATTGCACACGTCGCGCAATGATTCCGATCGAAGTTGGCTTTGGCTGGTGCCGCCTTTGCGATCGCAGCCGCCTACTTGAAGGTCCAGCAATTTTCCACTTTTCTTTGAGCTCGGCGGTCGGATGCGGGGCGATAGCGTTTGCAGCTTCTGATGGTCTCTCCGGATAGACGAACCGAGCCAAGCGTGAAGATGAGGCTGATGTGGTTTCGTGGCGTGGCGTTTGGCGCTTACCGTTGTTGTTGTTGCTGTTGATCATGCGGGGAAAATGGATGGAAATCAATCTAAAGCAGACTATTGGTATTGGTGTTTACAGTTAAAGTGTAAAGTACCCCCTTCTCGTTGAAGCCGCCGAGCTGTGCTGTGATGTTGTGGTTTTGGAGAGTACTGTTCATTTCCATTTCCGAAACCGGTGGAAAGTGAAACAAGTGGTCTTACGGGGTCCATGATTTGGAATCCATTGTCTGCATATTTAGCGAAAATTGGTCTTGACATATATTGAATACAAATGAAACACAGACACACAGGAGATCTAGGAAATATATTTTCTAGATGCTGGTAGCTTAGCTGTTCTTATGAAAAACAACTGTCAATCTTCTCCATAAAATTCA
Source organism: Aedes aegypti (assembly GCF_002204515.2). NCBI lineage: Eukaryota > Metazoa > Arthropoda > Insecta > Diptera > Culicidae > Aedes > Aedes aegypti. Next base: position 15,523,302 of record NC_035107.1, read on the forward strand.
GACAAACTTTTCATCCTCGGTTTAGGTGGGTTTTCCTTGAAATATATGAGAGTTTCTCTTATTAGAAGTTCTGAAGAATTTCCCTTTTGAAGTTCTGATAAAACAAATCCTACGGAAGCTCTGAATAGCTATGGAGCATTTTCTTTGGAAGTTCACGAGAATTTTTGGAGAACTACTCTTTTCGAACTTGATACGAAATTCCCTTTAGACATTCATGCGAATTCCACTGTGCTTTTTGGTGAAATTTCTTAGCTTCTTGTAAAAGCCTCGTAAGATGCTTGGAGAAACCTCTTAAACATCTTGGAGAAGCCTCGTAAGCTTTTTGAAGAAACCATCTAAGTTATTTGGAGAAGCTTCCTAAGCTCATTGCAGAAGTCTTCCAATCTTCTTCGATAAGCTTTCTAGGCTTTTTAGCTAAAATGCTTGAAGCAGTCTCTTAAACATTCTGGAGAAGCCTCCCAAGCTTCTCGAAGAAACCTCCCAAGCTTCTTGGAGAAGCCTGCTGAGCTTCTGGAGAGGCTTTCTGTGTTTCTTGGAGAAGCTCCTAAGCTGCATCAAAATCTTAGATAAGTAGTTGAGGCTAAATTTTAACACTTATAAGTGCTTGAAAAGGATTTACTTTGAGCATTCAATTTAATCCGATTTTCTGAGAATCCTTTCGATTTTCACGCATCTCAATTTCCCCTTTTATTCGACCCAACAAATGCACTCAAACAATTCAATCTTACCTTCGAACAATCCGTCCAGACGATTTGGGCGTGATTTCATGCGCGATGTTATCACTAATTGAGCCTAAAAACGAGCGCGCGTGTGGGTTCCGAATTCCACCGGTGGGTGGCGCCCTCAGGCACAGACCACGCGAAAAACGGGAGGCTCGTCAGTCAGAAATTTAAGAAGGAAAAAATGCATGCAACGAGACCAATAGACTAATGATGATCCTGTGCGGGGGGTACTGCTAAATGAAGTTTATGAGCACCCCTCTAATCAAACGGCGCACGCCAATCCGTACAGTAGGCGAGCAAGCCGAAGAAGGCGTAACAGCGTTTTTTTTTCGGCGTTACAATAAGTACACCTAGCAACACCAAGTAGGCGAGTCGAATTGCCTATCCGCAGGGTTGGTAGCGGTAGAGACTTGGTCACTTTTTTAATGCATGTCCCTAAAAAGTCGTTTTTTTTTTTAACAAAATGAGCATGAGTTTGAGCACGATTGACAGCCCACAGTTGTTACTCCATTTGACACAAAGGACCAACAGACGCTACTCATGATCCTCAATGTGTAAGTACCGGTGCTCTCATTATTTTAACAAACAACAAACCGGCAGGTAAATTTGGGGATGTGAAAAAAGTTGTTTTGAGGAAGCCGTTGAGTCCTCTGCACTTCCACAAGAACACACTGGGAGTTTTGGATATGGGACAGGAGTAGTTTTTTTACAGGATTGGTCTTCGTAAATGGTTTAAATATAAACTGAAATGACGGCATCAGCATGAGCACAGGTGATCGATACTTTTTTCGAATCTGCCCTACGCAAACCCACATAGTCAACGGAATACTACTCAGTCTCTTTGTTAACCAAATCTCTAAAGTCACTGTTTCCAATTTTTGCTTTTATAGAGTATTCCACCGATTTTACGGAATTTCTGCTTCAATTTCTCGAGGAAATGCCTTTTTTGGAGTTCTTTGAGTTATTTCTCCGGGTTTTTTCTTGAATATTTTCGAAAACTTCTCCAGGGAATACTGCAAAAATAACCTAAAGATTTCTTCACCGATTACTCAAGGAATTCGTCCAGAAATTTCTCCAGCGATCTATCATAGTATTCTGAAAGGATTTTTTTCATAATTTTCTCCCGGGAATAATTGAGAGCTCAAACGCTACTACCTTCAATAGGTTCCTAACATTACTAGATATCATTCCAATCTTCCGTAGATTTTACCAAATAGTCTTCTAGGGATTGCCATAGCAGTTCATCCAAGAAAATCAACAAAAATTTCATCAAGATTATAAAAAGTAACTCCTTTACAGTTGCTGCTCCGATTCTTTCAATTATTTTACTAAAAAAATCCTTTCTTAAAGAATTCATCCACAGCTTCTTCCAAGAAATCTCGCGTAACTTTACCTTTCGATTATGAATTTATAGACAAAATACTGATCTCTAGCGGTAAAAAATCCGAGGTACATTCGATCTTCATAATCTGCTGGTTTAGACATAGCGTGCAGAGTACGGTATTTTTTTTTAAATATTCGGAATCTGTAAAATTGCAACGGTGTTTTATTTTACAGAACTGTTCAGCTGTTGAGATAATGGTGAAATTCGCGGATTCCGATAAAAATGTAGATATGTCATTTTGAAAAGTTACAGGAGAATTGCTCCAAAAAATCCTCCAGGGTCCAGGGTGTTACAAAATCGTCAAGGATTTCATCAATAAAATCTTCCAGAAATATGTACCTCATGAAGTGCCCTCACAAATTTTTCTAGCTATTTTTACAGCATTTCATCCTGGAATCACCCATACAGTTCTTCCAAGCGTTTTTTAACAGATTTTAGTATCATACAGGCATATCTGCAGTGATCGATTTCTCTTCATCGACTTTATCTTTGAATTAGTACTCGAGAATCAATCGATTTTCATAACATTTTACGATGCAGGATGACGAAGGATGATGAATACTCTCCATTGAATTAAAAATATTTAAATTAATTAACTCATTACGCGTGGTAAAGATGGATGAATTATGGGTGAGTTTATGAAAAAAAAATCTCGTGATCGGCTGAAATTTGATCCCAGGACTCTTGTATGCTAGACGAGCGCTTTACCAACTAAGTTACTGAGCCACTTGGTGACCCAATAGTTTAGATGGTTACAAGTTTCTCAGTTTCCCTTAAATGTTCAGCAAAATGTGTTTCATTACGTTCTCAACAACTCATCTCAGGACCACATTCACGAAAGACTGAAAACGAATATGTTAAACAAAAAACTGAGTGTTTTGGTCCATGCTAAGTTAAAACTTTCAGAAACAATTTATTCAACTCAAATGAAAAGTTAGATCGAAAGTGTCTTCGACAAAGTTGTTCATTGAAACGTTTTCTAAAAGTTCGCAGCTGAGCGTAGCCACAAAGTTTGAATTAATTAACTTATTACGCGTGGAAAAGATGTATGAATTAAAAGTGAAATTATGAACAAAATCCACGTGCTCAGGTGACCCAAGTTGAGATTTTATTTATAAACTTGTAACCTTCTGAATTTTTGGATCACCAGGTGACTCGGTAGCTTAGTTGGTAAAACAATCGTCTAGCAAACTAGAGTAGTAGGTTCGAATCCCACCAAGGCGCGTGGATTTTTTTCATAATTTCACTCATTATTTATCCAGTTTTACCACGCGGAATGAGTTAATTAATTTAAACACATTAATAAGGGTCACCTTATTTAACTTTTTTGTAAGAAGATGGAAAATTCAATTGCGAATAACTTGTTTGAAGACAGTATACCATGATGAATCAAAATCCGGACAGTACCAATATCCGAACACTTCAATGAAATCCATTATATAAAAGTTATAATAATAGCTCATAACTTTAGTTTTCATTCTTTAAATGTAACTTCAACATTGCTGATCATATAAGTATCATTTGTAATCTAGTTACCATTGCCGAAAAAAATATAAAAAATAGAAACAAGTACGATGTTCCAGTTAGATGTCACGTCTTTGTTGTGCAAGTCAGAGAATACGATTATAGCGTTAGCGTTAGCGTAGTTACGGTATACTTCGTAGATTGGATACTAGCAACATTCAAGTTTTTTCTTTTGATAATCTCATCTAGAATGCCTTCAGGACCAAGGCTAGGGAATAAGCCTTGATCCAATCTTAAATAAGAATTCCAAAACCATAAATATTGCTATTCCCGTCCACGCCCATCTTTACCGTAACTTGGGATTGGGGAAGGAAATGTTGATGCAGCACTTACTTAATGAGAGGCCTCCGACTCAGCGACACCCTCATATGTGCTACGGAGTTGGGGGTTGGGAGGGGTATTAGGTCATCAGGATTCGCCTGAAAAGCTAGCGATAGACCCAAAGTAGTTTTTGTTCAATTGTTTTTGATTTAATCTCTTGAATGCCGGCAATCAAAAGAGGACAAATGTTTGATTTACAGTATAAAGAATGTTGTTTCACGTCAAAATAGTCGATCACGCGTTCAACGGTAATAGCGATCCGCTTTCTACCTAGTAAAAAGCAGAATAGATCCCTCCAGGGTCATCTAAATAAGAAAAAAAAAACTTTGTTATGATTCACATGGAACTGTTATTTACATGAACATACAACCGACCAAAATGCACTCACAATGCATAGCCTATTCCACGATAAGCGACCGGTTGAAACAAGTAAATTGCCGTACTTCAAATAAGCGAGAGAAAAAAAAACACCCGGGACAACCGCAGAAACATGCCGCACTCAGAATCGCGAAAATCTGATCACGAAACCGTTACATCTAAAACAAATTCAGGTATTCTGTTTAAAAGGAACGGACTCACCAAATGCTTGCAGCCTCCGGAAAAAAAGTTACTTATTCCCCCGCCGCGGCGCCGGTCAACGTCCTTGGTCCAGGTTGAAACGTATTTGTTTTCCCAGGTTCAGAAACTGAATGCACTCGATATTTTTTTTTTTTTCAACGCGAAACTGGAAAACATTTAAAACGTGGAAGAGCAACAATTTCACGCCGAAAGAAGATTTCCAGTTTTTCACTGTCACGAAGAACAATTCGACAAATTTAAAACGATTGCGGCCAACTTGCGATTGCATCAGCCGAATTTATATGATGCACGGAGACGAAAAAAAATGACAGTAGATCCAAAACACAACCTTCCGCGAGCGTGGCTTGCTGCGATCCGCCAAGTCAGAGAATATGATTATACTAGAGAAACGCGGAGAGGATTTTGACTTTGTTTATAAACAACATTTGCAATGACCATCAATCATAGAGGTCATTCGCAAAATATTTTAGTGTGCGTGTCATCCTGTCAGTCGCCATAAGGAACCAAGCTTAACAATGACGTCACTTACGTATCGCTTTCCAATTACACACATCCATCGTCTCTTTTGCATAACATCTTTTTGAATCTCATTGATTTTGCTCGATTGGAACCATGTTTGACGGTTCAATTGGAACCTATGGTTTCAGAATTCGCGCTTCTCTATATAGTGGTTATCATGCCTAATGGTATGTGTTGATTCGGTTTGAGTGAGAAAACCACGTGGTATTTGTGTTGCTCGGGTCTTGCATTTAAGTGAAGGAGCGGAAAGTGCGTGTTGACCAAGAATAAGTAAAACGGTTGTGGTAAGTGGTATTGTAATGCGTATATAAACACCGTTAGGGCAGTATGGAACTGGCGAGCGGCCAGCATCTCCGCCCTGGGGATCCAGGGGGCCCCGGAGGTGGACACAGCTCCGGATTGAACTGGCGCCAAGGTGAATATATGGGAGCAACTCTCCCATCGTTTATGGACCGTGAAGACACTGCTGGTTCACTCCAGTACCTTAGAATGCAGTCCACGGACGGAGCCTTGCCTCAGGATCCATTTCTGTTGCGCATTTCAGTCGAGAAACATATCGGTGCACGGATTGAAGGCGCGTTTAAGGAGAATAAGGGAGTATCTTACGTTCTCAAGATACGCAGTGTTGCCCAGTTTAATAAGCTTCTTCGCATGGAAAAGCTATGCGACGGAAATCCGGTATCCATCAGCGAACATCCCCAACTAAACCAAAGGCTGTGCGTGGTCTCCAACCAGGACGTAGTTGGTCTTAGCGACGACTATTTGAAGAGCCAACTTGCTGCCCAAGGAGTGCAGGATCTTCGTCGTATCCGACGTCGTCTGCCGGATGGATCTTTTACTAACACACCGACAATCATCCTCACAATCAGCGGTACGGTCATTCCAGAGCACGTGGATTTCGGATGGACAAGATGCAAGACGAGACATTACTACCCGTCACCGATGTTGTGTTATCATTGTTGGACTTTTGGGCACACTGGTAAACGGTGCACCGAGCCGCATCGTATCTGCGGCTGTTGCTGTAAAGTTCACCCAGAGCATCAAGCACCCACAACAACAGAAAACGAAAATGGAACTCAGGGAATCAACAGGATCGCTTGCTCCGAACCGGCGTTCTGCAAGAACTGTGGATCTGACGACCATCCGGTATCGAGCCGCAAATGCCCTATGTACCTGAAAGAGGTAGAGGTTCAGAAAATAAGGATAGACTGCAACATTTCGTACCCTCAAGCCCGTCGTGAGTTCGAAGCTCGCCAAAATGCTAGCATCAGCACCGGAACTTACTCTGGGGCCGTTGCTTTGAGTAAAGATGCGGAAATTGAAAATCTTAAGACAGCTAACCCTCAAATGCAGTCGGACTCCAAGGCTAAAGACGTGAGAATTGCCGAAATGGAGGCTGCTCTTCGTAGGCCAGGCATCGGCGAACGCCTAGACATAGTCCGGCAACACGGCACTATTGAACAGCTTATTAAGCAAGTTGCCGACTTGACCGCCATTGTACAAAAGCTGCAGCAAACCATAGAACTCAAAGATGAAATCATCTCGAAGCTCATGGTCGAAAGAAAGAGTGTACCTGTCCCCGAAGTAGGTGCCCAAACAACAGAGTTGTCAATCGCGGAGTCCCAGGAACAGATCCCGGCATCGCAGGAATCGATGGATATTATCCCAGCCACTGCTAACCCAAAACTGAAGGCGAAAATACAAAAATGGATGAACCAAAACACCTCAAATAGCGCGAAGAACAATGTAGTACAGAAGGACCCAATCTCTCCTGCGAAGAAAAAGAATAAACGGCACAAGAAACGGACTGAAAACTCCGTCGAAGACGGCACGTCGACCGACGAAAACATGGCCTCTGTGTTATCACACACCTCACGCCAGACAAACATCTCCATCCCCAATAAAAGAAATCATGAAGGGTCAGGTTCCATTAACGGTTCCGACAATGCTCTCAACCTGCGGCGGAACAGCAAGACCCGCAAGCAGGAGGAGAATATAAGGGCTAACAAAAAAAAGTAAAACCTCAACTTGCTCAGTTTCTGTCAATCAACAGTTCTGACTTGAGTGGCTACAACTAAACCAACATCTTCACTCCTCTCAATTACCCAGAAGCAAATGTGAATAAGGAACGAACTGAGCAATCACTTACAGAAGCACACAGCACCGGAAACAGACAAACAGTGGAGATCTCGGGTAGCCGGGGCCCCGATAGTGCGGAAGCTACACCCCCACCGGAACTAGCGGATAACCCCCGACGCTCGAGTACTTCTATTGTCAGTGGGACGCACAAGGGTGTAAAAACCCGTTCCCCACAATTCCCAGAATTGAGACTGGATAGTCAGGGTCCCGTCGGTGCGGAAGTCAATGTCGTACCGGAATCGGCGGACAACCTCTGGCGTCCAGTTTTCACTGGAAGAGGGACGCACAAAGGTGTCACAACCCTATGGACAGCGTGGGAGTCAAGCTAAAGGATGATACGCAGAAACTCGAGACGCCCAATTCCTCGATGGACATCGAGGGAGTCAAGCTTTCAACAAGTAAAAACCCTCTACGCAATCGTCGACCTCCAACTAGATTCGTCATCGAACGCCAGGCTCGAAAACATTCACTTACTATACCATTTATACCAACAAACCGTCTTTTCTGGGCCGTTGAGACAGACCTCCATGCCAGTGACCATTTTCCAATATCTCATACCACAGCCCCGGAAACAACACGTCGACCAAAATGGCTGTTCGATCAAGCCGATTGGCCAGCTTTTCAGAACGAAATCGATGAAAAACTGGCTTTGTCCCCTCCAGAGTCACTTGACGAATTTGCCGACTTGTTGTGTTTCACTGCATCCCAAACAATTCCACGATCTAGCTCAAATGCTGGTCGTCGTGCACTTCATTGGTGGAATGAGGATACGCGAAAAGCTGTGAAGTTGCGTCGGAAAAACTTAAGAAAACTCCGAAGACTGCAGAAAAAACTGCCGCAAGGGCATCCTGACTGCAACAAGGCGCAGGAAGAATACAGTACAGCTAGAAACGAATGCCGACAAATAATTCGAGTGGCAAAAGAAACATCCTGGACAGAGTTCTTGAACGGGATGAGCGAGGAGCAAACGGCATCTGAGCTCTGGAGAAGAATAAATTGTCTCCAAGGGAAAATAAGAGCGAAAGGCATGGCTCTTAAAGTAGATGGTGTGTTAACACGAGATCCTGGAAAAATAGCAGATGCTTTGGCCGAACATTTCCAAAAACTATCATCTTTTCATCGTTACCCTGAGATTTTACGCGACCTCCCAATCCCTCCAGACAAAGGACAGAGTTTCAATCTACCTTTCACAACTGGCGAACTAGAGTTTGCGCTAAAAAAAGGCAAAGGTAAGTCGGCAGGACCGGACGAAATAGGATATCCCATGCTCAAGCACCTTCCACCGAGCGGAAAGCTGGCGCTATTAAAAGGCATTAACAGAGAGTGGCTTGGCGGAACCCTTCCAGAAACTTGGCGACATAGCCTGGTTGTGCCTATACCGAAGTATACAGGTCCGGCTACAGACGTCGGCAGTTATCGCCCTATCGCCCTTACAAGTTGCCTATCCAAGGTGACTGAACGGATGGTGAACCGAAGACTAATGAACTTCCTGGAAAACAAACATTTGTTGGATCACCGGCAGCATGCCTTCCGACCAGGTTTTGGTACTGGCACTTACCTGGTTGCCCTAGGACAAATTTTGAATGAATCGCTTAAAAACAACGAGCATGTCGAAATGGTCTCGCTAGATCTAGCAAAAGCCTATAATCGAGCCTGGACTTCAGCAATCTTACAAAAACTTACTAAATGGGGCATCTCAGGCAACATGTTTGCCTTTGTAAAGAACTTTTTGAACGGACGGACTTTCCAAGTTTTGGTCGGGAAGCACCGCTCCAAAGTTGCAAAGGAGGAAACAGGGGTACCACAGGGATCTGTCTTAGCGGTTACCTTATTTCTGGTGGCAATGACTGATGTGTTCCTTGTGCTCCCAAAAGGAGTTTTTATACTAGTATACGCCGATGATATTCTTCTCTTAACGAGTGGAAAACACCCGAGAAGTACAAGGAGGAAACTACAGGCAGCAGTTTCGGCCGTGGAAAAATGGACCAAAAAGACAGGATTTGACATCTCGGCGGAAAAATGCGCGCGAATTCATATTTGTAATTCCAATCATCGACCACCGGCGAACATCTCTATAAACAAGATCCCGATACCTATACGGAATCGAGTTAAAATTCTTGGAATAACCCTGGATCGGAACCTTTCATTCCAGGCCCATTTCAAAAACGTTAAGGTAGCCTGCAGAAACCGAGTCAGCATGATAAGAAGTATCTCACAGAAGCGTTCACGAAGCAATCGAGGAACCTTGAAGAATGTCGCTGATGCAGTGGTGTGCAGCCGGCTTCTTTACGGCATAGAAGTAACCTGTAGAGCCCTCGACGATCTAATAAAGCACCTAGCTCCGATCTATAATAAGTGCATCCGCCACCTGTCAGGGTTGCTTCCATCAACCCCAGCTTTGTCAGCATGCGCTGAATTAGGAGTACTTCCTTTCCAATTCAAGGCTATCCTCACACTCTGTAACCGAACGATAGGATATCTTGAACGCACCAGAAATCAGGGGCCGGTTTGCTTCTTGGCTAAGCAAGCAAGTTCGGCTCTTGCTTCAGTGGCCGAAATGCAGCTTCCACCGGTGGTCGGGCTCCACCGAGTTGGACCAAGAAGCTGGACGACCAAAGCTCCAAAGATAGATGGGACAATGAAAGCCAGCTTCCGTAGGAAGGCCACACCTGAGAGAGTGAAAGCCCACTTTCTTCAGAGGATTGCAAACACCTATAGGGATTATGAAATCAGATTCACCGACGGCTCAAAACTCGGAGACCGGGTCGGCCTAGGAATACTGGGTGAAAAAATCCAGCTATGTTTCAGTTTACCAAATTCTTGTTCAGTCTTCTCGGCTGAGGCAGCGGCAATTCATAAGGCAGTTGCCTCACCAGGCGACAAACCGATCCTAATTGTAACAGATTCAGCCAGTGTCCTGGATGCGATTCAGTCACCAACAAACTAACACCCATACATCCAGGGCATCCAGGCCGCGCTGGATAAAAGTAAGATCGACGTGACTTTTATGTGGGTTCCGGGTCACTGCGGTATTACTGGAAACGAAAAGGCAGACGTTTTAGCGGGAATTGGTCGAAATAGTCCACAGTTAACAAGGAAAATTTCCGGAGATGACATTAAGACATGGATTAAAAAACGAATCTGGGACGCTTGGTCTCAAGAATGGCGACGCGAACAAACCCTATTCTGCCGCAAGATCAAAAGCACTACTAATCCATGGGAAGATCTGCCGAATCGGAGGGAGCAGGTTGTTCTTTCAAGATTAAGGACCGGGCACAGCAGAATATGCCATGACATGAGCGGAGAAGCAACCAGGTTTCGTCGACAATGCGATTCATGTGGAGAACGATGCACTACCGAGCATATTGTAAGTAACTGCCCAGCTCTCGAAGATTTGCGGAGAATACATGACATCACTGATGTAGTCAGAGCGCTTCAAAATGATCCATCATCTGAAATACGATTGATAAATTTTCTAAAGGACGCAAGAATTTTCGACAGTATCTAACTCATGTTACATTTATATTAAGGTACTCTGAAAGCATTTCTTTTGTCATAAACCCTTCCGTACAAATACTAATACTAGATTTAACTGTGAGTAAGAAAATAATCAAGTTATACTCTGTAACAACTCTGTAATCTGCTGCTGCCCTTAAGGTAGCTTCAGAACTTTTTTATTTTCATATGGAGATGAACCAGCCCTGGGCTGAAAATTTCCCTAATAAAGATAATAATAATAATAATGTTATTTTCTTTACATGAATAAAAACGTCTATATTTAAGCAATAGCTCTCAGATTTTTAGTTTAGAACAAATTGTGTTAGATTTATGGTTTAAATTGAGACAAGTTTGAAACAGTCTCTGTATTTAGAACTGATTTTGTTTAAGATTTGCAATAACTTCCTCCATCAACTCAAAGTGCTTCTTACAAAATTGAATCAAATTTTGTTGTTTTTAACAAATCTTGAGACAATTGTGATATAATTTTGTTTGTAATATACTGGTCGGGTAGTTTTATTTCAGGTTAAGAAAACAACAAATTTTGTTATAGGTCAGTTATGCAAGATAACATAATGAGTTATATTTGTGTTTAAATTATAACATATTTTGTTTCGATTTTCCTAATGTAGAAGAATTTTTGTTGTAATTTGTGTTCTTTAAACTGCTGGCCAGCCATAATTATAACATATTTTGTTACAAAAAAATGTCTACCTAAGCTACAAACTCTGTAACAATACAACAGAACTATTAGTCTGGTACTTTGAGAGAAAAATGTAAAAAGAGTGATAAAATTATCTTTTGTACAAGAAATTGCTTGAGCCGCTAATGGTACCGTAATCCGGGGTAGCATTGATCAGTTTTTGGGATATTTCTTGAATTTTTCATTAGAAAAATGCAAATGTTGCAAGTTGCAAGTTTATATTTTTAAAACAAGTGTTTTTTTTTTGCAAATGTTGCAAGTTTTATATTTTTAAAACAAGTGCTGGCGCCCACCGCTCGTGATTATATACTATATTTTTGTTTTCAAAAGATTTAGGTACCGTAAAACGGGGTAACTTTGATGATGCGGGTAACTTTGATAGTGCCAGATTGAACGAAATAATGAAGTTTCTGCTAATCAGTTAAGCAAAACGAATGCAAAACTAAAGAGCATTACTATGACACTTCATGTCAAATCTATTTTTGTTGGAATGTGTATTTGAGGATTTATATGCAAATATTAAAAAATTATAAGATTTTAGCATTTTTGCAACGCTTACAAACAAACAATCTGTTCTACGATCACTATTTGATAGAGTCATAAAGAGTTCGTCACTTATCCTTGACAGCCTTGTTATAGTAGAACATGATTTCGGCCTCAAATCTTTTAGCGAAAACCCTTTTAACAAACTGGGACCATTTTTGTAATCTAAGTCAGAAATTTCCATATAGCGTTAAACGCCTAGAGGTATGCAACGCCCTATAAATGTTCCGTAATTCATTCAATTTTGTTTGATATATACTCCATTATCAAAGATACCCCAAAACAGAAAACCGACTTTCGTTTACATGAAAAATAATATATCAATTCAGAACAAATCTTTTGCCAATCTATCAAGTGCAATCGATAGTTAGGATAGCAGTACTTGTTTACAAAATATAAATTGTAATTATTTGAAACAGAATGCAGAAATATTAAAGTTTTCTTCGAACAAACTATCAAAGTTACCCTGTTTTACGGTATGTTTAAATAAATGTTTTTTTTGTTTTTAGTGATTTTCTTATTTAGCTGATCAATGTTTCACCCATGTGAACAAAGTCCGGTAATATTGAAATTGTCGTTGCTTACATAAATCATGTCCCCTGGAGCCAAAAATGTAGACCAAACTCTAACAAGTTATTTTAAAAATAAAAACATTCTGAACCGCGGAATACGCCTAAAGGTAGGCAATTTCCTAAGGAAATTTTGCATTCCTAATAGTATTTCATTAATGTTACTTAATTGAATAAACTAATGAAATATTTGACAATGGAATCGTTTTTGGGGATCCCTTTTTTAGTTATAACCGCATTATCCTTGCTCATACCATTTGCAGAACTTGAGTAGACATGAATTTTCGGTAGTGTCATCCTTGATGGATTCAAAAACTTGACAAATTTACGCATAAAAGAAATGAAATTTTCTCAAAAATCTTAATTTTTATTAGCTTATGAATGTAAGAAAGAGAGGCACCATTTATGCTTTGAAAATTTTTTATCAATAAATGATGATTCGATTTTTTTTACGAGAAGGGTCATACCGATCAATGTTACCCCGGACTACGGTACACGTGTTCCAGTAGTTGCTCTAGTGCATGAGTAGCCGTTCAGGAATGATACGAGAAATTGCATTTAAAATAATTGATTTTCACATAGGATCAACATTTTTCCCTCGGAGCAGCAACTAATATCTTTCAAATGATGCATAAAGATTATCTCTAGGAGTTAATTTCATTTTTATATTTCTTTTCAAAACCCGTGGTCCCAGCAAACTTCGTCTTGCCATCAAGTAGGCTGTTGGCATGCCAGCTCCCATACAAGGTGACACATTACCCAAGTAACCAGTAGCCCGCTAATTCGCCTTTTTGGGTTTATAGGGCTATTATACAGCTTATATGAGACATGCCAACTGTGTAATAGCCCTTTATTAGCATGCGAGGCAAAATAAAGTGCTATATGGTTACTTGGGTAGTTTTCTCCCGTTGTCAACTATTCCGAACAACCAGTCCGAAGACTTTACGTCGGAACCCTGGATGAATGCCAGCCTCAAGCCATTTCGTGACATACAAACACCATTCCATTTTGATTTATATTCATTTTGCTTCCATCAGTTGGTGAAAACTTAATTATTTATATAACTTTCTGATCAGATTAAAAGCTGAAATTTGGCAAATCGACTAAACTAGAGACGATCTACCCAAAAAGAAATAGCAAATTTTATTTGTATCAAAAATATACGTTTTATTCCATTGTCAAATATACTGTGACATTCCCAATCATTGGTACAGGCACCCTAATAGTGGGGGGGGGGGGTTATTTTGTAATTTCTCATCGTAATAGGCTGTTTTTCATTACGCCATCTGTCATTAAAAGTCCTACTTTCCTGCACTGTATTATGCAGTGTCGTAATAGACATCAAGCAACTGAAATCAGTTGTGTAATGCCTATTACGGAACGCTTTTTTATTATGCAACTGTTTTGAGTTGCGTAATGCATAATTCAACAACAATATTGAAAAAATGCTAAATAATGGTGAACGCATCGCGATTTGATTCCTTATACCCTCAAGTATCACCTAGAAATCGCAAAAAATATTGTGCGCAACTCACTGCACTCGTCGTAATTATTTTTCAGCACAAGTTGTAAATTTATCTAACGAACCTTGCAACGAGTTGCATATAACATTTTTTGCAGTTACGAAAACTTTTGTTACAGTAGGACTTTTTCTAGCAGCATCGATCATATTTTTACTCAGAATCCATCTCTGCAACGGATGTAGAACCAGAAGCTAGGTGAACAAGTCATAGAGAAATCCAGAGAAATTCAATGAAGGAACTCAGATTTTAATTTGACAACTCTCAAAACAGTACTGGAAGTTACTTCTTTTCAGCATCGTTACAAAAGAGTGCTGAAAAGTAGCACCTTTCAGTATTGTTTTTGTTGGTGGCAAAAGTAGGCTGTTATGTTGTTTATTCTGTTAATAAAAATAATCTCATATGCTTCGGAATAACAAAAAACTATTATCTCCTGATACTGTTCATTTTTTTTGTTCCTATTTGGTCTCTTTTTTCAGATTCAGACATAAGTCTCTGAAGTTCCTATTTTCAACGAACATGGTCACTACCAGCCCTGCTATCATCTCGAAAAAAAAAATATTTTAAACCAACTTTGCGTGATTTGCTCTCCTCTTCATGCGGTTGTTATTGGAGCTTCTTCGCATGATAATGAGAAGAAAGTGCAATTTCTTGCACTAGTAGGCTTCGGTTTAGGGAGGAGGCTTACTTGATTTGTTGGAGTTGCTGCACTCGAGTAGGCTAATCACGTCGCATGGTCGATATAAGTGTATGTGGCTGCGGTGGCGTCGAATCGGTTTGAGTCATAGGAGGAGGCTTTTGGGAGGAAGGGGGGGTTTATGTTGTAATCAGCTGAAGCGAAATGGAAATTTTTTGTTCGGCCAGCTAAGGTAGAGTGCGTTTTTCGGCTGTTGGGGTGGACTGTTTGTGCATTCGATGCAAGTGCAGAAGCAATGGGACGTGATTTATGGGACTAGTGCACGAGTGGAGAATGATCTCAGCAGGCTGGAATGCGTTATGTCAGTGCAGTAAATATTCGAAGAGATGCATCATTACCGATTTGATAGGTCAACTGTTCCAGTTGATTGTACCCCGTTTGGCATAAAGTCGTTTGGCATAAAGTCATTTGGCATAATGGTCGTTTGGCATAATGGTCAATTGGCATAATGGCCGTTTGGCATAATGATTGACTTAGAATGAATATTAGCATTTTTTAAGCTTATACCGAGATCAACAGGACCGAGAATATAGCGAAAAATTTTGGTGGGTTCTCAACAAGCAAGGTGTTCGATTAGAGATTTTCCAAGCTATGAATGTCAAAACTTTTTGTGACATTAGAGAGCATTACTAAATAAAACTCGTGACGAGTCTGGTGGAAGATCTTTTCGGAATAAAAATTTTTCTCTACATCCCAGAACATAGAGTATCTTTGAGCTTGTTGCGGTATACATATTTGAAAATAGTAAATTGGCAAAGAAAGTTCGCAGTTATTAATAAAGGGAACGCTCATTGAATATTTCGCTGCAGATCAAGCTCTGTTCCAGTTTGGACGCAACATTTGATGAAAATTACTTGATAAAAGAAGGGAAAATTTATTTGCAAAATATTAAGAGCTAACGCAAAAAAATATTGTCACAGCAAAACTCAAATGAACAATACATTTTTAAAAGGAAATAGTGGCCAAACTTTTCAACGATTCAATATAAATTTTTATTTTGGAACATCGAAAACACCGTCTATTAAGAACAGCTTATTTTTAAAAGAAGGCAAAATTTATGATTAAACCAATAGAAGATTGGACGTCAAAATTTTTGCGGCATAATAAAACGAAAAGACACCAACAATTCAGAATCATCGAAGTGATTGTGCTACTCTTCCCCAAATGTCGTTTCTCTGAATGTCGGTTTCCCGAATGCCAGTTCCTCGAATGACCCTTTTCTCCGAATGTAATTTTCCCGAATGACCGGTTTCCCCGAAAAGTGGTGCAGGTGCTATAATAGTCTTCAGTGGCTGGATAGTTATCGAGAAAGAACGATAAGCAATTAAAAGAAGGAGGTATTCTGCCGAGAATCTTCACACATGTTAGCAAAAATGCTGAGGACGGTAAAACTCGAAAGAGCCGCCAATTAAATAAAGAAGGGTGCATAGTAGATGGCCAGTTCGTTCACCACCATGAAATGTATAAAGTAACGACAATTATTAGTGCTAAAACTTTTCGGAAAATGGGCTAATCGGGGAACTGGCATTCGGGAAACTGGCGTTCGATGAAACGACATTCGGGGAACCGACATTTGGGGAAAAGAAGCGCAACGCATCAAAGTAACTTCAGTAATCGATGTCTCTTTTCGCTGTTAACTTGAGCAGATCAATGTTATCGAATGCTGCCCTCTTGTCAGTTGGAAACAATAACATATTTGAAAAATATAACTCCAAAGAACAGCCTAAGTATAAAAGAAGGTGAAATTTATTTAAATTTTAAATCAACTGTTTTCATACCTATAATTATGGTAAGATCATATTTATAAAACAAAAACATAGAACATTTGAAAGAATGGTAAATATGTGTTAAATATATCAAAATCTTTAGTGCAAAAAATTATCCCAATACCGAAACTCGAAAGAAGAATTAATATTTGAAAGAAGGGTAATTTCTGGATAAATAATAAAATACTATTGGCAATAACTTTCCTAATGTGCTTTAGTTTATCCAAGAGCATATGATTGTTGAATAAAGTGACATTTTGTGTCAATAGACTCTAAAGCAAGCCTGATGTCAGCAGAAAGATTCGATAGAAATGTAAAAACGAAAACCATCTTAATAAATTTATGCCAAACGACTATTATGCCAAACGACTTTATGCCAAATGACCTACCACCGTTCCAGTTTAGATGTCTCTTCTCTTAGGGTTTCATTTCAGAATCTTTGACCGTCTATTATTAGATCGTGATCGTGATTTACAAAGCAATTATAAAAACATTCTGAATCTTTGACTTGTATTCCCTTCAATTTACTACCAAGTTCTAATAATATTTTTTTCTTCCATTCCAGGTAAGCTTCAACAACTTGTTAATTGATTCATCATCGGATATATTCGGTTCAGAATACGTTTAGATGTTGGACTACGATGTCTCCGTTACTACTTTTGGTCAACAGGTTTGATAATAAGAAATTATTATTCTGGCACTACTGGTCACAGCAACCAATTCTTACTTGTGAAATGCGAAAGAACTACACCAAAAGAAGTATTTCTAGGTATAAAACGAGCTCACCAATTCTCATTTCAACGTCTTGTATGTTGGTATAGAGAGTAGTAAAAGTGTTAGAAATAAGAAGTAAAAATGTGCCGATTTGTGTACAAAACAATCATTTTTGGAGGCTTCTAGTCCAAGGACCGAAATGACAAGAAATTTTGCAAATTGACAATACTTTGTCACTCTGTTAATGGAGAAGGTTTCAGAGAAGCAGGACGATCCATGCTAAATATTCAAAGTCTCCCTACAAAAAGTGTTGCACACGAGGAGGAGGGTTGAAAATGGCCACATTTTGAGTGATGTACTTCCATCTACTAGACTACTATCTTACTACTTGATTGAAAATGGCGAAAAAAAAATCAGAAATGCAGATTAATTTTTTCTTGGATTTTAGGAAAAAATAATAACAGAATCGCTTTTCTTGAAAAATTGGATGAATTTCAATTAGAAACTATTCCAAAAAATCTTGTTTTTTTTTTCTTGGTTTTCAAGAATTTATTTTAGAGATTTAGAATTTTTTTTCCGTAAATCTGTGGCTCTTTCGAAATTCTTGAAAATTCAGCAAAATTTTCTTTAGAATTCTTCCATTTGGACAAATTTGGCTGTTGTTTAAGAGTAAAATAGAGTGTGAAATACCAAATTGATTCATTTTTGTACTTCAGACGATTTTCAAAGTTCAAAACTTGCTACTGAACGCGTCAATTGAAAAAATGCTCGACTTTCTCCACAGCTATGTAGTCAAAACATATCGTAAAGCTAATAATTGGTCATCTTGCTTCAATTATTCCCTCCATTTTCGAATAAATGTGCCACTCCACCCATCTTCAGCCGTTAGACGCCTCTTCACGAAGAAAATCTCACTTTCTTCCACTAGCTTTGGTCACGACCTGACTGACCTACCGAAGATGAGGAGAGCGCAACCTGAATCTGCGCTCTCATCTGGCCAGGCCATATGCGCCAAACACACTTTCCTTTTTTGCGTTCCCAGATCGTTCATCAATCAGCGCCCAAGTGCTAAATATGTGTGAGCCTCTCGCTCTTCGCAAATAACCGTCCATAAGCTCCAAGAGCAAGTCTTACGAAGAGTGCAACTCAACTGTTTCATCCCATCCATTTGATGAGCGTGCACGGCTCTAGTAATTGTCCGACCGAACCACAAATCGCCCATCCGACAAATATGGGTCCAATCCAACATGTAAATATGGTCTGGGTATTGTCCGTCGAATGGTGGACCGAAAGGGAAAAGAAGTAGGCAAATCCCGTTTGCTCTTTTGCTGGTCGCTTTTGCACAAGGTCAGGACTGTATTTACGGGTGGCCATGGCCCCCGGTCCCCAAAAAATTATGACTAAGAGTATTTAATTTACTTTTAAATAAAAACAAAAAAAAATTGAACAATTCAAAAAATTTGGATTTTATTGGAATTGTCTATGAATTCCTTTAGAGAATCTAGAGAATTGAGATTTTTTTCAGCATTTATTTAAAAAAAATTCTAAGAACTCCATTTTTTTTTTTTTTTTGCATTTAGGAATCCTCTTAGAATTCTTCTAAAAAATGGTAGTGGTAGTGGAAGTGATACAAAATTTTTTTTGAATCATACCAAAAATTTTGAGGAATTCAAAATTATTTCTAAGATTCAAAAATGTTGAAAACTATTCGAAACATTTACCGAGAGTCGCACAAAACACACTGAATGCAAAATATTCAACTACGATTGCCCCCACAGGACTGTTGCCCCCTCATCTACAAACCCAGCCCTGCCCCCGATCCACGAAGATCATGCCCATGAACCGTCCGCGGTTGCTTTCGCACAGAGAAGGTGTTTCTAATGTGGGCTTTTCCAGTCGGAAGAGAAGGAATTTCGAGCTTTGGCTTTCCGGTTTCAATGGGATCGAAACGGAACGCGAAGAAGGGGCTAACTCCAATAATGTACGCAGAAAGAAACACAAGTGACGTTATTGTTGCTCGAGCTGCTGCCCGCTCCACTCGATTTCGACCAGATGATGGACCCATTAGCACACTTTTCCCACTCTTGTTTCGGTTTCACCTGATGTGGACGATGGCTGGGATGCTGAAAGTTACGGTAGACTGGTCGGAAATGTCCGGAACGGCTGATCGATTTCGGTATTCGGAATTGATGTCCGTGGTAGGGAAGTATTCCAAGAACGTTATAAATGTTTTGGGAAAAATTAAGTTTGATTCGAAACTGAACAGTTATTAGAATTTGCGTATTTTTTATTGAAATTGTTTAAAAATGCAATATGAACCATCCTACTTCACAAAAAGTCCAAGTGCAAGTCTCAACAAACGACAACGGCGACGGATTATGATCAGTGCTTACCACTGTTTGTTCACCACCTTCCAGAGAGACACAGCAAATTACTCCCAACAACAACTCTCCAGTGGCGAAAAAGCCACAAAGCTGTTGTCATTGGGCGCCAATGCTACTCTCACCGAACCGCAGCGCCCGGTTGGAAATGATATGGTTGAAACATAGTGTCTCCGTACCCGCGCAAGTCATCATCGTCGCGACTTGCAGCAAACAATAAACATATAAAAATGCAAATCAGCAGTCTTGGGACGAGTGCGATTCGGACTGACGAGGACGACTATAAAGTGGATTATGTTCACTTGAGCTCTGAATTGGGCGACTTCAGCTGAAAGCATAATCAAGCACCGAGCTGGTCCAACCTGAATGCTGAAAGTGAGTGGCTGCCACAAATTGCACTTGATGGTTGTGAGAAACTAGGTCGAATGCGACCATTTCTGTGTTTTTGAATGCTGAATAAGAGAATATCGAGCTTTTTGAATATTTTTTGGTTATTTGCTTTTAAAGTTTGTGACCTAGGAAAATGGCAATGTTGTGAGCTAAGATTGTCTTTTTTCATAAATGTTCATTTACATAACTGAAATCCAAGGTTAATGTTAAATTTCCTGAGTGTTACATATTTTTATTTCTTTAAAACGAATTCTCAAAGCAGAGCTAGCTTGTTTATACAACAGCTTGAAACTATATTTATACAATTAAAAACAGGATGAACCAAAAACGTTAATTATTTCGTTTTCCGTTGATTTCTTATCTATTACTCACATTTTATAGTTTTCTAATTATTTTCCTCCTTTTACAAATACGGCGGCTTCTTGGCTACTTGTCAATCCTAAAGGAAATTTCGCGATGTGATAAATAAAGATTTCACATCAATTTAGCTCACACTTTCTCACCTTTCCAAAACTGTTCAAATTAGTTTCCCACAATCTCCATACACTTTCCAGCTCAAACAATAATCTCTATCCTGCCTAATACACTCGACTTTTATAGCCTCAAAATTTCAAACTTCCCTCGCAAAAAGGTATCACTTTCTTCTAGGCTATATTTACCATTTTGTCTTGCTGATCTTTGCGCTTGTTGATGTTTATGTCTGTGTTTGTATTTTTATTTATGCTTACATACCTCTCTCGTTCTTACACAACATAAGGCTATCGCACCCTTCTCTTTCCAGCAACAAGATCAAATGGGATTTTTTGTTTGTTGTTTTCATACGGAAACGGTTTCCGTATGAAAACAATCCATAAGCATGCGTGTGCAGGAAAGAGAAAGGTGATTAAACGTCAGATTACTTTATACTCAACTGACAGTTCCTACGCCACAGGGGATACGCAGCTAGACACGCAATCGTCATGCCGCCGCAGGGTTGTGAGCGGCGGTGCGAACATACCCCTCCCCGTAACTCTGGTGAAGGTCCTTGGGCCGCACCGGATTTACTGCTGAACCTCCAGCACCGCCAGCTTTGTCAACGGCCTCCGAAACTTATCCTTTGCGGTCTTCACCACTGCTTGCCGGATTTGGCCGTCCGCTCCCGGGTAGACTTCAGTAACGATGCCACGGCTCCTGCTCTTCCGCAAGGCTTCTTCAGCGATATACACCCGATCGCCACCGGCTAATGGCGGCGACTCCAAGTGCCACTTGGTCCTACGGTTGATCACCGGCAGATATTCGGCTACCCAGCGAGCCCAGAACTGGTCCGCTGGATGCTGTGACCGCTTGTAGCGATCCCGAAGTGCCTCGCCTTCGCTGGTTTGTGGAACGCCTTGTTCCACCTCGATTGCACTGACGCCACGAACAAAGTGGTTAGGCGTCAATGCTTCTTCCGCTCCTGATTCTAGGCTGACGTACATCAGTGGCCGTGAATCAATCCGGTCTTCGGCCTCCGCGATCAACGTCAGCAACACTTCGTCGGTTATCGTCCGACCGTCGTTCAGCACGGTGAGTGCTGCTTTCACCGAGCGAACCAGTCGCTCCCAAACTCCTCCCATGTGGGGCTGAACCGCTGCCGGATCTCGTTTACGGCAGTCTCCACGTTCTCGTGGGCTACTGCTGTTGAGCGAACTTCCTTCTTCACCACCTCCTTCACTCTTGCCGTGCTTGGAACGGCCTCGATCTCCACACCATCTCGCTTCCTGCTGCAGTTCGATGCGAACCGGTAGGCGCACGCTATCGTCCGTACTAGGACCTTCCACTTCGAGAACCGCAGCGGATCCACCGTCGGTTCGGTCACGGAAAAATTGTGGAACTGTAGACTCGCTCGGACTTCTTCGGGGACATTCGGTGTGATGTGCTCTTGCTCCGGCCAATTGTCCTCCGGCTGGTAGAGGAGCTTTGGGGCACGGAACCACGGCCCATCGGAACGGAAGGTGCTGCCTTTCTCCCACTTTGTAAAAGCTTCAGCTACGTTACACTTTGTTGGCACCCAGCGCCACTCCGCAAGTCTCGTCATCCTGTGGATTTCGCTGATCCTGGTCGGAGTGGATCCACGACAGGACAGTCTTCGAGTCGGACCACATGAAACGTTGCTTCACCTCGAGGGAAAGAATGTCGATGACAGAATTGACCAGTCTTGCTCCAAGGACTGCTGCCTGCAGCTCTAAGCGGGGGATTGATAGGTGATCTAGCGGGGCCACCTTTAACCTCGACATCACGAGGGAATACAACGGCCCGTTTGTCGTCTCGATGCGGACGTATGCTGCTGCACTGTACGTGTCCTGGCTTGCGTCACCGAAAATGTGGAGCTGAGGGCTGCAGTAGCCTAGGGTACGCCCTCCCTGGAAGAAGTAACGGGGAATGCGAACGCCCTTGACCTCTGGGAATCTCCTGATTCAGTTGTTCCACTTCTCTACACAATCTTCGTCGATCGTTTCGTCCCACTCGCATCCGCTTCGCCACAGATCTTGGATCAGCATCTTGCCGTAGAACGTAAAGACGGACAGTAGGCCAAGCGGGTCGAAAAGCTCATCACGCAGCTCATCACGATCCTTTTTGTCGGCAGCTGCTGGCCGGAGAGGAATGGCTCCAGATCGTCTCGCAACTTAGTGGAGAATGAAAACTCGTCGCTTGTTGGGCTCCACACGATCCCCAATATGCGCTCAGTGCCGGACTCCTTCCCTTCGCTGAACCGGACGCACTGATCCGCTTTCCGTTCTCCCATCTCTACTAGGAAACTCTTCGGAGTTGGAGACCCAGTTGCGGAGCTCAAAGCCGCCCTTGGAGTGGACGTGCCGAACTTCCTTCGCTCGCTTCACTGCTTGGTCGATCGTATCTGCACTATCGAATCTCGGCGATCGCCTTCGTTGCCTCCGGAAACTGTCCCGCAAACTCCTTCGCATTAAAATTCACATTCACATATTGTGCGGAGTATGGCGAACTCGTGGATCCGGACGTCGCCACTTCCATCACTTACACCTCCAGCTTTTCTGAAGGTTCGTTCCAGAATAGGAATCTCTGCGCTCGCAGTTAGCAAATCCGGGCCCTTCAGTAGCTTGGAGTTTAGCGACTACCTTTTACTTCTGCTCTGGCGTCCCACACCAGGCGGAACTTCTTCTTCCTCGGATTATAGATGATGTTCAGCGGTACATACCACACCTTGCTACAGTCGAACGTCACTAGCTCTGACGGTGTTGCTTTGTGTGGGTACCCTTTGATGAAAATAGTCGGCAATCATCGAGCGGACTGTGGCGTAGAGATCTGGACCCTTCCTCAGACGGTTCTCCAGGCACTTCAGACGCTTGACCGCCATCGGGAAACTGCGGATCATCGTCCTTCCAAATCAGTCCCGTTTCGAATCGATCGCCGATCCGCTTCGTCGTCTTCTTCAAAATTTCTGTCATTCTTCTGTCCTCTTCCGACTCGGAAAGCAAAGCGATGGATATGCCGGATTCCTCCAGCGTATAGTGGCTCTTCAGCAAGTCGTGGAGATTTTGATTTGTCACGCTGTTCCGATCGTCTAGCGGAGATGAGTAGGCTCACACACTGCCAGTCCTTCTTGAGCCTGGAGACACCGGCAGTCCATGTGACCCGCAGCGGTTGCGTAACTCCACGAACACTTAGGTGGTTAATCAGCAAATTGTCCACCAGCGTATACGACGATCCCTCATCCAGTAACCCTCGTGTTACAGTGGGCAGCTTCTCGGTCAACTCCTGAATTAGCATCGGGTTCACCAAATGTGTAGTTAGCCCGGTAGCTTCCAGGCGATCGGCAAGCTGCTGAACTAATACACCGAAACTGATAAAACTCGCCAATCGGTCTGCTTTCGGTAGTGCTGCGTTGCGGGCTTTTGATAGCAGCCTGTTCAGCAGACGCTCTGGCCGGCCGTACAGCATGCGCAGCGTCTCGATGATCTTCAGGACTGATTTCGGCAGGAGCAGCTTACTCCGTACCGTTTCCAGCGCCTCTCCCTTCAGGCACTCTTGTAGTCGCAGATTCTCCACGTCGGAAAAGCCTTGAAAAAAAAAAGCCTTCGTCGACGTCTCGTAGCTGCTTATGAACATTGGCCACTCCTCCAGGTTGCCAGAATGTAGGCAACTTCCTGGACAGGAACTGACGGGCGGACAGTTGCGCCTTCGTCGGCCCTCGTTGATGGACACGTCGATATTCGTCCACTTCTCCGCGTTTCCGACGCGACCGCCTTCCATCTTTTTCTTCTGAGCTCTCCTATTCCTTCTCTAAGCCTTCGACAAAACCTTCGTCCTCCTCGGAGCTCTCTTCCTCGTTGAGACCTTCTTCTGTGTAGCTTTCAGCTTCTCCGATAACTCTTCTTCTTCGGAACTCTCTTCACTTCCCGATTCGCTAACTTCTACCAGCTTCTGCATCGACTTCTTGAGGATCTCCGGACGTCCGAAGGGCGTTTCATCCGCTTCGTGACCGATCAGGAAACTTTTCGGCAGACTTGATGAACCTCCAACACCGAACGATTTCGTTGCGAGCGCCGCAGGGTTGTGGGCGGTGGTACGAACAAAGCTTGATGTGGCTTGTTGAGCTTGAAAACAATAGAAGCTTCTCAAGCGAATCATTTCAAACGCTCATAGCAAATTTTGTATGATATTATAAGCTATTAGAAGCATTTCAAGGTTTTGCACCGCAAAAAGAACAAAAAAAAAAATGTACCTTCAGAAGAGAAGTTGCCAAGCCTGAAGCTTTGAAGTGAAGACCAAGATTCAAGCTTCATGAAGCTTTTTTCACGAAGCTTTTGAAACATACTGATTGAACAAACTTTTCTAATTTCTTCAGCAATGCAAGGAAGGGATTTTCAAAATTTTAAATTCAGGTCTCACCAGTGAAAAATTCTTGCAGAGAACCTTTTCCAGCGATGCAGCTATTCAAGCTTCATTAACAAAGCTTTATGAAGCTTTCTTAGTGAAGCATTTCGAAAAAACTTGAGGAAGCTTCCTGCATGAAGCTTTTAAGCTTCTTATGCGAAGCTTTCAAGCTATCCGAGAAAAAGCTTTCTGAGCGAAGCTTCTCAATCTTTCTGGAGTTTTTCAAAGTATCTGAGCGAAGCTTTTGAGATGATAAAACTTTGGAAGCTCTCTGGTCGAATATTTTCTAACTACAATACCTTTTAAGAGCAGGCATTTCTTAGGTTTCTTTTCAAACTTTTGGCCAAAACTTTGTCAAGCTTTCAGTGCACATAGAACTTATTGAGCTTTCTAACCTTCTAGACCTTAGTGTAGAGATCGTAATGTTCTTAGATGCTAGATTTTAGATTCAAAGCTTTAAAGCTTTTTGAGTGAAGCTTTAAAGCTTTTTGAGTGAAGCTTTCATGCAAAATCAATGCTTTCCACGCAAACTTCCAAAAAAACATCTTGAAAAGCTTCCTCAGCTAAGCTTTACAAGTTTTCTCGGTGATGATACTTCCAAAGCTAACTGAACGAAGCTTTTTGAACGATTAATTAAGCATAATGTACGAAACTTTTAAGATTCCAGAGCAAGAAAACTTATGAGCTTGCAAAATAAAGTTTGATTTTTGTGAGCTTTCTGAGCAAAGATTTTGTTACTCATACTTGATGAGTAATGCTTATGACATATGCCAAGCTCCCAAAGCTTTCTGAAACTCTTATGGAATGCTTTTTGTAAAACTTCATGACCAAAGCTTTTGATAAAGTTCACAATGTCTTAAAATTCATTTTTACTTTACTTTTTTATAAAGTTAAGCGCAGTTTCTTCCTCTCTGGAATTCTCTTAGGATTCATATCAAGCATCCAAATTCAAATTACTCTCAAAAATTCGCTTAGGAAATTAGGAATCCCCAAACCTATCTAAAAAAAATCTGTACTCCTCTAACGGTTTCTCTAAAGATTCCTTTCAGTATTCCTCTATGGATTCTTCTCAGAAGTCCTCTAAGAATAGCTCTCAACTATTCTTCTAGAATCACTTCTCAGAATCTTTTTTGGATCCCTGTCAGGATTCCTTTCAAAAGTCGTTCAAGAATTACTCTACATAATCATCTAATGGTTCTTCTCAGGTTTATTATAAGGATTTCTCTCAAGAATCTTTTAGGAATTATCTCCAAAATCTTCTCAAACATCCTTCTGTAAACTCATTTACGAGACATCTCAATTTATTTTTAGGAATCTTTTAAGAATTCTCCCCAGAAGTTCTATGAGGACTGCTATTGGGAATCCTCTTTGGATTCATCTCAAGATTTAAAAAAAAAAAACTCTCGAGATTTCTCTCAGTAATTTTCTAAGCATTAGCTATTCAATCATCCTGTTAAATAAATGAAGTTTCTAAACTTCTGAAACCTTTCAACCTTCTTAAGCGACTCGTTCAGGTTTCCTAAATGATGCTTTGTAAGGCGGAGAAATTTTTCAAACTTTTCTATCGAAGTGTCTAAACAACTGAATCTTCTGAACGCTTATGCTCAGTGATGGAAAATAGTTGCGAGCAACAGAATGCTGATTTACTCACATCTGTCGTGCTCGCGAGCATAAGAAGCTAAAGTGATTTGTGAGCATGTTCGAGTAAACAAGCGCTGAAGATTTTTAGGATATATATTTGAAGGAATTTATAGGCGACGGTTCTTTAGCTTCACAAGCGCGGAAGTGAAGCTGTCTGAACGGAGCACCTCAAATTTCATGTGTGAATCATTTCAAACTTCAATGGAAGTATTTCATTGTTTCCTGAGCAAAGCTAAGTTTCTCAAACTTGCTGATCAACGGGTTCAAACCTTTTGAGAGTTTCCTGAGGCATGCTTTTCCGACTCTCTGGGAATTATTTTAGGAATTTACTAAAAGAAGTCATGAGTGAAGCGTTTTAAATTTCTCGAGTGAAAGTTTTCAAGCCTCTTGATCAAAGCATAACTCAGTGAAGCTTTTAGCTTTCTGTATGAAATTTTTTTAAACAATTTGAGCCTAATTCTCTGGTGATGACTCTGAGTGACGAATTTCTAAGAGAGCTTCGAGTATTTTCTAGCTTTTGAAGCTTTCTAGGCGAGTTTTTTTAAATACCTCATTGAAAAAAAAGTTTCCTGAGAGAAACTGTAGAAGTAATGGAGATTTTCAAATTTCGCGAATGAAGTATTTCAGCTTCACGAAGAAATTGTTCAGACTCTTTGAACAAAGTAGTTTTTTTTTATTTATTTTTATATGAAGCTTTCCAAGCTTTTCAAAACACCGAATCTTTTGAAACTTTTCGAACCAAACTTTCAAAACTTTCTGTACAATAAATCGATCATGATTCTTAAACGAAACCGTTTTAGCTTTCTTATCACTATTTTAACTTCCTAAAGGAAACTTTTCAAACTTCATGAGCAAATTTTTAAAAATTTCTGAGCGAAAAATGCTAAGAAAGATTTTTAGAGGGAGTTCACGTGCTTTACAGGCGAGGTTGTAAGTGTTTCTTTGATGATACACTACACTTTGAAGCTTTCAAGAGATCTCTTCAAATTTTTTATCGAATCAACGTTCTAATCTCTACTCAACAAAGCTTCAAATGAAGTGAGGAAACTATTAAAATATATGAGTGAATATTCTACAAATTTTCACTCTATGGTTGAGCGAACCAATTTTCGTCAACGAAGCTTGTTAAGCTTCCTGAGCGAACAAAAAACTCCTCCGCGTTCCAGATGGAGAAGTTTTTCAAACTCTATTTTTTTTATTTCCTGAGCAGACCTGTAGAGAAATTTCAAGCTAACTGATACAAATTTCTCATGCAAAGCTCGTAGGCCTTCTTGAAATTCTGCATCAATTTTTCCAAACTTTCTGTGTCGTTGAAATTTTAAACTCAAACTCTTCAAGCTTCATGAACACTTTTAATTGCTTCTAGAGGGTGAAACTGTTTATGCTTTATAAGCTCAGATTTCAAAGCTGGTTTCAGCTAAACTTGTATAAAGCTTTATGTTGTCTGTTTGTCAGTAACGCTTCGAAATATTTCACAAAAATGTTTCATTCAGCACTAAGCCATAAATTCCAGAGCACCAAAACAGAACATAACCTTCACGATATATATATGGAATCTTCCATATTTTAGTGGCAAATTTCAGTACGATTCGCACAAATTGAGCTTTTCTACACGCTTAACTTCGGTAACGCATTAGATTTGTGAGCCTCTCACAGCAGAAGAAATACTACAACAGCAGTTTATACGGTTTATACGGAATATTTGATTTAAGAACATTACAACAGCATTTCGGCAATGAGCTCAACAGAGTATGATTGGAGCATATATTAGGGCGATTTAGCAATCCTTAGTACACGTTTGTCGGATGTCGGTTAATGTTAGAAATTTCATTTTCCACTACTTCTTAACATGATGTAATCTCCATTAGGATAGAGTCTACTTCTCAGCTGAGTGTTTTGAAAGCACTTCCATAGTTTACCACTTTGCTTTTGAACATAGAAATTATCGATTTTTGAAAGGTTATACAGAGACTTTTACATCCGAATTCCGTTAAAACCTGGCTAGCCACTTTGGGTAAGCTAGTTTTCTATGATTAAATTTTGGAAGGGTCTATCTCATCGAAACTTCAGGAATTATTTTAATGAAGCACGTTGAGCTTTCTGAACGAAATTTTCTTAGAGAAGTTTCTCTATTTCTCCAAAACAAATGAAGCTTATGAGCTTCCGAAGAGAAAATTTTTCATGGTCGCTAGGGAAGCTAATCGGCTTCCTGAGTAGAGAAACTTTTAAAACTTCCTGAACAGAGCTTTCTAAGCAATGAAACTTACCCAGTGAACCACGTATTGTATAAGAATGTGCGTTCAAAATCACATATCTCTGCACCAAAAATCAGAATCGCACAATATGATAAATGGTATCTACTGACGATTGGCCTCAAAGAATAGCAAAGCAAGTGTCGCTGTACAGTGGGGATTCGCTCGTTGGAGGTCCGCTACATGGAATGACTCGATGGTTGGAAAATATTCCAACTAAAAAGCACTCAAATGTCAACAGAAAATGTCAAACTGACTTTGACGTCTGAGTACCATCGCATTGCAGTCTCCATATATAGAACAAATGCGTATGTATATGTGCGTTTCGTGACGATTTCCTCTCCAGATGCGTTAGTGTGGAGCATTTTCACCAGCTGTCAGTTGTTCCAATTAACGGATCGGATTCGCTAGATGGAAGGCAGTCGTGTTCCAACCAGCGAATCCCCGCTGTATATGAAGCTTGCATATACAGCCATTCCATGAAAAACCGATCTAGTGGGTCACCGAATTCCGTGAAAATTTGCTATTTTGTTTCTGATCCGAAATAAGGTTACACATGTTTTTGGATTTTTTTGATTAGGGTGACCATTTCCAAAATAGGGTGACCAGAAAAATCACCATTTTTCATTTTTTTTTATTTAAAAAATATATAACTTTTGAACCGTTATGCCGATTTTCAATCTTTTTGGACGAAATGAAAGCTAAAGATAAAGAAGCTTTTCAGGAAAAATATAAAATTTCACAATAATTGTTTTTTACATGAAAAAAATCAACAATTTCCGTTTTTTCGTGTTTTGAAGGTCTCGGGAGGGGCTATTGCTGTTCTAATTTATTCTTGAAAGTTCAGAAAATTTTACGTTTACTGTCAAATTTTCAACGTTAGTTTTTGAGATATATTTTTGAAAATAAAAAATCAGTCATTTTTCATCGGCACACATTGTAGGCCTCAGTGCATTTGATATTTTGTTTTTAAAAAAATCATAACTTTCGAACAGCTCAACCGATTTCCAATCTTTTTTTGTGGAATAAAAGGTTAAGATTTTAAATTTATAAAACAGCAATAGCCTATTTGGTCCCGAGTCCTTCAAAATACGAAAAAAACGGAAATTGCCGGTTTTTTTTTCATATAAAAAAAAAAACATTTTTTGTAAAATTTTATATTTTTCCTGAAAAGTCAAAATCTTTAGCTTTCATTTCGTCCAAAAAGATTGAAAATCGGTCGAACGGTTCAACGTTTTAATTTTTTTTTTGTATAAAAATCTAGCAAAATCTCGATTTTTCTGGTCTCCCTATTTCGGAAATGGTCACCCTAATCAAAAAATCCAATAACACATGTATCTTATTTCGGATTAGAAACAAAGAGCAAATTTGCACGGAAATCGGTGACCAACTAGATCGGTTTTTCATGGAAGGGCTGTATATCACTTGGCGGTATAGTGGTAAGGTGCCGGTTTTTGAGTCCAGTGATCCCGTGTTCGAGACTAAGTAAAAGTTTTTTTTTTCATCTAAATTCTGCGGCATCGTATTTCTGATCGCAGCAAGTCTGAAAAAGTCGTGCCAAGTTCGTATATAGCCTCCACTTTGGTAGTTATATAGCCTTTCTGTGCATTATAAACAAGTGAATTAATTCGTGTAGAATGATGTACAGCAAAAATTATACCAAACAAATTGTTGTCTGGGTATGATTCAAGAAAGAAATTTTGTAACTCCATCCGGTTTTCTTAACGAAATATTTTGTTAAACTTCTGAAACAAAGCTCAAAATCCTCACTTTTAAACGCATCTTTCTTAACTCTTTGAGAGATGTCCTTTATGTTTTCTAAACTAGTTTTTGAAGTTTATCCTAACACAGCGTTTCCCAACCGGGGGTCCGCGGACCTCTAGTTGTCCGTGACAAACTTCAGAAGGATGTGCTGCTAAGCCATTGCAACAAAAAGTGAATGCTATCATCTTACCGAATTTTGACAATTGACATATTTGAGCAAACTGACATTTATAATTATTTCTCTTTCAATGCTATCAAATTTGCTCAAGCAATTCTCGATGATGCTCTTGCAGTAAGATTTCGCTCATTGGATTACAGCGCAGCGCTGTTCGATTAGCATGTCTTTAAAATTATGAGTGGAATATTAGCGAAATCTTTGAGTAATCCGACACGTTATGAAATTCTTTGTTTTTTCCTTCAGTAGAATCTGAATGTTTCCGCTCAAAAAGCCAATCGACTTAATAAAAATATTGGCAGAAATTATTGACTATAATTTGATTCTTGATGGATTTTTTCGCCAAGTTCGATTGATTCTTGCTGACATCCTGATGGATTTTTGATGGTTGTTTGGAGAGTAATAGACGTTATTCTCAATATATTGCAGTTTTCGAACAATTATTGGTAAGATCATGACGGATGTCTTGTAAGATTCGTCATTTTTTTTTTGTAGATATATTTTTTTGATTTTCGTGGAAATTTCATATAAACTTTCAGCATAACTTTTAAGATTTCATTTCTTATTTTATATTCTTGTGGCACCATTTGTGGAACGAACAGGAGTTCACTTTTTTACGTTTGAGCGTTGTCAAATTTACTTCTTCTTACTTCTTCTTCTTCTTCTTCTTATTGGCATTAACGTCCTTACTGGGACAGAGCCTGCTTCTCAGCTTAGTGTTCTTGTGAGCACTTCCACAGTTATTAACTGAGAGCTTTCTTTGCCAAATTTGCCATTTTCGCATTCGTATATCGTGTGGCCGGTACGATTATACTCTATGCCCAGAGAAGTCAAGGAAATTTCCATTACGAAAAGATCCTGGACCGACCGGGAATTGAACCCAGACACTTCCAGCATGGCTTTGCTTAGTAGCCGCGGACGCTAACCACTCGGCTAAGGAAGGCTTGTTATTGGAAATCAATTACAATAAATTTTAAAGTATGAAAGTTAGTATTAGTCGTTATCTATATAAATAAAAATGGAATGGTGTTTATATGTCACGAAATGGATTGAGAACGGGTAATTGGACTTACATGATTCTTTCACAATGCCATCAAATTTCATGAGCATTTCTAAGCAATGTTCCTCGTAATTGCCACCTGGTGAGCTCGTTTCATGCTCATGTTAATCAATTTCTATAGCGGCAACGTTACGTTTATGTTATTTGAAAACAAACTACGGATGGTTCGAATGTTTCGACATAAGTCCATATTCTTGTTTAATTTAATTTTAATATGCACTTACTTTCTTTTTCGTCATTATCAAAAAAGCCTCTGAATATTTCGACATTATGAATGTCGACATACTTTTCGACTCTTTAATTAATGTTCGAATCCTCTGAGCAGAATCTCAATAGAGAAACTTTTCGAGACAAAAATGCAAAACTAACTTTAAATAAGATTCTTATTTTTCCTCCTTATCCACGGATCGCATCACCGACCAGAGGTGACTACCAGAACTTTTTCCTCCCTCACTAATAAACACCCTTCCCATGGTGATTGTGGAGATGTAGAGGTATTCTCGTTCTCTAGAAGCAACAATCATTGCACACTAACATTCCTTCCCCATCCAAACTGACTGTAAGGATTTGGCCGGCGCCGTTATTGACCAATGATATGAAAGCTGTCATTAATTTTATGTTTTTAATTCCAGGTGAGGAAGTTCAGAGTTTTCAGCGATGTTTCCTGAACAAAGTTTTTCAATTCTCTTGAAGGCCTTTGGGCTTCCTGAGCGTAGTTTACTGAGAAAAATATTTCAAGCGATATGAGTAATAAGGACTCTTATGTTTTTCTCCTGGATGGAGATCCTTCTATGGTTTGACTGCCAAAAAATATGTGCATGGCATACGTAAGTCTTCCATAGTCCATAGAACTCCGAAAGACCTTCTTAAGAATCGATGATTAACTATACGATCATCTAACTTTTAATCAGCAAGTGATCTACTCACCATCAAACTGTGAATTCACCTTTTGACTCTTTCCCTCGATCATAACCCCAGAAACACCATCACAGGAATGTGAATTAGTGATACAACCGCACTCCAACAGCAATCGTCGATCTCTCTCTCATTAAACCAACGCCATCATCAAAAAGCCAAACAATTCTCGGAACCGTGGAAGGCAGTCAGTGAGGTGTTTCAAGAGGCGTCAGTCGGTAGGCAGAGGTAACTGTTAACCTCACGGTTCTCGGTGAGCTCATTCAAATTCAGAAATTTATCGATTAATTAGTATTCACCCGGGAAAATAGATGGGAGAGGAGGCTACTGTTGCATTATTTCGATCGGGTTCGGTTTGGTTTGGAGAGGTTGGAAGACCATTCTTGTGCCAATCACTCACGGAGGCACCGTTCGACGTAGAAACAGGCCTTGCACTCAGCTTCAAGCAGCAGAAGCGTTAGTTTCGAGTGGCAATTTATAACTATATTCAAATAGGCACCGCGATCGCGATCAGTCCTCTCCTCTGACCATCGATCGCTAATGATTATTGATTGCTCAGGATTGCGGCGAGGTGATAAATCTCCTTTTGGGAGGGTGATCTCCGCAGGGGTCCCACGTTAATGGGCATGTCCCAGGGCAAAAAGTATGCTAAAGCCGAATTTTTGGGCTGACCCAAATTCTTGCGGATTGCTGGGAATGAAAATGTTGCATATCATAAAGGTCATCGCAGTGGCGGAAAGGTTTAGCGACAATAGACCGACTCAAATCTCAATCAATGAGCTCTTCCGCGAGGGCAAACTCATTAGAGATTTGTTTCAAAAATCTCATGCTTGAGTTTTTTGTGCAAAATCACTCAATTACACTCAAGCCGTCATAGATGATCTACGCCCACTAAAAACTCGTGAAAACTGTTTTCTACAGTCCTTCCAGACTAACAAAAAATCATTGCTTTGAGTGAGTGAACTGTGGACAATATGAGATAATAAATCAAACAGATGAACTAACTCATCCATGATTTTTCGACTGCTGAGTTACGTGATTGACTCATGCATGAAAAACTTCAATCGTGAATTATGAGAGTTCGAGTTTTTCTCAACATTGAGCCGAAGGACAAAAGGGTTTCGACCTTTTGTCCCTTCTTTATTTCTCTTCGATTTCTGTCCTTTCGACGTTTCGTCTTTCGACTTTTCGTCGTGGCAGAAGTTCTCGGTCAGCAGAAGTGCGTGCAGTCCCTGATTTTGTACTGGCTGACCGCTGCAGAAGTGACGATGAACTCGAACTTGATGATCGCTATTGTTTGGAGCCGAATAATGTTTCAGTGTGGTGACGTGCCCATGCTTGCATGCATAATAAGGCTGCATTAATTTAGCACTGCTCTTCGTGAATGAACGACGCAGTGGAGTGTGAATTCGAGCGTGTGGTTTGGATAATTTTTTCCTTTCCTTTACCAATAGCTTAACACAGAAAGTTTAAGAAAGAATATTCTAACAGGTTTTTTATAAAACTTGAGGAGCTTCGCTTCGGAAGTATAAGATATAAACTTTACTCAGGAAGTTTGAAAAGCCTTGGTCAAAGCTTAAAAATCTTCATTTAGTAGACTTGACAGAATCAATAAGAAACGTTTCGCTTTAATAAAACATCATTTTGAAAACTTGAGAACTTTCACGAAATTTGACGAATTTACAAAAGATGTCTCCAAAATTTTACTCATGAAGATCAACAAGCTCTGTGTAGGAAGATTCTTCGCTAAGAAAATTACGGGAGCTTTTTCCAGAAGACTGTGTGTACAAAATTCGTTCATTTAAAAAGCAGTAACGTGTCGCTTATAAATATCGCAAATAGTCGGTCACGAAGCTTTTAGAAAATCACAAAAACTTGAGAGACTTCGTTTTGAAAGCTTAATGTTCATTCTGGAATCTTGAAAAGCATTGCTCATGAGGCTTCAAAAGCTTTGCTCGTGAAGCTTTGAATATTTCACAGGTTTGCTAATGAAGCTTCAAAAGCTTTGCTCATGAAGCTTGAGAAGCTTTTCTTATGAAGCTTCGAAAGCTGTGTTCATGAAGCTTCAACAACTTTTCTCATGAGGTTTGCTCATGATGTTTGAAAAGCTTTGTTCATGAATCTTGAAAAACTTTGCTCATGAAGAAGGTTGAAAAGCTTTTCTCATGGTGCTTAAATAGCTTTGTTCATGAAGTTTCAAAAGCTTTTCTCATGAGGTTTGGAAATCCTTTCTCATAAAGCTTGAAAAGCTTTGCTCATGAAGCTTGAAAGCTTCTCCTATGGAGCTTCAAAAACTGCTCTTATGAAGCTTCAAAAGCTTTGCTCATGAAGTTTGAAAAGCTTTGCTCATGAGCAATTCCACCAAACATGACGATTTTTTTTTTAAATTTAATTTTTGTATATTTTTGAATCGCCTGAAAATTTGCATACAGATTCTTTATGACCAAAAATGCCATTTTGCACCTTCAGACCGCCATTTTGAACCTCGCCTTATTTTTGAGAAGGGCGTATCGGAAAATGCATAGCAAATCTTTAAAAAACTGTAACTCGAAAACGGTTTGTCCGATCGATTTTTTTTTTTATTTTTGAATATGTTTTAGGGGACAACTTATGTGATTTATTGCACAATATTTCAAAATGGAAGAATTATGGACAAAAAAGTTATGAGTTTTTAAAAAATTACAGATTTTGAAAAAAATCGAAATAGAGGAAAATAATATTTTTTTATGTGATTATTTGAAAGTACAGAAAAATTGCAATCGAAAAGTACTTAAGTAAATTTTTTTCTAGGTTGCATCAATTTCGAGATATACTAAAATATATCCAAAAATTAAAAACATCAATGTTGCGGTTTTTAAGAACTATTAGTTTCAAATTTTCATTTGAAAATATCGTTTATATTTTTTACCGTGCACTCTTTTTCAATACTTAAGCATAAATGTTTTGATCAAACGATAAACGATTTAGCTACGATTCGCTCAATCAAAATATTTTTTTTTCTGAAACGGAGAAACACGAAATATGCTTGAAAATGGCCTATTTTTCTTTTTTGTTTGAAAATCTATATAAATAAAAATGGAATGGTGTTTGTATGTCACGAAATGGCTCACGAACGGGGCAACGGATTTGGATAATTCTTCCCCCATTTTGTTCGTCAAGGGTTCCGACGTGTTTGTGTGTATAAAAGTTTCAGGATGTTCACCGGGAAAGTAGGAGAAACGGGACTGAAAGGAACTGTCATTTTGTATGGGACGATTCATAGCGGT
Organism: Aedes aegypti; assembly: GCF_002204515.2. NCBI lineage: Eukaryota > Metazoa > Arthropoda > Insecta > Diptera > Culicidae > Aedes > Aedes aegypti. The sequence continues at coordinate 15,559,216 of NC_035107.1, forward strand.
TTTCAACAGCCTACTTGATGGCAAGACGAAGTTTGCCGGGACCACTAGTTTTATATAAATATGAGTATATCTCGAAATTGATGCAACCTAGAAAAAGTTTACTTAAGTACTTTTCGATTGCAATTTTTCTGAACTTTCAAATAATCACATAAAAAATTATTGTTTTCCTCTATTTCGATTTTTTTTTCAAAATCTGTAATTTTTTAAAAAATCATAACTTTTTTGTCCATAATTTTTCCATTTTGAAACATTGTGCAATAAATCACATAAGTTGTCCCCTAAAACATATCCAAAAATAAAAAAAAAAATTGAAACTGCGTTTCTGTAGAAAATCGATTTTGTTTTTGAAATAAAAAATAATCTGTAACTATTTTTTACCGTGCATATTTTTCTTCATATAGTCCTTAACAATACCTACAACTTTGTAGAAGATCTCAAATCGATCGGACAAACCGTTTTCGAGTTACAGTTTTATAAAGATTTGCTATGCATTTTCCGATACGCCCTTCTCAAAAATAAGGCGAGGTTCAAAATGGCGGTCTGAAAGTGCATAATGGCATTTTTGGTCATAAAGAATCTGTATGCAAATTTTCAGGCGATTCAAAAAATACAAATATAATCGGGTTTGCGAAACGGCGTGGAACCGCTCTTATGGAGCTTGAAAAGCTTTGATTATGAAGTTGGAAAAGCTTTGCTCATTAAGCTTCGAAAGCTTTGCTCATGAAGCTTCAAAAGTTTTTCTCATGAAGCTTGAAAAGCCTTTCTCATGAAGTTTGAAGAGCTTTGCTCATGAAGTTTGAAAAGCTTTGTTCATGAAACTTGAAAAGCTTTGCTCAAGAAGCTTCAAAAGCTTTGCTCATGAAGCTTGAAAAGCTTTTCTCATGGAGCTTCAAAAGTTTTGCTCATGAAGCTTCAAAATCCTTTCTCATGAAGCTTATGAAGTTTCAAAAGCTTGACTCATGAAGCTTCAAAAGCTTTGCTCATGAAGCTTCGAAAGCTTTGCTCATGAAGCTTCAAAAGTTTTTCTCATGAAGCTTGAAAAGCTTTGCTCATGAAGCTTGAAAATCTTTTCTCATGGAGCTTCAAAAGCTTTTCTCATAAAAATTGGAAATCCTTTCTCATAACACTTGAAAAGCTTTCCTCATGAAGCTTGAAAGCTTCTCTTATTCTCTTAAAGCTTTGAAGCTTCGAAAGCTTTGCTCATGAAATTTGGAAATCCTTTCTCATGAAGTTTGAAAAGCTTTGCTCATGGAGCTTGAAAAGCTTTGCTCATGAAGTTTGAAAAGCTCTGTTCATGAATCTTGAAAAACTTTGCTCATGCAGAAGCTTGAAAAGCTTTTCTCATGATGCTTCAAAAGTTTTGCTCATGAAGCTTCAAAAGCTTTTCTCATAAATCATGAAAAGCTTTGCTCATGAAGCTTGAAAGCTTCTCTTATGGAGCTTCAAAAGCTTCTCTTATGAAGCTTCGAAAGCTTTGAAGCTTCGAAAGCTTTGCTCATGAAGTTTCAAAAGCTTTGCTCATAAATCTTGAAAAGCCTTTCTCATGAAAAGCTTTGCTCGTGAAGCTTCGAAAGCTTTGCTTGAAAAGCTTTGTTCATGAAGCTTGAAAGCTTCTCTTATGGAGCTTCAAAAGCTTCTCTTATGTGCTTCAAAAGCTTTGCTCATGAAGTTTGAAAAGCTTTGCTCATGGAGCTTGAAAAGCTATGCTCATGAAGTTTGAAAAGCTTTGCTAATGAAGCTTCAAACGCTTTGCTTGTGAAGCTTCGAAAGCTTTGCTAATGAAGCTTCAGAAACTTTGCTCATGAAGCTTGAAAAGCTTTGTTCATGAATCTTGAAAAGCTTTGCTCAAGAAGCTTCAAAAGCTTTGCTCATGAAGCTTGAAAAGCTTTTCTTATGGAGCTTCAAAAGTTTTGCTCATGAAGCTTCAAAATCCTTTCTCATGAAGCTTCTCTCATGAAGTTTCAAAACCTTGGCTCATGAAGCTTCAAAAGCTTTGCTCATGAAGCTTCGGAAGCTTTGCTAATGAAGCTTCAAAAGCTTTTCTCATGAAGCTTGAAAAGCTTTGCTCATGGAGCTTGAAAAGCTTTGCTCATGGAGCTTGAAAAGCTTTGCTCTGAAGCTTGAAAAGCTTCTCTCTTGAAGCTTCGAAAGCTTTGCTCATGAAGCTTCAAAAGCTTTGCTCATAAAGTTTGAAAAGCTTTGCTCATGAAGTTTGAAAGCTTCTCTTATGGAGATTCAAAAGCTTCTCTTATGAAGCTTCAAAAACTTTGAAGCTTCAAAAGCTTTGCTCATGAAGTTTGAAAAGCTTTGCTCATGGAGCTTGAAAAGCTATGCTCATGAAGTTGGAAAAGCTTTGCTCATGAAGCTTCAAACGCTTTGCTTGTGAAGCTTCGAAAGCTTTGCTAATGAAGCTTCAGAAGCTTTTCTCATGTAGCTTGAAAATCCTTTCTTATGAAGCTTGAAAAGCTTTGCTCAGGAAGTTTGAAAAGCTTTGTTCATGAATCTTGAAAAGCTTTTTTCATAAAGCTTGAAAAGCTTTGCTTATGACATTTCAAAAGCTTTGCCAATTAAGCTTCAAAATCCTTTCTCATGAAGCTTGAAAAGCTTTGCCCATGAAGTGTCAAAAGCTTTGCTAATGAAGCTTGAAAAGCTGCTCTCTTGAAGCTTCGAAAGCTTTGCTCATGAAGCTTCAAAAGCTTTGCTTATGAAGTTTGGAAATCCTTTCTAATGAAGTTTGAAAAGCTTTGTTCATGAAGCTTGAAAAGCTTTGCTCATGAAATTTCAAAAGCTTTGCTAATGAAGCTTCAAAATCCTTTCTCATGAAGCTTGAAAAGCTTTGCCCATGAAGTGTCAAAAGCTTTGCTAATAAAACTTGAAAAGCTTCTCTCTTGAAGCTTCAAAAGCTTTGAAGCTTCGAAAGCTTTGCTCATGGAGCTTCAAAAGCTTTACTCATGAAGCTTGAAAAGCTTTTCTCGTGAAGCTTGAAAAACTTTGTTCATGGATTTTCAAAAGCTTTGCTCATGAAGTTTAAAAAGCTTCTCCTGAAATTTGAAAAACATTGCTCATGAAGCTTCAAAGCTTTGCTCATGAAGTTTGGAAATCCTTTCTCATGAAGTTTGAAATGCTTTGCTCATGGAGCTTGAAAAGCTTTGCTCATGAAGCTAGAAAAGCTTTGCCCATAAAGCTTGGAAAGCCTTTCTCATGAAGTTTCAAAAGCTTTGCTCATTAAGCTTGAAAAGCTTCTCTCATGAAGCTTGGGGAGTTTTACGCAGTAAGCTCAAAAAGCATTTCGTAGGTTTTTTTCTCTCAAGTAAGCATCATTCAAATACCTCGAAAGCTTTACAAAAAACCTGCTTAAATAGGTGTTTTGGTTAAAAACTTCGTTATTTATCATTAGAAAAGTTTTGCTCAGAATGCTCAAAGAATTCTTAAGCTTACATAGTTTTCATGATCATGAAGCTGAAAAAGCTTCATTTAGATAGATGAAAGACTCTGCTTAGATAACTTTGCAAAGTTTCCAATCCATCCGAACGGCTTTAGATTTCGCACATTAAGCTTCGATCAGACAGTTTACTAAAGCTTGACAAAGAATTGCAAAGATCTTTGCTCAAAAATCTTCCTATCTCATACAACATCAGAATACAAAAAAATTTGCTCGAAAAAAACAAAAATGTTTGTTTTTACAAAAAAAAAACTTGAAAAGCTTCGCTCAGGAAGCTTAGCATGATGGGGTCGAGAAGTTTAAACAACTTCGTCCGAAAAACATGAAGATCATTGCTAAGAAAGCTCGGAAAACATCGCTCAAAAAGCTTTAAGTCTAGAATCAGGAAGCTTCCCTAAAATGCTTGAAAAGCTTCATCAAAAATTCATCACTGAATATCTCCAACTTTAGTAACGTTTTGTTTATGGAGCTTTAATTGTTTTTATTTTTCAAACAAGAATCTTGAATAGCTTTGCTTGAGAACTGCGCTCAGCAATATTGGTGAGCTTTGCTCAGGAAATTTATGGACAATGAGAAGGCGGACTCTTTGGAAGGTAATCTTTTAGTTTTCTGAACGACTATTTTTCGAGCGACTGGAAGACCATCTTTTGGTCATCTGGAAGACCATCTTCTGGCTTTCTGAAAGACCATCTTCTGGACTTCCAGAAATCCATGTTGCGTTCTTCTGGAAAACCGGTTTTTGGACTTCAGGAAGATCATTTTTTTGTCCTCTGGAAGACCATCTTCTGGTCATCTGGAAGACCATCTTCTGTTCTTCTGGAAGACCATCTTTTGGGCTTCTGGAAGACCATCTTCTGATCATCTGGAAGACCATCTTCTGGTTTTCTGGAAGACTATCTTCTGGTCTTCTGGAAGACCATATTTTGAGCTCCTGGAAGACCATCTTTTGGTCATCTGGAAAACCGTCTTCTGATTATCTTGAAGACCATCTTCTAGTCTTCTGGAAAACCATCTTCTGGAAGACCATCTTCTGGTCTTCTGGTCATCTAGAAAACCATCTTCTGGATTTCCGGAAGACTATCTTCTGGTCTTCTGGAAGACCATCTTTTGAGCTCCTGGAAGACCATCTTTTGGTCATTTGGAAGACCGCCTTCTGATCATCATGAAGACCATCTTCTAGTCTTCAGGAAGACCATCTTCTGATTTTCTGGAAGACCTTTTTCTGGGCTTCTGGAAGACCATCATCTGGTATTCTGGAAGACCGTCTTCTGGTCATCGGAAAGACCATCTTCTGGTCTTCAAGAAATCCATATTGCGGTCTTCTGGAAAACCACATTTTGAACTTCAGGAAAAGCATCTTTTGGTCTTATGGAAGAACAGCTTCTAATCATCTGGAAGACCTTTTTCTGGGCTTCTGGAAGACCATCTTCTGGTCTTCTGGAAGATCAGCTTCTAGTAATCTGGAAGACTTTTTTCTGGACATCTGGAAGATCTTCTTTTAGACTCCTCGAAGACCTTTTCTGATCTTCTGGAGGACCGTCTTCTAGTCATCTGGAAGACCATCTTCTGGTCTTCTGGAAGACCATCTTTTAAGCTCCTAGAAGACCATCTCTTGGTCATCTAGAAGACCATTTTCTGGTCTTCTAGAAGACCATCTTCTGCTCATCTACAAGATTATCTTCTGGTCTTTTGGAAGACCATCTTTTGAGCTCCTAGAAGACCATCTCTTGGTCATCTGGAAGATCATCTTCTGGACTTCTGGAAGACCATCTTCTGTTCTTCTGGAAGACCATCTTTTGGGCTTCTGGAAGACCATCTTCTGATCATCTGGAAGACCATCTTCTGGTTTTCTGGAAGACTATCTTCTGGTCTTCTGGAAGACCATATTTTGAGCTCCTGGAAGACCATCTTTTGGTCATCTGGAAAACCGTCTTCTGATTATCTTGAAGACCATCTTCTAGTCTTCAGGAAGACCATCTTCTGATTTTCTGGAAGACCTTTTTCTGGGCTTCTGGAAGACCATCATCTGGTATTCTGGAAGACCGTCTTCTGGTCATCGGAAAGACCATCTTCTGGTCTTCAAGAAATCCATATTGCGGTCTTCTGGAAAACCACATTTTGAACTTCAGGAAAAGCATCTTTTGGTCTTATGGAAGAACAGCTTCTAATCATCTGGAAGACCTTTTTCTGGGCTTCTGGAAGACCATCTTCTGGTCTTCTGGAAGATCAGCTTCTAGTAATCTGGAAGACTTTTTTCTGGACATCTGGAAGATCTTCTTTTAGACTCCTCGAAGACCTTTTCTGATCTTCTGGAGGACCGTCTTCTAGTCATCTGGAAGACCATCTTCTGGTCTTCTGGAAGACCATCTTTTAAGCTCCTAGAAGACCATCTCTTGGTCATCTAGAAGACCATCTTCTGGTCTTCTAGAAGACCATCTTCTGCTCATCTACAAGATTATCTTCTGGTCTTTTGGAAGACCATCTTTTGAGCTCCTAGAAGACCATCTCTTGGTCATCTGGAAGATCATCTTCTGGACTTCTGGAAGACCATCATCTGGTCTTCTGGAAGACCGTCTTCTGGTCATCGGGAAGACCATCATCTGATCTTTTGAAAGACCATCTTCTGGTCTTCAAGAAATCCATATTTCGGTCTTCTGGAAAACCACATTTTGAACTTCAGGAAAAGCATTTTTTGCTCTTATGGAAGAACAGCTTCTAATCATCTGGAAGACCTTTTTCTTGTCATCTAGAAGACCATATTTTGGGCTCCTGGAAGACCTTTTTCTGATCTTTTGGTCATCTGGAAGACCATCTTATGATCTTCTGAAATACCATCTTCTGGTCTTCTGGAAGACCTTTTTTGAGCTCCTGGAAGGCCATCTCTTGGTCATCTGGAAGATCATCATCTAGTCTTCTGGAAAACCATCTTCTGGAAGACCATCTTCTGGTCTTCTAGAAGATCAGCTTCTAGTCATCTGAAAGACCATGTTCTAGTCATCTACAAGACTTTCTTTTGGGCTCCTGGAAGACCTTTTTCTAGTCTTCTGGAAAACCGTCTTCTGGCCATCTTGAAGACCATCTTCTAGTCTTCTGGAAAACCATCTTCTGGAAGACCATCTTTTGGGCTCCTGGAATACCATCTTCTGGTCATCTGGAAGACCATCTTCTGGTCTTCTGGAAGACCATCTTCTGGTCTTCTGGAAGACCATCTTCTGGTTTTCTGGAAGACCATCTTTTGGTCTTCTGGAAGATCAGCTTCTATTCATCTGGAATACCTTCTTCTGGTCATCTAGAAGACCGTCATTTGGGCTCCTGAAAGATCTTTTTCTGGTCTTCTGGTCATCTTGAAGACCATCTTATGGTCTTCTGGAAGACTATCTTCTGGTCATCTGGAAGATCAGCTTTTAGTCATCTGGAAGGCCTTTTTCTGGTCATCTTGAAGACCATCTTCTAGTCTTCTGGTAAACCATCTTCTGGAAGACCATCTTTTGGGCTCATGGAAGACCATCTTCTGGTATTCAGGAAGACCATCTTCTGATTTTCTGGAAGACCTTTTTCTGGGCTTCTGGAAGACCATCATCTGGTCTTCTGGAAGACCGTCTTCTGGTCATCGGGAAGACCATCTTCTGGTCTTTTGAAAGACCATCTTCTGGTCTTCAAGAAATCCATATTTCGGTCTTCTGGAAAACCACATGTTGAACTTCAGGAAAAGCATCTTTTGCTCTTATGGAAGAACAGCTTCTAATCATCTGGAAGACCTTCCTCTGGTCATCTGTCAGACCATCTTTTGGTCTCCTGGAAGACCTTTTTCTGGGCTTCTGGAAGACCATCTTCTGGTCTTCTGCAAGACCATCTTCTGGAATTCTGGAAGACCATCTTCTGGTCTTCTGGAAGATCAGCTTCTAGTAATCTGGAAGACTTTCTTCTGGACATCTGGAAGATCATCTTTTAGGCTCCTGGAAGACCTTTTTCTGGTCTTCTGGAGGACCGTCTTCTGGTCATCTGGAAGACCATCTTCTGGTCTTCTGAAAGACCATCTTTTGAGCTCCTAGAAGACCATCTCTTGGTCATCTAGAAGACCATCTTCTGGTCTTCTGGAAGACCATCTTCTGGTCATCTACAAAACTATCTTCTGGTCTTTTGGAAGACTATCTTTTGAGCTCCTAGAAGACCATCTCTTGATCATCTGGAAGATCATCTTCTGGACTTCTGGAAGATCATCTACTGGTCTTCTGGAAGATCAGCTTCTAGTCATCTGGAAGACCTTTTTCTTGGCATCTAGAAGACCATATTTTGGGCTCCTGGAAGACCTTTTTCTGATCTTTTGGTCATCTGGAAGACCATCTTATGATCTTCTGGAACACCATCTTCTGGTCTTCTGGAAAACCTTTTTTTGAGCTCCTGGAAGACCATTTTCTGGTCTTCTGGAAGAGCATCTTCTGGTCTTCTGGAAGAGCATCTTCTGGTCTTCTGGAAGACCATCTTCTGGATTTCTGGAAGACCATCTTCTGGTCTTCTAGAAGATCAGCTTCTAGTCATCTGGAAGACCTTTTTATGGTCTTCTAGAAGTCCATCATTTGGGCTCCTGGAAGACCTTTTTCTGGTCTTCTGGTCATCTGGAAGACTATCTTATGGTCTTTTGGAAGACCATCTTCTCGTCTTCTGGAAGATCATCTTTTGAGCTCAAAAGATGATCTTCCAGAAGACGAGAAGATGGGCTCCTCTTGTTCATCCAGGAGATCATCTTCTAGTCTTCTGGAAAACCATCTTGTAGAAGACCATCTTTTGGTCTTCTGGAAGACCGTCTTCTGGTTTTCTTGAAGACCAGAAGAAGTTTTTGGATGTCTTCAGGAAGTTTTTGAATGAACCAGAATATCTAGTTACCAAAACTCGGTCTGACAAGACAAACGATTCTTCAAAATACAACAACCTTCTAGGGTCCAGTACTGTGAGATATTCTTCTACATAGAAATGCTAAACTGATCTCCATTAACTCATGTAGCCCAAAGAGTTCATGGAAGACCTTAACTTGCTCACGTTCTTGCCTGGTTAACCCCTCTACCGGCAGCTTCATTTTTTACCGCAATAAAAATATTCAAACCTCGATAACTTTTTTGTTTCTCAATATTTTTGCACGATTATTTCACAAGTTCTCAAAAAACTCTTCTAGTTTTAGAATCTGTGTCGATATTGATCATTGGTCAACTGGATCCTGAGATATTCCGAAATTCCTTGGGGGACCGAAGCGTAACTATAAACCATGTAAATATCAAGGCAGAACTTGTGAAAAAATGGTGCAAAAATATCAAAAAGGTATCAAGGTTTGAATATTTTTATTGTGGTAAAAAATGAAGCTGCTGGTAGGGGGGTTAAGAACCAAATAATATGTTAATGATAATTAAAATTTCTCGAAATATGGAAAAATAATGTTGTTTGTGAAGTATCGATTGTAAAGTTTATCTTAATTATTCAGCGACGCAGTATTTATTAAGATAAAACGACGTTTCGACACTGGTATTTTGTCTTCCTCAGGGAGTAAATATAGTTTGAGATTTTTGTCTTATGTTTTGTCTAACTACAACTGTCTAGTGTAGGTTTTTTTGGCACATAGCTACGTACAAGCTGTGTATAAAATTACCGATTTTCGTAGCTATGTACAAAAAAAACCTAAAACAATAATAATTTCTTTCTAGTAGACTCCACAAAAGGCCTCGTTTTACGAACTAAGCCCCTTAGTTTTACGCACTGATTCAATTTACGAACCCCCGATCCAGTTTCTTAAATTGAGGTTACAGTGTTCGAGTTACAGGATTGTACTAGAAATTCGTCAAAGTTTTCAATTTAAATCACCTCTTGGAACCAGCTAAGATTTTGTTAGGAATCTGGTAATAACCATTCAAAGAATTTAAAAATCTGACAAGAATACCAAAAGAGATGTACTTATTTAAAGACACGGACACCGTCTTCAGCCATTTAGCTGCACAGACTGTAACTTAACACTAGACAACGGACAAGCATGCTCCAGTGGCACAGTCGCGGAACATTTCTGACGAAAAGTTTCAATGGCTGAAGCGGGAATCGAACCCACACCCCATGACACGATGCGCTCACTGCCTGACGAAACTAACCGCTCGGTCAGGATGCCCAAGAAATCTGTAAAAGATCGCAAATCTTTTGAGCTCAAAAGATGATCTTCCAGAAGACGAGAAGATGGGCTCCTCTTGTTCATCCGGGAGATCATCTTCTAGTCTTCTGGAAAACCATCTTGTAGAAGACCATCTTTTGGTCTTCTGGAAGACCGTCTTCTGGTCTTCTTGAAGACCATCTTCTGGTCTTCCCAAAGATCAACTTTTAGTCATCTGAAAGACCTTCAGAAGAACCTAGAAGAACATCTTTTGGATCAAGAACATAATAAAACGTAGTTGTTATACGATCTTTTAGAAAAATTGCCTGTCTACAAAGCAACCAATTGTACTCAGAAGAACCGATCAAAACAATTGCTTTCTAAAATTTAACCACCTGCTGCTGCCGAATGAACAAAATCGAATCAGTCAACAAAGACAAGAAATTCCCAGCAAAAAAAAAAAAACAAACCGTCTAAATGCCAAAACTAGAACAAAAAATTAAAGATCCCGAAATCAACGGCAAACAGGAAACCATCCCACCAAAACAAAGACCAAATGTTGAAGAGAATAGGTCGAATTCATCATCCCAAACCGCCGAAATTCAACCCGCGCCTCCTCAAAGACGGGTTGTTGAATGGTGCTATGCCGAAAACAACGGTGAAGTTCTTCCCATACCCTCGCTGCTGCTCGGCTTTCCAATCCAAAAGTGCACTACCCACTTGGGGAGGAAACGAGAACCGTTAATCATCATTGAACAGAAATTGATATGGGTATTGTGATTCGCTGCGGTTCGCTTCTGTGTTCCAGAGAGCTTGATCTTCGTGGTCGTCGCCGATCGATCGATCGATCGAAGCAACCCGGGGCAGGGGGATTAAGCAGGGTTCATCAGATACGCGCTTTTCACCGTGGTCGCCCCGCTTGCCGAGGTTGTTTTTTCCCTATTTTTGATTCATGCTGCGGAGTGCCGAGAAGTGACGAATGACGACGATGACTGTGCGGGAAACTCTTCGGGAGATGGAGTGAGGAGTGGAGGTGGACCGGGATAGATTGTTTGTTTTGGCCTGATCTCTTTCAGCTGGATTACAGTTTGTCTTTAGGTAGGTACCTACGTCTTTCTTTTACATATCTTGGAAGTGCCGAAAGGCGGTAGATTCTTCATGAATTCGAAATTGTGATGAAGGAACGGATGACGTTCATATGTACTTGACACTTGATAGCCTACTCTGATGGGTGCATCAGCAATATTATCCCAGCATGGAGTCACTTAACAACCAATAAGTGGATTAATCAGTCTTTTTTTTCGGGTTAAGGCCGCACGGGACGTCATCATAATCACCCTACCCATTTCAAGAAGCAAATCCCAAGAACCACTCCATATATCGATGCGAAAATGTATCACTATGATTCTATATATGTAGTGCACAACTCGATAAATTTTCAGCTTCATCGGTTCACTAAAACTCGAGATTTGCTTCCACAATGTTTTGATGATTATTGTTAGAGTGAGACGAAAGATAGGGAAAATAACACGGTCTCCCGTGTCCCCTTAATGGGTTCCTCAATCCTCTGTTATCCATCACTCAACATTCCATCTGCAGACAATGGATAGAACACACAGCATCAGTAGCAGAGCAAGTCTGCTCAGCAGATCAAATTGAGGTTCGTCGCCCGCCCTCTTCAAGTCTCCTGCATCTTTTGTTCATATAGAGAAGCATTTAAATCTCCCTGATTTCGATCGAATAGCAAGCCCCACTTCGTGGTTTGACCTGATTAGGTTGATTTAAGTCACAAGCGGATCGGTGCGTCCGATAAGCGAATCTGTAATTGAAAATCTGTTGCTGTAGGTAGATGCTCCACTGGAGATCTAAATTGTGTTCAAACGCATTCATTGTCTTGTCGTAACACAGCACACAAATAGTAAATGGTGGAAATTTCACCGCCCCGGGAAGATCGCGCGCTGGACCGGATAATGGAAAATCTCCCCCAAAGACTCGCGCCATCTGTTAAACAAGTATTGTACATGCCTTCTTACAATCAGCAACAGCAGCAGCAGCATCTGGGAGGCGAATCGGCGCGCCCCTGCTGATTGCGTTACATGTGCGTAGGTATCGGAGCTACATGCTCATTTTGAGGTTAGACATTCCAAGCTGCAAATCTTCTCTCTACAGACCCCCTTTTGTAGGTATGGGGTGGATCCGAACCTGCCAGTTCAAGCGTGAAATAGCATCCCAATAGCCAACGCCCAGTAGCGAATTGAAATGGATAGACACTAGGGTGTGCCAGAAAAAAAAATCCTGATAAGCTTGAAAGGTTATCTTGGAATCTTGGAAAATTTTTTTCCAATAAGCTTAGAAAGCTTCCTTCCAAGAAGCTTGAAAAGCTTGCTTTAAAGAAGCACGAAAATCTTCCTTCCAAGGAGCTGGAAAAGCTTCCTTCCAAGAAGCTTGGAAAGCTTCCTTCCAAGAAGCTTGGAAAGCTTCCTTCCAAGAAGCTTGGAAAGCTTCCTTCCAAGAAGCTTGGAAAGCTTCCTTCCAAGAAGCTTGGAAAGCTTCCTTCCAAGAAGCTTGGAAAGCTTCCTTCCAAGAAGCTTGGAAAGCTTCCTTCCAAGAAGCTTGGAAAGCTTCCTTCTAAGAAGCTTGAAAAGCTTGCTTTTAAGAAGCACGAAAATCTTCCTTCCAAGAAGCTGGAAAAGCTTCCTTCCAAAAAGTTTGAAAAGCTTCCTTTCAAGAAAGATTTCTTCCAAGAAGCTTCGAAAGCCTCCTTTCATGAAGCTTGGTACTACGGCTGAAAAATTGATAAATATATTAGTTGTCAAAATATGACATTAAATCGATCTGGCAGAATCTCTGAACTATTTTTATGAAAGTTCATATGTTCTACAAAAATGCTACATATGAGCACATCTTCCATTCCATTGATTTTTTAAATTTGATTTTTTTTTCTGGGACACCCTAATACACACACAAACCTAAATGCAGTGGAGATGAAGCGACGCCGTTTAGCACTCGATCTTATGGATATGGTTTGCTGGGCAGCAGATGGTGCGTACTCAGCTATCCAGTACTTACATACATCCCTAGAGCTGCCAATAAATCGATCGTTCGTTGTCGGTTGTAGAGGTTCGTGGCCTGTTATTACGAGTCATTATTTTATTACAAGTGGCGGCACGGACCTGGTTGGGACTGGGAGGCAACAAAATCTCCGATCTTCGGATCGGAACCTATTTATACAGTTGGATCATTTGCGTCAAACCGATATGAAATATTCGCAGACGCTGGCTTGTTCTTAGGTACACAACCCCAATCAGAAGAGCAAAACAAAACTATAACAACTGGTGTTATTAACTTCAAATTATTTTTTATAATAGAGTGTGCTTTAAAATGCACTGATAAGCTGTTAAAAAATAGAACAAAATATACATTTAATTGAACATATTAATGTAAATTATAACACATGCTGATACGATTATTTCAAAATTTTAACACATTTAGTTACATATAAATTTTAGGTAAAAACTAATTTCAGAAAATCTTACCTCTTTGTATCTACTACTATTATGAGTGTTATTCTATGTTATGATATTCTACATAATAATTTAAAAAAAAAACCGACTTAAATAATCCTGACCATGACGGGACTTGAACTCAGGTCTTCGGCATGCCTGTCACTGTCTCTACCAATAAGACTCTCAACGCACATGAGTGAGAAACTGATAGCAATCGAACCTAGTCTACATTTTTACAACTATTTCTGATTCAGACGTCTTTTTCTAGGTGGTAGGTCATTTGGCATAAAGTCGTTTGGCATAATGGTCGTTCATAGGCTGTTCTTTGGAGCTATATTTTTTCTAGATATTATTTTTGTTTCCAACAGACAAAAAGGCAATCGATAACATTGATCTACTCAAGTTATAGACGAAAAGAGAAATCGATTACTGCAGTTACTTCGATGAGTTGTGCTACTTTTCGCCGAATGTCGGTTCCCCGATCGTTGTTTCACCGAACGCCAGTTCCAGGGATGCAATTTCCCAGAATATCCCGTTTCCCCGAATAGCCCACTTCTCCGAAAAATTGTTGGCACTTATAATTGTCGTAACTTTATACATTTCAGGGTGGTGAACAAACTAGCCATCTAATATGCACCCTTTTTTTTATTTTTTTGGCGGTTCTTCGGAGTTTTACCATCTATAGTATTTTTGTCAACATGTGTGTAGCCAAGAATGACAGAATACCTCCTTCATTTGATTGTTTATCTTTCTTTCTCGTTCACCAGCCAGCCACTGAAGACTGTTATAGCACCTACTTAAACTGTACCACTTTTCGGGGAAACGGTTCATTCAGGGAAATGGCTTTCGGGAAAAAGGGTCATTCGGCCAGGGAACTGGCATTTTTACATGAAAAAAAAAAATAAAAAATTCAGTTTTTTCGTGTTTTGAAGGCCTTGGGACAAAAGTGGCTAGAGCTGTTCTCATTTTTCTTGAAAGTTCTGAAAATTTAACGTTTATTCTTATATTTTTAGTGATGTACAGTCAAACTTCCATGAGTCGATATTGAAGGAACCATCGACTAATGGAAATATCGAATCATGGAACAGCTATTTTTTGAAAATCTGTTTGAAGGGACCATCATAGTAACCATGATTTTATGTTTTTAGTATGGTTCCATGAGTCGATATCGAGTAATGGAACATCGACTCATGGAGGGATGACTGTATGTTTTTTTAGTTTTTGAGTTGTATTTTATTGAAAATAAAAAATCAGTCATTTCTTATCGGCACACACTGGAAGTCTTTAAGACGCATTAGATTTCATTATTTTTTTATCATTAAAAAAAAAAACATAATTTAAGCTTTCATTTCATAACACGAAAAAACGGCAAGTTTTGTGAAATTTTATATTTTTCTTGAAAAGTCAAAATCTTTAGCTTTAATTTTGTCCAAAATTGAAAATCGGTCAAGAAGTTCAAAAGTTATAATTTAAAAAAAAAATCAATTTTTGCGAAATTGCGATTTTTTGGTCACCCTATTTCGAAAATGGTCACCCTAATCAAAAAACCCAAAAATACGTGTATCCTTATTACGGATAACGAACAAAATAGCAAACTTTAACGGAATTCGGTGACCCAGTAGATCGGTTTTTCATGGAATGGCTGACATATTAACTAATTAATATGCAATATACTCAATCATTCTTCCGATTGTTAGACACAGCAATAACACCTTTCTATGTTTCATCCTTTCACGTTACATCCCCACTGGAACAAACACAGTCTTTAGCCCAATATTATCATGAGCACCTACACACATACACAGCTAGCTTTGTCAATTCATCATTATTTGCATAATTAAAGTATGTCGTGTGAAAAGTATGAAGAAACTCTATGCCCTTGAAACTCGAGAATTTCAAACTCTAAATAATCCTCAACCGGCAAATGTAATCCTCAGCATCAGTGTTGATAGACTCACACTCAAATGTCAATCAATACGCTCTCCCGTGAGAGCAAACTCATTAGAGATCTGCTTCGCAAATCTCACGCTTGAGATTTTCATGCAAAATCAACTCATTCAACTCAAACAGTAAAAAATGATTCAGTCGCGAACCCGGCAAAAACTCGTGAAGCCCGAATGTTTTTGTTTACGTTAGAGAGGATTACTTAAATTTTACCAGACTAACAAAAAAATATTGCCGTGTGTGAGTAAACTGTGGAAATACGAGACAATGAGTCGAAAAGGTGAGCCAACTCATCCATGATTTTTTAACTGCTTAGCTGCGTGATTGACAACTCACGCATGAAAAATCTCAAGCGTGAGTTGTGAGGAATTGAGTTTTTCACAACACTGCTCAGCATTGCGTAATACGAATATGTAATCCTCAACATAATCCTCTTATTGCACATTTAGCTCAATGGCTGTTTAGGTTCCACAGCAATATTAAATATATGATTAATTAATATTCCACACCACAATACTCTACAATTAACAATCTTAAAACAACATGCTTTCGGAGTAGTGGCGTTCCAGGTAATGACCAATTCGGGGTAATGGCGCTCGGGGTAGTAGCGTTCGGGTAGTGTCATAGAGACGTTTCCACATTATTTAAAGCTATATTTGTGTATATTTGTCCGAATAAATGGTTCACGAAACAAGTATTCTCGCTCCAATGTTTCGATCCCGATATCGATCGTCATCAGGGGATAAAAAGTTATTCGTCATTATCTTCTAATGAAGATCCAAATCGGGATCGAAACGTTGGAGCGAAAATATTTTTTTCGTGCAGCATTTATTCAGACTGCTAGCCAGAAAAATTACCACAATAAGACCGGAACAAATCTTAACTTTTTATTTTGTCACTTTCCATCAAAGTGTGCCGAGGGGGAAAACAGTAAATAACAAAATGGAAATTTAGGCACAAGCGACATTTTTTAATTCGCAATCGAAGAAAATCGCCTTTTTGGCCAATATACTGGCCATACTCAAATTGATAGCAGTAGGCCGCGTGCACGAACGGATGTGTTGAAAATAAATCTGTCACGTTTTTATCGTCTCCACGAATTATTAAAAGTGGCTGGTGCAGTTTCTGAAAAAAGTGTCTATGGCGGAAATAAAACGGTTTGTTCTGCACGCGTTTTGCGCCGTTCAAGGCCCAAGCAAAAGCTGAAGATGCGTCTAGGCCAGTCCTCAAATTTTCGGGAGCATAGGTCTGGAGAGCCGGACATCGAATCGGCCCAGAGCTTGATCGAAAGGTTACTCGCTGGTGGTGACCATTCGATCAGATATTCGCCTTGACCCGATGTCTGTCTAGATTTGTGCTCTTGCGAGTTTCAGTTTTGGCTTTGTTTCATCTTCACCAGGAAAATCTTTTTTTTTCGCGTCGTCTCGTCGCCGGAGTTTTTTTTTTCTCGTTTTAGTTTGCACGCGTTCTGAGTGCAATCGAGTTCTGTTTTTCGCGTCGCCGGAGTGATATTTTGCTTTTGTGAAATGAGCATGCTGATTACAGTAGCTACAGCTGCTCTATCAAGGATGGATGATGAATTTGGTGAGCTCGTTTCATGCTTTTATTTTAAATGTAGAATATATAATGAAAAGTCTTTTTATCATAACAACGATGGGAATGTTACTTAAATGAATTGATTTAACAAAATATGAACAGTTCGTCACTGTAAGTGTCGACAAAGACTTTTGTACATTAACATTAAAAACCTCATTCCTTTCCTTTTACCTGATTTTTTTTTTTCATTATAAAAAAATAGCCTTTGAATGGTTCGACGCTAAAAGTTGTTACCAATCGTTTGGGTAACAATGAATTTGTGTGGTGGAAAGGCAAGCTGATGGTTCAGATTAATTCAATTGTTATATTTTTTTATTTTGTATTGTATAAATTATTTATTTAAATGTCTAAGTGTACGATAAACGTTTGTCTCCACGGTTCAGTGTTTGAGTGATTTTTATTTTACGCTTAGTAGCTTTAGGTATCTTTATTTATTTATTTTGTTGTTGATTCCGATTGTAGATTTGTTTCCATATTTATTTATTTATTTATTTATTCAATCATTTATTTATTTATTTCTTTATTTATTTATTTACTTTTTTATTTATTTAGTCATTTATTTATTTTTTTATTTATTTATTCATTCATTTTTGTATTTACAATTTTTTTTATTACCCAGATTTTTTATTTACATTATTATTCAGATTGTTTATTTATTTTTCATATTACATAAATTTCATATTACTTTATTTACAAAAAAGGAAAACAAGTGTAAGGTTAGGAAATGTTAAGGCTTTGCATGTAGCCCAATCGGAATTTTAATTTAAATAATTTTGTTAGACACCTGGATAACTAAAACATGTTTAGCGTGTAAGGAACTCATCGCTACCAAGACCCACTCATCATTAAAAAGAAAGACGACATTTTGATATCTGTTAACAAGGACATAGGTGGTGGATAAGGGTAGGGGTTAGTGGAAGGAACCCCCCCCCCCTCTTTTTAGGACTAATATAAAGGGGATGGCAAGCTTTGAGAAGGCTCTTTTAATTTTGGTCCGGAGTAGTGATGAAGACGGTCCGGTTTCGTCCGTTACAAAACGAGCCGGTGATTAGTTCCGCGTTAGTTTATCTTAAAATTAATGGTGTAAGATTGTACAGTTATAACGTCACAAATTGTTTAAAAACACCTAAAGTTAATAGTACGGGTCAAGGAATGGCACCACTTCAGCTGGTAGTAAGACACCATTTTCTAAAAACGCTAGTGCCAGAATAAGTTTAGCCTCCTTTGATCGTAATGTAACAATAATTCGAGCGAGTGTGGTGAAAAAGAACTGCAGTGAAAGTGATGGTCGGAAGTGACAAGAAGGGTACCTTTGCATAAGGGAATCCCAGTGACGTTGCGCAAAATCTGTACCTTGTCAGAACATTTATCGGTGTCTGCTCGCTCGAATCCCGACCAAGTGATAATGCGCGCTTTAGTACCACTCTCCGGACATTTTGGAACTAAGGCCATTCGCTATAAAGGCCTATACCGTCAGACCAACCCCCCCCCCCCTTGTTACATGTGAAAGACACCCAGTAGCCGTGTAAGAAGAAAAGGCATGAAGAAGAAGAAAAGGATTTACTCCGTACAACTCCAGCGTCCAACGAAGTATCGTCCGTCATCGCAGCAGCAACGGCCGCAACGTACCGGTGAGCTCCATCCATCTTGAATCCCCCCCCCCCCTTCCTTTCCCAAGTCTCTGAATAAACGTGTTAATTGTTAAAAATCTGTTTATTCCAGTTTCATTATTCTGTGTGGCCCGTCTGAACCTCAGCTATTATAATTTAAGGTTTCGGAAATTCTCCCGGAACCCTCCTAAAACGACCCTGAGATCCAGGTTGAACAAAAGAGGCCTTGAGCGCCCACCCCGGAAGTTGCCGTCGGCTCTAGACCAGCAGCTTGGGGCTTTGGCAGATCCCCTTCTGGGCCCTCGTAAAATATACCTGGACCAAAGAGACTCGTATCAAAGTGTCGACTTACCGTATGTACACGATGTCTTTAGAGTACTGATAGTTTGAATCCAGCCGAACGAGAATCTTTCAATTTGTTTTTCTTTTATTTTTTGCATAAAAAAAATCATTTAATAACTGTGAAAGCGCTTACTAAGCTGAAGCTCTGTTCCAGTTCAGATGTAAGGCCAGAAATAACGAGAAGATAGTCACCAACAAAATAACTTGAAATAAACCGCCGGCATATAGCGAAAGAGAAAATTTTACAGGAAGAAACTTGCGCACCATTGGTTACCAGCTTCATGAGAGATGTACCGGTACAAGAACCGGTATTGGCCAGCCTAAGAGGAAATGATTTTAAAATTATATGGAAATCCCTATGTGCACTGCTCATACGTCAAATGACAGCTCTCAATCCATATTATGGTTCCGGGTCATTTGAACGAGTGCCATTTGGCCGAATGCCATTTGGCCGAACGCCATTTGGCCGAAAGGGTCATTCGGCCGGACACCCCATATTATGTATGAAAAATTTCGAAACTGAGCAGAATCTTTTAGCATTGAAAATCATGTTGGTATGCACAACCAGAACCAGCTTGGGCCAGATATTCACTTTCGGTTCCTAAATTGGTCAATCACATTGATTTTTTATGAGAGTGACCAATTTAAGAACACCCTGGCTACATTGAAGTTTTCATTATAAGGAAAATGAATAATTCCTCTTATACTTTGTATCAATTCGAACGAGTAAATAAGTATAACTCTATCGTGTGATTGTGGTCTACTGGACTCGAAATGTTTCAAGCTGATGTTCTCTATGTAAAACGGTATATAATTCACTAGCGCTACAACTGGTGCTATGGTCAAAACTGGTGCTTCTACCCTATTGTCAGACATGGTTTGTGCTGATGAAATTTTGGTCCACCATTGATGAAACCATTTCCAGGGAATCCGGAACCGGAAACAGTGGTTCCAAATGAGTTGAAAGAGTTGGAATTTACTAATAGTTAATGATTCAGTTCCAAACATGTTAGTTTTGTTTGATCCGGGTAAAATAATTATGGAAATGTTTCAACATATTGGCTATAATTTTGCTGAACAAACTTGTGTCAAAATATTTACCCATTTTTAGTTATAACAGTTTCAAAATTGATTGTCTTATTCGAACTTTTGCCCCACCGGTGGGGCAAGAGTTCGAATCTAGTGTGGGGCAAAAGTTCGCTGGCTAAAACACAAAATTTCGATTCTTTTATGACAGGCATACTTTACACCAGCCGTAAACTTGAGTTTGCCGAAAAATACACACTAAATTTTCATCAAAAAATTGCTCAAAACCAGGTTAATTGTAATATACTCAAAAATAGCAGTTTTTCGCAAAACAAAGTGGAAATGTAAAATTTTGGTGACAATTTTCACACGATCAGACAAATTTAACTAAATTTGAAGATAATATGTGGATTTTAGGCAATTTGCAATTTTTTCCGTGATTTTATACATGGGTCGAACTTTTGCCCCGCTGATTCGAACTTTTGCCCCACTATGGGCCAAAAATTGTTTTCAAGCAATTATGCAAAAACTAATACACTTCAAAGCAACCTTTTGATAGGCCTAGAAACGCCCTTACATAAAATATTGGAAAAGATTTTATCTTCAATTGGTTCCATGCAACGAAAGTTTGACCAAAAATTACAATATTCACGTCGAAAAACAACAAATCGCCATAACTTTTCCAAATCTCAATCGATTTTTATGATATTTGGAGTGAAAGTCTCTTACTTGAATAGCATTCGAACCACCATGACATTTATAAGATTTATTTTGAATTGAGCTAGAAATCTCAAAAAGAAACTCTTACCCCACTCGAACTTTTGCCCCACTTTACTCTATTGATATTTTGTGTTTTAGCCAACGATCTTCTGCCCCACACTAGATTCGAACTTTTGCCCCACCGGTGGGGCAAAAGTTCGTTTAAGACAATCAATTTTGAAACTGTTATAACTAAAAATGGGTAAATATTTTGACACAAGTTTGTTCAGCAAAGTTATAACCAATATGTTGAAGGTTCGCTGTATGGTATTTGTTTTGTTTCATCTGCTATTATTTTCCTGGAAACTTCGAGTATACCACTAAGGTCGAACTTTTGCCCCACCTTACTCTAATCTTCGCGATTTCATTGTTGTGCTGCTGCAAGCACTCTTTGATGGAACCATCTTAACTGACACGACGCGAATCGGAGCAAAATCGCGTCGCTCTGGCTAAGGCGCGCTCGTCAAACAGTGCATGCAGCGAAACATCAGCGAAGTCGCTACGATTGTTTGTCGCTGTCGCCGTAAATAGTCGCTTAGATCTGGGGGAGCCTTTAATGTTTCCTAAACATATGAGATTTTCATTACTAGTCAGCCATCTGTATGATTCTTGCTGGACCAACCACTGACGGTCATAAAGCTCAAAATCAAGAAATGTTCCACTTCAGTGTTATTACTCATTCCAACAAACCTATGTGAATAAGGTCTGTCGTGAATTTCAACCTATTTTGCTTACCCCTTATTATTGATCAGACGAGACCAACAGTTCCAATTCTGCTAGTCAAATGCTTCCTTTCCATGTCTTCAAATCCAGTTCATCGAAGTCATACGTCACTCCAACCAGTTTTTGCTTTCCTTTTCAAGTGACTTCCACTTCAGCTGTGTATCCGATTTCAAGTGGACCAAACAAACACACATATCGCTGCTGCCCGTAGTCGGAAAACGGGTCAAGGTGTTCCAATCTCTGGTTCGAGAACAGGTACCCATCCCGACCCTAGTTCCTCGACTCTCGAACTCGTCTCGAGAGTGCTAACAATCTACTTTTGTACTTACTTCAAATCTTGGAAGCAGTAGCTGCAAGCAGCAAAAGTGGTACTCATCTGTCACTTCCAGCGACATTCCTCTCGATCTATGCACCACCGTCGAAAGTGGCCTATTTTTCCCCCGCGAACAAAAGCAACCGGGATCAGACCGTCGTCAGCTAAAAGGAAAAAGTGTGCGGGAAAACCAGTTAAGTGCTCCAGAAAAGCCACACATAGTAGCACAGCATCTTCGCCAGAGAGATGACTCCAATTCACATTGGATCAGGTCGCAAAATTAGGAGGACAAAATATTTTAACTACGCAGCTATAAAAATGCTGTACACTTAAGTTGATTTTCTGCACAAATTTGAAGCATCAAAATAAACGTAGATTTCAACGAACAGTCACTTATTTTCCAATCGAATCTAATAAAAACAAGATTTCATCAAACATTTTAAGACCTAACGTGACCACGACAAAAATGTTTTATCATAAGCATGAAACGAGCTCACCAGTATGGGATCCATACTCGATTAAACTCGAATATCTTGTCGCACTTGCAGAATATGAACCGGACACGATTGATCATGATCCCTTTTATTCTTAAATATCAAATCAATAGTCAAAATATTGTATTCTTCCTAACTTTGCGCTATGGTCCAATGTGCAATCCGAAGAAGCAGTTAAGTTTGTTGCCTCTGCTTCTGCTGCTGACAGAAGACGACGATAGGAGAAGCTGGGCGAAATGGGTCACTGGGTCCAAGCAAAAGCGACACACATCTCCTCCGACAAAGGCAATAATGCGACGGCCTTTCCTTTTCTGTTGGCAGTTCAAAGCCCATTTATACAAATACCCCCCTCGCCTTCCAAAGGGTCCAAAACGGACGGGAGAAGCATTTAACCTGTTTCGCAACACGCTGAGCGGATGCCAACATGTGGCCTATATATTTCGGCCTCGCGCAGCTTCCCCTTCCGCAGATCTCTAATGGGGTGCTCTCTCACTTTGGCTTGAATCATTTGCGCGCCGAGTCGGGACCCGGGACGTCTTCTTGGATTCAAATGCCGGTTTGCTGTGCTGTCGCACTAGGGACCATTATCCTATGGAGCAGTGATTCCCAACCGCTTTTAAAGCTGCGACTCCCTTTGGAGTACAGTCAACTTTCCCTTACTCGATATTCCGTATCTCGATATCGAGTTAGAGAATTTTAGTAAAAGTTAGTTTTCATGGCTAACTAAATGATCCCTTGAATCACAGCTGCACTTGCTTTGTGTTCTGTAAATCGATGCCTCCCTAACTCGATGGTCCCTACAATATCGAGTTAATTCCATCCAGAAAATCGTGCTCGATAGTCTTCGAATTGCAGTAAATTTTGCACATGTTTTTGCTATGGTAGAATAAGTTTTTTCCACAGAAAATTGACCATTTTGACTCAAGAATAACTTTTGAAAATGTTATAGGCCATTTTCAAAAGTTATTCTTAACTTAACTAATGAAAACGGCCTATTTTAATATTTAAATAAATTTTTTTGCATTAAACTCGATATAATTCGAAAATAGCAACTTCTAGAGAAATTATCGTTATAATAATTATGGTTTACAATCATTTCAAGATTCTTATTGTATCATCAAAACGTATTAATATTGACAAAAAACCAAAATTTTGAAATCGGCCAAAATTTGTGCTTAGAAAAACTTTTTCATTAAAAATTTCTCCATCATGACACTTTGTCCCAAACATCTGTTTACTATCAATATTCTATGGTGAAAATTTAATAAATATTAAAAATGGGGTTTTTGTGTAATTTAAAATTTAAGATTTATTTTTGAATTTTTCATAAACAATTTTTTTTTCAGTGTGTGTTTTTTTTCTTGTAGGCCAAACGGTTCACTACAACTTCTTCATAGAACATTTTTCTCTAAAATCAACAATTTCGGAGGTAGAATTTTCCAAAAAAGTTGCATGCAAAAGATTATAGGCCATTTCCAAAAGTTATTCTCGAGTCAAAATGATCGATTTTTCTATGGAAAACACTTATTGTATAATACCAAAAACATGTGCAAAATTTACTGCAAATCGAAGATGGTCGAGTTCTGTGACTGACCGATTTGACATGGGATTCGTCTATTGCAACAGCTATATTGTGAAATATAGATCGAAGATATTAGATAAAGTTGAAGCATGGTTTGTGAACTCACTGAAATGGCCATTTAGGTTTTGAAATGCAACACTGCTCGAATGTTGTAAAAACAGCCCGTTATATGAAGCTGTTACATTCAGATAGCATTAAATTTAGTATTACATAAAATTTACTGCTTAAAAGGAATCAGAAATGTTCAAAATCTCAAATTTAATCAGTCATGCATTTTGCGTTCAGAAAAACGTAAAATAAATATTTTTGAGGCTGGTAGCATTGGTCAAACGCTGAATATAGTTAATTCGCGAAAAGATAGCTAATAGCTAATTGGTGATCATTTTCAAATATTTGTATAAATGACAACATATTTTTGAAAATCTGGCAACACTCCTCAAGTGAATTAAAAAAAACTGAACACGGCCCCCTAAGCTTGTCAACCACATATATATATACAGCCATTCCATGATAAACCGATCTAGTGGGTCTCCGAATTTCGTGAAAATTTGCTATTTTGTTCCTTATCCGAAATAAGGCTACACGTATTTTTGGATTTTTTGATTAGGGTGACCATTTTCGAAATAGGGAGACCAGAAAAATCGCGATTTTGCAAAATTTTTATTTTTAAAAACATTATAACTTTTGAACCGTTCGACAGATTTTCAATCTTTTTGGACGAAATGAAGGCTAAAGATTTTGACTTTTCAGGAAAAATATAAAATTTCACAAAAATTATGTTTTTTACTTTTTACATGAAAAAACTCAATATTTTCCGTTTTTTAGTGTTTTGAAGGCCTCGGGACCAAAGGGGCTATCGCTGTTCTCATTTTTTCTTGAAAGTTCAGAAAATTTTACGTATACGGTCAAATTTTCAGCGATGTATGTTTTTTAGTTTTTGAGATATATTTTTTTGAAAATAAAAAATCAGTCATTTTTTCGCGGCACACACTGTAGGTCTGACAACATTGAAAAATCTGATAAAAATATGTTTAAACGTGAAAAAATATAAAAATTTCTATTTTTTTTTAATTTTCATTTATTTTAATGTGAAAAAAATTTTTTTTTCAAAGTTTTCTCTTTTTTTCTATTTTTTTCTGAAAAGTTAAGACCTTAAGCTTTCATTCCATAAAAAAAGATTGGAAATCGGTTGAGCTGTTCAGAAGTTATGATTTTTTTTTAACATTACAAATCTAATTCGCTGAGATCTACAGTGTGTGCCGATGAAAAATGACTGATTTTTTTATTTTCAAAAAAAAAAATATATCTCAAAAACTAAAAAACATACATCGCTGAAAATTTTACAGTTTACGTAAAATTTTCTGAACTTTTAAGAAAAAATGAGAGCAGCAATAGCTCCTTTGGTCCCGAGGCCTTCAAATACGAAAAAACGGAAACTATTGAGTTTTTTTTTTGTATGTAAAAAACACAATTTTTGTGAAATTTTATATTTTTCCCGAAAAGTCAAAATCTTTAGCCTTCATTTCGTCCAAAAAGGTTGAAAATCGGTCAAACGGTTCAAAAGTTATAATTGTTTTAAAAATAAAAATTTTGCAAAATCGCGATTTTCAATTCAAAAATACGTGTATCCTTATTTCGGATAAGGAACAAAATAGCAAATTTGCACGGAATTCGGAGACCCACTAGATCGGGTTCATAATTTGATCGATTTCACTGGTTGTGACCTACCGATCGAATTTTCATTTAAGATCTCTGTTTTATTCTCTAGAACTGTGCTTTTGAAAATTTAGAGGTTCATATTGACCTCTTGTTGCTTTTGACGGTATTTAAACCTCGATCATTATTGAACATTCTTGTACTTCGGATGTTTGCACGAAAACGGTGGTTAAATATATTCCGTCGGGGAATTTTTTCCCATACATTTTCTATCGGTCAGTTTTAGCTGTAAAATTGGATATTCTTAAATTTAGTATGGGAAATAATTAAGGAGTTAAAGAAATCCAAGTCAACCCTGCAGAATATTTTGAAACTTTTTGGGTGTGAAACCTTGTCAAGATACGTATTCTCGTCAAAAAAAAATATCTGAAGAATATGTCGAAATTTTGATACTGTGATATAAAATTAAGAACATTTCACGTGTTTTATCGAAATGATTGATATTTCCGTGAGTGCTGAACTTGTGGTTAGTCCTATAATCTTAATTAAAAAACCTTTCGCTCCAGAAATTCGCCAAGTGTTTGGAATGACAACTTAAGTTCGAAC
The DNA here is from genome assembly GCF_002204515.2 of Aedes aegypti. Lineage (NCBI taxonomy): Eukaryota > Metazoa > Arthropoda > Insecta > Diptera > Culicidae > Aedes > Aedes aegypti. The sequence goes on from NC_035107.1 coordinate 15,584,939, forward strand.
ATGTCTTAATCAAAGCAATTCTGTCATTTTCAAACCACGAATTTTGTAATATTGTACAAAACACAAGTTTCATTAAGATGTTATATTGGCATAGTTTAAACCTGAAGTAAAAAAAGCTTTCTCAACCAACAATCTTTTTAGATTTGAGTTAATAGTTAAAAAAAATAAAGTGAAAAAAAAAATTCTCGAGTACAAATCTTAGGAACCGAACATCCGTTTGAGCTGAAAACTTGATCGATTAGTCACCAACAGCAAGTGGCCTATCGATTAAGTTATCATGTTAAAAATTTTGCTTTCGGTTTGGATTTGAATCATCTTCACTTCAATGGAAGATTGGCCAACATAAATCTCATTTCACGGTTTTTGTAGGAATTATAGGGTCTTTGTAAAATCTCCAGATTTCAAACTGAGTGGCGATGAAGAACAGGTGCTCCGCGCAATAATTTTATTTTGAAAAGTGCTCCGCGAGACAAAATGACTGAAAACCCTTGCTCTAAGGTTCACAACTACATCTACACTAGGGCACCCATACCACCCAATTCCCCGCAAGGATAAACCAATTCCCCCAAGAGGGTAAGTCAATTCCCCGAGAGAGTAAGTCAATTTCCCTGAAAGGGTAGATCAATTCCCCCGAGAGGATAATTCAATTTTCCGATAGAGTAAGTCAATTCCCCCGAGAGAGTAAGTCAATTTCCCTGAGAGGGTAAATCAATTCCCCCTAGAGAATAAGTCAATTCCCCCGAGAGGGTAAATGAATTCCCCCGAAAGGGTAGATCGATTCCCCCGAGAGGGTAAATCAATTTCTGCGAGAGAGTGAATCAATCTAGAAAATAAATCAAATTCATCTTAGAGAGTAAATCAATTCCCACGAGAGGGTAAATGAATTTCCCCGAGAAGGTAGATTGATTCCCCAGAGAGGGTAAATCAATACCTTCGAGTGAGTAAATCATATTCCTCAAGAGGGTAGATCGATTCCCCCGAGAGAGTAAGTCAATTTTTCCGAGAAGGTTGATCGATTCCCCCGAGAGGGTAGATCAATTCCCCCTAGAGGATAAGTCAATTCCCCCGAGAGGGTAAATGATTTCCCCGAGAAGGTAGATTGATTCCCCGGAGAGGGTAAATCCATTCCCCCGAGAGACTAAGTCAATTCCCCCGAGAGGGTAAGTCAATTCCCCCAAAGTTTTCTAAAACTGACACTCTTCTGCTTTCGATGATCAAAAAAACCAACAATAAACGCGCATCGTTGTTCGTTTTCTTCATCTACTAATGTGCCATCTTCATTGGTGGTGGTGTGGTAACCTTGATGGCATAAATGTCAGTAAATCGAGTTGCAAATACAGAAATTGCAAATTTCCTATACATTATTTGTATTGAAATGTTACATATTGTATAAGAAAATCTTGCATTTTCTGTATTTCCAACGATATTATACATTGTTCGTATTAAGTCTTATTTTGGGTGTTCTGCGATGTTTTTTTGCCCAGAAACCAAACGTATGGGAATCAGAAAATTTCATAACTTCTATTGTTCGTTTTGTTGAGGAATAGATTCTCATGCACCTTTTGAACGTGGAAAAATAAATACTCACACGTCAGTTTCTATGGCACTTTAATAGAAGCACGCAACTTGCATTCAATGTACAATTCAACATAATGCGTTACATGTGCGTTACTTGTTGGTTTCGTTAGCTACGACGCCATCCAATATATGGCAAACATGGTGGGAGAATATTTTGGTGTGACAAAATTATTTAGGTGTGAGTCTATTAGAGGGCAAAATCCTCAATACAATTACCGTGAAATATACCTTATTTTTTACCTCATAAACTTTCTTAGCGTTAAAACTAAAGATACGAAATAGACCAGCTATAAATCGGATGAACCGTTATGAAGTAATGTGCGAACGATCGATGTCCATTTTTATTGAGGAACGAACAATAGCCAAGCAAAGCAAACCACAGACAGCGAAGCCACTGAAACTCACGCCTATCGCTGCTGTGAGTGTACCCCATTAGGCATAAAGACGTTAGGCATAAGGACGTTAGGCATAAATACATTAGGCATAATGGATGTTAGGCATAAAATACGTTGGGCATAATGGACGTTTGGCATAAAATAATTTGCCTTTGTGTCATTCAAAACTCTTCTCATATCGAAAATTGTTCGGGTCCTTAAGATGGTGAGTAGGTGCCCTTAAGATGGAACAGCTAATAAACATAATGGAAAATTCATACAAAAAGCGTTACGAAGGGTGGGTTAATTGGTTGATTATAAATTACTATTTCCGGTGTTATGAAATTTGACTATGAATCCATTATCGGAAGATATGGAAGAGGATTGTTATCATGGACATTGTTATCATTCTTAAGTCCAGTTCAATCCATTTTTGTAAGCATCCATTTATATTTGCGATGAGCGAGTTTAGTTTGGTGAGAATATGACATTTTTTGTTATGTTTTTCTTACATAATTGCGTTAATTCTAAAGAAGGGTAATCTTCCATGTAATTATTAGTACTTATAATGCAAATGATTAACCCTCTAATACCCAACCCCGCCTATAGACGGGGTACACTTTGGAATTTTGTGTATTTTTTCGTAGCTCGGAAATTAAAATGATTTTATTTTTGGCTTAAACCTTGACTCATAACATGCATATAAGAAAAGTTCTTTATGGTTTTTGAAACTTTTTTGTATTATTGAAAATAGTTTGAAAAATTGTATTCTTATATAACCTTCAAATGCCTGGGATTCATTTAACGTGTATTATAAAAAATTTTACTTTTTATATTTTTCTACGATCAACCTATCACAGAAAAAGAGCCTGATGGTATTGAAATGATTTCAAATCTGTTTTTCCGTTAGTTACACGGAAAATAAAAAATGTTCCAGAAAAAAATTGAAAAAATCATATTTTCAAAAGTATAGTAAAAACTCTAATTTTTATTATTGTCAAAAATCAGTAACAAGAAGAGGCTTCAAAAAAAATTGAAAAGGATAGGGATGTTCAAAAAAAAAAATAATAAAAATCAAAAACCAAAATTCATAAATTTGCGAAGAAAAATAAATCATTGCCCAAACCGTGTTTAGAATGATTTTAGATAACGAAAAATTATATTTAGATCGAAAACAAAAATTTGGGTATTAGAGGGTTAACTCAAAGACAACAATCTAAAGTCAAGTCAAAAAATCATGTTATGGTAGGTGACATTATCTACAACAATAATATTCTGGTAGTGTGACGCCAATACAAGCGTTACATTCCCACTTCGAATCTGCTCATCAATTCAATGTGATGAAAACAGTTCCTTTGACTCTTCTTCCAACAATTTTCGATGAGTTTCAAACAATTTTGATCAGCCACATATGCCGAAAGCACCTTGAAAATATTTGAAATTCGTCTAATTTGAAAAGTAAACTTTGATTTCAAAGTCAATTATTTAGCATTATTTAGTCAGAGTATTTAGCATTTAGCATGGCGTGCATTTTTATAGAAATATTTACATCTACAATTCCAATAATTATTAGAACAGCAAGAATCCACAAAACAGCATATTATTGAAAGGACGACCCTTTCTTACAGTCATTAGATCGACCGTATAAGTATAAAGAACAGCCTATGATTCAAAGAAGGGAATATGTATGATGGAAGTATTAAGAGCAACAGTGACCTACATTTTTGAATAAGTATGTCTCGAACAATTTAATTATAAAAGAAACATTTTCTGATCAAAACATTAGCAGCACTAACTCCAACAATTTTGTATATAACTATAAAGAACAGCCTTCAATTTAAAGAAGGGATAATCTCTGATGAAAAAATTAGCCAATGTGTACAACCAAACTCAAAATATGAGCAGCAGTTACAGTGTCATTCATATTCTTGGCATTACGCCCCAATCGAAGCTCTGAACTTAGTGTTCTAGGAGCACTTCCCTCATTATTAATCAAATTTTTGCTATGCCAAAGTGGCCATTTTGCATTCCTATTTGTGCACGATACATGAGCACGTTTATACTTCATGGCCTATGATCCTCGGTCGACTTGAAACCAAACTAAAATACCTTCAGAATGGCTTTGCTCTATGGTCACAGAGATTATCACAAAGCTAATGAAGGCAATTGCCAGCATTTCCATGCTAATAATTTAATCATGTTGTATTGACCTCAAAGGATTCACAACTTTGGGATCGTATTTCAAAGGACACACTTTTGATCTTTGAAGCCCTCCACAATTACCAAAAACAGTCAGCTCACTTTTCACACAAACAATTTCATTTTTTTTTTTATTTTGGGAATTATGCCTATCGTCCTTTATGCCTAATATCCATTATGCCAAACATCCATTATGCCAAACGTCCATTATGCCTATCGTATTTATGCCTAACGTACTTATGCCTAACGTCCTTATGCCTAACGTCGTGCACCCCGCTGCTGTAGACAAAATCCCTTGAAAGTGGCAAAACACCCGTTACTAAGGGTAACCCAAGCCAACTGCAGAAAAATGTTCTATTTCCCGCTGCATTTCCTGCATACACAACCGGCGATGACACTACAGATTTAAAAAAATTACATTCCTAAAATAGACTACTCGATGAGATTCGCGTTTTCAAAATACTGTAGTGAGGAGTACCACGTGAGTTTTGCGAAATTCAAGCCAGCCTATTACTATTACCATTCCCTAAATTTGGAAAAACTAGCACTTTGTCAACGGTTTATCTGAAAAATCCAGTAAGTCTAAGAGTTCTGTAATTAGATTTAAACACCACTGCTTTAGGAAGGAAGCAAAATCTTATAATCAGTTTTGGAGTATCTTAGGAATCTTGGTTATATGTACACTTGCGCTCAGTTGCAAGTAAACAAAACAGGTTCATTCTTTCCAAAACATGTAACGACTATGATGAACCTAAACAAATAGGGTCCTAAAGCCCTGTCCCGATTTTAGTGCCAAACGCTTAAGTTTAGGCCAAAAATACATGTTTACTCAATTTTCTAATGTGTTCCGTTGGTTTAAGCCCAAAAAACATTTTTTTTATGTTATTTTTAGATTTTGTCACACCCCTTGGCTTAAACTCAAATTTTGGGTGTATTTTGTTTTCCGTGTCCCTTCCGAAATGTCAGATAGGAACAACCCTAGTGTTAAAACTAAAACCCCTGTGGTGTTTTTGTCAACTAAGCGAACGTCAAACATGATCTCAAGTGTCAAGGTTCATTTATGGACCCAATTTTAAAATTAAAGTTTAAACATGATATAGCCGTTATTTGAGCGGGAAAAAATGCTAAAGTACTTGAAGTATTGTTAAATAAAAACAAGATTTTATTAAAAATTTTAGGACCCAATTCTCGACAGTTCCCTGTTGAAGCCGGTTTGCTGTAGACAAGAAAAGTAATCACCTTTTTTTAATCACATATTTTTGAGTATTTTTTAAGAAACCAATCAGTTTTGATCCGCGGACCTCCGGTTGGGAAACCCTGCTAATAGCGGATTACGCCAACCGCTGTGTATGTTCACTGATTTCGACGTAGAAAGCGATAATCATCGGGAGTGGGTTTCCATTGAAAGAACGTCGATGCGAGAAAAAAAAAGCCAGAGTTAAAATACCCCATTAACAACCTGCTGATCCGTCCGCGGCTGGAATCCGGTGCTGGTGGGACAGTGGTCACTGTCGGTTTCGATTCCATCCGTGTAGGCTATGGAGCTGGGATGTGGCGAAGCGTGAGATGGTTTTCGCGAGCGGGGGTGTGTTGACAGTAGTTGACGGCAATCGAGTAGGCTTTGGGCCATTTACAGATGAGAGCGAAAGCCATCATTGAAAGGGACCCATTGATCTAGTGATCTGGTTTTTCCTACGAACAATCGATAAAATCGATGGCGCGTGGACATCTCAGCCTAAGCGAACGATTCGAACGTGAAATTGAGCTCCTCCGAGTTAGCGACGCTTTTCCTTATCAGCTGCGGTGTCGCAGCGGTATGTTTTGTCCAACCCGAGCGTAGAGTTACCCGTCCGTGGATAAAAGAGGGATTTGGTCACGCTCGACCAGGCAGCAACAGGTGCGGGAATGTCGCGCTGCAGTAGATTACACCGTGCGCTAATTGTGGCCGCCGCGGTCGTGTTTGCGCAAACAACATCGGTGGGTTAAAATCAGTTATACCGTTGAGTGGCGTTAGTTTGAACAAATCGACAGTGACTCATGGAACCTACTATGATTGTTGCTTTGATCCAAAGCATTTTTGTTCCATGATTCGATATTTCCACGTTTTACTGTAATTTTTATTGTGATACGGACAATTGAATGACATACAATATCAGTTGCGCAAACTGTTTTCCAGCGTCGCACTCTGTCGCGTACAAATGTTTGGACTTGGAACAGTTTTGTTTGCATTTTCTGAGTGGAATGCCATTCGGATGTTGATTACGATCGCTAGGAATTTCTGCATCGATTTTCAAAACAGTTGTTTCACCTTGAGACATTTCACTGATGGCGTAATCACACAGCAGGCGGTGAAATCTTGGTTCAGTTTCAATTATTATAACTATAAAGATGAAAACATTTCATAATTATTAAACCTGCGCGCAGAATAAAACTGCTGTGTTGATTTAAAAGCCTGAATCGCTTAAGTAATTTCTCGTCGATTCCTTGCATTGACATTTCTTTTCAACTGCGTACTGCGATCAGCTTCCCTGATCGATTTGTTGCAGGGATGTATGCATCAAGTAGGCCAATATGTTACTTTTCAGGAGCAAATCAGTCTTAAAAATGAAGTCTGTAGTAATACAGCGAAACCTCATGCATGAAACGATGTTCTATGACTCGATATCGACTCATGAAACCATACTTCAAACAAAATTTCATGGTTACTATGATGGTCCCCTCAAACAGCTTTCCGAAGCATTTCTTTTCCTTTACTCGATATTTCGACGCTCGTTCAAATCTACTCAAAAGAGAGTAACTTTGACTCACTTTTGAAGTTTCAAGTTAGCTGTCAAAAGTGAGTAACTTTATTTTATCAAAGTGAGTAACTTTTTACTCAACCATGAAAGAAAACGACCTTACTCACTTTTGAGTAAACACAAACATATTTGACTCACTTTGTAAACGTCAAAGACTTGTGAAAATTTCGCGCGCTCGAACTGACAAATCCTCCGTTGTGGTGAAATTTCTTCCGTCGCCGTGATGTCGGACTGTTTTCAAAAACAGTCGAGATAAAAGCCGAGCCGGCAGAGCGCTTCGGAAGTCCAACCGGCGAACTCCAGATTAGTGCTGCGAAGTCAATAATCCTGATATCAAGTGAAGCGAAGTCGGATTGAAAATGACCAAGGTTTTGATCAAATAACCGCAAAAAAAATATAAACTGTAAGTTTTACCGTCGTTCTTTTTATTGGACTAATTATCAATTCTTTACAGTCTAACTGGGAAGGCTACTGGATCGGTCAAACTACATCCTCCATGACTTTCATCAATGCCCCAGATATTTATAACATCCGGGGATCCATTCCAGAGCAGCGAAAATTTCAACACAAATATCACAGTTTTTTTTACTTGTTATCATGTATTATTATTATGTACATAGATAATGAATAAATGTTATGCTCTTTGTATATTTCTTCTGATTTTATTAATAACATAATACATTTATTTTCAAAATTATTATTTCCTGAAGTGAGTGACATCTACTCACTTTCGCAAATTTCAGATTAAACGAAGTGAGTAAGTGTTACTCCCATATTGACATTTGACTATTTTACTCTAAAGTGAGTAACGATGGTATTACTTACTTTTGAGCAGTTCCACTTTGTTCCGAAGTGAGTCGAAATCTACTCAATTTTGAGTAGATCTGAACGAGCGTGTAGGACACGACGTGACAGCTCAACTAAGACTGCCTTGTTGTTTTTCAGTCGATAAGCTTGACGATACGAAATCCAGTGCTGCCAGTATTCTTTTTAAACAAATCTTGTGAACAAATTTGGATATCAAGACTCATAATTTGGTTGTTTCTTACACGCTTTATTCGTTTAGTGCAATTGAGTGTGTTATCTTTTTTAAAATTCAGTTTTATATTCAAAACAGGCGATTTTTTAGAGAAAATTGACATAATTTCCATTGTTTTGCTTTCACTTCAGTATTTTTTTATTTATTTTAGTATTGTAAGATTACATGTGGTACACATAACATCGAATATAAACAGATTTGAAACCACAAGACTTTGTGAAAAATTTCCAAACTTTTGATGAAAACTATAATTTATGAACTAGCAACACGTTCGGGCTAGAAACAAAGTGCCCTGTTGCAATCCAACTCAACGATGTGAAAGTAGGCCTTTGCCAAAACGACCAATGAGAAGTGGTCTTTTTTGACAGGCAATCGGTTTCATTTTTGTACTTTGACCTGACACGTCTTGTGTTATGATATTTCGATGGTTCCTTCAGATATCGAGGTTTGAGTGTAACCTGTTCTATTCCCATTGAATTAATCCATTTATTTGTTTGGTTGATCAATTGCTCAATTCAGATAAAAAAGGTGATCAATTGAATTCTGAACAACTATAACTTAGGAAGAACAGAAATCATAAATTTTTTGTAGTTTCTAGATAATATTTTCTAGTTTCAAGATTCCAGTTTCTAGAGACGGGGTTGGTAGTCTAATGGTTATCGCTTTTGCTTCCTAAACAGGAAATCGTGGGTTCAATCCCAGGCCCATCCCTCTCTCATATTTGTAACATTCTCTCTTCATGGGCGTAGCCAGGATTTCCATCAGAGGGGGCGAGCGACCTCAAAAACATATTCACGAAGGCCATGTTTTTGCAAGAAAAGTTAAACTTTGAAGGTCATCCCCATTCTTTCACAGTCGGCAAAGTGGAATTGGAAACGTGTCTTGGTTCAATTTGTTGTCTGACTATAGGTCCATTAAAAAATCCGGATTGGAAAATGCCCAAAGATGCGATGGGTAATAGTCCCATCGAATTGCAGTCAAGCCACGGAAAATAAGGATTTAATAAAGTTCATCTAAGAATTCCCAAAAATAGATTTCAAATGCATTTCTTATAGGAGGCTCCCAAATTTCTCCATGCATCTCGCAAGTATTCCTTCAAGGAATAATTTGTAGTTTGTAGTTTTCAAGAAGTTTTTACAGAAACTCCTCAAAGTAATTCATCCAATTGATACAGAAAGCAAGTTCCGCATCAAAACTCATTGAGAGATTCCTCCATGAACCATTCCAATCATTTTTTTTTTTTTTGAATAGCACCTAATATTGTTTTAAACATTTATTCTAGGAAATTGTCAATATATTTCAAGAATCGATTCCAGATTTTCCAAGGAACTCTTTCAAATTTTGTTTACCATTTTTCTTGGGATACACTCAAGATGTTTTCCAAAACATTACTCATGGTTATTTTGTTGAGGCTCTGACAAAAAATTCCATGAATTCCATAAAGAAATCTTTCACCGAGTTCTTTCCTGATGAATTTCTCTAGAGATTCTTAATGAAGCTGATACAAGGAATTTATCATAATGTTTTTTCAGAGATATCTTTGATTTAGTTTTTATCATTTTTTAGTTTTCTAGATCGCAACGAATTTTTAACATGTTTTTATCATATAAGAATTTATTCAAAAACTTCTCTGAAATTTATAAAAAAATCTTCAGAAGCTTTTCTTAAAACTTCTCAAAAGATTATTTGAAAGAATCCCTCTAGGAGCTTCTTATGACGTTCCTTCTATAAATACTCTAGAAATTCTTCCAGGAACTCCTCCAAGGTTGCACGAACTTTTTGAAGTCAATGTTCTGCTAAAAGCAAGCCTACGAATTCTGGGGAGTTTGGTGTCTTGAGAGGCATTGATGGATAAATGATAGTAAACCCTGAAGGAAGCATAAGATGAAACAATTTCTAATGCATCTGTGGAGTGATTCCTGTTTGAACATTTGGAGAAATCCTGAGAAAAATTATTAGATTTTTTTTAGGGAAACTACAGAATTAATTCTTGGTCGAATCAATTCTTAAATTATTTGTCCAACGGGACTCTTGAAAGATTCCGAAATCTCATTAGGAATTATCGAAGAAGTTTTGAGAGAACTGTAGGATTCCAAAAAACTACCTAAAGAACTTTCTGCAAGATAATGCTTGAAAATATATACAGCAGAAATTCCTACACAAATTACAACTGTACTTCTTCAAGGCTCAACAGGTATTTCTGGAGAAATTTCTACTATTGTATCCAAATTATTTAAAATAAATTACCTTGAATTGGACATTTCTAGAAAAAACCTTTGAAAGAGTTATTGGATAAGTTCTAAGAAGCATTCCAGAACAAATTTTTGAGTATAAGGTCGAATTTCATCAAGGATATATAAAAAAAATTGAAATATTGGAACTTTTTGAGGAATTCTTGAAGAAGTTTATGTAGTTATTGATAAATCTCAAGCAATTTGGAATATCTTTTTTTTTAAAAAAACACCAACACGTTAACGTTTCCAGTGGACGGCTATGTCCTTTGAAGGAAGCACCACACTAGACCACGGACTAGCACGCAACGCCCAGTGACACGGTCGTAAAACGTTCCTGATGAAAAGTTTTCCAGATTGAAGCGAGAATCGAACCTACACCGATCGGTGCGACTAACACTAACCGCATGACCAAGAAGCCCACATTTACTAAGGAATAAATAAAAAAAAATCTTAAGTGATTCCTATAAATATATAATTTCTAAAGAGGAATTTCGGGTTTATCTTCTGACCAAGTTTGAGAAGAAAAGCATGAAAAATTTCTTAAAAATAGGCAGAAGAATTATTTAAGCGCATTATTGGAGGAATCCCTATAAAGAAATATTCTTGAAACTAATAATGTTTTGAAAAAAAGTTCTGGTAGCACTACAAAGATACATTCCCAAACAAAAACCTTGAGTTATTGCTAAAGACGCATTGAGAATATTCGAGGTAATACGAGAAACGGTTTCTGGAATAACCTTGGAGTGATCATTTATGAAATCTTTGAAGAATCTAAAGAAAAACATCTAGAAAAATCTAAGGAGGATTTTCTTAGGAATATGTGGAGCTATCTCTTATCCAACTTTTTGACAAATTCTTTGATGAGTTTCTAATTTCTAGTTTGCTATTTTTTGGTTTCTAGTTTCTAGTTTCAAGATTCAAGTTTCTAGTTTCTACTCTTTGGTTTCTGGTTCTAGATTCCAGTTTCTAGTTTATAGTTTCTAGGTTCTAGTTTATAGTTGCTAGTCACTAGTTTCCCGTTTCTAGTTTCTAGTTACTAGTTTCTGGTTTCTAGTTTCTAGTTTCTAATTGCTAGTTTCTAGTTGCTAGTTCCTAGATCCATGGTTCTAGTTTATCGTTTCTAGTCATAAGTTACTAATTTCAAGTTTCTAATTTCAACTTTCTAGCTTCCAGTTCCTAGTATGCAGTTTTTGGTTTCCAGTTTCTGATTACAAGTTTCTAGTTTCTAGTTTCTAGATTCTAGATTCTATATTCGATATTCTAGTTTCTAGTTACTAGTTTCTAGTTTCTAGTTACTAGCTTCTGGTTTCTAGTTTCTTGTTTCTAGTTTCTAGTTTCTAATTGCTAGTTTCTAGTTGCTAGTTCCTAGATCCATGGTTCTAGTTTATCGTTTCTAGTCACAAGTTACTAATTTCAAGTTTCTAATTTCAACTTTCTAGCTTCCAGGTCCTAGTTTGCAGTTTTTGGTTTCCAGTTTCTGGTTACAAGTTTCTAGTTTCTAGATTCTAGATTCTATATTCGATATTCTAGTTTCTAGTTACTAGTTTCTAGTTTCTAGTTACTAGCTTCTGGTTTCTAGTTTCTTGTTTCTAGTTTCTAGTTTCTAATTGCTAGTTTCTAGTTGCTAGTTCCTAGATCCATGGTTCTAGTTTATCGTTTCTAGTCACAAGTTACTAATTTCAAGTTTCTAATTTCAAGTTTCTAATTTCAACTTTCTAGCTTCCAGGTCCTAGTTTGCAGTTTTTGGTTTCCAGTTTCTGGTTACAAGTTTCTAGTTTCTAGATTCTAGATTCTAGTTTCTAGATTCTAGATTCTAGATTCTAGATTCTAGATTCTAGATTCTAGATTCTAGATTCTAGATTCTAGATTCTAGATTCTAGATTCTAGATTCTAGATTCTAGATTCTAGATTCTAGATTCTAGATTCTAGATTCTAGATTCTAGATTCTAGATTCTAGATTCTAGATTCTAGATTCTAGATTCTAGATTCTAGATTCTAGATTCTATATTCTATATTCTATATTCTAGTTTCTAGTTACTAGTTTCTAGTCTCAAGTTGCATGTTCCAAATTTCTAGTTACTGATTTCTAGTTCCTACTCTCTAGTTTCTAGTTTCTAATTTCTAATTTCCAATTATTAATTTCTAATTTACATTTTCTAGTTTTAAAGTTCTAGTTTGTAGTTTCTAGTTTCTGGTTTATAGTTTCAAGTTTCATTTTATGTTTCTGAGGAGCAGTCGTCAGTTTTTTTTATCCTCTCGGGTCAACAAACTATGAATGGTTCGTCACTGTGAGTGTCGACATAAACTCTGATTCATGAATTATTCATGTTTAACATTTCTTATTCAAAACACCCCTTTCTTTTTATCTTTATTTTTGTAATTAAAAAAAACTTTGAATGGTTCGACACTACAAGTGTAGACTTGCGAAAGGTTCACTTTATTCAACAAACTTTGGGTGGTTCGCCACTGTAAGTGTCGGCTTAAGAAGAAGAGTGTTCTATGATGTTCCAGACAATCGAGTTTTTTGTTTCTTTTCAAATAAGTAAAATATAATAACACATGCTTTCGTCCTGACAGCTGTAGGGATATTACATTTAGGTATTTGTTCAACAAACTTTGAATGGTTCGTCACCTCAAGTGTCGGCATAATTTTCCTCTTCATAGAAATTGTTCATTTCAAATGAAAATATTATATTTACATATAAGCATGTTTATATCTCACAAATAAGTATTTATCATGGTCTAATCGCTTATCAAAATGAATCCTGTGACCCAACGATCCTCCCCATTAACAAACATCCCTCCCAGTAACTTTTGTGGAGATGCAGAGGCAAACACGGTTTCCAAATAGCAAAGGTTACACACTAACATTCCTTCCCCCAATCCCACCGGATTGCAAGGACGTGGCCGGCGCCGTTATTGACCCTGTTTAAATAGAGGCACTGAATTATGCCCGCAGAAGAAGATTATGGTCAATCCCAGCCGAACTTCTAGTTGATTCTTTGTGCATTTTCACAGATTTCGGTCAATCACGGAATAGCAACCATTGATATGTGTAGTCAGTCTAAGCTAAGCTAAGCTAAGCGTAAAAATGGCTGGTGCATTTGACGTTTCGAGACAGCGGAATCAGAGCTGCATATGACGTCGATATTTTTCCTCTTCGCGAGTCTATCTCAGTTATTTACCATTGGCGTAGGTGTTATATTCCACAGGCACGATAAACAATCCCCAAAACATCGGATAACAATACTGTCATCCAGGCTTGGAGCTTGTTTAGATTAGTTTTAGCGTGCACTATAATCCCCTGATTTATTCAGACCTGTAGCAGAAGATGGTAAACTGATTCTCATGATGTGTTGCGGATCATGATTGTTACAGAGAGCGATAAGTGAAAGATACTCTCAATTTTCTTAAAATTCAATCCCAGTCCAAAGCTCCATTGGACAGCTGCAATGCACGACTTCAAATGAAGGCCTCAATAAGGTCCAATTGAAATCCACAATCCAAAGTTCCAATCGAAAGCTAACTTAAACCTTAAATTGAAGGGTGAAGTTCAGAGTTTGGTAACAATCGAAGACTCCAATCCAAAGTTATAGTTTGAATTTTCAATTGTAGGCTGCAATTCAAAGCTACAATGGAAAAGCTGGAATGTAGGTACAGTTTCAATTGAATTCTGTAATCAAAAGCTACAAACCAAATCTTCATTTAAAATTTAAGGCTGTAGTTCAAAGCTTCAATCTAAAGCTTCAACTTGACCCGCAAGCTTCATCGAAAGTTAATAATTAAAACTTCAATTGAAGGCCGCGTTTGGCTTTTATTGAACAGCTATGATCTAAAGCTCCAATTTAAGACTGGAAATTCAAAACTTCAAACTAAAGAACCAATTAAAACTTCGATTGAATTTTGCAATTCGATTATCTAATAGAAAGCTCCAAACTGTAAGCTCAAAGCTGTAATAGGGTCCTAAAATATTTAATGAAATCTTTTATTCAATAATACGAAAAAGCATGTTACTGCAACTACTTTAGCAATTTTTCCCGCTCAAATATCGGTTATATCATATATAAACTTCAATTGAAAAATTGGGTCCATAAATGAACCATGACACTTTTGATCATGTTTGACGTTCGTTTAGTCGACAAAAACACCACAGGGGTTTTAGTTTTGGCACTGGGGTTGTTCCTATCTGACATTTCGGAAGGCACACGGAAAACAAAATACACCCAAAAATTTGAGTTTAAGCCAAGAGGTGCGACAAAATCTAAAATAATATAAAAACAATATTTTTTGACTCAAACAAACGAAAAACATAAAAAAAAAAATGAGCTAACATGTATTTTTGGCCTAAACTAAAGCGTTTGGCACTAAAATTGGGACAGGGCTTTAGAACCCTATTCAAATCTCCAATCCTGATATCCAAGACTACACGGAGAAAACGGAAAACCCATATTTGAGTATTTTTTAACTTACTTTTGAGTTATTTTTCTCTCCCCATTTCATTCGCTCCTTCTATTGTTGTCAGAGAGCGAAGAGCAAAACAACCCAAAAATCGAACCTTAGTGCGTTACCTCAAATTTGAGTAAGTGGCACAGTACTGGAAGTTGAGTTATTTGATCTGCCGGTTGAGTGAAAAGAACTTAGCCAGTAGGTATTTGTTCGCACGGCTGCAAATGAAAACAACTTCTACCCCGTCAACCCAAAATTAGGTTAACGCACGAACCCCCGGAATTGAGTGGAATAAACTCATTTTTGAGTACTTCATTTTCTCCGTGTATAATTTAAAGCAACTTAAGGCGAAGAAGGCCGTCATTGAAATTTGTACGCGTCGTTGATGATTGTTACTAATTCATCTCACGATTTCGAATCAAAGAAAATCAGTTGATTTTGCACTGACACAGCTGGAGAAGTATCAGCATACTTTATGCATGTTAGCGCGTACAGTGATACATTTTCAAGTCAATATAAACTATCAAGACTGATTTTTATCACTTTGAAATGCAAGCTGAAAAGTCATCATTGTTGCCAAAACGAATGACGGGCTACTTAGCCTTAAATCTGCAATTCAATGATACAATTCAGTTCAATTTCTTTAGAAGCTAAAATCTACAGCTTCAATCTATAGCTCGAAATTGCACCTACAGTTCAAAACAACAATTTAAAACTTCAAACCAATATTTTGATTGAAGTCATATATAAGTTTGAATCGAAAGCTACAAACCTGGGAGGGAGAAACCAATACAAAATTTCTCTACGTCACAGTGAGCCGAGATTTTGCTGTCACGAACTGTCACTGTGAGCCCAGATCTGAAACAATGGACAAACATGATAAAAGCGCGTAATTAGCCAAAGCAAATTTTTGCATTTCATCAAAAGTAGCAAAAATAGAATTCAAAAGTAACGTCACGAGAGCACCGTTTATTCTAATTGAATGTAACGTACTGGAATGAGGCTCTTTTTACTGTTTTCAATAAAACTGAAAATAGGGTCCTAAAGCCCTGTCCCAATTTTAGTGCCAAACGCTTTAGTTTAGGCCAAAAGCACATGTTTACTCAATTTTTCAATGTTTTTCGTTGCGTTGCGTTGCGTTGCGTGGTGAGCGAGTAATGGCGCTCAAACCAAAGCTTCTTAGCTAGGACACAAGGTGGAAATACCTGTGGCTCATCCCTGGAAGACGAACACGCATGGAGTGACTTTAACTTTCTTAGCAACGTCACTCCCAACGATGATGAAAACATTTCATTCACACTTACACTCAATTACAAAAAGTATACTAAACTACACATACACTAAGTTTCAATCCGGTCGCATCACTCGCTTATAGTGAATCCTAGACCATTTCCCTTCCCATCATCCAACTCCTTGACATCTATGAGGGCGTCGGTGAGTCGCTGGCCTCTCTTCAAGTAGGTGTCATATCATCATATTCCTTTCCTTTCCTCGTAACGGAAAAGATGGGCGTGGCCGGCAATGGAAAGTATCATGTCTTTGCATCTCTGACTTCCGATTGGATAACTTTTTGATCCAAAATAGTTGCGTTTGCGTTGCGTTGCGTGGTAACGGAGTATTTCGTAGATTGCATACTGAAAACTGTCATGTTAGAAACTTTATAACACTTATTCCAATTGCTCATGGAAAACTATTTTGGATCAAATAGTTATGCAATCGGAAGTCAGAGATGCAAAGACATTATAATTTCCATTGCCGGCCACGCCCATCTTTTCCGTTACGAGGAAAGGAAAGGAAAATGATGATATGACATCTACTGGAAGAGAAGCCAGCGACTCACCGACGCCCTCATAGATGTCAAGGAGTTGGAGGATGGGAAAGGATTACCTATTAAGTCTAGGATTCACTATAAGCGAGTAACACGACCGGATAGAAATTTAGAGTATGTGTAGATTAGTATACTTTTTGTAATTGAGTGCAAGTGTGAATGTAATGATTTCATCATCGTTGGGAGTGACGTTGCTAAGAAAGTTAAAGTCACTCCATGCGAGTTCATCTTCCAGGGATGAACCACAGGTATTTCTACCTTGTGCCCTAGCTAAGAATCTTTGGTTTGAGCGCCATTACTCGCTCTCTGAAACGAGAAGATAAAATGACCCAACCCCATGCTACAGAAATAGTCCAGAATTAATAATAGCGGTTAAATCAGAACAAACTCACCAAATCCATCCATTTATCGAAACGCCGAATTACACGTTTCCTCAAAAAATTTAATATTAATCTGTTGGGAATTTGAATCGACATCCTCTGAATGCTTTTATATCTGAATTTGGTTTGATCCAATTTCTGCGTAGCACAAAAACTGATCATCGAAGGCGGCTTTCATACTTAACACAGGTTTTCAAAACTTATTATCAGAAAGCATAAAATTAAAAATGATGAAAATCTCACAACCGTATGCTTTTTTATCTAATTTTGTCAAAGTCGCACTTATTCCAAACGAAAAAAAAACTATCTGGGTGGCGTAACACTAACGGAATCATGCAAAAATCTAGCACGCCACAATCCATCTTTAAAATCTTTGCAAATAATACTTAAATCACTGCACCATCAGCCAGTTTTATTGCAGCTGTTTAGCATTGTACAAAGCACTACAACCCGGATTACGTTGCACTTGCTAATATCGGCGGATTCGGGAACAACGAGAGCACAAAACATTTTGAAGGTGGCATAGCGCCATCAGCCGAATCTATTTTTCACCGTCCGAAACGCGGAACCGGAGTAAACGTGACGGAAAATTCAAAACGCAGCCGCCCGCGCGCACCGCTTGCTGCGATCCGCTCAATTTTTCAATGTTTTTCGTTTGTTTAAGTCCAAAAAACATGTTTTTATGTTTATTTAGATTTTGTCACACCCCTTGCCTTAAACTCAAATTTTGGGTGTATTTTGTTTTCCGTGTCCCTGACGAAATGTCAGATATAGGAACAACCCCGGTGTTGAAACTAAAAGTCCTGTGGTGTTTTTGTCGATTAAGCGAATGTCAAACATAATCAAAAGTGTCAATGTTCATTTATGAACCCAAATTTTAAATTAAAGTTTAAATATGATATAACCGATATTTGAGCGGGAATAATTACTAAAGTCGTTACAGTAACATGCTCTTTCGTATTATTAAATAAAAACAAGATTTCATTAAACATTTTAGGACCCTATTAAACGCATATAAAACTGTGGCCCTTTTTCAATGTATGTCCAGAAAGATCGAAGGTACACAACAAATGAAACCTAGCGATTTTCACCAAGCCTGCCTTGATTGTCGTTGCCAAACTGGAGTTATCTTGCAGTTTGGAAAAAAAAATTGTATCAAATTTCGTGTGTACACGGAGAAATATTTTTACCTAATTTTTGAGTTTACTTTACCCAAAATTAAGTATATCGATTATAGTTTCAACCCAAAATCTCTCGGTTTTCTCTTTCTCCCACACGAATGTTGTCAAAAATAGAGAGAGCTGCATCTACCCAATGGGGGTACTTTGGCCCAATAAGCCAAATTTGGGTAAATGCAACTTTTCTTATGTTTGGGTTGAAAGAACTCAATTTTGCGTTAAATCAACCCAAAATTGAGTATATTTTTCTAATGGAATTAAAGCCAAACTACCTAGTGGGGACCTTGGAAATTTAGCCAAAAGTGAGTTATTGGGCTCAACTACGGAAATGCGTTGAAACAACCCAAAATTGAGTTGAATTCCGTCTCCGTGTAGTATCTGTGCCTCCCGTGCCTCCCTCCCAGCTACAAACCTCCATTAATAAGCTACAATCTAAAGCTCCAATTGTGAAGGATAACATAATGACAGTTCACTTTTAACCATAACTTGGAGTGGTTTCGGTTCATCGTGCACAGTTTGTTTACGAATTTCAAACGAGAACTTGATGCCCTTGATGCGACGACTTAAAACAAGGTCGTCTCTACGAACATAGTGCAGTTTGTCAATTTCATGTTGTCTGGATTATGTGTTTATAATTTTCAAATATTTTTTAAAGTAGTTCCGGGGCTCAAAACTTATTAAAAATTTGTTTTTTGAGACACTCTGAATGACAAATCTGAAAATAAATAAATCTCAACACCCTTTAAAAACCCAATTAAGAGCTATCTACAATTCAAATCCAATCCAAAGCACTAATGCAAAATTGCAATACAAAGCTAACCAGAGTTCAACAGACACGTCAAATCTTATGCTCCAACTTAAAGGTCTAATCTTTAAATTCAAATCAAAGCTCAACCCGATACCGATCAAGTTCACGATCACAGATGATCGAACATACAAAAATCGCCACCGAACACTTTCACTTATCATTTGCACGCCGGGTATCGGGTCTAAATATTGGTACTTTTCTCCAATCGACGCCAATTACCACAAACGCGACACAGAAAGAAAAAAAGGCACTTTTCGAAATCGATTTGTGCGAAAATAAAAGTGCGAAGTAAATCGGAGCAGGCTGCGGCTGAAGGTGGAAAGAAGAAGTCATCGAAAACGAAAGGTGCCGAATAATCAATTTCTTGGGGGGTTTTATTAGGCGCACTTGAGGTGTTAATCATCTTGGCCGCTGGTCGATGGTCTTCCACGCGAAAATATTTACCGGTTAACTCGAATGATTTACGAGAAAAAAATTGAAAAGGTTTTTTTTACGATCGTCTAATTGCTAGCATACCGAGAAGGCGATGAAGTGCAATGCACTTCAAACGACTTCCCAATCAATCCTTGCTGCTTGAAGAATGCCTTTTTCTTGCTTCGAAAAATACCAATCGCAAATGTGCCATTTTTTTCCTAGCTTATCGCCAAACCGATCATGTAACCCCCTCGTTTCGACTGTTCGATGCCATAGTTCCTTGGGTAGGAACATTTTTTGCCGTATACGTGTTTCAACTCCCGCAAACAAAGCCTACTGTGTGTGGTACCTACTGGTTGTTCAATGCTCGGTTGGTTGTCATTAGTCAAAACACGTGAAGGAATGTGGCCTGCTGTGATGGTGTTGCTCTCGTAAAAAATAAAACAGCACAACTCGATCAGTACTTGAAAACTACTCAACAGCGTTGCCAAGTGCAATGCAATGATAAATTTTTGTGAACATTTCGATTTCGAGCAAATGACATTAGTGTTGTCTCTTTAAAATATGATAATATTTATTGCAGATTGTTTGACTGTACAATCCCTTACAAAAGTTCTTTAATCATGTAACTCAAATCTACGAAACCAATGCTCTGAAGATCTGGCATCACTGCTACTCATTCGCGCTATCCCATTACGATATTAACAACTGGTACAGAATCGAACTCGAACTTCGCTACTGTAGAGCCTATTGACGGCTTTTGGCGAGACGGTACTTCTGAAAAAATAAAACCGAGAATGCCGTTCACGTCAAAGTGGTGCCTGTCCGCGTCCGTCAAGGAGAGCCAGTTCACTTTTTTTCTATGCTGCTCTGCGATTAACTTTCGATCCGATTCGGATCGACGCAGATTGACATGTTTATGCTGCGCAGTTTGGAACCATAAATGTGCACAGTGCCTGCTATGATTGCGCAGACCCACCCCTTGCCAAGCGAAGGTTTGCGGCGGCCTACTTGGATTTTACGATCAATTCATTCGGCAGAAATTTTACGCAACAGGTTTATTGATCGATCTTTTGATTATGACGACGATTGCTACTGCACAAATTTGACACGCTCCTACTAACCTCGATTTTGATTTCCTTCTCTGATTGCAGGGTTCCGACCCGAGGGCTGCGACCTGTCGGGGCAAACTGCAGAGTCGCCGGTGTAAGCTGAACCAGGAAATCAACAAAGAGCTCCGGTTGCGGGCCGGAGCCGAGAACCTGTTCAAGGCGACCACCAACAAGAAGCTGAAGGATACGGTGGCGCTGGAGCTGAGCTTCGTCAACTCGAACCTGCAGCTGCTGAAGGAGCAGCTGTCGGAGCTGAACTCGTCGATGGAGATCTACCAGAGCGAGGGGTGAGTTTCGGAATGTAGATGTCCTAGTAACTATCGTAAGGCCTTGTGTCTCATCTTGTGTTACCGAATGTCTCAAATGTCTTGTAACTTGTAGGACAAGTTCTCAAAGCTTGTGAGGCAAGTCCTCAGGACTTTAGGGACAAGACCTCAGGATTTGAAGAAAACAAGTCCTCAGGACTTGAGGAACAAATCCTCAGGACTTGAGGAACAAGTCCTCAGGAATTGAGGAACAAGTCCTCAAGACTTGAGGAGCAAGCCCTCAGGACTTGAGGAACAAGTCCTCAGGACTTGATGAACAAGTCCTCAGGACTTGAGGAACAAGTCCTCAGGACTTGAGAGGCCATGCCTCGGGATTTAAGAAGCCAGTCCTCAGGACTTGAGAGACAAGTCCTCCAAATTTGAGGAACAAGCCCTCAGGGCAAGAGACAAGTCCTCAAGACTTAGGGGACAAGTCCTCAGAATTTGAGAAACAAGTCCTCAGGACTTGAAGGACAAGACCTTAGGACTTGAAGAACAAGTCCTCAGAACTTGAAGAACAAGTCCTCAGGACTTGAGAGGCCAGTCCTCTGCACTTGAGAGGCCAGTCCTCTGGACTTGAGGGACAAGTCTTCAGGACTTGAGGGACAAGTCATCAAGACTTGAGGGACAAGTTCTCAGGACTTGAGGGACAAGTCATTAGGACTTGAGAGACAAGTCATCAGGACTTGAGGAACAAGACCTCAGGACTTGAGGGACAAGACCTCAGGACTTGAGGGACAAGACCTCAGGACTTGAAAAACAAGTCCTCAGGACTTGAAGAACAAGTCTTCAGGACTTGAGAGATCAGTCCTCAGGACTTGAGGGTCAAGCCCTCAGGACTTGAGGGTCAAGCCCTCAGGACTTGAGGGTCAAGCCCTAAGACTTGAGGGACAAGTCCTCAGGACTTGAAGAACAAGTCCTCAGGACTTGAGAGACAAGCCCTCAGGACTTGAGGGCAAGCCCTCAGAACTTGAAGAACAAGCCATCAGGACTTGAGGAACAAGTTCTCAGGACTTGAGATACCAGTCCTCAGAACTTGAGAGGTCGATCCTCAGGATTTGAGAGACAAACCCTCAAGACTTGAGTGACAAGTTCTCAATACTTGATGGGCAAGTCATCAGGACTTGGAATGCCAGTCCTCAGGACTTGAGAGGCCATTCCTATGGACTTGAAGATCAAGTCCTCAGGACTTGAGAGACAAGACCTCAGGACTTGATGGCAAGACCTCAGGACTTGAAGAACAAGCCATCAGGACTTGAGGAACAAGTTCTCAGGACTTGAGGGACAAGTCCTCAGGACTTGAAGGACAAGTTCTCAGGACTTGAGAGGCCAGTCCTCTGGACTTGAAGAACAAGTCCTCAGGACTTGAGCGCAAGACTTCAGGACTTGAAGAACAAGCCCTCAGGACTTGAGAGACAAGTTCTCAGGACTTGGAATGCCAGTCCTCAGGACTTGAGAGGCCGGTCCTCAGGACTTCAGAGGCAAATCCTCAGGACTTGAGGGACAAGTCCTCAAAACTTGAGAAACATGCCCTCAGGACTTAAGGTACAAGTCTTCAGGACTTGAGGGACAAGTCCTCAAAACTTGAAGGACAAGTTCTTAGGACTTGAGGGACAAGTCCTCTGGACAAGAGAGACAAGCCCTCAGGACTTGAGGGCAAGACCTCAGGACTTGAAGAACAAGCCATCAGGACTTGAGAGGCCATTCCTCGGGATTTAAGAAGCCAGTCCTCAGGACTTGAGAGACAAATCCTCCAAATTTGAGGAACAAGCCCTCAGGGCTAGAGACAAGTCCTCAAGACTTAAGGGACAAGCCCTCAAAACTTGAGGGACAATTCCTTAGAATTTGAGAAACAAGTCCTCAAGACTTGAAGGACAAGACCTCAGGACTTGAAGAACAAGTCCTCAGAACTTGAAGAACAAGTCCTCAGGACTTGAGAGGCCAGTCCTCAGGACTTGAGAGGCCAGTCCTCTGGACTTGAGGGACAAATCTTCAGGACTTGAGGGACAAGTCATCAGGACTTGAGGCACAAGTTCTCAGGACTTGAGAGACAAGTCTTCAAGGCTTGAAAGACAAGACCTCAGGACTTGAGGGACAAGACCTCAGGACTTGAGGGACAAGACGTCAGGACTGGAAAAACAAGTCCTCAGGACTTGAAGAACAAGTCCTCAGGACTTGAGAGATCAGTCCTCAGGACTTGAGAGACAAGCCCTCAGGACTTGAGGGACAGGTCATCAGGACTTGAGGCACAAGTTCTCAGGACTTGAGAGGCCATTCCTCAGGATTTAAGAAGCCAGTCCTCAGGACTTGAGAGACAAGTCCTCCAAATCTGAGGAACAAGCCCTCAGGGCTAGAGACAAGTCCTCAAGACTTAGGGGACAAGTCCTCAAAACTTGAGGGACAAGTTCTCAGAATTTAAGAAACAAGTCCTCAGGACTTGAGAGGCCAGTCCTCAGGACTTGAGAGGCCAGTCCTCTGGACTTGAGGGACAAGTCATCAGGGCTTGAGGGACAAGTCATCAGGACTTGAGGGACAAGTCATCAGGACTTGAGGCACAAGTTCTCAGGACTTGAGGGAAACTGTCAAAACATCAAGTACAAGTCCTCATGGCTTGAGGAACAAGTCCTCAGAACTTGAGGGACAAGTCCTCAGGACTTGAGGCACAAGTCCTCAGGACTTGAGGGACAAGTCCTCAGAACTTGATGGACAAGACCTTAGGACTTGAAGAACAATTCCTCAGGATTTGAGGGACAAGTACTTAGGACTTCAGGGACAAGTCCTCAGGACTTGAGAGACAAGCCCTCAGGACTTGAAGAACTAGCCCTCAGGACTTTAGGAATAAGTTCTCAGGACTTGAGAGGCCAGTCCTCAGGACTTGAGAAGCTGATCCTCAGGACATGAGAGGCCAGTCCTCAGGACTTGAGAGACAAGTCCCCAGGACTTGAGGGAAGCTCTCAAAACTTGAGGGACCAGCCCTCAGGACTTGAAGGACAAGCCATCAGGACTAGAGGGACAAGTCATCAAGACTTGAAAGACAGGTCCTCTGGACTTGAGGAACAAGTTCTCAGGACTTGAGGTGCCAGTCCTCAGGACTTGGGAGACAATTCCTTAGGACTTGAGGGACAAGTCCTCAGGACTTGAGAGGCCAGTCCTCAGGAGTTCAGAGGCCGGTCCTCAGGAATTGAGGGTCAAGTCCTCAGGACTTTAGGAACAAGTCTTCAGGGCTTGAGGGACAAGTCCTCAGATGAGTTTTCAAGATTTGATAAAAAAAAATCCTCAGGACTTAAGAGACAAATCCGCAGAAATTGATTCAATGCGAAAGCTCATTATTCCCCGTTCAATCATCGAATTGTTCTGCTCAATTATTCAGGAAACGTGTCGAATGATAATCAAAAACATCGTAACGATCCCTGATTAATGCCATTCTAGCAGCGTCATTTCCCTTCCAACGTCTGGACATCCATCATCGCACCTGCAAATCGCTGTTTATCGTTGAAGGAAATTAATCTTCAATAAAATTAGCATGCTCATTCC
The DNA here is from genome assembly GCF_002204515.2 of Aedes aegypti. Taxonomy (NCBI): domain Eukaryota; kingdom Metazoa; phylum Arthropoda; class Insecta; order Diptera; family Culicidae; genus Aedes; species Aedes aegypti. The sequence goes on from NC_035107.1 coordinate 15,609,166, forward strand.
CTGTAGATGAGATCATCCCTGTTCGCTCAACTCAACGGCAACAGGTTCCTTGTTCAACACAGAATAACAACCGAAAAAAAAATACACAAACTCGTAAATTTGCGCGTGATTACTTGTACCTGAACAAACAAAACACGCTGCCCGGGAAGATTCCTCGCCGCCATGACGATGCGCAATTCTTATTAATCCTGACAGCGAATCATGTTTTATCCTCCTCGGCGAATCTACAACCCTTTCAAGGTGAACAGCTCATTCAACGCCTGCTTGGAGGCTTTCCTCTCTCCCCGGTGGATTCTCGTCATCGCGCACGGCCTACTTGTATCTTACCTTGTCTTCGATTGTCACTACTTCAAACCGAATCCAAGTATGCGCCGAAAAATCTTAAGGAAAAAAAACGGCACAATAAGTCCCCTCGACCTCTAAGATATAGCCCGGTGCAGCTCCGCGAGACGTGCGAGTGTTGTCCGAATAATCCAACGTCACGCTGTCTGTTTCTGTAGGTTTCTTCGCCTCCATTTCGGTGTGTTTATCGAATTGACGGCCGTCCGCCATCCGCAGTGTAATCAATCAATCAATGGACATTCAGAAAAAAAGAGGCTTGTAGGTTCCGAATTGCTTGAATTACTCTGTCCACACCCATCATCCATCTGCATCGGATCCGAGTTGGAAGTGGAATTCTTGTTGAAACGTTTCCCCCGCCTCATTCAACCGTTAAATTTGCGTTCATTGTCCATGGGCGTAGTAAGGATTTTCATTACAAGAGGGCTGTGGAAATTATTCTAGAGATTCTGTATGAAATGCATCCAAGAATTTCTCCAAAAGTTCCTCTGAGAAAACTCTCAAATAATTATTTTAGAATTTTCACTAGAAATCATTCCGAACATACCTTCTGAGATTCTTTAAAAGTACTCGAGTACTCATCTGAGAACTCTTTAAAAGTACTCAAGGGATAATCTGTAGTAAAATTTCAAAAAAAAAAAAAAAAACACTAGGCTTCAACCCAGGCGAAATGACATTTAGTGTAGAAATTCACAGCAAAACGAAAAAGAGAGGCAGATAGGAAAATAGTCAATAATGCATACACTTTAGTAATCGTGACTATTTTTTTTTCTGAGTGTAGAAGTCTACGTGTAGGCCAAACTTCAAACTAAAATCCATCATGGCCGAAAGAGTTTCGCGCGTATTCACAAAAAAAAATGATAAATATGCTTTTCATGGATTTGTACTACTAGAAACGTCTGTTTGTCTGTATTTATAGTATAATCTGAAGAGTTATGTCTGAAAAGAAGAGATTCCTAAAAAATCAAATTATCTGTATTCTTCAAACTTACTTGAAGAAGTATTGGTAGTATCATGGATACTAACATGATACATATGTCATGTAACCTTCAATTATGAATCATGTAATCAAACAGTATCCTGTGAAATTTTCATGTTTGTATTGCATAAATTAAGGTTACACGACGTGTAATCTTCATTATTTTTGACAGCGTAGAAAATTTCGTGAGCTGATTCTTGGGTAATCTTCTAGGAAGCCTACAAGGAAAATGAACGAGCTCAGAGGGAATCCATGGAGAAAGGCACCTTTAAGTACGATTTATTTGATAATTGAAGAAACATTTTGAAGAATCTCAGAAAACGTCGAGTTTAATCACAAAATATATTCGAGAAAATGAGGAGATTTCCCTTAAGAGATTCCTTATTGAATTCGTCGAAAAATTCCTGGGAACTTGAGCTTGAACTTGATTGCTGATTCCGTGGTTCACAGAAAAAAAATGCCAATGTAGTGTAATTTGAAGGCTACTGCAAAAATAAATCAAATGCCTGTTTTGTTGCAGCATAATGTAAACTTAAAAGATTATACATTAAATTTTCAACTGAAACAGCTTGAAATTTACATGATCGTGTAAATTTTAGGTCAATTCGATTGAAATATAAGAGATTGGTCGTTGAAATTTATGGTTATCTTGATGCTCCAAATTTGTGCTTGAAAATAAACTTAAGTTCACAAATTGTTTTTAGCTGTGTTGATACTCTAGTGTCGCCAGATCAGCTGGATGTATCTTCATTTAAGTTGAGGATTTTTCATGCGTTTACATACTCATTATCAAAGTTCCTCTATCAGGAAATCGACTGTCGACTCGTTGATATCGATCAAAGTAAGCATGCATATTTCAGATGTCACCCGTCGGCGCCCATAGTAACCCAGTCACGTAGAGTGACAACTGTCGATAAGCTCGAGTGACAGAGCCGAGTCGAGCAAAATTTTTGGTCGACAGTGACTCCAGTCGAGTAGTTTTTGGTCGACTCGACTTATAAAATAGGGCCCTGAATATTGAATATTGAGTTAATCTATCGCACTTGAACTAGGTATTCGTTCATAGCAAAGGCTAGAACCAGATACGGACTAGAAACCGTTTCCCTACGCTTCCATTTTGCAATCATCATAGCAAGCCTTCCCTGACGCCTGATACATAGGCAGTCTGCTAACCAAAAACCCATCCTCTCTGCCATAAAATTATCATACCCCTATACCTTCCCGTATGAACTGACGTAGATGCAGGGGTATATCCGGTCTACTGTGGAACAGATTTAAATTGCAACATCAGTTGATCCCCCTTCTTCTCATTCGTCTGCATTCTAACGTGGCAAGCGCCATTGTTGCCTAAAAATAGAAGATCTCCAACACTGAGGGTGTCTGTTAGTCCCAAGCAGTCATCTGGTTAGTTCTTTGCGTAACTGCCTCACGCTTGACATTGAAAGTTCAGAATATATAAAAAAAATCACCTACAAAAGTATTTTAAGTCAAAACAAACATCATAAACACGATTATAAGTCTATAAAATTTGGATACAATTATACTTCTGAATAGATATCGATTGGTTTACATATTCTAGATTTTAATTCAACATAAATCATTTTTGTAATAAAAATAAATATATTTCGAAAACAAATCAAATGAATCACTTAAAATGTAATGGGCGGTGCATACCTCTAGGCGTTTAACCTTTAAAAGACGTACCTTCAAGCGGCCACAATTTGGAGGCCACTAGATCAATTAATTCGAAACAAATTCTAAAGTTAATGCGGACAGTTGGTCTTACAATCTTTGGATGGGACCTCTCTCTGGTACTGATCCCATTGTTGCCAAGTTCTCAAAAGGCAAAACTAAAATTTTGGTGAAAACCCCATTCTAAACTGAGCGTTTTGTTTCAAGAATATCTAGGATAAACAATTTGAAACTGGAAAAATACCCTCGTGTCCACGCTTCTTCCGTAAGACCTACTAATCGCATCAACTTTAGAATTTGTTTCAAATTAGTCTAGTGGTTTCCCGAATGCGACCATTTGAAAATGAAAGGAACGTCCCGGGATTTGAAGGGTTAAAGTTATATGGAAAATTCTGACTTTCGTTAAAAAAAATGGCCCGAATCGGTTAAAATGCTTTTCGCTTACCAGGTTGTGGAATTCTCGTTGGGAACATTTCTACTACGCTGTGGAGTTTTTTCTACGGCAGGGGTAACCATTCCCCGATAATTTTCCACTTCAGTATTTTTTGAGAACCAGAATTATTTTAGAAATCCCGTTCAGATTTTTTTCTAAAATCCTATTCTAAGACTCCACCGAGGAGCGTCTTCGGAAATCATCTTCAGGGTCCCTTCGGGATTTTATCTAATAGATTCTACGAGGATATCTTCAGGAATATTTTCCAGCATTCCTTGGTATCCTCTTCATAGTTCCTTCGGAAATCCTTAGGAGTATTCTTTCGGCGCTTATAAGAGTGCCTTCGAAATTCCTTTTTAGAATTCAACTGAGAATGCAACATAGAATCTTGAGCGAGATTTTCGCAGGGTTCCTGAGGAGGAACTTCAAGAAAATTTTCGAAGGAATCCTGAGAATAGAGATCCCGACAAGGAATTTTGAGGTGATATTAAGAGGTCATGCACAAATAACGTCACGCTCCAAGGGGGGGAGGAGCATGACAAGCCTTATAAATTTTCGAAGGACTCATGCAAAAAACGTGACAAAGGGGGGGGGGGGTCGAAAGAGTCGAAATTTAGCGTGACATAATTTTTGTTCCATGCCTAAGAGAATTCGAAAAATGATCCTGAAGTGAATTCCCGTATCATGAAAAGAAGAAACATCATGATGAATAATCCTAAAAAAATCTGATTTCCTAAAAAAAATGAGATTTGAAGGAGTTCCGAAAGAAAACCTGAGATGGCTTCCTGACGAAATCCTTAGGTAGATTCCCGTAAGAATCCTAACAGATTTTATAAAAAGTTAACTCCCAAAGAATTCTGAAAGAGATTCCTGGAGCAATCCTCAAAAAGATTTTCGAAGGATTTCATGAAGGATCCTGAACAGGGCTCCTGAAGGGGTTTCCCAAAGAATTCCTGAAAAAGAATGCCAACGGAGTTCTGCACAGTATTCTCAAATGAATTCTAAAAAAGAGTTCCCTAAGGAATCCTGAATAGTATTTAAACGACAATTCTCTTCTAAATTCTTTTGGAAATCCTTTTCGGGATTCCTTGAACAGTCTTTTTCATCATTCCTTTGGGAATCCTTTCCAGGACTCCTATCCTCTTCGGGATTTGGGTTTCCTCTTTAGGTTTTTTCAGGGCTAACTCCTCGGGATAGCTTTCAGGATTCCTCCAGAAATTCTCTCTAGGATTCCTTTGGGAATCCTCTTTAAGATCTGGTGCGGACCCTTTTCAAAATTTCTTTGGGATATTTTCTCAAGATTCTTTTGCAAAGGCATCTCAAAAAACCTTCAAAGAAATTCTTCAGGAATCTTACACAAGGATTATTTCTGGAATCTTCCATTTAGAAATCTCAAACTTCCTTTGGGAATCATCCTCAGGATTCTTATGGAAAACCTCTTTAGCGCTCTTCAGGGAATTCTTCAGTATTACTTCGAGAATGCTTTTCAGGAATCCACCGGGGAACCTCTTCGGCAATCATCTTCAGTATTCCTTCGGGATTTTTTTCCAGATTCTATCAGGATATCTTCAGGCATCTTTTTCAGGGAATCCTTTCATAACTCCTTCAAAAATCCTCTTCCAAATTTCTTTACTTGTTTTTCTTCATTCGTCTTAAAAGGATTTCTTCAGATTTGTTTAAGATTCAACTGTTAATACTCTACAAGATACTTTTGTGAATGCTTATTTCTCGATTACATTTCTGGATTCCTTCGGGAAACCTCTTAGAGAATGTGCTCTAGGATCCTGAGTAGGATTTCCAAAGTAATTGTGAAGAATTGTTCAAGAAATTCTGGATAACTTCAGAAGGAATCCTTGATAGGATCAAAAAAAGAAACCTAAGTGACGTTTCCTCAGGATTCCTGAGAAGAATTTTTGGAAGAATCCTCAGGAAAATTTTGGAAGGTATCCGGAGGAACGAGATTCCCGCAGGAATCCTGAAAAGGATTGCCGAAAGAATCTTCAAATAACCCCAAACAGGATCCTGAAGTGGATTCCCAATGGTACCATGAGTCCCGAAAGAATTCTTAAGTGGATTTCCTGAGATGTCTCGAACAGAGTTTGCATAGGAATCGTGGAATGAGTTCCAGAAGAAAACCTCTGGTTGTTTTGAAACGTCAACATTTGGACCGTTTACAAAAAAAAACATCTTGTAGCCTTTTCAGACTGCTACCTGGCAATAGAAAGTTGCATGCAGAGTATAACCAACAAAATATTGCTGTGTGCGCTTAAAATGCAAATATCAAATGCGGGAACAGTGTTGCCAACCTTCCAGATTTGTCTGGAATATCCAGATAGCCGTAGCGGTAAACGCGCAGCTATTCAGCAAGACCAAGCTGAGGGTCGTGGGTTCGAATCCCACCGGTCGAGGATCTTTTCGGGTTGGAAATTTTCTCGACTTCCCAGGGCATAGAGTATCTTCGTACCTGCCACACGATATACACATGCAAAAATGGTCATTGGCATAGTAAGCTCTCAGTTAATAACTGTGGAAGTGCTCATAAGAACACTAAGCTGAGAAGCAGGCTCTGTCCCAGTAGGGACGTAACGCCAGAAAGAAGAAGAATCCAGATTTTCTGGAACCTGAAAGATACAGATAAAATTTGTAAATAATTTGTAAGGTCCTCCATATACGACATAGGAGATCCAGACTTTTCCAGATAACAAGGAAGGCGAAGTCAAAGATTGATTTTCTTTGCTAGGTTGTCGGTGATATGCATCATGGTTGCTAAGTATCCTTTGGTTAGTATGTGTTACCGCATTTAAAGCTCTGTTAGACTGGATTCGCACGTCAAACGCAAACAGCAATAAACATCATCTTGACGTGAAAACTATAGAAATAATGCATTTGCTACTGCCATAGAGCAGTTTTTCCTTAAGAGGGGCGTATTATACCCTTTTACCATATCTTGGCTTAAACCAATTACTTCGATAAAAATAGCGGTTACAAAGAACAAAACATATTTCTTCGAAGACATGGTTTACGAAAGTTTTTCTATCATTTGTATAAACTGTAAACGTAAGGAACTCATCGTATTTACTAAATGAAGGGAGTGTCAAGCCAGTACTACTACATACAAGTCTTGAGTCTTTACAACGATAAATTTAGTTTCATGACTAGAATGATAAAAGAAATATTCTTATTTTTATGATAAAATATGGTTTCAGGACACATCAAGCACAAATTTGGCTCAAATTCATGCACTCTTTTGATATGATCTTGATCGAAAACATGTACCGTCGTTAGGGGTAACATTGGGCCAAAAATTCGTAAGTCCTAATTTATTTTAGAAAAACTTTCGTAATTTGACTTGAAATTTTCTGCTATAAGCTATGTATGCTGTTGCGCTCAAGAAACGTAAAAAAAAAAATGCGGAAGAAATGGTCAAAAAATTTCCTTCAGTGAGCTCCATTTGAAACGACATTTATTTCAAACTGCGTACCGTATACCCCCGCTAATTTGAACAGTACCTCATGCAAACCATCGGGGTTACCCCTTTGACTGTTTTGTTTTGATTCTGTGTCCCGTTTCGTAACGTTCCATTTCACTTTACTTCATTCCATGAGTTAAATGACGTTTGAACCATTTTTAATCAGAACGTTTTGCAGACTAACGGGGTACAAATTAAAAAGTGTTCAGATTAAATGGAATCAAACCAACGGGGGCACACGGTACTGCGATCAGCGGTAGCTATTCTTGACCTTTTCTTGCAAGAAGTTTCCCACGCATCGAGATAGACAATTACTTTTCTGTTGAAGTGCATAGTAATAGTGGGTAATGTATTTGAATATGAAACGTATGAAAATTGGCCCAATCCCACCCCTTCGAGGGGATGACATTGGGTCAAGCTATCTAGAATTTATACGCACTAAGAACAAGTCAAGAGAATCTTCTTCCGCTCAAGTTTTCTAGAGCTTTCAAGTAACAATTGATATGATGGATAAGAATGTGAGATTTCAATATGGTATTCGTACATTTAAAAAGGAGATTTTATATGAAAACATGAATGTGACAATTTAAAACGGCCTTATTTTCAAGATCTTTTCAGCTCCAGAAATCTAATTTTTTGAAGGTACATCAAGAAATATAACATTTATACTTGCTGAGATATTCCAGATTATACTTTAGCCTAATGTCACCCCCTAGGACCAATTTCAACCTCGACGACGGTAACAAATAAGGGTGTAGTAGGCTATGGTGAATGATTCTATAATTAAGCAGGCTATGACTATGACAATTGACAAAACTAAGACCATTATTGAATAAACCATTGAAAAGAGTACATCGTTGTCTTAATATTCCCTACATCATCAGAAGTGGGATTACCCAACAAGATGTTTCTACGTAGTCAGAAGACCTCTGAAGAAATACAATGTTCCGGATTCAATCCAACCGAATCAAACCAAGAAAATGTCGCTGAATCTCGACTAGCGGAATCCGTTCTTGGGGATGGAAGTCTCGCCCAGCGTGAAAGTATTAGCGACTCAGCGGAATTCATGGAAATCTCGCTCAAAATCAAGATAAAACGCGTGTAGCAATCTCAGGTAGACAGCAGCTTTCGTCAGAGAGAGGAACGGGAGCAGTCTTGGGAACTGTGACCACAATTCACCACAGTTCATCGATTCTGCCATTCAACCAAAACACAAAGCAGCAGCAGCATCAATACCATCAGGCGTTGCGCTGCCAACGGTTCACACACTGCTTGACTGTTTTTGTCTCTCCACTATGACCGTTTTCGGGCAGCCATTCCAAGAGGAATGATTGAAAAAAAGTGTTAAATCATTCAATCGCTAATATTTTCGCTAGTGTTTTCAGCTGATTGAAATCTATTAGCTCTAACAGAAAGAGCACAATCATTCCGTTGTAATACATATAAACAAGTTCAATTTCATGCTACATTTATCGAGCAAAAATGCAAAACCCCGAAAACCGCAAAAATCGTGTCACCACTGTGCTCGAGTCATTTCGCATTCGGGGTTGAAAAAAGTTAGGAAGAAGAAGATTACAGTTTTGAAGAGCCGTGACATTTTTTGGTTTTAAACGGTCATGGTTTGCTTTGGATTTTGATGGTCGTGTAGAAAGATGTAAATGTAGAGGCGGTAAATGTTTGCTCCAGTACTTTTCTCATCACTGATCGGGAGCAGAGCTGCTCGCTGTCACTATCAACGTATAAAATTTGCTGATTTGTACAGGCTGACTGCGATACATTTCGGATCAATCTATATCACATCAACATCATGCTGTGTACTCCATCACAGTGCATTGATGGCGATAGACTATGGATATCACTGATGGGTTAAGTTTAGCCTTAAATTAAGCAAATAAAATGGCAATTTATCAGCAAGATATTTTTGCCAGTGCTTCAGATAGATTGAAAATATATGTTCGTCACGGAGAAACTATAAAAGCATGGATAATTACCACGTGATCACTCATTCTGCAGTGATTATGATCTAGAGTGCGCTGTCGCATCACTGCTGTTGGTTGTCAAATCAAAGTGATATTGATAGCTCGCAAGTGATATTGATAGTTTAAGAGCATCAGCCATCAGCTGATGTGATTGATATTAAGCAACTCTGATCGGGAGATTCTACAGCAATAACAATGAATGCATTTGGAAGGCCAGCATCGGTGGCACCTGTATGTTCCAGTCGTTATCACCGTAATTGAAACATCAAATTCTCAAGCTATACAGCCATTACGCCCTGACGAACTTTCTTCGATGTTGCCGACGTTTTTTGGTTACAATCATTTTTTGAAGACTTTATCCAACACGAAGCAAGTACTCAATGTTAATGACCAGACAATGAAAATCGTATTATTCAAGCTACTGAAAGGAAAAGCTCAGTATTGATTGCATTCAAATGCGGATTTTGTGATGAAAAGCTATGAAGAACTGACTAAAAATTGACAAGCCATGTTCACCATCAACGTCAATGTGTACCATCTGAGAAGCCAACTTGCAAAAAGAACCTGGTCCGGAAGAGAATCATTCGAAGAATACTACCAATCGAAACATTCAATTGCACAGAAGCTCAATTTACCGGAGAAAGAACTGGTTGAATATCTGGTAGAAGGTATTTAAAATCAAAATCTTCGAAATCAAGCCAGGATTCAAAATTTTCAAACAGTTCAAGAGGTATTGCAAGCATTTCGATTGATACGACTTGATCCAGCGCCAGCACCAGTGAGGAAGTGGACAAAGCTTTGCTTTTCGTGTAACCAACCCGGACATTTTGCGGCAGATTGCAGAGCTTATCGAGGAGATGATATCAACCAGATGAAACACATGCAACCAAACAGTAAATTTGGAAAATCAAAAACCAAAAATAAAAGACAAGACTATACACGCCTTAGAGGACAATGATTTGAAACAATATGACGGACAAGATAAATGTGACGGTTTGATTTATTTGATAACTTTAAAGACAAAAATTATTATTCCATTCTTGATCTTAAATCTGGTTTTCATCAAATTAAAATTTCCCCAAATTGTACAAAGTATACTTCTTTTGTAACACCCAGTGGCCAATTCGAGTACAGGGTGTCCGCAAATTATCCGTACAAACTTTGAAGACCTGGCTCTATACAATCAAGCATAATAAACACAATATCCTTGCATGGTTTCAAACATTGGCTTATTATCTTCTTAAGAAGTAAGTTTGACACATTTCCGATTTCAAATAATTGCAAAACAAACCCAAATGTATTAAGGTGTCTTAAAAGGAGCTGTTTTCCGAGCTTTATGGTGGAAGAGAAATGTCCATGTAACTCACTGGATTTGAACCGTACAATTTTCTATTTCCAGTCTAACATGAAGCCACTAACCTGTAGATTACTTCAAATAATAATAGGACATTTGGATTCATCTCTTTTAGGTTTTAGGGATAACACATCGCCAGTATGACGAGCGGCCCTCAGCAAAAAAGGTCTCCGAAAAAAATAAATTTGCCTTTCTCAGTAACAAGCAATCCATTCGAAATTTTTTAAAGTTGTATTTTGTGTTAACATATAGATGTATTATAAAAGGTACATGGACATTGATTTTTCATTGTTTTCAATGCGAGATCATCTTTCCAATATTTTGCTGTTCGGATAATTTGCGGACACCCTGTATTTACGAGTACCATTTGGATTATGCAATGCTCCCGCTGTATTTCAACGTTTTATAAATAAAAATTTTGAGAAGCTCATTAAAGAAGGAAAATTATGCGTATATTTGGATGATATTTTAATAGCAACTAGAACACCCAAGAACATTTTGAAGTTTTACAACAGGTTTTTGAAATATTAAGCCAAAACTAATTAGAACTTAATTTGGAGAAATGTAAATTTTTGTTTGACGAAATTGATTATCTTGGCTATACAATAAACAATAAAGATAGAAAACCAAATAGCAGTCACATAGAAACAGTCAAAAAATTTCCGGTTCCTCAAAATTGTAAGCAAGTTCATAGGTTTCTTGGACAGATGAGCTATTTCAGAAAATTTGTTCAAAATTTTGCTGTTATTGCCAGACCTTTGTACAATTTACTTCAAAAAGATGCTATTTTTGAATTTGGAGAAGAACAAATAAATGCTTTCAATCTTTTGAAACAAAAATTAGTTTCAGCCCCTATTTTGCCAATTTTTGATCCACATGCTGATACTGAACTTCATTGTGACGCAAGTTCATTTGGATTTGGTGCAATTTTATTGCAAAAACAGTCAGATAATAAACTTTATCCTGTTAGTTTCTTTAGCAAAAAAACGGATGAGCACGAATCAAAACTACATAATTTCGAATTAGAAACCTTAGCTGTGATTCATGCAATTAAAAGATTCCATGTCTATTTGGCTGGTGAAAATTTCATAATTTTCACGGATTGTAATGCGTTGGTACAAACATTGAAGAAAAAGGAAATGAATACAAAAATAAATAAATGGGCTTTATTTTTGGAAAACTATAATTTTGAGTTAGAATATAGAAAAGAGGAAAAAATGAGACATGTTGACGCACTTAGTCGAATGCATATGTATAAGAAGGTAAATAATAATCAGCAAACAAAAAAATGACAGGATATACGGTTGGAATACTTAATTAATCACAAATTGAGCATAATATTACCATAGCTCAAGAGCAAGATTCAAAATTAAAAAATATTAAACAAATTTTAGTAACATCGACTTTTCCAAATTTTATTTTATTAGACGGAATTTTATTTAGGAAAGACAATGGCAAAAATCTATTAATAGTTCCCAAAAATATGATTGAAAATATACCGTAAATTCGGGTGAAAATGATCAGTAGGGTGAAATTGATCACCGTATCACATGATTTTATTTCCCTCTAATAGAGCACAGAAATCAATGCAACCTATAGTAAATGAACGTTGTTTGTCTCAAGTATTGTCAAATTGCATGTTGTGAAATTTTTTGTGTTAAAAAATGTTTATTTCTATGAAAATAATAGAAAATTCCATAATCGTGTTCGGTGTGGTATTGGCAGACATCAATAAACTTATAGTTTTAAACAAGGATTTGGACATGGTGTCTACCTGAAAATTTGTAAGAATGCTTGAAATATATTCTCAAAACAAATTTTATCATCGAAACTCGTACCAATTTGCTCATTTTGTTGAAGTAATTGAATTTTTGATAGATATCAGAAGATTTCTTCGGAAATTGCCTACATTTAGGCGTTTTCTGCTGTATTCTTGAAAATTAATTGTTTATTATTTCCATAAATCTAGCTTTGTTTAGAATTTGGCAAGCATATTTGGATTCAGGAAGCCCAAATTAAATAAGTAAATCGCAACTGTACGAAAATTTCGGTATATGAGCCAATGAGGCTCACCGTCGTACTTGTATTCCTGCATTAAGTTGTTTGGAATTGGAGACATGATAGAAAACAAACATGGAAAACAGCGAAAAATGATCAATTTCACCCGAAATTACGGTATTAAGGATTTGCCATGATAATCGTGGACATATAGGAATAGAAAAAACTATGGTAGAAATAAAAAAGAATTTTTGGTTTTCATCTACGAGGAAGTATGTAAAGAAGTATATCAAAAACTGCTTGTCGTGTATCTTTTACAAACCAGTTGGTAAAAAGGAAGAATTTTTGAAAATAGTGGAAAAGGGAATACTCCGTTCAATACAGTACATTTAGATCATTATGGGCCTATAAAAATCCAGCCTAATAATAAATTTAAATCTTTTTTAATTATGACTGACGTGTTTACTAAATTTACTAAGCTTTATCCAACTAAAACAACCAATACAGATGAAATACTTTTGCATTTAGGAAATTACATGAATTACTACAGCAAACCAGTTAGAATTATCACTGATTGTGGAACCGGATTTACATCAACGAAATTTCAAGATTTTTTAAATTTAAATTGTATTGAACACATAAAAACTGCAATTCGAACACCACAAGCAATGGACAGGTAGAAAGAATAAACAAAACTTTAACACCCATGTTGGCAAAATTGTGTAATGAGACTAGTTATAAATGGGACAAATTATTGTCAGAAATAGAATATGTATTTAACAACACTTATAATAAATCAATGAATAATTATCCTAGTATTTTGTTATTTGGGAAAATGCAAAGAGACTTGAATGATGAGAATTTTAATTTGAAATCATTTGTTCATAATAGACAACCATCGAGTGAAATGCAAAATAATTCTGAAATAAGAGCAAAAGCTCAACAAAACAATTTAAAACTCCAAAATTATAACAAAAAAAAATACTGATAGAAAGCGTACAAAAATAATCAAATACAAAGAAGGGGATTTCGTTGTATTAAAAACAATTGATTCACACAAATTATCTCCAAAGTTGAAAGGCCCATACACAATTTCTAAAATATTGCCAAACGATCGATACGTTGTAGTTGATATTGAAGGGTTTCAAATTTCAAATGTTCGTTTAAACGCGGTTTGTTCACCACAAAATATGCGGAAATGGATTGATGATGATAGCTCAAATATTGATTGTCTCGATGAGGACGCCATGGTGAATGATTATATGATTAAGCATGCTATGAGTATGACAATTGACAAAACTAAGACCATTATTGAATAAACCATTGAAAAGAGTACATCGTTGTCTTAAGGTGAAGATGAATCGAAGCCAAACCTCAAAATTTCAAGAGCACCAATCTGGAGAACCAAACATCCGTTAGAGCTGAAAACTTAATCGATTGGTCACCCCCAGCTAGTAACCAATCGATTAAGTTTTCAGCTTAAACGGATGTTTGGTTCTCCAGATTTGTGCTCTTGAAAATTTGAGATTTGGCTTCGATTCATCTTCACCTTAATATTCCCTACAAAGGGCTCATTCATTTATTTCATAACGCTGAAATTGGCCATTTTGGACACCCACCCACCCCCTTGTAACGCTTTTTGTATGTATATTATTCAATTTTTGTATGGACCGTAACATCGTTATGACACCCACCCACCCCTCCTAGCGTTATGAAATTTGTGAATGAGCCCTGATCATTAAACTAAAAGAAGACAATTTGTGCGGGAAACTTCTATGATCCGTAATAGTTTTGATAACAAAACATATAAAACGCATAATTAATTCGTATCCATTCCGTGTTATTCCACATGGTTGTAGATAGATCACTATTTTTCCAGGACTGGTCTTATGATGTTGTCGCACATTTGTTCAAGCTCCTTATGTTTATATGTTTCTGTTATATGACAATTTTTTGCTTATTTCATGTTCTGCAAATGCGTTATTCGTAAAGTTGAATAATTAATTTCATTTTCAAACGCAAAACCACAAAAGAAATTTTTCTACAATACCGGAATTAAACGAATTTGATTAGAATTAATCAAGTGGTACTATTTTTTGTCGATCACTGTATAAATAAGCATATATTTCAATCATAACCTTAATCCTAACGTAGTTATATTATAATGCTCTACTGCACACAATCTTTAAAAAAACTAAAACACAAGAATAATTCCCGTTGCGACTTTTCCCCACGACTATAGGGGGTGACCCCTCTTGCTACGTCCATGTCACTGTCGCCGTCCGACATCCGTCCTTTGTCAGCATCGGCCTCGATGTTAGTGAAGTGGACCCTCGAGAAAAGGCGACATCAATCCAAGTGGAATTTGACGAGCCATCGCGCGGAGTCCAATCGACCTGTTCTTCACCGTTTCTGTTACGTAACCGGTTGGTTGGTCAGTGCGCTCGTTGACAAATCGGTTACACAAACAATTTGCATACGGTTCCACTTAACTTACAGTTGGGGGCCACAAAGTAAGCTACGGGCGTCGGACGGACACGCAAAACCTACAATCAGCGGGCGCATTTATCATCTTCCCCGTGCCCAGAACAGAACATCAGCCTCGCAGCTACAGCGGAAGTAGAACGTCAGGTGGTCCGGCCCTCTGCTGGACTGAATGCTCCGAAGATCATATTTAGAAAGCAACGGGGCTTTCTTCTGACGTGCATTGGATCTCTTAATGAGTTGGAGCATACTGCGGGGGGTTTCCCGAGAGATGCATCTTCCCAAACGATATCGCCACACGCCAACTAAGATCGTTCGTTACATTGAGCCTCGCAAAGCCTCCTGAGGTAATTGCATGCTAATTGCAGACTCCGCAAATAACTGATTATGTAAGTTTGAGAGGTGGCGTGTGTTGTACCTATCGGCGAGAGGAAGCGCCATGATCGCAGGTAGAAGCGCGTGCCAAGAACTCGTGCCACATCCCGTCCGTTGCTAAGGGCAATTATGTTTTCCTATCTAAGATTGCGGTTGAGAGATCAATTCTTATTCAGTTAGGAGATTCTGAAGCTTCATTCTTGAATTTCAACTAGGGAAAGTGTACCAGTTATGGCCATAGTGGTTCCCTATTTGGCCATATGTAAAATTTCGATAACTTTTACATTTTTTATACTTTTGAATGTTTTAACACCTAGATACATCCTTTATTTTACTGCTAAAACACACAAAACTTTTCAAAATTTGAAGAAATTTAAGTTAACACGTATGGCGAAATAGGGAACCACTATGGCCATAACTGGTACACTTACCCTAATCCTCAATTTATCCTTAACTTCCTCTGGAACTATTTTTGATTTCCTGTCTCTCAAGTCCTCAAATGCCTCTAATGCCCTGAGAACTTGTCCCTCAAATTCTGAGGACTTGTCTCTCAAATCATAAGAACTTGTCAAATTCCAAATATTCAAACTCTGATCACATGTGTGAGATACTTCTGTCATACGATGACA
Organism: Aedes aegypti; assembly: GCF_002204515.2. Lineage (NCBI taxonomy): Eukaryota > Metazoa > Arthropoda > Insecta > Diptera > Culicidae > Aedes > Aedes aegypti. The sequence goes on from NC_035107.1 coordinate 15,624,897, forward strand.
GCATAACTTCAAAACTATCGCTGTCTGCAAAATCATTTCCGTTATCATAACTGCTCTTGTCCCTAACTACATCTGCAACACGTGAGATCCACCAAAAGTACCACTCGGTAATTGATATTCAACGTTTCCAGCACAACCGAACTACGAAACGTGATCACCGGTAGCTAGTTTTGCTCGGAATTATGCATTGCATTGCAGCAATACTGAACTCATCCTCATCTCTCGTCGTGACATCGCCTGACGTTAATCAATAGGTTGGAAGTCACTTTGCCAAAGATAATTTGTCTCACGGAACCATCATAAACTCCCCATCATCACGGAATATCATCTCCATTTAGCCGTATTATACAGTCAAACCTCCATGAGTCGATGATCCATTACTCGATATCGACTCATGGAATCATACTAAACTCAAAACATTATAATTGCTATGATGGTCCATGAGTCGATGTTCCCTTCAATATCGCCTTATGAAGGTTTGACTGCACATGTATAAGATTGGTGATGATCGTTTCCTCCCCATCTAAAATCACCCACGGTTTGTGGTGATCCCTCGGATGTACTGATGGCAGTACCTTCCCATAACGAAGCCTCCATCCCACGTGACTGAATCGCATCATGGTTTCCTGTGATAGTGCACTCAGCACAAAAAAAACCATACTAGGTAAGCAACAATTATGACATCAGTCAAAGCTTCCTACATCACTCATCGTAGTCGGCGTCGTCGCGTTGCTCCGCCGTCATTGTCGTTGATCTTGGGGCGCGGTATTGTCTCGCCCTAAGAAGATTATTGACGACCTACGTGGTGGGTACCATTATCCCTCCGTTATGCCGGTTTTCGTTTGCCATAACGACCTATCTGTTGGAAAAAGCCCGAAAGAATGCCAGCGTAGAATGGCCAATGTCTCGGAATGAGAAGGAAATTGCCCGAAGCGATGCGCTCGCCTACTATAACACAATAACCGGCATAGGATGCGATTTTGAAGAGAAAGTTTTCTCAAACGTCAATTGCAGACAGGAACGTCTCTTTCAACAAGCTCGAGAAGCTGAAGACGAAAGCAAAATGAGCGCAGTAGGTGATGCTTTGATTGATCAATTTGATATCCATCCGTTCGGGCCGGAGTTCGGACATCGTTCTTCCGCGGGGACTGAAAACTTCGCATTGATTTCACAGACAAGTGAACGATGATTCATGGTGATGATATGCTCCGTGATCACGAGGCTCAAGTGAAAAACATACTTCTGTTTGTCGGTGAACGCAAAGGCATTTTGAATGTTGATGATGATGATTTCATTATAGAGAGAAGATAATTGCAAATATGCATCATCCACGATGGTAATTGTGAAATTTGGTTTACCCAAAGGGGCTGATTGATATGGGAAATGGGAATTGGGCGTTGAGATTGGTTTTCTGGATTGAGTGAAATTGCACTGGAATGGCATCGATCAAAGTAAGCCGAGCATATGCGATTTGCCGCAATCCAAAAACCAAGATATCTTGAACTTTAGCTTCATCAAAGTTGCTATCTTGCTTTCTCCCAGAAGCTTTAGAAAGGTAGGAAAGAAGCTTCTCCAAGAAGATAGGGTAAGCTTCCATCAGAAGTTTGGGAAAACTCTTACCGGAAGCTTTAAGAAAGCTTCTTCCTGGAGCTACTCACAGAACTTTGGAAAAGTTTCTTCCAGGGGCTTGGGGAAATGTTTTTCCAATTGCTCGAGAAAGCTGCTTCTAGAATCTTGTAGTGACCGTAACGATATTCAACAATCCCACTCAGAAAATAATGATTTTGATCCCGTAAATCGAACCGACGGCTACTCCACGCAAAAGTACTTTCAGGACTGAAAACTTCGTCCTGCTTCTCCTCAACTCGCCTGTCGCGTTTTCACTTTCTCGCACCATCCATTTCATTCGTTTTCCTTTATCGCCCATTTACGCATACCACTTTACTCATTCACGATCATCATCGATTCCGATGTGACGCTCATTGACGTTCTTCGAACACTCTCACAAACTTCCAGTTAGCTGAATTGTACACGCATAATGAATTCTGAACAATTATACAGCTCATTCACTACAAATCTGTGGCAAGTTTCTGTCAGATTGTGAAAGCTTCATCCAGAAGTGTGTTTCTTGGAAAAGTGTTCAGCAGAAGCTTTAAGAAAGGTTCGCACACAATTTAATAAAAGTTTCTTGAAAGATTCTTAAAAACTCAATTTATTTTCAAATACATACTTAGATTCTTCCAGCAAGCTTCGAAAGCTTCACCAAGCTTGAAACCCGCTTCCGAGAAAAGAAAGCTCATCCTAGAGGCTTGGAAAACTTCTTCTCAGGAAGTTTGAAAAGGCTTTTCCCAGAAGCTTTGAAAAGTTTTCCGTAGAAGCTTAAAGAAATGTTCTAACACAATTTTAGAAAAGCTTTTCCATAAGCTTGGGAGAAGCCTCTCACAGAAGCTTTGAGAAAAAATCATTCAGAAGCATGAGATAACTTTTCCCACGATAAACTTCTCCCATGCAAATAGCTTATCGCAGAAGCTTGAGGGAAAATTTTTCCTTATGATTTAAGAAAGTTTTTTCTAAACAATTTAAAAAAGCTTCTCCGGTAGACTTTGGAGAGCTTTTTTCAGAAGCTTAAGGAAAACTTCTACCAGAAACTTGCGAAAGCTTTTCCCAAAGCTTAAAATAGCGTTATTACTGAAAAAAATGTCTAAAAAATATGGAGAAACTTTGCCGTAGACACCATAAATCTAAAATTGCCGGTTTAGACGCAATCGTTTTTGTCTAGATATGGCTTTGGGACCAATGTGCACTGGAATGACATCGATCAAAGTAAGCCGAGCATATGCGATTTGCCGCAATCCAAAGAGCAAGGTATCTTGATTTACCTCCCTTCTAGACAACTTGCCAAAGACACTTTAGCTTCATCAAAGTTGCTATCTTGCTTTCTCCCGGTAGATTCAGAAAGGTAGGGAAAAATGCTACTCCCAGCTTGAGAAAGAATTGTGTCCTACAGCTTGAGAAAGCTGCTCCAAGTAGTTAGTGGAAGCTTCTGCCAGAAGAAGAAGATTGTTGCTCAGAAGCTTCAAGATAGGTTCTCACACATGTTTTTTTTTTTGGAAATTTCTTACAACTTATAAAATTTCTTTTGAAAAATCAGGTTAAACTTCTTCAAGCTTTGAAAGCTTCCAAGAGCTTGAGGAAACCCTATCCCTGAAGTTTGGGAAACTTCTTCTCAGAAAGCTTGAAAAGTTTTCCACAGAAGCTTAAAGAAAGGTTCTCCCACAATTTAAGAAAAACTTTTCCATAAGCTTATGAAAAGCTTCTCCCAGAAGCTTTGAGGAAGGTTTTTTTTCAGAAGCATGGGATAATTTTTCCCACACTGAACTTTTCTCATGTGAAACCTTATCCCAGAAGCTTGAGGTAAACTTTTTCCTGAAGCTTTATGAAAGTTATTTCTAAGCAATTTAAAAAAAAAACTTCTCCGATAAGCTTTTCCCAGAAGCTTAAGGAAAGCTTATGCCAGAAACTTGCAAAAGCTCACTCAAAGCTTGAAATAGCGTTATTTTAGAACCACGGAAAAAGCTTTTTCCAGACAAGAAAGAAGATTCTCCCAGAAAATTGGATAAAATTTCAGAAGCTTATTTCTTCCAGATAATAAGGAAAGCTTCTCTCAGAAGTTTAGAAGAATGCCCTTTTTGAAGGTTAGAAATGCTTCTTTCAGAATTTTAAAAAGTATCTCACAGAAGTTTGGAAAAGCTTTTTTCGGAAGCTTGAGAAAGCTTCTCCAAGAAGATTGTGGAGAGCATCTTCCAGAGGCTTGAAGGAATTTGAGAAAAGTTTCTTTCAGTTGCTTGAAGGAAGTTTCTCCAAGAATCTGGTATAAAACTTTTCTCAGAAGCTTCTGAAAACCATATCATTGAAGCTTGGAATAAGCTTTTCGCAGAAGATTTGGGAAAGCTTCTCCCGAAAGCTTGGGCAAAACATTTCCCAGAAGCTTGTGCAAAGCTTTTCCTAGAATCTCTGAAAAGCTTGTCTTAATTGTTTAAAGCGTTTCTTCCACAACCTTGAGAAAAGCTTTTTATAACATCTGGAAAGGAGCTTTGGAAAGTCTCTAAATCGATCCCTTGAAACGCATTTGCTACAATTCCCCTTCAATATAGAGTTGACTATACGTCTATTATTGAATCATTAGGGGTAATAATAACTATTACAGCTTTCAGCCAGTTTTCAGCTGATTGTGATACGCACGAATTTAAACCAAAAATATCGATAAGATTTTTAGACAATTCTTGAAGCTTTAGGAAACGTTCTCACATAATTTTAGAAAAGTGAGAAGTTTCTTAAAAGTTTATGAACTTGCAAAACTTCTTCAAAAAAACATGCTAAGTTTTATATCTTATACATTAGAAATCTGTAAATACTGGGACGTTTCTTCAGTAAGTATAAGGTTGTAGATATAGTTAAGTGTTTGCTGAGTAAAAAGTTCGAGAACCAGCTCGTCGGTTCCTTTTATTCAATCACTTTCGTATAAAAGTATATTTCACACACACAGGTATTCTGATCGTTATCTATGTAACATTTGAAAGGGTGGTAATCACCACACTAAGCTTTTTCCAAAAAGCTTTGGAAGCTTTACGAAGCTTGAAAGCCGCTTCCAAGAGCTTGAGGAAAGCTTTTCCCAGAAGCTTGGTAAACATCTTCACAGGAAGCTTGAAAAGTCTTCTCCTAGAAGCTTTGAAAAGATTTTCCCAGAAGTTTAAAAAAATGCATTTCCACAATTTCAGAAAAGCTTCAAGTAAAATTCTTGCAGAAGCATGGGGATTTTTTCCACAATGATTGTTCGTCATGTGAAAGCTTAACACGAAAGCTTGACGAAAACTTCTCCCTGAAGATTTAAAAAAGCAATTTCTAAACAATTTAAAAAGCTTCTCCGATAAGCTTTGGAGAGCTTCTTCAGAAGCTGCAAAAAAGTTTCAACCAGATTTTTAGTAAAGCTTATTCCAAAGCTTAGAGAAGCTGCTTCCATAAGCTTGTGTAAACTTTCTGTCCTTGGGAAAGCAACTTCCAGAAGCTTGACGAAAGCTACTTCCAGACTGGGGAGAAAAATCTCCCAGACAATTGGATAAGCTTCCCAGCAGCTTGAGAAAAATTTCTTTCAGTCAGCCTCTCCCAGAAGTTTAGGAAGGTGTCCTTCTCGGAGCTTGGAAATGCTTCTATCTGAAGCTTCGGAAATATTTTCCACAACGAACTTTTCGATTTGAAAGCTTTTCCCAGAAGCTTAGGGAGAACTTCTTCTTGAATCTTACGGAAGATTGTCCCAAAAACTTGGTTCTAACTTTTTCCAAAAGCTTGGGGAAAGCTTTTCCCAGAAGCTCTAGGAGAAACTTCTTTCAGGAGCATTGGCAAAGCTTTCCCCTGAAGCTTGAGGAAAGCATCGCTAAATGAGCTTAATGAAAATTTCTCCTGAAAGCTGGAGAGAAGCTTCCGCCATAAACTTGGAATAACTTCTCTTATAAGCTTAGAAAAGCGCACTATCAGAAGCTTGGAGAATGCTTCTTCCGGAAGCTTGAAATGCTAATACTGGAAGCTTCAATAGGTTACTCCATGGAATTATGGAAAGTTTCGTTTAGGCTGCTTGAGAAGCTTCTTCCAGGAAGCTTGGGAGTTTCTTCTAGGAAGCTTGGAAGCTTCTCCCAGGAAGCTTGGAAGCTTCTTCCAGGAAGCTTGGAAGCTTCTTCCAGGAAGCTTCTTCCAAGAAGCTTGGAAGCGTCTTCCAGGAAGCTTCGTCCTGGAAGCTTGGAAAATTTCTTACAGTAAGTTTGGAAAGCTTCTTCCAGTAAGCTTGAAAGCTTCTTCCAAGAAATGTGAGAACTTTCTTCCAAAATGTTCAAGAATTATCTTCTTATTATTTTGACGAGCATCAAACTCTCTGTCAACGCGGCAATGAACAAGCAGAAAGCGCTGAGGATGAGATTAGAGCTCGCCGAAAAAGCACGGATTACGGAGCTAGCAGCGGCTGACAAGCTTAGGACCCTGAAGGAACGAGATGACAAGCCTATGAAGAAGCGAGACAGAGAGTCACCAGGGAGAAGAGAAAGTACAAAAAGTAACGCAACGAGCAAGGAAAAGGTGTGTCAAAAAATGACGTGAACGATGACGGATGGCAAACCGTCGTCAATGCCAAATATAAAAAAAGAAAGAGACACCCGCAGCGTGAGTGGTCGAAAGGGGATGCCATACTCGTTAAGGCAAACGATCAAACAACGTACGCAGATATCCTTCGAAAAGTTTAGGACGATCCGAACCTGAAGGACCTCTGGGAAAACGTGGTCAGAACGCGGCGAACCCAGAAAGGGGAAATGCTGTTTGAGCTGAAGAGTGACCCAGCGATCAAGAGCTCGGCCTATCAGGAGCTAGTCGTGGAATCTTTGGCGAACGAGGCGGACGTAAGAGCACTTACCCAGGAAGCAGTTGTTGAGTGCAGATATCTGGACGAGATAACAACCGTATAGTTGCGTAAGCAATGCAGTCTTAGAGAGGAAGCCATGGCAACCCGTCCGAGGAAGTCGTAATACGGGACATTGTCAGCGACGATTTGGCTACCAGTTGATACGGCGAACAAACTGGTGGAGAAAGGCAAGATGAGAATGAGATGCCCACTGAGACTCGTCACACGAGCAGATAGGCCACCGATGCCATGCTTCAAGTGCAGGAACTTCGGACAGCCGACGGCGAGCTGTGAAGGTTCGGAATGAACCGAACTGTGCCGGAAATGTGGAGAAAGGTGGGCATTTTTTTAATTATCGGCCAGGTTTGAGCTGGAGGTTCTCCGATTTGCATAAAATTTTCACCAGAGGTCGAGTTCGTGGATACATGACCAAAAATGAAATTCAAAAAAATTATAGTTGTCTATTTTCCCGGAAAACTCTAGATAAATTTTCATAAATTTTTGTAGCCCATCACTGGCGGGAGCATGAACTGGAGGGTAAGCGAAGAGTACAACCATAGCGATCACCAGGCGATACGCTACAGGATTGGCCAGCGGAACACTGCGGCAGTGTAGAGGAACACAATTGGCGACCGGCAGTGGAAGACGAAGGCTTTCGACAGAGATCTCTCAGTTGAGGCACTTCGCACCGACAGCGATGCCCTGAACTTGGATGCGGTAGGGCTGACAACGATGCCACGAAAACCGGAGCCCCGCAACGATCAACGTCCCACGTACTGGTGAAACGAAGCACTCGACGCCCTCCGCGCTGCCTGCCTAAAAGCCAGGAGGCGTTACCAGAGAGCAAGGAACGTCAAAGAGGAGTGAAAGTTCGTATTCCAAGCAGCCAGAGCTGCTTTCAAACGCAGGATAACGCTCTGCAAGCCTAAGTTCTACAAGGAGCTGTGCCGAGCAGCTGAAGCCAACTTCTGGGGAACACTTATCGAGTGGTCATGGCAAAAATCAAGGATCCGTCAATGCCGGCTGAAACGTGTGCTGAAAAGTTGAGGGTTATTGTCCAGAGTCTCTTTCCATCGCATGATCTGACACCGTGGCCACCCACACCGTGTGTCGGCGAGAAAAAAGCAAACGCTGAAGATCGTCTAGTCTCCAATGACGAGCTTGTAGCAGCGGCGAAGGTGATGCTGAAATGCCTGAACCAAAGTCACTTCTCAGATATATGGAAGATCCAGAAGCTGGTGCTGCTACCGAAGCCAGGAAAACCAACCGGTGTGATCCATCACCATACAGGCCCATATGCTTGCTAGATACACTGAGCAAACTCTTGGAACAGGTCATCCTAAACAGGGTGGGTGAATGTACGGAAAGTGAGAATGGACTATCAGAAAGGCAGTTCGAATTCCGGAAGGGGAAGTCGAAGGTAGACGCAATGCGGACGGTCCTGGAGAGGACCTAGAAGGCTTTTCGAAGCAAAACAGAAGAGAAAATCATTACTGTGCCGTAGTTACGATAGATGTTAAGAAGGCCGCTACATATAATGCGGGTTCCTGACTCTCTGTGCCGGATTCTGCTGGTGTATGCAACCGACACTGGCCGAAAGGAGTTAATAGTAACGGCGGGAGTTCCACAAGGGTCCATACTGGGTCCAACGCTGTGGAATGGGATATACGACGGGGTCCTATCACTGGAGTTACCCATGGGCGTCGAGATCCTCGACTTTGCTGATGACGTCGTCCTAACAGCAATAGACGAAACGCTGGAGGAAGTGGAAGTGCTAGCCGCGGAGGCAATGGGCACGGTCGAGAACTAGTCAGCAATCGCAAAAAGGTTCAACACGCTGAGATTACCATCGGGGGACATGGGACAAAGCGGTCGCTCAGACACTGGGCGTGATGATAGACGATCGGATAAACTTCAATAGTCACGTCGACTATGCATGTGAGAAGGCGAGCAAAGGCGACCAACGCACTTACAAGGATCATGCCAAAAGCTCACATGGTCCGAGAAGCAATAGGGGGCGTCCTCTGGCTAGCGTATCATCGTCGGTACTGAGATAAGGAGTCCCGGTCTGGGGTGCAGCACTGCAAACCTAGCGCGATCGATACAAGCTTAGCAGCACGTTCCGGCTCATGGCCATGAGAGTAGAAAGCACATACAGAACAATATTGTCGGAGGCAGTGTGTGTGATCACCGGGATGATTCCGATTTGCATCACCCTGGGAGAAGACATCGAGTCGAGGAAACGCCGGATCGGACTTCAATGCGATCATAACCTTTGGAATCTGGCGAACAACCATGGAGATAACGTCTATCTTGCAGAGAAACTGGCGGGAAGAGCAACGAAACGAAAGGCAGAGAGCAATGTCTGGGATCGGGTCGTCGGGGTGCCAATGAACCGGAAGTCAACCCCTAACAGCCCCTAACGGAATCGTTTGATCGACCTCGGCACTCGAGCCAGCTTGACGAAGAAATAATACGAAGATCTCCCCTGCGATAGCCACCGGTAGTCGGGGCACCATCAGTGCGGACGTCTCTCCAATCTGTACTGGTGACAATCTCCGACTCCGGGAGAAGTCAGGAAGAGAAGGAAACGAGAAGGGAATGAAGCGGAGGAAGATGAAAAGGCAGTCTGCTCAACATGCAAGAGCAAACCGCTGGCAGACTGCACAGAGTGCAAGAGCACAGACCGGGAAAACGTCAAGAGCGTAATAGAAGTGCAGTAGCATAAACAAGTCCTCAGGATTTGAGAGACAAATCCTCGGGACAAACTGAGAGAAAAGCCTTGAAGATTCGAGAGACAGGATTTGAATGACAAGTCTTCGTGACTTGGATACAAATTTTCGGGACTTGAAAGACAAGTCCTCAGGACTTGAGAGACAAGCCCTCAGAACTTGAGACACAAGTCCACAGGACTTGATAGACCAGTCCTCGGGACTTGATAGATAAATCCTCGATACTTGAGAAACAAGTCCTCACGACTTGAGAGAAAAGACCTCAGTACTTGAGAGACAAATTTTCGGGACAAACAGAGGGAAAAGTCCTCAAAATTCGAGAGCTTGTCTCAACAATAGACAGTAGACAATGTCTTTGATAGACATGTCTTCATGACCTGAGAAACAAGAGACAAATCATCAGGACTTGAAAGGCAAGTCCTAAGAATTTAGAGACATACACGGGAAAACATTCTGTTGTAAAAATTACTATTGTAGCTGACTACGCCCATTCTTGAAACTACCATGGAATTTCAGACCAATTTACTATGTTTACGGTACATCCCACCACATTCCTGGTACATTTGATAGAAACAATTTACAACAATCACATTTCGACAACAGGCATGGTAAAATCAAGCGCATTTCTGGTCTGCTGAAAATTGCCGGTGCGAGCGCTTAAGTTAACCCCCTAAAATGGTAGCTTTTACCGCACATTTTTTTTGTGTGTATCCTCAAAATTTGATTGTTAAGCTTTTTCCATGAAGCTTGGAAGCTTCTTCCAGAAAGCTTGAATAACTTTTTTCAGGAAGCTTGGGAGACTTCTTCCAGCAAGCTTGGAAAGCTTTTTCCATGAAATTTGGAAAGCAATTTATAGAAACTTGGAAACTCTTCCTGGAAGCTTGGACACCTTTTTCCTGGAAGTTTGTAAAGCTTCTTACAGCAATCCTGGAATTCTTCTTCCATGTAAATTTGGAAAACTTCTTCTAGCTATCTTGGAAAGCTTCTTCCAAAAAGCTTTGAAACTTGTTCAAAAATGTTTAAGAATTACCTTCCTAGATATTTGAGAAGTTTCTTCCAATATGTTTGAAAAGGTTGTTTCAAGATGCATAAAACCTTACTCCAGAAAGCTCAAAGAGCTAATATCAAGAAACTTGTAAAGCTTCTTCCACCTAGCTTAGAAAAATTTCTGGCTTGTAAAGCTTCTTCTAGGAAGCTTGAACACCTCCTTCCATGAAGCTTCCAGAAAACTTGGAAACTTTTTTTCCAGGAAGCTTGGAAACCATCGTCCAAGAAGCTGGCAAGGCTTTCCCAGCAAGCCTGGAAAGCTTCTTTCACCAAACATGGAAAGTTTCTTGGGGGTGGGTAGAAATTCATGAAATTTTGGGTGATACCAGTTTAGAGTGTTATGTTTATCGCGATCTGTCAAGTAGTTTTCAAGACGCATTCGAAACAAAAAAAGCTACGCCAGCAAATCTTGGGCGCAGTGATCGATAATCTTGGTCAGTCGCACTGACGGACCGGCATAAGGCCTGGAATCCACCATTCGACCGTTTCCCACATTGTGAAGATGTACCTTGGAGACAAAGACCATCGAGCAGCGCGCTGGAAGTGGCCGAAATCCGAAAACGGGATACCCAGAAAAGGGGCGGAAGATAAGGCAGTACTTTAAGAATAACTTTTCCACCCGAGACATGGCCAAATGGCTGAATTCGTCGAAGTGGTTCGTCCAGCAGACCATTTTTTTTTTTTTTTTTGTTGGGTTGGTAGAGCCACTACGTCCATTAGATTGAACTTTTGTGGCATGTCCCTTTTTACTGTTCGCATCATTGAGAAGAACTAAAAGCTGGCCATGGCCATGAATCAGGCGAGCAGCTTAAGCACCTTGACGCGTCTTTTCCCAGTCAGGCAAAATAGAGTTTATAAAACCCACAACCTTTTTGGGATTTGCAGTCCAAATTTCACTTGGTTGTAAATAACCCCCGTTTAGAAATTTGGATCTGCGCTTGTATAAAGCACTACAACTGCAGAGCAGATGTTCCGAGGTTTCACGTTCCATGTCACAGAAACGACAGATATCATTCTGAACCTGGCCAATTTTCTTCAAATGATATCTACTCGGACAGTGTCCAGTTATTAGGCCAGTGTAGACACAGAGAGCTCTCTTGTTGAGCTCTATAAGTCTTTTAGTGACAGTCATATTTGGAACTAAAAATCGTTTCGATTGATTACACCTTGTGGTGATCATCCAATTAGTCATCACCTTTTGTTGTTCCCATCTTTTCAATTCCATATTTAGTGCACAGTGCGATATGCCACAGAATGGTTCCGGGCCCATGAACTGTGAATCTGAACCTTGTTTAGCAAGCTCGTCTGCCATTTCATTACCTTCTATGCCATTGTGCCCTGGAACCCAATATAAACTTACCGAGTTCTTTTGGCACACCTTTCGCAATAAAAGAATGCATTCCCAGACAAGTTTTGATGAGCATTTATATGAGTTCAACGCTTTTAATGCAGCTTGGCTGTCAGAAAAAATACAGATATTTGCGTGTCGGTATTTTCGTCTAAGACAGATATTAGCGCATTCTAGTATAGCAAAAATCTCCGCTTGAAATACAGTTGGATAGTTTCCCATCGCCACTGAAACGTGTGTCCCAGGGCCGTAGACTCCTGCTCCAGTTTTGCCCCAATCTTTGAGCCATCCGTGAAGAATTTTATGGAGCCTTGACGAACATTGGGACCTCCAACATCCCAATCCGCACGCGTCGTATCGCATACATTGTAAGGGATATCATAGTTGTCCACAGTTTTCATCCAGTCTTCATGCATATTCATCACTGACCCACATTGTATGTGTTGTGAAATACTCAAGTGTCCGATAAGATCACCAGATTTGAAATTGTTCGATCTGTTGAGCCTTAGAAAACTCTTCTCCGCTTCTAATTGTACAAATTCGTACAACGGTAGCAGATGAAGAATAGCATCTAATGCTTTTGATGGAGTGTTTCGCATCGCTCCTGTTATAGCAATGGTTACAAGTCGTTGAAGTTTTGATAGCTTTGCTTGTGCTGTGGCTTCTTTTGTTTTCGGCCACCATACTAGCGAAGCATATGTTACTTTTGGGCGAATTATGGAAGAGAAAATCCACATTATCATTTTTGGTTTCAAGCCCCATCTTCTACCAAAAATTTTGGAGCAAATCCAAAATGAACTGGTTGCTTTACCAATCACATATTCAATATGAGCATTCCAAGTCAACTTTGCATCCAAGATCACTCCCAAGTATTTAACCTGTTCACTAAGGTGCATTTGTACTCCTCCAAGCATGAAAGCTTTTAGGATGAACTTCCTTTTCCTTGTGAAAGGGATAATTACTACCTTTGAAGGATTTATGTTGAGGCCCTCCTGAATACACCATGAATGGGTAAAATTTAGAGCCATCTGCATTCTTTCTGAAATGATATTGTCAAACTTTCCTCTCACTATAATGACTATATCATCCGCAAATCCCACAACCTCGAAACCCCTCTCTTCTAAACTTCTCAGAAGATCATCTACGACTAAGGACCACAATAGAGGTGAGAGGACTCCACCCTGTGGACAACCTTTTGTAGCCCTTACTGATATAGATGAGCTTCCTAGCTCTGAAGTGATTTCTCTATTTGTAAGCATATTAGTAATCCATTTGATAATACTTGTGTCAAAATTTCTTTTCTTCATGGAGCATACCATGGAAGAATAAGAAGCATTGTCAAAAGCTCCTTCAATGTCCAAGAATGAGCAAAGTGCTATTTCTTTTATGGAAAGAGTTTTTTCTACTTTTGTTACGAGAGTGTGAAGTGCCGTAACTGTTGACTTACCAGGTTGATAAGCAAACTGCAAGTCAGATAGAGGACACTTCTGCATGTATGTTGAATTGATAAAATCATACAACACTTTTTCCATAGTCTTCAATAACATGGAAGAAAGACTAATGGGCCTATAAGATTTGGGATGCGTCCTATCCCGCTTTCCATTTTTTGGAATAAAAATAACTTTTACTGGTCTCCAAATGGATGGAACATAATTTAATCTTAGGCTAGCCTTATACATCTCAATAAGAGACGGAATCAGCACTTCTTCGCCGTTTTGAAGAAGTGCCGGAAATATTCCGTCTACTCCCGCAGATTTAAAAGGCTGGAAAGATCTCACAGCGTTTTTTACTCTTGCACTAGTAAAGATTGCGTCAGCTAGATTTTGTTCAATAGTTTCTGTTCCAGAAGATAAGGTCTCTGCAGAACATCTTGCATCATCAAAAGTTCTAGAACTGTTCGAATCCGTACATAAAACTGACCCAGGGAAATGAGTTTCCATGATCAAATTTAAAGTTTCATAAGGAGTTTTTGTGAAAACTCCGTCTTCTTGTTTCAAAGAACCAAGTTCAAACGTGTGATCTTTAGCAAGAACTTTTTGTAGTCTTGCGACTACAGGGGCATTGCTTATGTTTTCACACGTTTGAATCCATGATCTTCTTTTCGATTTTCTTATTTCTTTATTATATTCAGTTAGAGCTTTCTTATATTCAGCCCAATCTGAACTTTGTTTCGCCTTGTTGAAAAGCTTACGAGTAAGCTTACGTAACTTTTCTAGCTTAGAGTTCCACCACGGCACGTCTCTAGTAGAAGAGGACTGCTTGATAGAACAACTATTTTGAAAAGATTGGATTATATTTTCATTTACCTTTTGAGAAATCAATTCTAATTTCTGAATTGAGTCAATTTTTCCATTCATTGTAAATGAGTGTGAATCCAAGCAATGTGCATATTGTTCCCAGTTGGTTTTCCTAGGATCCCGAAAAGCAATAGATGGGTAACCAACCCCGCTCCATTCAAACATGATGTGTTTGTGATCAGACAACGAAGTTTCATTTGACACATGCCAGTTTGAAATTTTTTCATAAATTGCAGCATTGCACAGTGTCAAATCTAAAACTTCCTGTCTGATTGCATTTGTAAAAGTAGGCTCATTTCCCTTATTACATATATCTATGTTACTAGCACATAGATAATCTAAAAGACATTCACCACGGCTATTGATATCCGTACTACCCCAAACGGTATGATGCGCATTAGCATCACAACCAATAATAAAAGACTTATTGATTTTTCTGCAATGTTCGACAAAAGAAACTATCTCAGGAGGAGGGACCTCTGGAGCATCACCAGGGAAATACGCAGAAGCTATTGCAACCTCAGTAATTCCTGTAGTGGTCGGCACCTCAACCATGACAGCAACAATGTCTCGTTTTATAAATTCTATAATCGGGTAGCATTTCATTGTTTTATTGATAACAACAGCAGTTCTTGGTGAACTCTGATTCACATCATAAAACAAATTGCACATTTGAGTTTCAATTCCAAGAATTTTACCCTTGTTGGACCATGGCTCTTGTATAAGTGCCACATTTAATCCCTCCTTTCTAAACCTCCGACTCAACACGGAAGAAGCTCCTTTGGCATGATGAAGGTTTACCTGCAGGAATTTAATCGACTTAATGTTTGTCTTTTTATTCATTATTTTATGTATCTATGTAACAACCTTCATGACGAATTTCTGTTATATAACGATGAACAGCTTAGTTACATATTACACTTTATACGTTTATTACATTGATTCGTAAAAATTATCGTGAAAGGCTAACTAAAACAAAATATAAACAACAAATCCATGAAGCGGGCTGTGCTTCGTGAATTTAAGGTCAGGAAGGCGCCAAATCGGACTGACAAGCAAAACACGGCGTCCAAATTGCTTGCGCGGAAGCTGTACCGTGAGTGGCTGGTAAAGCCAGGCTGTCTCGTCATGGACGACGAGACATACATCAAGGCGGACACCAACATCCCCGGCCTCGAGTTTTTTGTCGGTACGTCCCGCATTGAGGTTCCGGAAAAGTTCCGGACGAGAAAGATGAACAAATTTGCAAAGAAGTACACCAGAACTTCGTCCGATTTTTTGGGCGATTTGGGCGATTAATGAAAAAGAAACCAAAAGCGGAAAACCATTCAAAACCGATTAAGCTTTGAAGAAAAACTGGGAGAAATTGTGTAAGAAAGATGGGCAAAGACTCGCCCAAGATCTCATGAGCAGTGTTAAGAGAAATGTTTTCAGCTTGGGGAGGAAATTCAATAATTAAACTATGCCAAAACATAGCTAATATATAGTTATTTAATCCCTGAAAATTTAAGAAGTATCCGATTTGAAATTAATTTGTGGTGATCATTTTTGTGTGTCTCATTTTTTTCGACTCCAGTCGTTATGTTTGAAAAGCTTGTTCCAAAAAGCTCAAAGAGCTACTTTAAAGAAACTTGCAAAGCATCTTCCATTTAGCTTAGGCAAATTTCTGGATTGGAAAGTTTCTTGTAGCAAGCTTGGGGAGTTTCCTTCAGCAAGTTTGGAAGCTTCTTCAACTTTGCTTTGAAAAGTTTCTCCCAGCTTTGGAGCTGTTATACAATCTTTTGGCCATTTCCATGCAATTAGAGAATCCTTGAGAAAGCTTCCCAAAAGGATTTCGTTCCATATCTTTATATATTCACAAGTCGATGGTCTCTTCAGTCTTCTACATCTTTATCTGATGATTAGATTGTGTAAGAGCTTGAAGTGTGAAATTTAATTCTGCATTAGAATTTAATGACTTTGAAGTTAAATTAGCTAAAAAAAGACATCTATTCCTCCATAAGCCTTTCCTTTGTCAATCAAAAGGCGCCCAAGTTGATTTCCCGCAATTATTTGCTTTCGCTCGTCGATTATCGGCTGCGAGTAAACAAACCCTAATCACATATGAATGATACACTCACTTACCTCGCGATAGGTGGTAAAATTTCGAAGATGCCAAAAAAAAAGACGAAACTCTCATTGTTAACCCTTACGACCGAAAGAGCTGGCATATGAGCGTAATGGCAATCAAATCCTCCACTGGATCCAAGTAGGCTCATCATTGCGCAACCTCTCACACCAGACCAGACTAAGTACGCCTACTGGGGTGCTTCACGGCGTGATAAATCACGGCGATTTGCATGCATGGCGAAGTCATGAAAGGCACAAATTACGATTTGTTTGCTTTACTCCATGCTGGCGCCACTTTTTTCAGCTTCCGATTAAGAGAAAACAAAAATTGAACCTAATGACTTAGTTTGAACTCCCACGTTTAAACTTTCGATTGTTCCGAAAATAAAATCTGATTACTGATAACTTATTTCGATTTCCATCCTCTTTTCTTTCAGAATGGACTACGTGATCCCGATGATCCCCCTTGGGCTGAAGGAAACCAAAGAGGTGAGCTTCATGGAGCCCTTCTCGGACTTTATCCTGGAGCACTACAGCGAAGATTCGTCCGTATATGAGGACGCGATCGCCGACATCACCGATACGAGACAGGTAAGTGCGATCTTCTACCATACAAGTGATCATAGCCTAACCTCAATCCATATCCGCAGGCCGCCAAAACCCCAACCAGAGATGTCCAGGGCGTGGCCCTATTGTTCCGCTACTACAACCTGTTGTACTACGTCGAGAGACGATTTTTTCCGCCCGATCGAAGTCTGGGGGTCTACTTCGAGTGGTACGACTCGCTGACCGGTAAGTGATCTTCCGCGATCTTCTCACTCGATCACGACTAACTTCTTCTTTTTTACACGTCTTAGGGGTCCCCTCCTGCCAGCGAACGGTCGCATTCGAGAAGGCCTGCATCCTGTTCAACCTGGCCGCCATCTACACGCAGATCGGCGCCAAGCAGGACCGCTCCTCGGAGAAGGGCCTGGACTCCGCGGTGGACAACTTCCTGCGGGCGGCCGGCGTCTTCAAGCACATCTACGACACCTTCACCAACGCGCCCTCGATGGATTTAAAACCTCAAGTACGGATTAGTTAAATTTGACGAAGTTGGTAGAAAGCATAACCTTCATCTTGTTTCAGGTCCTAGAAGTGCTGGTAGCACTTATGTTGGCGCAGGCACGTGAGTGCCTGTACGAGAAACTTTTACTACAGCTAGAAGAAATGACCAATTCCGATTGCGGTTCGGTAAGTTTCAGGCGAATTTGAATCGCAATATTTTACACTAAATTCGTGGACAATTTTTTTACAGCTACAACGCAATCTTTCCGGGGAAGCCACCCAACTGACGATGGAGTATCGGGAGATTCACAGGATAATCCAGAGTAACGAGGCGCACACATTCCTACCGGAGTCCTGGGCAGGGCTGGTTCCCCTGAAGTCCGAACACTACAAAGGTAAGGTTGTGACAGGAACAGGTTAAGCCGTTCTACATTACATAGGTAGGGAGCCGGATCCTATTATTGGCACTTTGGTTCTCTTGGATATTTTTTAAGACCCCCATTGCCAGTGCCGTACCATGCGGCTGGCACCCGCCAAGGGCACCAGCCTTCCGCGGGCGTCAAAATGCGTGACGCACTTGGATTTTTTTTTAATTGCAAAAGGGGTCGTCTTATATGTCACAGTTTCAAAAGAAATTCGTAGATATGATAGTTGAAAATTGAAGAAATTATCTATTTAGTTTTAACAATATAAAATGTCGCACATGTATCTAAAAAATTGCAAATTTCATAAGTTGAAGACTCCTGATAGAATAAAAAAAAAACCTAAACAAATTCGCTGGAAATTTTCTGAACTTAATTTTTATTGAGTACGCAATAAATAGTCGACTAGCTCGTACTAAGGTTGGAACAAGAATGATCAAAATTTATTTGTCAAATTAAGCTACGCATAACAATGGGTTACTTCGATCTGCTTCGCAACACTCCTCCTAAAGCCAGTTATGCGATTCCCATGGCTTGTCGATTCCGCTCCAGCTTCATCCATTGGAGTGGTTTCGTTAATCCGTCAGCTACTTGATCGTCGGTATTAATGTAGTTGATCTTCACAATTTTCCGATCCTGTGCGTCTCGGATGTAGTGATGACGAATATCTATATGCTCTGTCCTTGCGGTGTATCCGCCATTCTTTGCTATACAAATGTTGCTTTGGTTGTCACAGTAGAGATCTATAGGGTGTTTACCGCCAAACTGCAACACGAGTCCATGCCACTAGGAAGCCTCCTGTACCGCTGCAGACAACGCCATGTACTCCGCCTCGCAGGTGGACAATGCAACGGTCGGTTGTCTCTTGCAGCTCCACGATACCGCTTCGCCTTGCAACAGGAACATGTATCCGCTGGTTGACTTCCGGTCGTCCATATCAGCGGCCCAATCAGCGTCGGAGAAACCACAGATGTCCTCGTTGCCAGTTCTTGAGTACTGCAGCTTCAACATCGATGTTCCTCTCAGGTATCGCATCAGGTGCTTCACGGCTTGCCAATGACTTGGTCCGGGGTTGGTGTTGTAACTACTCAGTTGGTTGACGGCGAACAGGATATAGGGTCTGGTGCACTGAGCGAGATACATTAGGCACCCTACCGCTTCTTGGTAAGGTACCGCCGCCATTTGTTTGGCTACTTCTTGGGTTTGCGGAGACATTTCTTTCGTCAGCTTGACCGCGGTCATCGGTGTCGCTGTGGTTTTTGACTCTTGCATCATGAAGCGGGTCAAAACCGATTCGATGTAGGCTTCTTGATCAAGTCCTATGCCCTCCTCCGTGCGCGTGATCCGGATCCCTAGGCAACTCTTTGCGGGTCCTAGATCTTTTATACGGAACAAACTATTTTGATTGGCCTTGATTTCGTTCTTCAAATCTTCGTCGTTGGAGAATAGCATCAGGTCGTCTACGTAGATTGCGACAAACAGAACTTTCTCGCCGCTAACAATGTAGTAAAGACACGGATCGTATCTCGAAGGCTTCAGTCCGCCGCATCCAGTTTCGCGTTCTACACGCGGCTTGACTGTTTCAGTCCGTATAGGGCTTTATTTAAACGGCACACCATTGGTCGCTTCCCGGGTTGCTGTTTGTTTCGACACGGGGGTTGTTCCATATATATCTCCTCGTCCAAATCGCCTTGGAGAAAAGCGGTGATGGCGTCCATCTGGTCGACGAGAAGATTATGCTTGGCAGCTAGTGCAAACAGAAACCGAAGCGAACTGTGACGAACCACTGGCGAGTAGGTTTCGTCGTAGTCCACCCCCTTTCGCTGAGAGTACCCCTTGATGACTAGCCGCGCCTTGTAGCGATCGATGTTCCCGGCTGCGTCGTGTTTGATCTTGAATACCCACTTGCTCTTGATAGCCTTTCTTCCTTCCGGGAGGGCCGTCAGCGTCCACGTGTTGTTGTCCATTAGTGCCTGGTATTCTTCACACATCGCCGCCTTCAACCGCTCGGAGTCGTCACGCGCCAGTGCATCCTGATGGGTGTACGGATCTTCAACCGTTGTTGAAATCCTGGCCTCGGATTCGGACGTTACTATCCCGCTGAATTGACCCTGGCTCTCCGGTCTGGTGGCATCACGTGAACTACGGACTTCGCTTTGGGATGTTGTACCATCGTCGGTCCCGGGGGCATTACATTTTGTTTCTGGGAAGGAATAGAACTGGGAAGACCTCGTGTTGGAACTACAAAATTTTTATACTTGCCTGGAAGGGCGTGTTCCCGACCGCTGCGCCTCAACACCTCTGACCTAGGTGGATATGAGTTTTGTCGCGGTGGGAGCACAGGGCTCAAGTTGATCACGGTACTGTTGGCATCTTCAGATTCACTCAAGGTCGCTTCATTTTCGTCGGAGGTTTCATCGTTAACATCGGTGTAGAATTCCTCATCCTCTTCCTCGTCCTCGCTTGGTACCTTGTCCTGGACAACATCGTTCGGTGATAGGGACACCACCTCTTCGTGCTCCAGGAGAATAACCTTCTAGACCGGACTTGTTGGTTGAGCCGGAACAGACTCACCTTCGTTGATAAAGTTGACCTCCCGACTGATGACAATCATCTTCGACTGCAGGTTGTACAGCCTGTATCCCTTGGTTTGCTCGTCGAATCCCGTAAGAACGCATTCTTCGGATTTTGCGTCCCACTTCTTGCGCTTCTGTTTCGGAACGAATACAATGGCACGAGTTCCAAAAATCCATATATGGGACAAATCCGGCTTCTTGCCAGACCACGCTTCTTCCGGGGTGACGTCGTGACCTTTGGTTGGCGACCGATTCAGCAGGTACACGGAAGCAGCCACTGCCTCCGCCCAGAATCCTTTCGATAGCTTCGCCATGTGCAACATGCACCTCGCACGCTCCACGATCGACCTGTTGGCACGCTCCGCCATGCCATTTTGCTCCGGGGTATACGCATTCGTTGTTTGGTGGACGATTCCGTGTCGCTCCAAGTACTTCTTGAAGCCCGCGTTGACGTATTCTCTTCCGTTGTCTGTTCTGAGTACTTTCAGCTTTCGTCCAGATTGTCGTTCCGCCATAGCGTGGAAATCCTGGAAAGTTTTAACGACCTCAGCTTCCGACTTCGTTTTCAAGAAATACGTCCACATTCTGCGCGACTTGTCGTCCACGAAAACGATGAAATAACGGCTTCTTCCAAGCGACTTGACCTCCATTGGCCCGCAGATATCGGAATGGACCACGTCCAGTACTCCTTCCGCGCGAGAACCTTGCTTAGGAAACGGATGTCGACTATGCTTGCCCATCGGACACACCTGTCAGCCATGCTTCCTTTTCCGCCAACGATATTGACGCCAGTCACCAGTCCGTTGGCCAGGCTGCGCACGCCGTTGACATTCAGGTGCCCCATCCGTTGGTGCCACATCTCCAAGCTTCCTGCTGATGAACATGATAAAGCGGTTTGCTTACCTTGTTTCCGTTGTTCAAGTTTAAATAGATCGTTGCGGTGGCTTCCAGTAGCGATTACATCGCCGTCCCAGTCGATCACCTTGCACCCATCGTTGTTGAAGACGACGGAGAGGGGCCTTCACGATCTGGTTGACCGACAGTAAATTCGCAGACAGATCCGGTAATAACTGAACGTCATGGACAGGAATCTCATCGTCGTTGCAGGATGGTTGCAGTACAGATGAACCCGCAAATTCTCCTGTGGACTGCTTCCTCTTCTTCTTCTTCTTCTTTTTGGCGGTGACAGCGGTGATGGCTTTGGCTTTGGACGGCATCTTCTCTCGCTCGCTCGACAGTTTGATTTGAGCGAAGCAAGACAAACGAGGGGGTCCTTAGCTATCGATGTCTGTGCCTGAGAAGCACGCCCGGTCAGAGCAAGCCGACCTGTTGCCTGCTGAGATGCGATCCAAGCGAAGTTTCACTCTTTCACAGCAAATGACGTCAACTTTTTTCTAGCACCCTTATTTATAGTTTTGCTTGAAATCAACGTTCTTTTTTAAAACAGTTATTAAACTATTTGGGCGGACAATTTTCGAAGTTTTTCAAACCCTCCTCCCATGGTAAGTAAGTGAGTAAGTAAGCTTCACAAAGTGAGCATAATGTATCACCTTAGGAGGAACTGGACCCGCCTTGACAGAAATTGCGCAAGGCAACAGCAACCCGTGGATACGAGTTGGAAATAAGAAAAAAAAACAGAGGAAAACGAAAACGGAGCCCAAGGAGAGTGCTAAACCGAAAACAGCGAAACGTAGGAATTTAGGCGAAGCCCTCGTTATCAAAACGGAGGAAACGAAATACGCCGAGGTTCTGAAGGCGATGCGAAGCACGTATAAGCTATCGCCATTGCACAGTGCACATTGGTCCCAAAGCCATATCTAGGAGGACAAAAATGATTGCGCCTAAACCGTCAATTTTAGATATATGGTGTCTTCGACAAAGTTTCTCCATAGTTTTCAGACATTTTTTTCAGTGATGTGAAATTAGGGTGGGTCACATGGTTTACGAGATCAACGTACAAACTTTTTTGCTGACGCATTTAGGCTTACACAATGTTCTACAATGTTTTAGAACAACCGATTTGGAGCAACTTTGCCAAAAAACCCATTCTATCTCTTATGGTTCGCGAGTTATGATTTTTTTTAAACAAAAAAGATGGGGTGGTACTGAAAAATAAGTTTTTTCTTGATAACTTTTTATTCGATAATTTCTCGCAAAATTTTTGTTCCGAGCACTTTTAGAACATTTGATTACGCAACTTTTTGCCGAAGAAACTACTGTTCTATCTCTAATGGTTACAGAGCTATCAGAAATTTTCTTCGAAAAAATGGTTGTTTTCATATGCCGATATCTCCGAAAGGCGCAAACGGATTTTCAATCTTTTGTCGCCATTAGAAAGATTATCTCTTTCTCTGTTTATGGTGAAGAAACTGTGAGGACGTTTTTTGTTTAAAGGATTGACAAAATTTTGAAAATAATATGTTTTTAAACAAAAATTGTCCATAACTTCAAAAATAATCGAGATAGCTCTTTGATGCCTTCAGCAAAAATGTGCAAAATTGAAAGTTCTGAAAGTGGTTCATACAAAGTATTCATAAAAATCAACGCTCTGAGATATATTTACAATAAACCGAATTTTATATGGTAAAGAAAGCGAAAAAAGAGATATTTGCTAGAACAATCGAAATAACTGTATGTAAAGGCATTTTAAATTGAATATATATGTATTGATATAAGATCGATCACAGTAAGCGAAATCTTAGGAGTTAGGGAACGTTATTTGCTGAAGCAGTTTTAACATTCTGAAAGTCTTGTTATTTCACGCGACATAAAGTTTGTCCAGCTAACCTATGCCGTAGTCGGTTATAAATTGCTACCGCTTTGGCTTACAAAGCAGAAGGTCATGCGTTCAATATCGGTCGAGTTTATCATATTATCAACCCTTAACGTTAACAAAAGGTTTACTTTGAATAATTCCTTCAAATTACCAAAACCTTACTTCCCGTGATATCCTATCATAGAAATATAGAAGTATCTGCAATTATTCTATGTGGGCATCCAACTTATCCCATTCAATTCAATTAAATCCAATAAATCTGCCACAGCAAATTAGTCAGGGCAGCATTCGCCTGTTGAAGAATGCATGAATCTTGAACAAGAACCAGATATAAATCCCAAATGTCTGTCTAAGGCAACGAACCAGAAGGTGGGCCTTGATCACTTGAAAACTGCTTCTGCAAATAATTTTCCTCCTTTCAACTCCTTAGATTCCGCTTACTATACCAAAAAGCTATCTCGATTATTTTTCAAATTATGGACAATTTTCGTTTAAAAACATGTTATTTTCAAAATTTTGTCGGTCTTTTCAAACAAAAAACGTCCTCACAGTTTTTTCACCATAAACAGAGAAAGAGATAATCTTTCTAATGGCGACAAAAGATTGAAAATTCGTTTGCGCCTTTCGGAGATATCGGTATTTGAAAACAGCTATTTTTTCGAAGAAAATTTCTGATAGCTCTGTAATCATTAGAGATAGAACAGTAGTTCCTTCGGCAAAAAATTGCGCAATCAAAAGTTCTAAAAGTGCTCGGTACACTGATTTTGCGAGAAATTATCGAATAAAAAGTTATCAAGAAAAAAACTTATGTTTCAGTACCACCCTAACTTTTTTGTTTAAAAAAAATCATAACTCGCGAACCATAAGAGATAGAAATTTGAGTTCTTCGGCAAAGTTGCTCCAAATCGATTGTTCTAAAACATTGTAGAACATTGTGTAGGCCTAAATGCGTCAGCAAAAAAGTTTATCTCGTAAACCATGTGGGCCACCCTAATTTCACATCACTGAAAAAATGTCTGAAAACTATGGAGAAACTTTGCCAAAGACACTATATATCTAAAATTGACGGTTTAAACGCAATCATTTTTGTCTTCCTAGATATGGCTTTGGGGCCAATGTGCAGTGGGACGGATTGGGGTTTTAGGAAGAAAGATGGAACTCACGCCTTCAATTGCGATTTTACGTAAAAATGATATTCTACAAAGTTGTTTCTAATATAAAAACTTTTTTTTTTTTGTTCGGAACGAAAATTAGGGTGGCCCTTTGTAAATTAAGATAACCATCAAAACTTTTTTATTTTGAAGAATATTGATATAGTTTGTTCTACAAAGTTGACGATTTAAGCTGATTTGATAAAAACAAGTTTTTTCCTAGCTCAAAAATCTCTAGAGCATTTTTCGCTATTGATGTAGGGTGTGTTTAATTTTTATTATTTCAAGTTTCTCAGCAAAACTGTCTTCCCATCACTTTTAGGACTAATTGAGACGCAAACATAAAAGATATAGCTAATAGAAACAAATAGATACAAGAGTCTTTTCGTAATGAAAATTTAATTTATTGTTCGTTTGGTTGAGGAATAGATTATCGTACACATCTTCAACGAGGAAAAATAAATACTCACACGTCAGTTTATATGGCACTTTCATAGAAGCACGCACCTTGCATTCAATGTACAATCCAACATAATGCGTTACATGTGCGTTACTTGTTGGTTTTGTTAGCTACGACGCCATCCAATATATGGCAAACATGGTGGGAGAATATTTTGGTGGGACAAAATTATTTAGGTGTGAGTCTATTGGAGGGCAAAATCCTCAATACTTCCTTGGACATACAGTATCGTCGATACTAATACATACGATATACGACTGCAAAATGACAAATATGGCAAAGAAAGCTCTCAGTTAATGACTGTGGAAGTGCTCTTAACAACAATAACCTGAGAAGTATGATCTGTTCCAGTAGGGACGCGATGCAAAACTGGTAAAGCCGATATCAAGAAGAAGGTTGCTCAGCTTATTGTTCCAACCGCGAGGGCTTTGCTTAAGTCCACACAGCGATCGCTCCAGCTTGCAGACGGCCTCATCTTGTCCCACGGAACCGTCGAAAACCCAAGCAAATTCTTCACAGTCGAACACACGAAATTCTCCACATCTTCTTTATAGATAGCAGATTCGCTCGAAGATTAGTTACGAAAAGGATATCCTTCAGGCTGATATAGTGACCTTTCTTGTTGATGCCTTTAATCGTGCGTCGGTGTCAAGAAATCAGGGATTGATCGTCCTTCGCCACGTTGATGACGACAGGTTGCTTCAGCTTTGTGAATTCGGCGAAACAGTGCTTCACATTCACAAGGTGGTCTGAGGCTCCGGAATCCAGCTTGAAGGAAACCACTTCATCGTCCTGCGCTCGGGAATATCTTCCGGTCATGAAAGCCACTGCTTAACCTCCAGAAGCAGCATTAACTTGTGTGCCCATCCGTCTTCAATTTTATATGACATTCCTTGGCCTTGTGCCTCTTCTTCTGGCAGCGTTTGCCGTTTCCGGTGAACTTATCAAGCTTTTGCATCGATCTATGGAATGCTGCAGGTTGGTAGCAAACCGCCCGGTCGGTTTTCTTGAGCTCCTCGACAAGAAGTCACTCACGAATAGCATCCAGCTTGAGATTTTTATCACCTACATTTTCCAGCGCCGTTCCTAACAATTCGAACGACTCGGGAAGGGTAGGAAACAGCTGGGACACTATACCGTTTTCTAAAGCTTCGCTCCAGCAAGCTTCAGTTGCCGGATCAGCTCTTGGGAGTGATCTTTAACGGACGAACCTTCCAGCATCCGCAGCATCGTCACGGATGAAAGAGATCAGCAGACCTTACCGTCATCTTCCTGGAACTTCATGAGCTCGGCTACTTCCGCCGGAGGGTCGTTCTTGATAACAACCAAAAGCATCAGATACTTCTCCACTCGAAAACGCTAGTTGTCAAAACCGGTGCCCGAGAATAGCGGGATCCCGTGGACTGAATCCTTGTGTGAGTCATCTATAAGCTTTTGATGGTTGGCAATAACCGGAACACAAAGTTTCAACAGCAGAAATAAATTTATTTAACTAGTTTGAGTGTAGGCTTGAACAAGATCGAAAAAATTGCAATTTAGGATGCAATTATTTAGGAAAACTTTGATTTTTAGGGAGACCACCGCTCTCCAAGATGTCATCAGCACACTGCGTTACCAATTTACTCCAACAGTTTCAAAGCGTTCTTGGGCTTGATAAGTTAATAATCCACATTTCTTTTAAGGTCCCCAATTCGAAATACATCCGTCTCTTAGCTTCTTTGAGTTTTTTTTTTCTAATTGGAAAGTCAATGTTGCGGCTATCTCTTGTACACTTCACGGAGGAAACTGTATAGTATCTTCACACATTCCTAGAAGGGAAAGTTATCCATGTGAGATGATTTACAAGGCTTCATGGCTTCTATTGACCCTATCGAACTCCTATTTAGCAACATTTCTCTGACAATTGACCAGTAGTCTAATTCCATAAGGACAATCCATATGCAACCACAGTCTAATGTGGACCAGTTTTGAATGCCACATCAATGACTCCCCCTTCTCATTGGTCTGCAATCTGGCGTAGCATTGTTGGTAGAAAAAATAGAAGATTACAAGCACTCATACACTGAGGATGCATGAGTAATTGATGTGGCATTCAAAACTGACCCACATTAGATTGGATATTCCTCTGTATCTACGCCAGTTCAAGCGGAAAGGTATAGGGGTAAGGTAAATTTATGGCAGAGAGACAGGTTGCCTATGTATCAGGAGTAAGGAAACGCGAGCGAAAATGATAGAAGAAAAGGAGCGTAGCTAAACGACTCTGCTGTTCTACTTACTTACTTATTTGGCTTTACATCCATCATCTTGATAAAGCCTCGCCAACAATAATTCGCCAATTCATTCGGTTCATGGCCGCTTCTCTCCATCCTCGACTGTGACCCACGCTCTCCAAGTCCTGATGCACCTGGTCAATCCACCTAGCTCGCTGCGCCCCACGCCTTCTTGTTCCGACCGGATTCGTGGCGAACACCATCTTTACAGGGTTGTTGTCCGGCATTCTTGCAACATGCCCTGCCCAGCGTATCCTTCCAGCTTTAGCTACCTTCACGATACTGGGTTCGCCGTAGAGTTGAGCGAGCTCGTGGTTCATCCTTTGCCACCACACGCTGTTCTCCTGTACGCCGCCGAAGATCGTCCTTAGCACTCGGCGTTCGAAAACCCCAAGAGCTTGCAAGTCCTCCTCGAGCATAGTCCACGCCTCATGCCCATAGAGGACTACCGGTCTTATGAACGTTTTGTACATCGTACATTTGCTGCGAAGGTGAATCTTTCTTGACCGCAGCTTCTTCTGGAGCCCATAGTAGGCACGACTTCCGCTGATGATGCGCCTTCGTATTTCCCGACTAACATTGTTGTCAGCCGTCAACAAGGATCCGAGGTAGACGAACTCGTCCACCACTTCGTATCTCCGTCTATCGTAACACTGCTTCCTAGGCGGGCCCTGTCGCGCTCAGTTCCGCCAACCAGCATGTACTTTGTTTTCGACGCATTCACCATTAGCCCGACTATTGTTGCTTCGCGTTTTAGTCGGGTGAACAAATCTGCCATTGTTTCAAATTTTCTCCCAATAATATCCATGTCGTCCGGGAAGCAAACAAATTGTCCGGATCTCGTGAAAATCGTGCCTCGACTGTTAAGTCCGGCTCTCCGCATGACACCTTCAAGCGCAATATTGAATAACAGGCACGAAAGTCCGTCGCCCTGTCGTAGTCCCCGCCGAGACTCGAACGAACTGGAGTGTTCGCCCGAGATCTTCACGCAGTTTTGCACACCGTCCATCGTTGCTCTGTTCAATCTTGTGAGCTTCCCGGGAAAGCTGTTCTCGTCCATGATTTTCCATAGCTCTACACGGTCGATACTATCGTATGCCGCCTTGAAATCGATGAACAAATAGTGCGTAGGGACCTGGTACTCACGGCATTTCTGGAGGATTTGCCGCACGGAAAAGATCTGGTCCGTTGTCGAGCGGCCGTCGATGAAACCTGCTTGATAACTTCCCACGAACTCATTTGCTATAGGTGATAGACGACGGAAGGGAATCTGGGATAGCACTTTGTAGGCGGCGTTTAGGATGGTGATTGCACGATAATTTTCACTCCAGTTTGTCGCCCTTTTTGTAGATAGGGCATATAACGCCTTGCTTCCACTCCTCCGGTAGTTGTTCCGTTTCCCAGATTCTGACTATCAGCCGATGCAGACAAGCGACCAATCTGTCCGGGCCCATCTTGATGAGTTCGGCTCCGATACCATCTTTGCCAGCGGCCTTGTTGTTCTTGAGCTGTTGAATGGCATCCTTAACTTCCCCCATCGTGGGAGCTGGTTGATTTCCGCTGTCCGCTGTGCTGACGTAGCCATCGCCTTCGCTGTCCTGACCTTCTGTGAATGTGTTCTCTGCGCCATTCAGATGTTCATCGTAGTGCTGCTTCCACCTTTCGATCACCTCCGTCCGTCCGTCAAGATGCTCCCATCCTTATCCCGGCACATCTCAGCTCGCGGCACGAAGCCTTTGCGGGATGTGTTGAGCTTCTGATAGAACTTCCGCGTTTCTTGAGAACGGTACAGCAACTCCATCTCTTGGCATTCCACCTCTTCCAGGCGGCGCTTTTTGTCCCGGAATAGGCGGGTTTGCTGTTTCCGCTTCAGTCTGTATCGTTCCACGTTTTGCCGCGTACCATGCTGCAGCATTGCAGCCCGCGCTGCATTCTTCTTCTCTAAAACCTCCTGGCACTCCTCGTCGAACCAATCGTTTCTTGAGCTCCGTTCCACATATCCGACAACGCTTTCGGCAGCGTCGTTAATGGCTGCTTTGACTGTCCTCCAGCAGTCCTCAAGAAGGGCCCTATCGAGCTCGCCCTCATCCGGCAACGCTGCCTCAAGATGCTGCGCGTACGCATTGGCGACATCCGGTTGTTTCAGCCGCTCGAGATTGTACCGGGGCGGGCGTCAGTACCGTACATTGTTGATGACGGATAGTTTTGGGCGCAGTTTCACCATCACCAGGTAGTGGTCGGAGTCAATGTTGGCGCCACGATAGGTTCTGACGTCGGTTATGTCGGAGAAGTGCCGTCCATCGATCAAAACGTGGTCGATTTGCGATTCTGTCTGCTGAGGTGATCTCCAGGTGTACCGATACGGGAGGCTGTGCTGGAAATAGGTGCTACGAATGGCCATGTTCTTGGAGGCGGCAAAATCTATCAGTCGTAGGCCGTTCTCGATCGTCAGCCGATGGGCGCTGAACTTTCCAATCGTCGGTCTGAACTCCTCCTCCTGGCCAACCTGAGCGTTCAAATCTCCTATGATGATCTTGACGTCGTGGCTTGGGCAGCGGTCGTACTCGCGTTCGAGCTGCGCGTAAAATGCGTCCTTGTCATCATCAGTGCTTCTGGAGTGAGGGCTATGCACGTTTATGATGCTGAAGTTGAAGAACCGGCCTTTGAGCCTCAACTTGCACATTCTTTCGTTGATCGGCCACCACCCGATCACGCGCCTCTGCATATCACCCATCACTATAAAAGCGGTTCCCAGCTCACGTGTGTTGCCGCAGCTCTGGTAGATGGTATGATTACCTCTAAACGTTCGCACCAATGCTCCTGTCCAGCACACCTCCTGCAGCGCTACGATGTCGAAACCGCGGGTCTTCAGTACATCGGAGAGTATGCGAGTACTTCCAATGAAGTTGAGAGATTTGCAGTTCCACGTACCGAGTTTCCAATCGCTAGTCCATTTTCGTCGCTGTGGTCTTTGCCGATTGTTCCGGTCCGTATTCTCTCGTTGACGTTCCTGTGCTGATGTGTTTTTACGGTTGGCTTGCAGGGCCGGACACCAACCCCCTAGATTTCCGGAGGACCATTCCCCCTAAATGTTCGAAGGGCCATAGTGCGCAGTTTAGCTTAGAGTCCTTCTCTGGCACTCGGACGATGATCAGCCGCCCCTGACATGGGGAACAGTCGCTGTTGTGAGCCGCTCCTAACGTGGAGTACAGACGCTCCAGGTTTGCAAAAGCAACCCCCCCCCCCCTTCCCTGTCAGCATACGACCAAAGTTCCCACCGGGGATTGGTTACCCGATCTTCCCCAAGGTTACTCGTACCCCGGCCAGTACCACGAGGAGGTAGGGATAGGAGTTGCTGGGCAAGAGGCTACGAAAAGATAATTAATTTTCTGCAATAACGCAAAGAGAGCAACGTTGAAGAGAAATCGATGAATGCAGATAAGCCCTTTTGAAAAAACAACACAGAATTATTTATGTTTATTCGCAAATTTATGAATTTTGGTTTTTGATTTTTCTAATTTTTGTTTTTGAACATCCCTATTTTTTACAATTTTCCTTGAATTCTCTTCTGGATACCGATTTTTGACAATAATAAAAATTTAATTTTTTGCAGAACTTTTGAAAATTTGATTTTTTTATGGAATATATTTTATTTTCCGTGTAACTAACGGAAAATTTGATTTGATTTTTTGCTTCTTCTGTGATAGGTTGATCGTAGATAAATATGAAATGTACAACTTTATGTATTATGCACCCTAGTGATCCTTTATAAGATAGATACGCGGAAACTGACATTTCTGTCAAAGCATGAGCCAAACGAGCATATGTTATATTTGTTTTGATCTTTTCTTGAGGAGTAATGTAATCCAATTGAAATTATTTCGGTAAAAGTTGTTTTGCATCAAGCAAAAAATATGAAATATTTTCCTGGTTTGAAATTTTGTCAATGCAATATTCAGTTGTTATTTTTTTCTGTTGTTTATTTGTTTGAAAATGTACCTCAAAGAACTATAAAGAAACAAAATACACTTTTTTGCAATGAGGAAGTCATGTCCGTGTTACACTGCTGGTCTGTTGCCAAATCATTCCATTTTACTTCCGCTTATCTCTCATATAAAGGATCATTAATGCACCTCACAGACGCTCAGACGAGTGGAATATCTCAAGAAATTTGAATGGAAACTCTTTAAAAAAAATCCGGGGGAAGCTCTGTAGTTATTTATAAAGAAGTTTTGTAGTCAATTTTAATATATATTTTTTGGATTTATCTCTGATGTTATTGTCTGGAGGAATCCGAAGGAATTTCTCAAGTAATCTATGAAGGAATCTGTGGAGGTTTTTTCTGAATTAGAACAGGAGTTTTCTGGATGAATTCTAAGTTAAATTTCTAAACGAATCTCTGATGGCAACTTCTTTATGAATTCCTGGCGTATTTCCTGTAGAAAATTATGTATGAATCTCTGAAGGTATTTCTAAAGGAACCATAGGAATATTTCAAAAGAAAATCTCTGGAAGGTTATGTATATGTGGAATTTCAGAAGAAATCACAAAAAAACTTCTGGTAAAACCCTTGACATTATTAGGGAGAAGTTCCTTGGAAGATATTCTGGAGGAATCCCTGAAATTTTTTTCTAAAGGAGGAAAACCTTAAGGAATTTGTTGGGGAATTCTTGAAAGATTTTCTGTACAAATCTCTGGAGGAATCAATAGAAGAAAGGTTGGAGGACTTCAGTGAAGAAATCCTGGTTGAATTTGTGGATTATTTCCTTGTGTAATATCTGGGAGGAATCCTAAAGGAATCTCTTATGGTCGCTTCTGGTGGAACTTCTTAAGGATTTCATGGTGTAAT
Source organism: Aedes aegypti (assembly GCF_002204515.2). Classification (NCBI taxonomy): domain Eukaryota; kingdom Metazoa; phylum Arthropoda; class Insecta; order Diptera; family Culicidae; genus Aedes; species Aedes aegypti. Next base: position 15,656,423 of record NC_035107.1, read on the forward strand.
TTCTGCAGAAAATTCTGGAGGAATCCCTGAAGAAATTTCTCGAGGAATTCCTGAAGTACTTGGTTGAATTATTCGATGTCTAAAACAGAAAAACTTAACGGAAGTTAGGGAATTCTTGAAAAGATTTGTGGAGGATTCTCGTTTGTTAATTTCTGAAGTAATCCTTTGTGGATTATTTTAAAAATCCCTTGAAAATTTTGCAGGATTCCAGAAGGAATTTCTGCTGAAATCTTTAAAAGAATTTCCGGACGAATCCCTGAAAGAATTTCAGGTGAAATCTCTTGTGGATTTTCTAGAATAATTCTTAGAAGAATTTCTCGAGAAATCTCATATCTCATGTAGTAATCCATGGTGGGATTTCTGGTTGAATCGCAGATTTTCGGTGGATTTCCTGATGAATTCCTGGTGAAATTTTGTAAGACTTTCTAAAGAAAGAATACCTTGAGTAATTTGTAAATTTCTGGAGGAAATTCTATTGTAACTATCTGGAGAATTCTCTGGTGAAATTTTTGGAGAAACCCCTGGAGGAAGTTCTGAGAAAACCTTTGTAGGATTTCTTTGCGGAATCTCTGGTGGAATTTGAAGAATTCCTGACGTTGTTTTGTCACTTTGTAAACCCCACCGGCCTAATTGTCTGAACCCAGCTCCCTACATGTATCTAATGATCTAATACCGGTGTTTGATGATGAGCCACCACAATAATCGCGTGTCAAATTCACTATTTAATTGCAATCTGATGTCTTCTTTTGTTGCATCACATTCACGGAACAATCGAAAACATCCTCTATTCCGGATAATTCCGGCTGCATAATCACATCTGCATTATACGAGCAGAGATCACTTGAAATGTGGTGAACAATGTTGGTGCAAAAAAAATCTGACAGTTCCTCAAGCGATCGCACAAACATAACTTGGTTTGACTAACTTAGGGGCGGAGTCAATGTTGGTCAAACCGTCTGAGCGTCTGTGGGGTGCATAATATGCGTGTTATGACCCAAGGTTTACCAACAATAAAATAATTTTAATTTCTTTCCTTTCAGCCCTCGCCCACTACCACACGGCCAAATCGATCGACCCCGCCCTGCAAACCTTCAAAACGAGCACCCCCTCCAAATCGGCCAAGCAAAAGGCCGCCCTCGGCAGTGCGCTCAACCTGGGCAGCCAAACCCTGTCCCAGTCGTTGGATACGTTCATCTTCGACGAGACGTCCCTCGAGGGGGACCTCAATCCGGCCATGCTGAAGAAAGCTCACCTCCGCGAGTCCCTCTCTAGTCACGAGGAAGCCCAACGATTGCAGCGGATGTGCCGCGAGCTCAAGAACAAAATCGCCCTCACCAAGGTGCTGAACTACGCGCTGGAAAAGACTGCCGAAGAGCTGGAAATGCTCGACCTGGAGCTGGACGGAGCCGGATATCTGGACGAAGACATCGACATGATCGATGTGACGCTGAACACTACCTCCAAGTTTACGATCTCCCTGACCGGGCCGGACTTCACGGCGTACAAGATCGAAGATCCCTTCCGTAAGTTGGGACCGATTGCGATCTTCTCGGCGAGGCGCCACTGGACCGCGCCTCGGTGTATCCGTCTGCAGAAGGGCAACTCGATGATGATGACCGGCGGAGGAACGCTGGATCGCCGTCGGTACAATAGCGAACAGAACGGAAGCACCGGTAGCAGCACTGGGGCCAGCAGTATCGACGGAAGCAGCGACACCGGTGGCAGTCGAGGCAAGTGCCAGTGCAACAAGACCAACTACTACAACGACGTGAGGGCGTGCGACGTGTGCTTCAAGGACGTGTGCAACATCTCCGATGCGGACTACCGGGCGAGGAACAAACTGACCCAGATGCCGTCGAGCGATGGAAGTAACTGCAGTAGCAACGTTGATAGCTTTGAGAGCTTCGGGTTCCACGTGCGGGGCGATGCGCCGGTCATGATTTCAAATGTCGAGATCAACTCGTTGGCTGATGTAAGTATCGTTTTGCACCTGTTCCTTGAAGTAGGACGGTTTTTGGAATGGCGTAGAAGACCCGTACGTGTCTCGATATTCATGGAAACCGTCCTATATAGAAGCCGCGTAAATGAAGCTCGTCGTACACCGGAGGAAAACTGCATTATCCTTACGTTCCCATCTTTTCTCCTCAGCTCGGTGGCATCAAGGAGGGAGATTTCATCGTGGAACTGTGCGGAATCGACGTCAAGTGGTACACCAACCAGCAGGTGCTGAAGCTGATCAAGAACTGCTCCAACAGTTTGGACCTCAAAGTGATCACCCCGATGGATCGCAACTATCTTAAGGTATGCTCAATCTCTCGATCCGATTCCATCGAGTTGTTCTCAATTTTTCCTCTAACCCTGAATAGCCAATGGCCTCCACCCTCTCGAAGGGATCGATTTCAACGCTGTCCGGCAGCTCCTCGGGGGTGTCCTCCGGAGCACCCAGTCCGACCGGCACCACGACCAAAAGCGGCGGCAGCAAACCGCGCTCCAAACTGAGCAAGAACCGCCTCAGCAGTTTCACCTCCGGCAGTTGGAATCCGTTCCGTCGGACGCAGAGCTTGGGGAAGATTTTCTAGCCAGAAAAAAAAACTGCAATCAAGCGGGCATTAAACCGTTCTTCTTCAATTGGTTCCAGTTTGAGGGAAATCAGAGTGTACAGAAAGAGACTAATTCAGTTCTACTTAACTTTTTTATTCAACGTTGGGAAGTAAGTGCTTTAGCGTTTAAGTCGATTATATCTTAGGATTTGTAAAGACATGGATGCCATCACAAAACATAATGTAGACAACACACATTCATCTACCTCTCCTTGCCCATTTGCCAAATGGGGGAAACTGGATGCGAGTAGTAGTCGAATGGGAAAAAAGCCTAATTTATATAACTCTATCCCTTACAAACTAGAGCAAGTTTCTCTATTTTAAAATTCACCTTCGGAACGGCAGTGTTTCCTTTCCAAGGCATATTTATTATTTTAACGGAATGTTAGTGTTCTTAAAATGGTTCTAGTTTTAGTTTAGAAGCGATCCAAGAAGACATGATAGGATGTAGTCGACATTGTACATTTGAGAATATTGGATTAAGTTAACAGTTAAGATAGCTCCCGGGTCCCAAAAGGAACAGATTTACAGATACAGATGGTTTACTAACACTTGTTTCGGTTTACACAATAGTCTATTCTATAAAGAGTTTTGAAAGACGAGATATATTCCAAAAATGAACTAATCTATACATACGATTGTAAAATTATGCAACAATAAAGATTAGCGAATCAGACATTATACGGAACGTAAAGTTGAATTATCCGAAATTTCCCAAGTAATTGACAAACACGTTTAAAGCTCCCAGGTTCTTCTTTTTTCCTACCCGATTCCCAGCAGATGATTATTTTTAGTCATTTTTTCCTCTGACATTCCGACACTAATAGACCAGCTCAGTGAAGTCTACAGTATATTGTTCTGAGAAACATTCGCTTCTTTGTACACTCGACACAATTTGTAATTCATTCGTATGCGTCTTCTAATTTCCCATTACCCAACAAGAATTGCCCACAGAACATTTCATCTTCTTTCATCGGACAAGCATCGTATTTGAAGAGAAACAATCACCTTAGCAGGATGAATTTTGTTTCAATTTGCACATTGCGGGTTCTAAGCTGATTAGATAATCCGCACCAACACCGCTAGCTCTTCCTCTATCTCTGTCTACACCATGTACTTCGTTTTGGTGTAGCTGATGGTCAAGCGTGTCCTTGCTGTCTTTTTGAGGAGGTCTCTGCAATATTCTGCAATCGATTCCACTAAGACAGATATCGTCCACAAATCCATGGAACATATGCTTTGATAGAACAACATTCGGTACCGACGCAAGCCACGGTACAATCTGGAACAACTCAAGCTACCCGAAGTCGCTACTGATTACGCGCCAAGACGTGGAACAGCGTTGCCCGATGAGGGAGAGCTCACCCAAGCCCCTCTAGACGACGGCTGGAGTAGTGTCAAAGCAGTCATTAACAACGCAGCCGAAGGGTTCTTGAAAGGAAACCGACGGACGGGTTGTTTGACGAAGAGTGTTGGATGGTTTTGGACGATAAGAATGCGTGAGGTGATTGAAAGGTGAAAGCAGCACTACGATGAACACCTGAATGACGTAGATGAGGAAAAGCAAGGCAGCAGGAGGAATGGCTTCATCAGCTACCGGAGGAGTGAAAGGAGGGATAATATATACTATATAATATACCCTACAAAAAGGGTGACAAGTTAGAATGTGACAAGGTTTTCGGGAAATTATCAAACCGGTTTCGTGGACGGGCGATTAACAACAGACCAGATAATCCTCCATAAGTGTCGCAAATATCAAGTCCTTACGCACGGAAATACGGAAGATACCACACATGTTCCGGTCTAGACTCCTGAAGCTGACCCGTCGGCGTATAGACCTATCTGTCTACTAGATACGACGGGCAAGTTATTGGAGAGGTTGATTCTCAACAGACTAGTACCGTATACGGAGAGTGCGGACGGCCTGTCCAACAACCAGTTTGGATTCAGAAAAGGTAAATCTACTCTGGACGCCATCCAGTCGGTCGTTCAAACAACTGAGGTGGCAATCGAGCATAAAAGGAGCGGCATCCGTTACTGCGCGGTTGTCACTCTGGATGTGAAGAATGCGTTCAACAGCGCAAGCTGGGAAGCAATAGCACACGCGCTCAAGGTACCGGTGCAGTTGTGTAAGCTTCTAGAAAGCTATTTTGATGGTAGGATTCTACTGTATGACACAGAGGAGGGGCAGAAAAGCGTTCGAATTACCGCGGGAGTACCTCAAGGTTCAATCCTGGGCCCGCTGTTATGGAATGCGATGTACGATGACGTACTGAGGCTGCCCCTTCCGACGGGTGTTAAGATTGTTGGCTTCGCCGACGATATCACCCTAGTGGTCTATGGTGAATCGATGGAGGAAGTAGAGTTGACAGCAGCGCACTCTATTTCCCTGGTTGAGGAATGGATGAAGTCTAGGAAACTAGGACTGGCCCGTCACAAGACTGAGGTGGTGGTGGTCAACAACCGCAAGTCCGAGCAACGGGCGCTTATCTCGGTAGGTGATTGCACCATAGAGTCCAAACGATCCCTTAGGCATCTTGGGGTAATGATTGATGACAAGCTGAGCTTCGCTAGCCACGTTGAATATGCCTGTAAAAGGGCATCTACGGCTATAGCGGCGCTTTCGAGGATGATGTCTAACAGCTCTGCTGTAATTGCCAGCAAACGCAAGCTGCTGGCAAGCGTGGCGCTATCCATACTAAGGTATGGAGGACCAATCTGGTCAAAAGCGCTTATAACGAGAAGAAACCTAAAGCGGTTGGAAAGCACGTACAGGATAATGTGCTTAAGAGTAGCGAGTGCATACCGGACGGTATCTAAAGAGGCCGTGTGCATCATAGCCGGGATGACGCCCATCGGGCTCATCATCAAGGAAGATGCTCAATGCTTCAACCAAAGGGGTACCAGAGGAGTCCGCGACACGTGTAAAGAGGAAACGCTCAGAAGCTGGCAGCAGGAATGGGATAACTCCACTAAGGGTAGATGGACCCATCGGCTAATACCAAATGTGTCAGATTGGTATGGTAGAAGCCATGGGGAAGTGAACTTCCACCTGACGCAGTTTCTGTCAGGACATGGTTGCTATAGACAGTACCTGCATAGGTTCGGGCACTCAGAATCTCCTGCGTGCCCCAATTGTGCTGGTGTAGAGGAAACAGCGGAGCATGTCGTGTTCGATTGCCCCCGTTGCTGGAATGCAGTAACTACGGCTGTCACTCACATTATGTTAGAATTGCAGCGTCTATGGCGCGCCGACCAAGAGTTGGCTGCAGAGGATTAGCCCTGCCGAGGCTGGTCCCTTGTAACATTGTTTAAGTCGGCTAGGAGAAGCAGTTTGCCTAGGCTACTTCTGCTACACGTGTTGTGCTATATGCACTGGTCCCTTCCCGAAGAAATACCGTAAGGTGGTTCCGGGGAGATGAGGGTCTGAGTCCAAGGGTCATGTCGATGCACTGTTCACCACTTGAGCAATTCTAAATGAATTGCTCATGCACAGTGCATAGGCTGGTTTTAGCGGGTCGTCGTTGGTGTGTCATCCCCGCATTCCCTGAGTTATCTTCTCAGGGGATCTGTTTGCAGATTTCCCCCTTGTAAAAAACAAAAAAAAAAAAAAGACTCCTGAAGCTCTCGAACCGTTGCCTTATGAGCATACCCTTTCTTCACATAATCAGAAGGCCGGCTCCAAAGGCACGTTCCCCACCAGTTGGGAGATTTGTGCCATCGCCATATTTGAGCCTATTTCATCATCTACCCGATGGGAGAGGAAAGGGAAGGGAAAGATGGGAGAAAATAGGAATGGGGTCCCTTGAAGAGGGAAGATCGCATAAGCGAAATGAGAGCATGTAGCTCCATACCACAATGGGTTCGAACAGCGCCCTAAAAAGGGCACTGCAAAACGCATGAGCGTAAAGAGAGCCTATAGCTCATTACCACAGCGGGTTAAGAATAACAGAATGTCCTGAAGATTCAGGCTTCTGAATTCAGTTTCACTTAATAAGTGTTTACCAAGTAATTGGAATCGCATTTGCGAAAAAACTGGACAGTTACATATCAGGTGATACGAAGTTCCATAATCGGAGTCACAACTATCACACACAAATGAGTCAGCACGCTGAATATTTGCCATGTGATAGTTGAGTCGGCAGTGGCCTGTCAACGCTCTGACCAAGAGACTGCAATTCTGCTTTGACAGATTTGTTAAATACTTCGCCACCCTTGGAGATGGCTCAGTAATGGACAATTTTGTTTGACGACATGACTCCAAACTATTCCAATATTGCTTGTGCTGAGTTGCCGCCCAAGAGTTTATCTGAAGCTTCACCCAGCACTTCGAAATTGGAATAGCCGGCTCAGGGCCAATGAAGTCATGCGATGCTCCATCGCGAGCTAGCTCATCAGCCAATTAATTTCCAGCGATGGAAGAATGGCCAGGTACCCATACAAGGTTTACAGAGTTGACTGAATTCAGTTCCTCAATTTGAGTTCGACATGCGATAACAAGCTTCGACCTTGAGTTGGCCGAAGCGAGAGCTTTTATAGCAGCCTGACTATCTGAACAGAAGTATATGACTTTACCCATTACGCGCTGTTGAAGTGCTGATTGCACTCCACACATAAGAGCAAATATTTCCGCCTGAAAAACGGTGCAGTTTCTACCAAGTGAGTAAAACTGATTCAGTCTTAGTTCATGAGAATATACTCCTGCACCAGCTCTACCTTCTAGAAGGGAGCCATCAGTGTTTGCCATATTGTTTGATATACTTCTTTCCAAATAGCCAGACGTTCGCTCTTCCCGTGAAGGGAGTTGTGTGGTAAATGTCCTGTAAGGGAAGTGAGAAGCAATTGTGAGATCACTTGGAGCAAGGACAATTTTATCCCAATTCACTAAAAAGGGAAACAACGAAGTGTGTGTAGATCTACGATTCACTGGATTTTTCTCCAGTAGATCCAGTACCCATAAACGGTAAGAGCAAGAAAGTGCTTCTTGTTCAAGATATATGTGTAGTGGCGCAACGTCGAAAATGGCCTCAAGCGCTGCTGTGGGAGTTGTAGAGAACGCACCAGACATCGCCATCAAGCACATCCTTTGGAGATGGCCCAATTTCGATTGGATTGTTCTCACTGCGCCCTTTTGCCACCACACAAGACATCCATATGCCAATATTGGTCGAACAACTGTTGTGTAAATCCATTTGATATATTTGGGTTTGAGGCCCCAAGTTTTACCAAAGGTTCGCCGGCATTGACTGAAGGCCATGCAAGCTTCTTTGACTCTGAAATCAATGTGAGGTGTCCATGAAAGTTTGGAATCTAGAATGACTCCGACATACTTTACTTGATCAGTCACATTAATCTCAGTGCCAAAAAGACGTAAAGGTCGAATTCCATCGCGGTTTCGTCTTTCCGTAAACAGAACAATAGATGTTTTATTCGGGTTAACCGAAAGGCCATATTGGCGACACCAACTCTCGCCTACCTGAAGAGCACTTTGCATCAGGTCGAATAGGGTGCTTATGCACATACCAACTATCAGAGCTAGATAGTCGTCGGCAAATCCATAATTTGGAAATCCGCAATTATTGAGTTGCCTCAATAGCGTATCTGCTACGAGATTCCACAAAAGTGGTGACAAGACTCCCCCTTGGGGGCATCCGCAAACACTCAATTTTCAAATCGCAACTTGACGCAATGTCGAGAAGAGATGTCGGTTTTTGAGCATTTGATGAATCCAATTGGTAATCATTGTAGGTAGTCCATGGTTTCGTGCGGCTTCCAATATGGCATCGAAAGACACGTTATCAAAGGCACCCTCAATATCCAAGAAAACACCCAAGCAGGATTGCTTCTGAGCGAATGCTTTCTCGATATCATATACAACTTTGTGTAAAAGAGTCACAGTGGACTTCCAGATTGGTAAGCATGTTGATTCTCATACGACGCACGTCCTCCTTTTGGGATAAACTTTACAGTAACAGTTTTAAAACCCACTTTTTTGGAAGGAAGTAGTGAATTCAGAGATTCACCCTTCCTTTTGTTTGTTGTTGATACCATGTTTAGTTAATAAACGAAAGAAGACGTGACCTTCGAGAGGTTTTTTCCCAAGACGGTGTCCAAGAAGGATTACCACCGCTAGCTTTCGCCAACGGGTCCAACGAAAAATCGAAGGCACGGGTCCAAACAAGGATCGTAAAGGGATCAATAGTAGAAAAAATAGTACTGAATAGTACTGTTTTGGTAGCACTGAAAAGTACCGTTTTTAATTTTAGCACTGAAAAGTACTGTTTTTGTAGCACTAAAAAGTACTGTTTTATTGCTTTAGGTAGTTTTTAAGAAAACTTCCAAAAGCAGAGAGAATTCGTGTACGCACAGCACGAAGGTACGATGCGCACTGTGATAAATATTTGGTGTATTGATGGAAGTAGTGGCAATGTCAACGGCCGCACGAATTTCGTTTCCAGATTTACCCAATTGTAATGCATTGAAAATACAACCCAGGCGCCTATGTTGAAATGTTTTAGGTTAAAGGATTATATAGGCTTCCACGTCACTGTACAAGTTTAAAGATTTTCATACAAAACGCGTTAAGGAGGACGGGGAGGAGGTATAAAATTATCAATTTTGGCGTTACTTAAAAGGGGGTGCTGCCTTACAAACATTTGTTTAATTAACAAACATTGCAGTTCATTATGTTGTAGGAATGTTATAACGCACGAACGTTCAACACGCATGGGGTTCAATTGCGTTGATGACATACCTATATTTGATATTTAATATGAGAGTGTTTTTATCACAGGACTATAACGGCTGTCATCCACGAACAACTGGAGTGAAGCCAAAAATTTGGTGCTGAAGAAGGTGCTGATTTTACAGCTCGTCCAAAAATACTGTTTTAGGCACGAAACACACTAGTTTTGGAATGCGACATTCATATTTTACTTATCATTCTGGTAATAAGTGCGTAGTACTTCATCTAATTTTCTGTAACTGCTAGACAATTTGACCACATTTTTCTAGACACAATAGTAAACGATTATCAATAGTATAATTTTATTCTCATACGACATGTGTCGCTTCCGCGCGGGATTTGATGAGGGCAAAGCCTAAAATTTGTTTATTCAGCACTAGCGCCACACAGATGGTGGCGGCTTCAAGAACTAGTGCTTCCTTCAGGGGGTTGGTTTTTATATACTATGGATAGCTAGTGGCTGGCAGTGATGGAAAGTGGCGAACAGTTCTGCTGAACTGGAACAAAAACAAAACCAAACGCTCCCGAGCGTCAGAGCGCTGGTTTACTCGCATCCGTCGTGCTCCCGAGTAACCGAAGCTAAAAGTGATTCGCGAACGTGATCGGAGCAGCTCAGAGTCACATTGTGCATTTGGGGAAAAAGCTGCTTCCCCTCCAAGATTCATGGTTTCCAAGGGGTTTTGACTACAAACTAGTAGTTTACTGTCGATTTGATGGTTATACAATTAATTTGTCTGTCAAAACCATAATACCGTTTTGATTCATATTACGGACAGCTTCAAATTCCGGACACTCTCGTTTGTATGGGAAACATTTCACAAGAAATGTTTCAATTTTCGCCGTCCAAAAGTTCTCATTTTCGAGGCTCGTTTTATTCGGGTTTTTCCATAAATATCACAGCAAATTAATAATGCCCAACTACCTTAGACGTCTCTTAAGTGGTTGAACGATTTCAATTGATGATTTGACTGTTCGATTAATGATTATCATGAGCTGTCCGTTATTCGAATCAAAGCGTCCGGAATATGAGGCAAAAGTGAGGGAGCGTCCGGAATAAGAATCATGAAAAGGCTACACGTTTTGATTTATTTAAAATTATTCAAGTTGCGGACGCGTATTCTTTACCCACCATCCGAAAGTTAAGGGCTTCCGACGCTCGATAACGCTAAAAAATCATACAGAATGATTTATTTTGTATGGTCCAAGCTGGGCTATACTTCACTGATGCCTTAAGTGTCCGTAATATGAATCAAAACGGTAAATCAAATTTTGCTCGGTTACTCGCGAGTAAAAGTTCCCGAGTTTGTTGTTACTTCTTTTGACATATTCTCCCGAGCAGGCGGGTGCGGACTCACTCACACCTAGCCAGTTCACGAGTCTGTGAAGTTTGTTGTGCGTTGGTATTAACTCGTGAGCTACTTCGTGATGCGAACTTTTTCACCACTGGTGGCTGGATAGGAATAATCTTGTAGGTCGTAGGATTATAATCATGGTCGATTTTCCAGAATTGAACTTCTTTGAAACCAGTCTTTTCAAAACCACTGACGTTTAGAAATCAATATAGTTTGCTTTGATTTCAACGTCCTACACAGTAGTTGTGCTATGTATACACTTTGGGGTTGCCAAGTGATATTCCATGCTCATTGTTTATCCCTACAGTGAGCTTTCATGATCACTAACTACAACCTAACTGAGCAGCGCAGTTCGCTCGCAGCATAAGGTCGCTTTGATTGTTTAAAGATCATGCTCATCAAGCTCGCTCACGTCTTCAATGCCTGATCAAGATTATTTCAAATTCTTGAAATTTCTGCTTTTCAATAATTTTCTGGTTTACTAAAAATAATCGAGGAACTATGAGAATCATCCTCAGAATTTCTGGAGAATTTTCTGGGTCTTGGTTCCTTAGTCGAGCGGTTAGAGTCCACGGCTACAAAGCAAAGCTATGCTGAAGGTGTATTGATTTAGCTTTAGCATGATCAATTATTTTGCAGACAATAAACTCGTTTGATGTTGTAGTATTGCTTATGTATTTTTTTCATGACCTCAAGTGATATTCCCTGATTTTCCCTGACTTTCCAGGTCAAAAATAAATTCCCTGACATTCCCTGACTTTCCAGGTTTTTCCAGGTAGTCGAAACCCTGTTTCTAGTTGTTGATTTTTGGCAATAATAAAAATTTAAATTGTTACGGTATTTTTAAAAATATTAAATTTTGAATTTTTTTTTCGGAGCGTATTTTATTTTCCGTGTAACTATCGGAAAAACATATTTGAAATTATTTTAATACCACCAAGCTCTTCGTTTGTGATAGGTTAATCGTAGAAAAATATAAAAAGTAAGATTTTTTATATTACACGTTAAATGAAGCCCAGGCATTTGTAGGTTATATAAGAATGCAATTTTTCAAAAAATTTCTAAAAATACAAAAAAGTTTCAAAAGTCATAAAAAACTTTTCTTATATGCGTGTTATGAGTCAAGGTATAAGCCAAAAATAAAATCATTTTGATTTCCGAGCTACGAAAAAATACACAAAATTCCAAAGTGTACCCCGTCTAAAGGCGGGGTTGGGTATTAGAGGGTTAACTCATTACGTGCCCAAGCAGCCATGATAAACATGCATCGGATACTTCATATATCAGTACAACGCGCGCGTAATGAGGTGTTCAAATCATGCTGCTGCAAGAGCGACGACCCTCTTCTTCTTCTTCTTCTTTCTGGCGTTACGTCCCAACTGGGACAAAGCCTGCTTCTCAGATTAGTGTTCTTATGAGCGCTTCCACAGTTATTAACTGAGGAGAAGGAAGTTGAGAAAACTTCCAACCCGAAAAAATCCTCGACCGGTGGGATTCGAACCCACGACCCTCAGCTTGGTCTTACTGAATAGCTGAGCGTTTACCGCAACGGCTATCTGGGCCCCTCTTAGACCGTTCAAATACCGTGTTGTTTGTCGCTACAGACGATTTTTTTTCTATCCTTGTACAAAAGTCGTGGATTCGAATTCCATCTATTTTTTAATAATTTATTCATCTTTACCACGCGTAATGAGTTAATTAATTCATAATTTCAAGTTGACATAATGGTCATAGATAAGAGAGGACTTTTCAAACTCATCACGGCTCACAAAAAAATGGAATAAGGACATACGTTGGGCAGCCCTGCTGTAAGAAATAGGTATATCATGAATCCCGTTCGAAACCCACATCATCCCAAACATCTTTGGTAATTATGAGATATTAGCAGTTGAGATTTTCCTCAACTTGTAAAGGTTTTGTTTTTGAGGTCCAACCAACAATTTACGAGTCCTCTTGGTCGCCACTATGAGTCATAGTCTATGACCAGGCAGTCAAGAAGATTTATCGCATTAACCCTCTAATACCCAAATTTTTATTTTCGATTTAAGTATTATTTTTCGTTATCTAAAATCGTTCTAAACACGTTTTGGGCATTTATTTATTTTTATTCGCAAATTTTTAAATTTTGGTTTTTGATTTTTATAATTTTTATTTTTGAACATCCCTAGCTTTTTTCATTTTTTCATCAAGCCTTTTCTAGTTGTTGATTTTTGACAATAATAAAAATTTAAATTGTTACGGTATTTTCAAAAATATTAAATTTATAATTTTTTTTGGAGCGCATTTTATTTTCCGTGTAATTAACGGAAAAACAGGTTTGAAATTATTTTAATACCACCAGGCTCTTCATTTGTGGTAGGTTAATCGTAGAAAAATATAAAAGGTACGATTTTTTATATAACACGTTAAATGAAGCCCAGGCATTTGTAGGTTATATAAGAATGCAATTTTTCAAACAATTTCTAAAAATACAAAAAAGTTTCAAAAGTCATAAAAAACTTCTCTTATATGCGCGTTATGAGTTAAGGTATAAGCCAAAAATAAAATCATTTTGATTTGCGAGCTACGAAAAAATACACAAAATTCCAAAATGTACCCCGTCTAAAGGCGGGGTTGGGTATTAGAGGGTTAATCAACCGTCCGGTCTTGATTGATGATGATGATTGATGGGGGCTCAGATAGTCGCAGCGGTAAACGCCCAACTATTCAGCGAGCCAAGCTGAGAATCATGGGTGTGAATCCCGCCGGTCGAAGATCTTATCGGGTTGGACATTTTCTCGACTTCCCAGGGCATAGAGTATGATAATAACTGTGGAAGTTCTAATAAGAACACTAAGCTGAAAAGCAGACTTTGTTACAGATGGAACGTAACGCTAGAAAGAAGAAGAATTTGGTTACTTCTAAAATTAACGGCTTTACAGTCTTACGGATGAATCAAAACGCTACGTTTTTTTAAAATCCAACGTTTCGGCCATTGGACTTGGCCTTCTTCAGGGATCTACAAATTTATTGAACGATTGTTATTATAATTTATGAGCCAACACAAATGTCCCAAAGCAATAGCGAGCAACACAATTCCTCTCCCTCTCCATACACGCAAAAATAGCTCCTTGTACACTATACTATCATATCCATATCTCTGTCTCAAATACTTCAGTTTTCATATTGGTGTAAAGTAGGTAGTAAAACAGATAGTGATAGATAAAAACAGTGACTATCCACCAACGCAACCGTATAAATGATACGGTAATATATCAGAAGGTAGGCTCAAGCTTTGTGCCACTAATGATAACGTTTAATGTAGGCATCCAGAAAGAGAACCCCATAAAAGCGACAACCGATCGCAAAGCTTTGAGCGTGATACGAGAAACGGTACACCTTTATGTGAGTTTTTTACTAAAATGTTTTCACTCATAAATTATTATAACAATCGTCCAATAAATTTGTAGATCCCTGAAGAAAGCCAAGTCCAATGGCCGAAACGTTGGATTTAAAAAAAAAACGTAGCGTTTTGATTCATCCGTAAGACTGAAAAGCCGTTAATTTTAGAAGTTACACAACAGTCGTATTCTAATAAATAGAATTTGGTTAGTATATAAAAGCTACACTACCCGTCATAAATACGGACTCACTGAAATAAGTATTGCAACACTCAGCTGAATAATGAATCACCCCCAAAAAGTTTAGCATCACCTCAAAACAGGTTAATTCACATTGCTATATCTCGAGATCCTTATGACTTGCAAAGAAGCGCTGAAGATCGCTGAAGAAGTTGTTCAGGGGATCAAGGACATCCGGAAAGCGAACAGTTTAGTTCGCGATTTTGCCGCTAGGTGGCGCTAGTGAGCATGCAACATTGAGTATTTTAAACTAGTTCTAGCTTTTGATTCACATGAGATAGAAAGTTCGAGTCTTCGGTAAGTAAAGGATATCCAAATATAAAATTTTTTGGTTCCTAATTTTGCCACTAGGTTGCACTAGTACGCATCTTTAATTAAATATATGAAACAAATTCTATCTTTCGAGCCAGATGAGATAGAAAGTTTGAGTCTTCGGCAAAGTTGTTCGGAAAATCAAGGGCATCCAGGAAACAGTTTACTCTGGAGGGATGACTGTACCTAAACACTATGAATTTGATAAGATAGAATTTCCAGAATGCTGTTCAGAAATCCTTTGACTTTTGGAAGTTGAAGTGATTAGGGATGGAATCATATTAAATTAAAGTGATTCAGGTCTGATCAAATGTATATTCAAATTTATCATATCTGATTCATATTCTAGTGATTCTGGTATGACTTACTCCATGTGCGAGTGACTCAGTCAGGACTCATATTCATCATATTCAAATTATTCAAGTCAGAGTCTCTTCACGGTTCAAGTTGGATTGACTTCATATCCAAGTGATTGATGTCTTATTCTCTTTATATTCATGTCTTTCGGGTTTGATTCACTCTATATTCAGGAAATTCAGGTTTGACTTGAATATGGAGTAAACAAATATCATGTCAAATTCACTCCATGTTCAAGTGACTCAGGATTGATTCATTTTATATTCAATAGATTCAAGTTTAGTTCTCTCCATACCCGTAAGTGTTTCACGTCAGATTCACTTTATTATTAAGCGCAACCTAGCGGCAAAATCGCGAACTAAACTGTTCGCTTTCCGGATGTCCTTGAACCCCTGAGCAATATACTATATGCTATGTTGCCATGCTCCCAACCCTTCCATGTGCTTATAATACAAACAGGCTCAATAAGAAAGTTCGGTTAATCTGCTAATATTGGCTAATGTTTGGAAAGAGTGATTATGAAAATCATAAACGATATTGATTCTCGTTTATGATTTTATGAGTAAAACATCACTGCTTGGTTTTATAAGTCCCCTATTTGGTTACTACTGTCGTATGAAAGGTTGATTACTCTTATAAAAGTGAGGATTTCGAAGAATTGTTAGAAAGTGAAAGCCAACCCGGTGAGGATTTGATTTTGTCTAAACTTACGCAATAATATAGTTGCATACGAATTTATTTCCGTGCATCATTCTTACTCTATAATCCCACAACATATTCTCAATTCTGATTCCTGACGATTTTGATTTTGTTACGCTTCAGCAAAAAGAATATGTTGTAACCGCATAGTTACCATTTCATTCACTTTTTACGTCTTAATCCCTTTCCTGCGTGTTTGAAGCGCTGCCCCCAAAAGCTACAATGGTTTCCATAAAAAAATATTCATTTGCTGCTAACGATTTTTCTTTTAGATATAAAAAAAACTGTTAAATTACAAAATCTAAGACGAAAACTTAAAGGCTATTCGCTATCCAACCAAGCAACGAATATACGAGTCTTAACGTTTGTTTCTTTGTTTTATTTGGTAAATCTTCTGTTAATTTATCAGGAATTGCATGCGAACCTCGCGTCGAAATGGGGAAAGGAATTTCGGAACCGAAAATGGAAACAAAACACGCGCCATTTTATTGACTGTTTCTTAAGACTGTTACCGACTATTCTGGTACGTTTAACTATGGGGTATAAAGTATCGGCACCCCCATAGATTCCACAGACCTGCGCAGGCAAAGTCACGATTTCAATGGAATCTACGGTGCCGGCGGATATAAAGGTATTTCCTTCGTCATTAAGTTCTTGTTTGTTTGTGTCTTTAAGGTAATGTATGTTGTAAATAGAAGTCATCTTTCTCATTCTGTATGTGTTATCTTTAGTTGTTTTGTTGTTTCGCACTTCGGGAAACGACTATGCATTAATATCTAAAATCCCACTTATAAACAACGTAGTAGCTTTAGCGTTTGGATGCTTTTTGCTATGACCATTTACGTTCTAGCGCTTTTACATATCGATACCAAGACACCGTAATTGTTTCGTTTTTTTTTTTTATCATAATTCAATATTTTTCAACATCGTAGGTAGGCGTGTCTTAATGTGTAGAGCTTTTTAAACACATGGTTTCTACTGTTTTCTGTTTTGGTTTTGGAGAAAGATGTGTGCGACAGGAGAATCGATGAAAAATGGCGCAACACCCGAAGCAGAGCGAGCGTATCCGCATGAAGAGGGGTAAGATTTAGTTCTTTTTTGAGGCATTTGCCAAAGTGTGCTAAGTACGTTAAAGGTTTGATTTATATTTGGAATAACGATTTGGAATGAAACATGCTAAAATCTACAATATAAAAGAAGCTAAAATGTGTGGAACTGTAACGCAAATCGTGGACGGTAATGCATCTGTTGTTTCAGGGAAAAAAGTTTGCTGAAACCTCGTTGGAAATCGAACGATCGTATATGGAATAATGGCAAGAAAATCCAGCTTCGTTACAGCAGTACAAAAATCACGTTCACACGTTCGTTTGGAGGGGCACTATTGTAATATTGGATTGAGAGTTCGAACAAACATCTCCACAAATACAAATACACGTACATCGAATATAAAACAGCTAATTAGCACAATTGTCTCTAATATGCCATATAAGAATCATATTACATGCGAGATCGGAGCCAAACCTCGTCAATGTACAAAAAAAAAAGAACACCCTCCACAGCTACAAGCTCCATCGCGGCCAGGGGACGCGTCAGGAAGTTTCGTTAAAATCCGAACATATCGCAAATGCTGTGCTGATCGAACGGTCTGCTGCTCGGTCTTCCCCCATCTTCATCGTCCCCGCCGTTGCCATCCCCACTCTGGTCTAATCTACAATTGTTCCTGTTGCTGTTACCTCTAGTGATGCTGTGGCTGCTTTCGTCGATTTCTTGGCCGCTACCGCTTGGGTAGGGGCGTCACTCGTCGCCACCGGTTTTCAAGTCCTCCGCCTTAGAGGGGACCTCGCCGGTTGTCGCTGGCGACGTCTCCGTCGTAAAATCTATTAGCTTGGCATCGCCACTACTGCTGCTATCTACCGTCTTCTTCGGGGAAGACGGAGCTGCTGCTGGCGTTTCCTCCTTGGTAGCTGTGCTTGTGCTGGTGCTGGTGGTGGTGGTGGCGTTGTCCCCAGTGGGAGTCGATTCGTTCGGGGTGTCCTCGTCCTCGTCGGAGTAGTTGGTCGGTTTCTCGCCTGGCTTCAGCAGGCGACCGACGAGGATGTACTTTTCTGCAAAGATGAAACGTAAAAAGGTTAAGAATTCTTCAATTTCTATTGAGTTATCCTTACCCTTGAACTGAGCCTCCCATTCCCGGACGGATTCCATCTCCATGGGGGTCAAATCGCTAAGGTCATCGTACTCGGCATTGTCGTTGCTGGTTACGCTGAAGGTGGCCAATCCACGAGACGCATCGCGACCACCGAATGCAGCATAAGGGCCACCTATTGGAAAAGAGAACACGAAAATTACGATTAGTAATAATCCTTTATAGAAGTTTACTCTTGCGCTATTTAGTTTATTTTTATCAATAAGAAGTTTAAGATAGTGCGTGTGATAGGACCTTCTAGCTTCTAGATGTTTATTTCTTCCCGCTATTGAATTTAAAAATGATAATTTTCGTTCAATGACAAATACTGCACATGGCGACCGTGACAATACAATATATAGTGACCGTGACATGAAGTTTGAATGCACAACATTCGGAGGGGTATGAACAGAGTAAGGCGTCCTTCGATTTGTAACTTGGCTGCAGAGACCCTTACGGATGTTTTGCATTCAAGTTTCGTGTCACGGTCAGTATATTTTGTACTGTCACGATCGCCACGTGCGATTTGTGACATTGTACTAAAATTGAAAAAAAAAATGTGAGATTTAAATGCGGGATTAGGTTTTATTTACTTTCACAGTTCCTTTTGCAAACATTTTTATAAATCATTAAAAAATCAATTAAAATTAGAAAAAAAATGTTGCATATTTTTTTGGAGTGGCTATTGGTTAAAATACACATAACATTGTATAAGTGATATAGTAACTTATCGGATACTAGGTATTTTGTTAAAATGAAAAGTTTACAATCATGTAACAAACCTAAGAAAAAAAAATCGAAATCTTTAACGCACGAACTTAAAATGAAAATTGATATTTGAAAGAAGGGTAATTTCAGTATAAATAATAAAATACTATTAGAAAAAACTTGCCTAATATGCTTTAGTTTATTCTAGAGTATATGATTGTTGAATAAAGTGACATTTTGCATAAATTGACTCCACAACAAATTCTGTTTTGATTTACAAGATAGTTGTAGTTGATAGATAGACCTGTTGTCCCTCTTGCAATAAGAATTTTATCAGCCGTCTACCACGGTTCATTAGGATACTAGTCTATAAAGTAGTCAATTAGTTTTTATTTATTAGATTGATGCACCTATCTACTCTTTTCAATTAGTTGGTAAATCTAAACACAGCAATCACGCAGCGTATTAACCTTTTCGGTGCATCAATTCACAACCTGCGAACAAAGCCGTTACGTTATCATGAACGGTCAATAAATTCACCTAGTTCACCGGTAACTACCGTATTATTCCACTATTGCAATAGAACAGTATATTTGTTTATTTATTTTTTAGAAAAATATAGTTTCAACTTCAATTTTGAAATAAACCACACTATTGGTTTCACTCTTAGGTTGTGTTTTGATCTTAATTGTCACCTACACAAAGAAAATAAATCGATCATGCGACTTACGCTCTTATTCTAGCACATGCTGGGGCCAAAAATCATGCTACAACCTTCCATATGAGTGTCCGGCCCATAGAGGACATGTCTCTGCGTAAACTAATAACTGCCCAAAAGGTATCGTATTATGGTGTTAAACTTTTGAAATTACTCTTGGTTTACGTCTAGTGTCCGGTCATACAGGACTTCCCCTATATAACTTATTAAGTGTTATGTGTTGTTTCGCCTTTGGCGACTCCAAATAAATAATACCGTTTCGTCTCAAATTCCAAACACTCGACTTTTTATATCAATTTTTGAAGAAAACCACTCAAATTTCTTTACAGGATGTTTAATTCGTGTAAGATTTAAGTCTTTTCATTTGAAAGTTGTGAAAATGCACATGGCGACCGTGACAATACAATATATAGTGACCGTGACATTAAGTTTGGATGCACAACATTCGGAGGGGTATGAACAGAGTAAGGCGTCCTTCGATTTGTAACTTGGCTGCGGGCATCTGCACGGATGTTGTGCATTCAAGTTTGGTGTCACGGTCAGTATATTTTGTACTGTCACGATCGCCACGTGCAGTATGTGTCATTGAACTAAAATTGAAAAATTTTGTGAGATTTAAATGCGGGATTAAGTTTTATTTACTTTCACAGTTCCTTTTGAAAACATTTTAATAAATCATTAAAAAATCAGTTAAAATTAAAAAAAAAAATAGTTGCATACTTTTTTGGGGTGGCTATTGGTGAAAATACACATAACCCTGTATAAGTGATATAGTAACTTATCGGATACTAGGTATTTTGTTAAAATGAAAAGTTTACAATCATGTAACAAACCTAAGAATCTTCGAAATCTTCAACGCACGATATGCAATGCCAATATGCACGAAATTGACCACATTCCCAGGGCTCCTCGAACCTACTACATAGTGGTCAGCCAGTGGTTCTAAAAATACTAATGAAAGCATCACCTCCAAAAATCTTGAAAGTTGATACCCATATTGTTATGATTCCGCACATGTTGCTTATCTCAAACATTTTACCTATTCCCTAGATGTGAGATTCGTGGTTTTTGTTACTGTCATCTAGCATTAGAGCACATCTTGGACTGTTCTTTGGTTTCATCTACCACAGTTACAAGTGACATTTGCCCAAAACTTCTTTCAGGTATAACTCACATTTTTTTTCAGAAGCTTCTCTTCAGAAGCTGTAAATTTCTTTTTTGCAATTTCTCATCGTAATAGGCTGTTTTTCATCACGCTAATCTGTAATGAAGCGGCCTACTTTCCTGCACTGAATTAAATAGTGCGGTAATAGTCATTACGCAACTGAAACCGGTGCTGTAATGATTCATTACACAACGCTATCTCATTACGCAACTGTTTTGAGTTGCGTAATGAATAATTACACTACAATTTTTCAAAAATTGTAAAATGATGGTAAAAGTATTCCGATGTGATTTCTGATACCCTCAAGTGGTCTTCTAAGAAATTGCAAAAAAATATGTACGTTAAGGTGAAACATCTCGGAATCCAAAGATGGCCGGCACAATGGCCGACTTGTGCCCCTACTCACGTTTTTAACCCTTCCATTACCAACCCCCCTAAACGAGTGTTGGAAAAAAAAAACACGTTTTGGGCTGTAACTTTTTTGTTTTTTGATATTTTTATACCAAATTTTGACACAAGAAGCGCATATCCTTCTAGTTTGAGGGCTTGGACAGAATTTTAGGATTGGTCACCTGGTTCTGGAGTTATTCCGGAATCAAAATGGGTGTTTCGAAATGGCCACTTTCGAAAAAGTGAATTTGCAATATGAAATCAGCTGATTTTTTACAATGATCAGTTCTATAACGATGAGGACGGATGTCTACAAGGCCATCATGGTCACTGCATGCCGTGGATCACAATTTCCGGATGTTCCGGGGAACCGGTTCCGGGGCCATTTTTGGAAGCGAGTAAATACTATCATGCGATACATCAAACTTCATGATATTTCAAATAATTGCATTCTATGACTGAGCTGCATAGTTCAGAACCCATTTGGCCGCTTTGAAACCGGTATCCGGGTTTCCGAGGAACCGGTTTCGGGGTCAATTATTGAAAATCAGTGAACACTGTCATGCGACACATCAAACTTCATGATTTCTCAAATGATTACATTCTATGACTGAGCTGCACAGTTCAGAACCCATTTGGCCATTTTGGAAGCGGTATCCGGGTTTCCGAGGAACCGGTTACGGAGTCAATTATTAAAAAATCTGTGAACATCATCATGCGACACATCAAACTTCATGATTTTTCAAATGATTGCATTCTATGACTAAGCTGCACAGTTCAGAACCCATTTGGCCATTTTGGAACCGGTATCCGGGTTTCCGGGTCAATTATTAAAAGTCAGTGAACACTGTCATGCGACACATCAAACTTCATGATTTCTCAAATGATTGCATCCGATGACTAAGCTGCACAGTTCAGAACCCATTTGGCCACTTTGGAAACGGTATCCAGATCCAAATTCAGAGGAACCGGTTCCGGGGTCAATTATTTAAAATCAGTGAATATTGTCATGCGACTCATCAAACTTCGCGATTTTGAAAGCTATTACATTCTATTCGGGGCCAATCATTGAAAATCAGTAAACAACGTCATGCGACATATTGTTATTATTAATATATTGGGATTCTGCGGAACCGGTTCCGGAGTAATATTATTTTTTAGATGAGTCATCGAAGCTAAGTAAATACTGCCATACATCAAACTTCATGATTCTGCAAATTATTGCATTTCATGGCTGAACTGCACTGTCTTGACCCATTTGATTTTCAAGGAAGCGAATAAATCTTTGTTAGTTTTTGAAGATGAGTACATGCTGTTATGTGATACATTTTTTTTAAATATTGCATTCTGGGGGAAGAATGCCATCAAGCGACACATCAAAAAAAATTATATACCAACAACTTTTGCGTCATATGGGTGAGATGCACAATGTAGAACTCATTTGGTCACTTAGGAATCATAATGTGATTTCCAAAGAACCAGTTCATGGACCAGTTTTCGAAGCCGTGTTAATACTTTTATACGACAGATCAAATAACTGCAACGATTTTGAAGCTGTCGAAGTACATTTGATTATTCTGGGACTGATATAAGTTTAACTGGGTGCTAGTTTTACATCCTTTGATTGCTCATAATTATTTAAAACTAATGGTCCCAGCATACTTTGTCTTGCCATCAAATAGGCTGTTCATTTAAAGTTTTTTCTATGGAAAAAAAAATTTTTTTGAAGATCTTTACGTTGAAATTGTATCCAAGATCACTTATATCACCTAAAATGACTAAAATTACAGGAGAAATACTGAACAAATACGAAAGAATACAAGAACTAACTATTGAAATTGCAAGACAAACTGGTTCAAGAATTCATCAGGGAATAGCTTCAGGAATCTTTTCAGGAATTACAAAAAAAAGAACATTTGTGTAAATGAACACTAGATTGAAAATCACTCCGGTACCAGGAAAATAATAAACAAACAGACGTCATTTCGTATTTGAAATTTGTTTTGGATCACTGTCTAGTCACGGTATACACAACAAGGTAGGCTATTCCCACGTGTAAACATCGATTTCCAATGAAAACATGTGTCGTCATTCCTATCGTCAAGCATGAGGCTAGAAGGACAGTAAAAGAGAAAAAGCTTTGCTTTCTCTTGTACTCGTTTGAGTATGCGATAGGAATAACGTCACTATCAAATGTCAATTTTCGAAATATAATACCTTGTTTATTTTTACCGTGTGTCTAGTAACCTTTGATAATGGGCATATCGGTATATGGACAGAAAATCTGGAATGAAATTCACATCAAGATAGGTAGATATCGAGATATGCAGAGTGAAAATGTTTGCAAAATGAAGGGACCGAAGAAATCATCGACATAGGGAGATATATCGAGATGTAGAATATCGAGATGTGGGGAGTCGGCTGTAGTTATTCCGAACAATGTCATGATCAGCTGAACTCTCTTAATTAATTTCCTAAAATTAATTGAATTGAGGGTGTACATGTTTTCGACTAAAAACTGTTGAATAGCATATTTTACGAGTTTTAAATGTTGCAGTATTGCTACAGTATGCAGTATCTTTCGTAATACTAAAGTGAAACAATTTGTGGGCTTCGTGGCCGTGCGGTTAGTGTTACCAACAATTAGCCGCATCGAGTCAAGGGGTTCACACCCCTTCGCTGACCCCTTTGATTCCTGCCTTAGTCCGGAAAACTTTTCGTCAGAAATGTATTTCAACTGTGCTCCTGGGCGATGCATGCTAGTCTATTGTGTAATGTGTTGCTTCCTTCAAAGGGAAAATCGTGCATTGGAAGCATTACCGTTTTGATGTTAAAAATAAACAGATATATGATACTTGAACCAGAAACTTTCCTATGGAACCTGCGTTTTAAATTCTCAAGAGTGAGTTATGGAAGATTAAAAAAATATATAAGACATCCATTAAGTCGCCAGACAATATTTATTCACCTTCGAGAAGGATCCTCAGAAACCCGGATATCGGTTCCAAAGTGGCTACATAGGTCCAAGACATTGCAACTTATTCATGAAAAATACTATCTTTAAAAATTTTAATGTTTGGTGAATCGTATGACAGTATAAACTCATCTTTTGATCCCACAAACGATTCCCCCAGAAACCCAGATATCGGTTCCAAAATGACCATATGAGTTCTACACTATTCAATCCAGCCACGGTATGAGCCTATGCATGCTATAAAACGTTTGACTTTTACTGTGCGCCCTATTTTCCAGTTGCCGTGAGAGAGAGGGAGACAGCACCAACACACGGCGCACAGTAAAAGTCAAACGAACAAAAGAATTTATGGCACGTACAGAGGCTCATGTGAAATTTGAAAAATCATGAAGTTTTATGTGTCGCATTATAGCATTTAGTCACCTTTGAAGATTGACCACAAACCGGATTCTCGGAATCCTGGAAATCGGTTCCAAAGTGGCCAAATAAGTCCCATGCGTTGCAGCTCACCCATAGAATGTAATGACTTTCAATATCACGAAGTTTGAGGTGTCGCATGACAATGTTTACTGATTTTTAATAATTGATCCTCGGAAACCCGGATACCGGTTCTCAAGTGGCCAAATGGATTCTGAACTGTGCAGCTTAGTCATAGAATGCAATCATTTGAAAAATCATGAAGTTTGATGTGTCGCATGACGATGTTCACAGATTTTTAATAATTGACCCCGAAACCGGTTCCTCGGAAACCCAGATGCCGGTTCCAAAGTGGCCAAATGGGTTCTGAACTGTGCAGCTCAGTCATAGAATGCAATAATTTGAAAAATCATGAAGTTTGATGTGTCGCATGACAGTGTTCACTGATTTTCAATAATTGACCACGGAACCGGTTCTTCGGAAACCCGGATACCGGTTCCAAAGAGGCCTAATGGGTTCTGAACAGTGCAGCTCAGTCATAGAATGCAATTATTTGAAAAATCATGAAGTTTGATGTGTCGCATGACAGTGTTCACTGATTTTCAATAATTGACCCCGGAACCGGTTCCTCGGAAACCCGGATACCGGTTCCAAAGTGGCCAAATGGGTTCTGAACTGTGCAGCTCAGTCATAGAATGCAATCATTTGAAAAATCATGAATCATGATGTGTCGCATGACAGTGTTCACTGATTTTCAATAATTGACCACGGAATCGGTTCCTCGGAAACCCGGATACTGGTTCCAAAGTGGCCAAATGGGTTCTGAACTGTGCAGCTCAGTCATAGAATGCAATTATTTGAAAAATCATGAAGTTTGATGTGTCGCATGATAGTATTTACTCGCTTCCAAAAATGGCCCCGGAACCGGTTCCCCGGAACATCCGGAAATTGTGATCCGCGGCATGCAGTGACTATGATGGCCTTGTAGACATCCGTCCTCATCGTTATAGAACTGATCATTGTAAAAAACCAGCTGATTTCATATTGCAAATTCACTTTTTCGAAAGTGGCCATTTCGAAACACCCATTTTGATTCCGGAATAACTCCGGAACCAGGTGACCAATCCTGAAATTCTGTCCAAGCCCTCAAACTAGAAGGATATGCGCTTCTTGTGTCAAAATTTGGTATAAAAATATCAAAAAACAAAAAAGTTACAGCCCAAAACGTGTTTTTTCCAGCACTCGTTTAGGGGGGTTGGTAATGGAAGGGTTAAAGGCACTAAACTAGAGAAATAGTTGGCAGACGTTTCTGATCTTCTTATTTTAAGCTTTCTGCAAGTGCACAAAGCCAAAATAAAAAATGCACTGATGTTGGATGCTTTCTTCGCGAGATTTGTGCCTTTGAAGTTTCAGTGCAATCTTAGATGTTGATTCCAAGCTGTTTCACCTTAAGTTGCAGAAGATGATTTACTGTAAACTACTATTACATATTACTCTGAAGACCTATTCAGGAATATGTTTTGTGATTTTTACGAACTTTTAATGTAATTCTTCCAAGAATCGTTTAGATACCTTCAAGAATTCAACTTGAGATTTTTTTTAAGCAAAACCACGTTTCTTCAAAAACTACACTGCTGCACGGATGGGTTTCTAAAGATTTCTTAGTACACACTTAAATTATTTTACGGATTCCTGTAAAATCTCAACAGCTGAACAGTTCGGTGAAAAAAATTAACGGAGAACGGTAAATTTTTACAGTATTCGGTAAAAATTCACCGGGATCTGTAAAATTTCGACGTACTTACGGTATTTTATTTTACCGAAACTGATCAGCTGTTGGGATTACGGTGAAATTCACGGAATTCCGGTCAAATGTGCTTAGTGTGTACGAACCATGGTTTTAGCTCGAAAGACCATCATATTGGTTGGTCCTTTATCATGGCGAAGAAACTACATAGTAGATTCATCAGGAATCCCTCCAATTATCGTTTCAGGCAATTTTCAAGGAAGTCCCAAGTTCTCCAGAAAATTATCTATTGATTCATTCATTAATTTCATTAGGATTTACTCTAAATTAAAAAATAAAAACAAGAGATTCTTTAAAGACTGTTTCTAGTTATTCATTCATGGAAATATTGAGGAAATTTTCCAGATTTGCTAGCAGAAAATTTTAAAAATCTGTGAGGAATTTGAGTAAATCCTACAGAAATATCCGATGAAGTTTTTGTGAATTCTAAGTATGCCTTGATGAACTCCTACGAGGAACTCTGAAATAACTGAATTCTTGATGAAATTCTGAATGATGTCCTACAAGGCTTTTGGAAGAAATTGGGACAGAATCGCTGAAGAAATTTATCAATAAATCGTCCCCTTGGTTGTAGCATAACTAGACAGCTCGAAAATCCAACTACCGAACTAATCAACATTGAAAGTTTGACCGTTTCACAAGGTGATGGTTAATCACAGAGAATATAATTGGAAAGTAATCTTTGACTTGTTTACTTTGAATCACACGCTTATGATCTGTGACTATCTGGCAGATTCGATTGAGACGTTTCGACAAATGGAAATCCACAAATCGAAAGTTATCGAAGTTATCTAGTTGTAGCATTAAGGGGACGAAATGATCGGAGAAATATCTTCAATAACTGCTGTAGTATTAACTGGTGTAGAACCTCGAATGAAGAATTGAAGAATCCATGGAGATTTGAAAATTGTGTTAGAAAAATTATAAGTGAAATCTTTGAACCACAGCAACAATATTATGATAAAATGCTAGATAAATTTCTAGAGGAACCTAATGAGGCATCCCAGGTAGAATTTATCGAGGAATTCATAGGATAGTTTATAATAGATTTCATTGAATAATACCTTAAGAAATTTCTGAGCAATTCCGGCAAGTTATTGTGGATGAATTTTTAGAAGAATCCTCATGTCTGGATTAAATAAAAAAAAAGGCGATGAAATTATTGTAGAGTTTCTAGGAAAAATATTGAGAAGATTCTCAAAAGCCTTTGGAATAAACCTTTGTGGAAGAACTTCTGTAGGACCTGTCCTAGAAGTAACACTTGAAGAGATCGGTGAAAAAACATCTTGAGAAAATCCCGAGATATTTGTTCAGATTAATCTCTATGAAAATTGCTTGAGGTAGTAGCGTTCAACGGTGGAGTGTTCTAGGATTTTCTAGGCCAAATTAAAATTCCTCAAAGCATCCATAGAAAAATTGTTGGTGGTATGCCTGGTGGAGTTCCTGAAAGTTTTTTAGAAGGAATCTCTGGAGAAATAGCTGCGTAACAGTCTATGACGGTTTCCTTAGAGATTCTAGAATGTTCCACTAGGATTCACTGCAAGCATATAAACCCTCTCTTTCTCACGACTTTGATCGACTATTTCTTAAAAAAAAGCTTTTTTTAGGACTTGAACAAATAATATTTCAAATGATCTAAATTTTCCAAAATCACTTTATTTATGTTTTGGTTGTTTTTTATTTAACATTGATTGCTAACAAATAGCTTTAATATTGGAACAGTTAGTTGCGTTTTGGATTAATCTGTCTAGTATAGCATCATATTCTAGTAACTAATACATAGTATTCAACTGATCAGGTTTGTTTCAAGTTCGTCGAAAATGAATAAAGCTCTGGAGCTACCATGCGAAAGAGAGAGAGTTAAGGCAAAAGTGACTTTAGAGGTCATTTTTATAAAAATGTATTTAACCCGTATAGGCCTGAGTGAAAGCAAAAATACTGAAACCCTCACCGCTCAGCGAATTCTTAACGGATTCAAATGATTTTTTGTCAGTTCACTGGCCCACATATCTAGTTTCTAGAAGTGGCCAGAGGAACTCGGAAATATTCCTGTGGCCGGAGTTATTCCGGTGAGTGACTGGGTCAAGTTGGGTAAAAAAGGGATATTTTTTGGGACATGCCAAGTTACCTTTATTTATATGCAATGAACATAATTTTAATTTGCATAAATCATAAATATCTGCTATTCAACATTATAAATGAAGAGTTTGGCGCCGTTTAAAATATACCGGATGTGGCCATTCGGACGCTATGGCCGAAAGAACCGGCTGTAGATTTGTTAGATACTAAACCGTTTCAATTCTCGAAAAGTAGAAATCAAACATAATTTTGCACTAAAATGGGTTCCCATAAGCTTGGCGCAGATGTTCAGATAAAAATTGGTCACTTTATCATAAGTTTGAGGCGTCCTGGGACCCGAAAATGATCATTTGTAGGATTAATCCTATGCAAAACTCAAAGTTATCCAATTCAATCGTTTCTCAAAAGGTTTACACTGATGCAATTTCCTTAAAAAATTCCGTCATGTAGTGGCCACATTATAGTCTATTTCGGAAATTAACTGTGACTTGAAATTTGCCTACCTCGAGGGGCACAAACGCACAGTACCCTTCTCACCCGACCTGACCCAGTGATCCACCGGATTAACTCCGGCCACAAGAATATTTCCGCATTCCTCTGTCCATTTCTAGAAACTAGATATGTGTGCCAGTATACTGACAAAAACTCATTTCAATCCATTAAGAATTCGCTGAGCGGTGAGGGTTTTAGAATTTTTGCTTTCACTCAGGCCTATACGGGTTAAAGACTTGTGTAAAAAAATGACTTTTTTGAGACATGCATTAAAATAGTGACCAACACTCTTGAAAGGGGCTGCTTAGTTGAAAATCTACTATTTTTCGTACCTGATGTAATTTTTACTCTTTTTCCACAAAATTTATTATTTCATACTGTTCATTTTATAAAGCGGACACCTTGTGCATGCTGTATCTTTTTAATTTATCAATGAAATTTCAATCGGTTTTCTGCACATCGTTCGACTAGTATTGTACAATGTTGTGATAATAAAATTCTCTAAAATAATTAAATTTCACACGAATATGGAACAATGATTGAAACGGCCTATTTTTGGAGGTTATCAAAATCAATGATTGTTAGAAATTTGCTGGAAAATTCGACAATTTATATGTTTTGTTTTCAAAAAAGGCTTGTTCTTCGAAAGCATCATCAATCAGAAGTCTGATGGAAAACATCAAGTTATTTTTGGAGCAACAATTTTACAGATATAATATAATTATTTTTCCCCTATATTTTTTAGAGAAAAATATTTTAAATTTAAAGGGAATTGATGAGTAGAATTTTTTGGTTAAAAGTAAGTCTTGAGGAAAGTGCTAATATAGTATTAATATGAAAAATAACTTACGCCTTCATAGAGTTACTTATTTAGTCACATTTAAAGCACAATAGAAACACAATTGCTTTATTCTTAGAAGACCTTTCAAAGTACATTGACAATCATCAAAATTGGCAACACTGCTGTAATAAAAACGATTTTGTTTTCCACATATTATTTTCATAATATGTTATTCTGAGATTACCAATTGAAATATTCGGAGAAAACCGTTTACAATTTGCTGTAGATCGATAAATATGCGTGCATGATTTTAAAAGTATGAGACTTTTTAGTAACCCTACCATAAACAGTAAAATTTATACTTAAGACAGTGGTTTAAACTCACGATTTAGCTCTCATTTATACAAATATAGTTTCTTTAGTAATCCGAACTAGTTTTGAATACGCTTTTTACTTTTCTCTTTTGCTGGGAGTAAAAGGATGGTGTATGCAAATATGGCCAAAAATGGGTAAATTTCTAAAGTTACCTAATGTCAGAGTATTGTGGAAAATAATTGATTTTTTTAAAAGCTATACCTTCAGTAGAATAGTAAAGGATACAAACATACAATTTATTCAAAAAAATTAAGATTTTTGTTTTGCGAAAAATAATCTTAAACTTTGACGAACAGCTTATCTTAGGAGTTTTTGGAAAAACTATATAGCTCTTCAACCAAAAGCATTTTCCAAGATCTTCTATTTTTAGAGCATTGTAGAGTAATAGTTGAACGATGCACAGAAAACCGATTACGATTTTATCAATAAAAAAACGTTATAGCATAAACAAAGTGTCCACTTTATAAAATGAACAGTCCTTACTTTCTTGTTTAGAGAATTTTTATTCGCAATATATATATATATATCATAAATCTTAAGGGATTGAACCCCTAAAGTAGCATTTTAATAGCAGCGCAGCCGAAACTTTTTCATTGAAAAGTTTTTGTCTTACAAAAAGGACACATTCTACCATATATTACTGTTTCGCAATAGTTTCCCTGAGTGTAGCCGAAATTCCCTAAGAATTCCAGGTTTTCTCCATGTTGGTTAAAATTCCCTGATAATTCCATGTTTTTCCAGGTAGTAAACACCCTATCTATTTAAGATGAAACATGTCGGAATCCAAACATGGGTGTTACAATGGCCGGAATGTACTCCTACACGCGATTTCAAAGACACTAGTCTGCAGAAATAACGAAGGTACAGTATCGGACATATAAAATGCAACAACGCCGTTTTTTCATACAAAATGGTCAACTTCAGACAGCTATATCTCTACCGATTCTTTTCATTTTTTCTATGATGAAACACAAATTAGCTCAAATTTTGATAAATACCGAAAAAGATTTGTAAAAACTATTGATTCAAATGTTACAGATAGGTTGAATTTTGTCAATATACTCACATAAATCATCATTTGAAACCTTCAAGTAGACATGTTTTTTTTTATTCTCAAATTACTTATTTTCTAATTTGTAGCTCATTTCGCCATTGGGCATCACTAGAGCGAGGATCAATTCGACTGTTGTACTAGAGCACAACGCCTAAATTCATTATATTATATTACCTAATCTATTTTTGGATCTGATGCTACGCTGTCTCTTTGCGCTCTCTACTTTTCGCAGGTAGATCGAAGAGCACGCAGGGATGTTTTTCTCAGTCCAAGAGAGGTCCATTTGTTCATAGCCGTACTCGATTGCCGTGTTAATCCACGGCCTTACAGTTGAGGTCGAAATACGCGTATCTGTCAAAGGATACAAACTCTAGTGGAATTAAATGGTATAGTACTAAATTCGGCTTTTTCATCTACTTATAGGTATTCTACTAAACAGCTCGAAGATTTATTATCGTGTTAATCCAGTTGAGCGTTTGCTCAGAGGAGGGTCAAGATGTCAGTCCGCTTTCAGACGGCCGTGATGTTGGACGGAGGGGGCTCGTATTGTTCTTGAGCGGACTGACGAAATTTTCTGATGAGGGGGCTGGGAATCAAACCCATGACCATCCGCTTATGAAGCGTACGTGCAGCCAAATTCTTCTTCTTTCTGGCGTTACGTCCCCACTGGGACAAAGCCTGCTTCTCAGCTTAGTGTTCTTATGAGCACTTCCACAGTTATTAACTGAGAGCTTACTATGCCAATGACCATTTTTGCATGTGTATATCGTGTGGCAGGTACGAAGATACTCTATGCCCTGGGAAGTCGAGAATATTTCCATCCCGAAAAGATCCTCGACCGGTGGGATTCGAACCCACGACCCTCAGCTTGGTCATGCTGAAAAGCTGCGCGTTTACCGCTACGGCTATCTGGGCCCCCATACGTGCAGCCAAATACGCCCCGTTTTTTTCACTACGCCACCAATAATTTTCACAAAAAAAAAAATATGTATCAAAAATTGAAAAAAAACTGTAGTTCGCATACCAGAAAAGTTTAGGACCCTATGAACTAGATGAGTGTTAGAATACACGCTCTCTTGATATCATTACATACTATTAGCCATCATACGCTGAATAATACAGTTATAAGACTGAAATCGTTAATAGAACTCACGTCGACTGTGCGAGCATGGGTAATCTTATTCTTCTTCTTCTTCTTGGCATTACGTCCTCACTGCTTATCAGCTTAGTGTTCTTATGAGCACATCCACAGTTATCTACTGAGAGCTTTCTTTGCCAAAGTTGCCATTTTCGCATTCGTGTAGCGTGTGGCAGGTACGATGATACTCTAGGCCCAGGGAAGTCAAGGAAATTTCTATTGCGAAAAGATCTTGGGCCGACCGGGAATCGAACCCAGACAGCTTCAGCATGGCTTTGCTTTGTAGCCACTCGTCTAAGAAAAGCCCCACATGGGTAATACAGTGGCTGTTCATGATATCATACTCATCATACATCATACAAATATGTTTAAATTTACATTACACATCATGATAATCATGTGAATCATTATTTATTATGAAGATATTGTTCATCTACGCTATAAATTGCGTCATCAAGCTTGCCCTCTACCCAATTACACCACAATTATTGTAAGTGATTTGCTTGGGACCTTCCTGAATCTAGTGTTAAAATCCGTGGCTAAAAAGCAAAGTCAAAGGTGTCTGTTGTGCTGCTTTTCTACGAATGTCGGTTCCCCGAACCATTTTGAACTGCATCACTCTTCGGGGAAGTGGGCATTCTGGGAACTGGCATTCGTTTACATGAACATGAAATTAATGAGTAAACTATTGTTTTTGCAATACGATATGATAGAGTGCCTTATTACGTTTTTCTTTTATTGATTAGAGGATGAAATCTTTCGATTGGCATAAAAAGACCATCCATAGAAGTTTTTATTATTGTTCAAAAATTTTTGTTGTTAGGTTATATATTATTGTAACTGGCGCCATATAGTGGCATACTCGCCAAGGGCTAAGAGCCAAATAAAGCAAATGATAATAATAATGTTATTGACAACCTAGACGTCAAATAACTTTATGGCATTGGTTTTTGAAAAGGGATAAAAAAAACTGTACTCCACATTATAACTTTCCGAAATCTCTCACACTTGAAAAGGCCCTCAAAGTATAAACAAATTTCCAATCGCCGCCAATTGAGTCATAGAAGGGTTCAACCATGCTTCGATACGGTTTTGTTTATAATAATTAAGGCACATCAAGCCGAAACGAAAACATTGGAAATAAGTGCGCATTGAGTTCACAACTGGTGTGGTGTGACGTTCTACATCGATGAAGGGAAGCATTCTCGTTTCATTCGTTACACTTCATCAGTCGAAATACGACGATACGGAGCAAATGAGGGCAAAGGTAGCTAGTAGCACTGTTCGACTATTGGCAGATAATTTACCTGGGCTGTCTCTGTATAACGATAGGTGTATCTGGCGTTTACCTAGAATAATGAGCTACATACACATCAGTAGTTGAAGGTGTAGTCTGCTTACAAATTGTTTTGCCGGTCGGTAGTGGAATAGACTCTAATGAAGCGTTACAGCGTCGTTGCAGTCGCCCGCGAGTTGAAGAACGTTGTGTCACAGACAAACATACGTTACAGTCGGAACACATTTCTTCGAAATCTATGGCCCAGTTCACACTATCTTCATCTGGTGAGCATCCCATACACTGTTTTTCTTGTATCATACCATAATTAGGTATTTTTCAGTAGTTCAGGTATTAGTATAATATTGAAGAACTTGTTTAAAACAATTTAAAATACCTCATTGAGGTATTTGAAAGCTATTGAGGACTGCTTGAGGTATTGCAATACCTGATCTAATAGTTTGGTGTTTGTATTATATGCATGAAATATTATTTGATATATTTTACCTCTGGTTGTGAGGTTGGAAACATATCATACGCAAATTTCATCAGTGTTACGTCTGTTTGTCGGTGGTTGTATTGTCTAAATGTATTCAAATGTACAAAGCTCACTCTACAATCAGATAGCGAGACCTATTAACCCAGCAGTGGTAAGCGAGGGCTTCTCACACACCTTTCCACCGGTTGACAACCGGTGACTCGTCTGAGTGCGAGAATAAGCTACATTATCAGTAGTGTTTGCAGCGACTTTTATCTGAGGAAATTGCGTTACCTTATCGCGCGGCTTTAGGTACCTACTGTGACAGAGAAATGACTTGCCGTTGCTTGAATCTTTGACAGTAAAACTAGAGTAAATGATTGCATCACATTGAACAATCGATCCGATAGCCATAAATGGGAAGTGACTTGCACCAGAAGTAACGAAATTTCGCTGAATAACGAAGTTAGTCTACGCAAAAGTAATTTCAAATTCGTGAAGGTTGTCTGTCATTGACGGGCAGACGATCGTGTCAGAGCTAGTTTTAAATTGCTAATTTTCTGATATTGAAAACGAGACTGAGTCGTGTGTCGATTGCCGTTGTATGTTCTGGAAAGCTTTGTCGAAGCCAATACATACGATTCTTGCCATTCTCTGTGGTTTTCTGAGTTATCAACGTATCATAGTTTGAGCTTTTTTCTGGCTTGTGGAACGTTCACGATTTCCCGAATCAAAGACATGTCAAAGGTGTTTAGTTTCGAAGTCACACGAAGATAACTGACCTGTCTCATACTTGAAGCCTGGCAAGCACGGAGATACTTTATGCATAGATAAGTCGAGGAACTCTCCGTTACGAAAAGAGCTTGAATCTTTAATTCTCGAAAACTTATTCAAACAGACTCAAGTCAAAAAAGTATACAAACTTACTTTATCGATTATACGTGTTTCGCAGACGATATTCTACGCATTTTGCTCTGTACCAATTCAATTTTCCCCATTTAGAACGTTTAATTTCCGGATTTACAAAACGACGGAAGTAAGATTTTCAACTTTCCCAACCTAACCACTACTTTCGCCGCTCCACTGTATAGAGAGACAAAGTGACTTAACGTTCAACTCTCCGTCATCGTAACCATCGTGATCATTGAAGCTTCAAAAGCAGTTTTTCTGTTCAAAACTAAAAAATATTCGATGAAAATGTGTTCACTGTGTTTCTGTTGGAGAATATAATACAGTGAACACATTTTTCAGTAAATTATCTTAATTTTTAACGAAAAAACTGCTTTTGAACATTTTGAAATCCATGACGGATCCTGCCCCCTTAACCACGAATCAAAACAAAATAATACTTGGGTCGATTTTACACTGGTACAAAAACGTCGCAAGTAACTGAAATCGGCTTATCATTTTGTAATAACTTTTTTTGTAGGAAATAATAATACAATAACAAAGTTTCGGATTAGTTTTTATATTTTCCCTGCTGAGCATGTGACAGTTACCAAAAGTCTAATAAATAAATCAAGACTAATAATTCAAAAGGCCTCATCTCCAAAAAGTAAACAATGAGAAAAATGCAATCTTGTTTTGTCAAACAATAAATCAAATTTAAATTATGAATTTTATCGTCCAGAAAGTCGATGGATAAACTGATTTATAGCTATGAATATTCATTACTATCATTTTAGCAAAAAATCCTGTCAAGTCAAAGGAAATGAGGCTTTTATTTCACCAAAAGCTGTGCAGCCCGTTTCATTTGTGCCCATAGACGCCGGCCGACGCTGATGAGGCCTGTGAGTTGACGCCTTTGTTAACTCTAGAATGTGTTGAGGCCTTCTAGTTGTGGCGTGTTTTTTCATCATCATTAGATGTGGCATTTTGAAAATCATTCAAAATTGATGATGAAATAAGAAAATTGAAGTGTAGAAGAGTGTTAAGTGGTGAAGTTAAGTACATGGAGATCCCTACAGCAAGAGAAGATTCGTGCGGTCGATTAAATATGTGATTGATTGAACCCTTCTTCATCCATGAACATTATGTATGTGCTACGCGAGTTTGTCGTCGAGAAAAATGTATGGAAATATTGGTTCAATTGAAATAATATTGCAATTGAACGTTATGTTTTATGCAATTGAAACCAAATCGTGTTTTTGTTGATAAGTTGTGAAGTACAGACAGGCTGACACAGGTATTATTAGGTAGTATGATACAAAATACATCAGTCTACAGGAATCCGACGGAAAACTTGATAATGTTCGCCGTTTAGACAACCACTGTATAAAATAATACAAGGAGCAGTCGCTCCGTAGTATAACCTGCATCTACTTAGTGAATTTGGAAGGTTTTTCGCAATCTACATTGCAATTTTGATGGCCTCAACTCGGTTTCCGTCAGATATAGAAATGAGGTCTTTTTGAGAAAAGGCCGCATTTGCGATGAATATCCTGGTTAGCGGAAAATGAGATGGGGCCTTTTAGAAAAATGTTATTTTTTCAACTTTTATGCATATTTTTAAATGACTATTGTATGTTTTAGTAAGAATAGGCTCTTATACACTAAAATCAGCAGAAAACCGATTTGTTTACATTTTGGACTTGAGGCCTTTTCAATTGTAGGTCTTGAAATACGCCAAATTTGAACGAATTTTAGATCTCAGAAAGGGGTTTTATATAAAATTATACTTTCTTGGGTGAAGATTTGCAACAGGAAAAAGGCTACTATATCATAAATTGGATAGTTATGAATTTCACCACATGATGGCGTTAGCGTTTTGTAACTAAATCTTAGGATGATTCTAAATTCTGATGATTTGAACTATAGATGTATTCGGCAAAGTTGCTCATTAATCTAAAAGCTATACACTCCATGTTTGCTTAGTTCAACATTCTACAAGTAGAAGGCGCTAGTAGCGGCGTTTGGTGTGTAGCGAGCGAATATACAATAAAAGCCTTTTTCTTGTGAGTAAGGGCAGTAAGGGGAATGAAGAAAAATTTGTTTGTCGACGATTTTGGATTGAAGTTAGTCGTGCATTCTTTCGTCGATGGCGAGACAACGACCTGCTAGAGTTATTGTACTGGATGACGATGTTTATTTTTATTTCGTCACCAGTCGGTGACCTTTCTGACGATTGCATGCCCTGCCAATGTGTACTTTGTTGGTCCCTTTCCTGATGCAAATCTTCACTGTAGAAAGTATTGCTGTTTGCGTTTGACGTGCAAATCCAGTTAAACTGGGCTTCAAATGCGGTAAGACCAAGTAATCAAAGGATACTTAGCAACCATAGTCCACAGGGTTTTGGAATAGCTATTTGTTGACTCGGAGTAGTTAAGGCCGAAAAGGGTTACCAGAATTATAAGATGTTGGTATGAAAATAGATTATGTGGACATTTGTTAACCGATTATACATTTTAGCTTTAAAGCATCGTCGATAAACTACATTGGACTGCTAAAAGATCTGCGAATCCCTGTTTCTACTCCGAGGTGGCAACACAACTCCCAGGCACGGACAACGTACTGGTTTAATGAAAATTACTCTAGAAAACTACTTTTCAAGATGAAAATCCTTTCGCAAATCACGGTTCACTAACAAAAAAGTTTAGCTCTTCAAAGTGCTCTGGGGTCATGTTGACCACGAACTCAGACAAAGGGTTAAAGAGCAAGTTTTTCAAACAATAAGTCATCTTTCACAAACGTACAAGTTTTATGAGTTTTTATTAAGAGTCATATAAAATCATGGGACTGACAACCCTTTCACTGTCATATTTAGGTATTTTTGTGCGTAGGACATGTCCTACCTGTCCTACTCTCATCTCACGCCACTGAATTAAACCCTTATTTTGCAGCAATTTGTTCTCTCTAGAACTTGCTCTGGGGAACTCTCAATGAACTAAGCTCCATTTTTGGGAAGTTTTCCAATCCAGTCAAGTAGAAGTTGTGTATTTCCTTCTGTCATTTCCACAACTATTCCTCAAATACTTTCCGGAAATATTCCAAAAGTTCTTCAAAAATTACATTCCGAAGGCTTGTCCAGCTATTATATTCAGGAGGGTACCAGGGTTTTTTAATCAAATGACTCCGAAAATTATTCCCATGACTTTACAGAATTTTTCAGGCAACTTTTGACTAGACTACTGAAGGAATAATGAAGAACCACCTCTTCTTAGGTATTTAGGAAAATAAGTGGCCCAGATAGGCAAACGCGCAGCTATTCCGCAAGACCAAGCTGAGGATCATCGGTTCGAATCCTACCGGTCGAAGATCTTTTTCGTAAAAAACTCGATCATCCCTGTAGCTTGCCACACGATTAATAACAAAAGCTCTCAGTTAATGGAATTGTCCATAAGAACACTAAGCTGAGAAGCAGGCTTTGTCCCAGTTAGGATTTTGGGTGTTCCTATAGTTGCGGTAGTGCCATTTATACTTAATTGAATTAACCACAAAATCAACACTGCCAATCGACGTATTGTCTTATTAATACACGAAATAGTTGAAGACATCGTTTAAATTGCTTCAAAATTGATTAAATACCGTCAAAACTGATGGAACTTTTTTCTCTTGTACCTATAGTTGCGGTAAAGTGCTCCTATAATGGAATCCAACGGATACCTAAACTATAGGAGCACAAATTAAAAATACTCCGCAACTAAAGGAACATTGTACCAATAGTAGAGGCATTAATTTTACTGACATGCCGTTGGTAACCGGGAAGAAATCATTTTTCTCAATTAGTACAAGATCGTTACTTCTCGTTACAACAATAATATGTGCATTAGACCTGTTCATATATTTGAAAAAATGTCCGGAAATCATCCGGTCAAGCAGTATTCTGAATTTTCACGCTAAGAACAATGTCTGGTCAAATTTTCAGCTCATTTGATAAAGATTACACTATGCTTCAAGTTGAAAATGTGTTTTAGGGCTTGAAGGTTTGAAAAATCGTCACTCAATACTCATAAATCAAAACCACTTGCTATTACCACCCACTGAAAGCTAATTCTATTCTGTTGAAGTTTGTCGAACACGCTAATAAGAATAAATTAAGTTGAAACATTGTTCGCTCGAGATTTGTTCTCCACAGTACCCAGAAATCACGGGTTTCTGATATGTATGGCATAAGAAACATACATTGGCATTACTTTTTCAGGCTCTAGTCAACAGGGAACATACATTATAAATCTATGAAATCATTAACCATTAATAGCTAACATGTTGCTTTACGAAATAAATTACAAAAAATGCCCAAAGATCGAACAACCCATCCCAACCTGATGATAGTTAAATCGTGCATGACACATGTACCATCGAATGAATTATTTGAACAAGTTAGCCTTGCTTTTTCTTTCCGAGTGATGATTGTTTTGATCGCATTTCACTGAATATTCAGAACGATTTGAAAACAATCATTATCATCGACTGAGAAAAAGCAGTGCTAACATGTTTGTTTTTTACATTCTTTGAAGCTCATGGTGTTTTTTTGGCTTTATATGAATATGCTTCCTAATTACCTGTGATTTTCAAGAACTTTGAAGAACAACCCTCAACCAAAATATGTTATAACTTGTCATAAAATCGTAAATAATCTACTATGTAGAGGTATTTTCCATAAGTTTCGGTGTTCCGTTCAGTAGTTATGAATTTTCAGAGCTTGAAAATAGCCCAAAAACACATAAATGTCCAGACATTTGAATAGGTCTAATGTGCATTCAATGTGCCTCTTGAATTATTAGAAACTAGTGGTCCCGGCAAACTTCGTCTTGCCATCAAGTAGGCTGTTGAATACGATATGGATTGTCCCATACAAAATGACAGTTCCTTTAACTCTCTTTTTTCCGCCTTCCCGGTAAATAAACTGGGATTTTTATACACACAAACACGTCGGAACCCTTGACGAACAAAACGGAGCAATACTCATTCAAATCCGTTAACCCGTTCGTAAGCCATTTCGTGACATACAAACACCATTCCATTTTTATTTATATAGATTATATGAAGTTGAATCGTGCTTAGTGCCTCCACTATTAGAACATTTACCCTCTCAACGAAACGATACAGCCTCTAAAGAGAATGATCGATATAGAAACAATTGAAAATGGAAGTCTTGAACATTACTCTCAATGATAGAACATGGTACTGAGTGATAAATTTCTTATCGCAATGCACGGTATCAGGTGTCGATTCGCAGCAAACAAACAAACCTGTTTCATCCAACAATCTTAGCAATTCGCTCGAATTCGCAATAATTCTCGAGTCTTCTATCGGCGCCGAGGACAAGTGCTTGCAAAGATAACGGCGCAAGCAAGGTGCGATAACATTCAATCGTCGACATTGACCGTCAAATGCGTGGCCTTGAACCGACTTGGATGATTGGACCAAATTACATAGATCTCCTCTCCTCCCACAAACTGATTTGCGCACTTTCGCATACAGATGAACCGAATTGTAGCTCTTACCTACTCCATCTGGACACGGATTGCGTTGTATTGTTTAACGATGTGAAGTCACGCAAATTCAGTGTACTAACTACAGGTTCGTGCAGTTAGTGGGCTAATGTGTCGATCGTGGAATTGATTCTCCGGTGCCGAAAATATTCTAAAGTTTTGCACACGCAGCAATTGTGGCTATACCTAGGGCAGCAAAACAGCCACACCCGTGTTCGCAATTTATACTCATTGATGACAAATGGTTAGTCAAGCGCGGAGACGTTCCATTTCGTTTCGATTCTTATTTTACTGTTAGCTGTTGCCATCAATCTGTGCAATCTACATAAGGTCGTTTTTTGCGATCATTATTAGTTATGAGACATGATCGCGATGGCATGGGCGTAGCTAAGGGGGCATTTCTTGGAGGCCAGGCTTTTGTAATTGATCTAATAAGAAATCATTCAAAGATTTTCCACGTTTCTATCAAGGATCTCGCCTACTGCTACTATCTTCGAACAATCTATCTAGACATATCTTACAAAATTTCCACAGGAACTCTTCTTGAGATTTCTCTTGATATTTCTTCTAGAAATTTATTCTTACATTAATCCAAGAATTTCTTTAAAAACTACTCAAGAGATTTCTCAAGAATCCTGAAGAACATTAACAGAGATTTACAATTAAATTTCTTCGAGATTCTTTATGAAATATCACCAAAAGCTTAAATAGGATAACATTCATAACAATAATATCATAAACACCTCCAAGAACCCCTACAGAGATCGCTTTCAAGATTCAAATGAAAAGTAATATACTCATGAAAACACTCGTTCAGAGAAAAAAGCCCTCTGAAAACTGGTGCTAGAAATTTGAGTTCCCTCAAGAAATTCTTCCTATTTTCCTTTAGAGTTCATTCGGAATTTATGCTTGCTGGATTTGATTCAACGTGTTCGTGATAATAATACTAGAAATTACAAAGATCCCAGAAACAAATTATTCTAGGAGCTTTATGTCTGGAATTCTCCTAATCAAAAAAAATCATTCGATATAATGAAGCGAATAATGTTCTCTCTGCAATTTTTCAAAAGACAGCTAAAAATCCGTCAAAACAATATTGCGAATCGTTTCCTGAATCCAGATGATTCTGAAAATTTGATTAGTAATTCCACCACAAATTTCTTCGAATGATTCTGCAATCTTCCTTGCCGCACACAAAACTTAATGATTTTTCAAAACAAGTCAATGTAAGCAATTTGATGACTTGGATTTGCCGATAACCTAGTTCCCTTAGGGAAGTCAACACTTTTGAAATGATACTCAAATGTGTATTATGACACACCAAACTTCACGATTTTGCACAAGTTTGAGAGAACATATTAATGAGATCTGGCGACATTGGTGTCCTTCTAGGATATTCCTGGAAGGTTTTGAAATTCATTGAAATGTCCCGTAATTGATATGTCCCACAAACATGTTGACAAAATATAATATAAGGGAACAAGAACTTGAGTGTTTTTGTTGGGAAAAACAAGTATTACTGCTCGTATTACTGTATGCATTTTTCCAAGATTTCATCCAGGAATTTCGTCAGAAGGTAATGCAGGTTTTCCCCAAATGCATTCAGTTATTGATCCTCTAACGACAATCTTTAGCAAGATACCTTCAAAAATTCAACCTGGATTTTTAAGGGTAACCCAAGAAGTTACTCCAAAGTGGTGTCTTTGGATTGCTTTAGGAATTCCTCGAAAGACTATTTCACAAATTTCC
The DNA here is from genome assembly GCF_002204515.2 of Aedes aegypti. NCBI lineage: Eukaryota > Metazoa > Arthropoda > Insecta > Diptera > Culicidae > Aedes > Aedes aegypti. The sequence continues at coordinate 15,698,325 of NC_035107.1, forward strand.
CAAGAAAATCCTGGAGTTCATTCAGGGATTTTTCAACCGATTTCGCTAGGAGTTTGTCCAAAATTTTGTGTAGGACATTTTCAAGAACTCGAACAATAATTTCTCCAGGGAAGTTTCCACTGATTTCTTAGCATTTCCGAATTCTTAGCAGCTCCAGAATTGTCGTTCAGTTTTTCAAAGATTTCAACCAAGAATTTATCTAATGATACCATTAGAAGTTACTTCACAAATGTGCCTTATGATTTCTCTAGTAAGTCAAAAAGAACCACTTTGAGATTTTTTTCGAGGCAGTTCTCAGTATATTAACCAGAAAATTTTCAGGCAATCTTTAAGACATTATTTGATAAATCCATGAAAAAATCCCAAGAATATTTTTGTAACAAATCTCGCTTAAAAACTCCTTACCTTCTAAAAAGACTTGGATGTTTTTCTATGGAATTTTCTGGAGGCATTTCTTTAGAAGCGTTGAACAAAATCTCTGGAGAAACTTGTTTAAAAATGGTCGGAATAATTGCTGTAGTATTTGCTGCTGTTAAAACTCACACATGAAATATTGAAAAATCCATGGAATTTTACTTGGAAAATTATTAGATAGTTTTGGAAGAACAGTAGGATGTGTAGATTAATAGATCTATTGGCTGGAATAACCCTTGGAAGAATTTTGGAACAATTCTTGAGATAAATCGTAGATGAATTCATGACGGAATCCATACGAAAATTGCTACAGAAACAATTGAAAAAAAAAAAAACTGCGCGAAACTTCTTGAGGATTTATTGTGGGGTACCTGGAAAAATCTTTAACGAATGTCTTCAGAAACTGAACTGAACTGAAATAGCGAATTATGAAACAATTTTGGTTAAAAAGATACTTTGAGAGACCTTCCATTTTATAAAAATAGAGATCAAGTCCCTAAAAAGAGACCTGCTTCCAGCCCTGGAAAAGGAATGAGCCTTTTCACTTGTCGATTGGCTTTAGTAAGTAACCGCCCAGTTGGATGCTATGTAGCTCGGTTGCTTCAACGTTTTATGGTAGTTTTGACCCAACAATGATCAACTTACATCCAAAAAGTAACCAATTCTCTGGAAATGTTGGCCTTCTCTATCACTACCATAGTTTACAGAGTAATTCAGACCAATTGTGTGCCCTCTAGATGGCTAGAATCAATCTTAAATATTGGTTTACCTATTTTAGATCAGGAACATTACAGGCTTTTTGAACAGAGGAAGAATTGTTCATGCCTCGCAAAGTTTCCATGACTTCCAGAACCTGTTATTATTCCTCATGGCAGCCAAAGTATATTCGTATGATTATATAAGTGAAGTATAACTAGTTAAACATTTTATGTCTCTGGAAAATTATGATCTTTCGTTGATGTCATATTAAAATAATCAAGGTAAGTTAAAATTCAGTTTTATGCCCCGGTTGTGCTTCTTTTCGCCGAATGTCGTTTCACCGAACGCCAATATGTATTTATTCACCAAATATCTTTTCGAGGTATCGTGTCATTCGAGGAAATGGCATTCGGAGAAACGGGTGATTTGGGGAACCGAGTTATTCGGGAAACTGGCGTTCTGGGAAATATCATTTGGGGAAAAGTAGCACAATCTTGTACCCCATGGGAAAAGGTGGAGGGTCATACTAGTCAGGTTTTCTATAAGATGCTGCCACCCACTTTCCTTCCACAGCTATTAATCAGCTGTTTCTAATCGATTGAACCTGATTTTTGGTTTGTGGCTGACACATAATTTTAGCTTAGCGGCTGTCCATTAATTATAGGATTATGGGGGGAGGGGGTCTGAGATTTCTTACGCGCCATACAATTTATTTTTAATTTTCATATAAAAACTCTTACCATGGGGGGAGGGGGTGTTGAAAAACCTCGAAAATTGAATTAATTAACTCATTACGCGTGGTAAAGATGGACAAATTATGGGTGAAATTATGAAAAAAATCCACGTGCTCGGCTGGGACTTGAACCCAGGTCCCATAATTTGTCCATCTTTACCAAGCGTAATGAGTTAATTAATTTAATAACCATGCGGATTGGATTACCGAACAACTCAATATAAGTGTCAGTTTACTCGAAAATTGTCTTACGTAATTAATGGACCGTCCCTTATTACTTAGGCAGCGTCCATAAATGACGTAGCATTTTTTGGTCGATTGTTAACACCCCCGTAGCCTATTTTTTTCCATACCTGAAGCATGATTCGACTCAAAATCGTAGACTTCCCCTTCTCTCCTAAAATGCTACGTCATTTATAGACGATCCCTTACCGAATTTAACCTGAATTTACTGAAAGACAGCAAAAATAATGCGTTGAGGCGATAAGTGGATGGCAGCGTCTAATAGGAGACCTAACAACAACATACCATTTCCTAGTCTCACTATTCCTCTTGAAAGAGCTTTAAAATGATTGGAGATCGGTTGGTTAGTTTCACAGATAGAAACATTTTTGCTATGTTTTTTGAAAATGTATAACGTGTAACCTAAGTTTGAAAAGTAACCTATTCACATTGTCTTTCTCTTTTCTATTCTTCTGAACAAAATATATGTCGAGCCATTCAAAGAGTATAGAACATTTGCGTTGAGAGAGTGTTTAGCTTCATGAAATATCAATCCAAATAGTCTTCTATCAGTCTATGAAGACACGTCGACGTCAACACTTCTTGTGTCGAACCATTCAAAGTTTATTTTTGTAATTATAAAAACAGAAGTACAGACCTGTGTCCTTCAATATGTATTATGTACAATATGAATTTGAGTACGCCGACACACGGAGTGTCGAACCAATCATTGTTTTGAATAAATACACAAACGCATCAATTAATCCTATCCAAGATAAATATATGTGTCAATTTATTTGGAATAGAAGCATAAAACGAGCTCACCACTCGATAATCCATCGTCGACAGGGCAGTTCCAATCGTTATCAAGACGCCTGAGGCATACAAGCTATTTGAAAATTACGAAACCCTTATCAAAAGACGTATGGAAACCGAAAAAAAATACTCCGTCGAAGCAAACACGAACCGTCCTGCTTGGGTTTTACGTAGCACTCGAAGCCGTCTGTAAGGGATTTATCTAGTAACTCATCTACATTGGCTTCTAGAATTATTTTTTCGTCTGGGAAATCTACCAGACTGTTTTAAGAATTTATTCGTGTTTCAGAATATTTTTGGAAAATTCCCAAGATTTTCCAAGAATTTTCGAGATAGATTCGATTGTAGGAACAACGACTTTTTAACGTATTTATTTTGGAATTCTTCCTTGAAGGCATCCTAAAAATAGTTTTCGAAGTAATTTCTTGATTGATTTTTGAAAGAAGTCCGGAAAAACAACTAGGAAAATCTATAGATATTCTATGGAGTTTGTACATAGTGTGGCAGGTACGAAGATACTCTATGCCCAGGAGAGTCAAGAAAATTTCCTTTGCGAAAATATCCTCGACTGGCGAGATTCGAACCAACAACCTTCAGCTTGGTCTTATTTGGTAAAATCTTTTTGCATAATTCTTAGGAGCTAATTAACAATCTTAAGAGAACGGAATCCGTGTATTTGTATATTTGGTAATTCATCTGACTCTGGGTCTTAATGAACATATCTAAAACTCGTATGATTTATGGTAGAAAGCTTCTAAGAATATTCTTTAACCTTCCAGTCGTCGCGTGGTTGACCACCGTCAGAACCACCACGCTGCTGTTGTGATCGAAAAGCGAGGTTTTTCACCAGTGTTGTACAAAATACAACAGCACGACGACTGAAGTGTTAAGTTCTCATACAGTATCCTTGAAATAATGGTCACTTCAGATATCGACTCATGGATCTTTGACTGTCATTCATAAAGAAATCTTTAGAGCAGTTGTTGTAGGGAGTTCTGCCAATTTCTGAAAAAAAAAACACTTCTGAAAAAATACTTGATCGTGTTATCAAAGTAATACGTTGGATGTAGTTTATAGAATGTGTAAATTAATCTTCTTGGAATTGCGATATAAATATCTGGAGGGATGAGAGATGAAGCTTTGGTGTTAATTAAAAAAAAACTCATGCAGAGCTTTCTCCTGATACGCAGCAAACAAGTTAAATCGCCCAAATTAGGTTTTAGCTATGTACTTTTACTTGAACGTGATTCCATTCGACCACATATCCATTTTTCAACAATATTCCTCTTCAAAGGGAGACGAATGTAAAACCTGGCTACGTCCTTGCAGCGATGGTGAAGTAAGTTGAGCTCCGCGTCGCTCTAAACGACGACGTAATTTGCCTACCGGCTAATCACGGGTCTTAGGGCAATTCCAGTTTTACAACTTGACTAGTATCTACAGTGGAAACATTCAGATTTCTGTGAAATTGATGGTATTTTTTGCTAGATACTACTGAAAACCATATCATCAAAGCTACCCATTAAATAGCATCCTGTAGTCCGATATTACCTTTCCCTCCCCTACATACAAGGAATTGACTGTCCAAGCGTGACTATAAAATCCATTTTTTTTCTCCTCCTTCCCACCATTAGTGAACCGGCTTTGAAGCGACAAATAATAAACATTCCGGTTCGCACAAATTGGTTACGTCATTCCGTCCCATTCGCCTGTCCATCTTTACGCGCATGTGTTAAACTGCGAATCTGAGAGGCGGTGGCAGCTGCAGAAGCGAAACCAAATTAAACTGCTGTTATCGAGTCCAATCGGTATACACGGAATCCCCCGTGAGTCGATGTAGCATGTCGAATTTCTGTTCCATGACTCGATATTTCCATGAGTCGATGGCCGACTTCTGGCGGTTTCACTGTATATGGTAGCGACTACTGGTTGGTGCTAATCATGACAAAATGCGAACTGCAGGTGGGATGATCTCAGCTTTTCTGATGCGAGAGTCGCTGTAATCGTAGTAGCCCTGCCCGCTTGCGATTACACTCGACTCCCTGGAAACTGTTGCAGTGATTGCTGCGATGTGATTCAGCACGTGCGACGACACACTAGGTGCCTACTGTTTATGTTATTCGTTCGACATACCGTTGGCATGGTGAGAGCTAAAATTAACACCGATTGATTAGCAGCCTATCATTGTGCACAGGTTGAGGTTCTGAGAAATTTTGAATCGAAATGTTGATTTGTTTTTTTTTTTTGTTTTTGCAAATAATTTGTTTTGTTTGAAATAAATAGACTTCTGATAACACTTATCTGTACCCTACTATTTTTTTCGAGTCAAAATTATCAAATTCCCAGCTGCAACGAACAACGATACGATAAGCTGCTTATATCGAGTGTGTTCATCGAGGCAGACAATTAAATGAAAGGTAGTCAGTATCAGTTTACCTGCGCCAATGCATATTGGAATTGAAAACAGACTAAAAATGTCAAATCATAATTTAGGATGATACTGTTGCCTTTGGCTATAACGCCATTTGGTATAGCGCGATTTGGCTAAAGAACATGCGGCATAATGATCATTTGGCATATTTTTTATCAAAAACAGAGATCTTTTGAAACAAAGGATATTATTCTGGTTATGCCAAATGGCCGGCTCCATGGCTTATCAGATTCCATTACAAGGTATAACGATACTTTTAAAACATCTTTGAATTATTTTTTAAGTCATATTTATTTGTTTTGCCTTGCGATGCCAATTCCCAATGTGCGAAGCTGTTCGAAGCGATCAAATTCAGTTGTCACATAACAGCTACTGCTGGTGCATTTTATCGAACTGCGTACTTCATTGCTCGATACCGGCGAAAATAGTCTACAACTTGTTATGACTCGAAACGTCTACAAAGGTACACGGAGGCAGACGCTTTGCTGCACAACAAACGTGCTTCAGCATTTTTACTAGCTACTCGTATTAGTAGTAGACGTAATTATGTTCGCAAGTCTACTAATTATCCAATGTTGATGCGCAACCATCTATAGCATAGTCGATCGTTAGATTCTAATGGTTACACAATTAAAAGTGAATCCATCTAGGAATTAAATCGATAGGATTTAATAGCTCTTCATCTTTCTGGTATTATATCCCAACTGGGAATAGAGCGTGCTTCTAAACTTAATTTGCAGTCTAACAAAGAGCTTTCTTGGCTAATTTCCGTGTGGCAAACACGGAGACAGTTTTTGTCATGGAAAGTCAAGTAAATTTCCATCCTGAAAAGATCCTCGAACCTACTTAGCATCCTCATCCTCATCAAAAACCAACTCAACATCAGCACCACAAAGCCTGCCTCTTCCTCTACCTGCAACCACGTTCAATTCGTTTTGATAGAGTTGATGATCATACTTATTCTCGCTGTCTTCCTTTCCAGGAGAATGAAAGTCTCCTCTACTGTCCTGCAGTCGATATCTTCAGAATAATAGACTTTGCGATCTTGTGATGATAGCCAGATCTTCTAATCGCACCTTCGAGTACAATGTGAATCAGATAATTTTAAACTGTCTTGCTACAACCCATCTAAAAGAACAAAGAAAGTAAGCATCTCATCCATAGGCGTAACAAGGATTTCTATCAGGGGAGGGCAAGCGACTTTAAAAATTATTCACAGCTTTATACAATCCCCTTTTTACGCAACGTTTAACTGTGAAGGACATCTTCCCTCCTTTTGCTTTCGCAGTGAACCAAGTGAAGTTCAAAACAATTTGTTGACGTTGGTTGGTTGGTTGAACGTCTTGGAAAATTCCTATTGACAGGAAATATCTGTCTTGTTAGTTATGAAAATGGAATACCTATCGATAAAGATTTCATACAGTTCTTCCAAGAATTCGTCAAGATAGATTCCACTAGCATTTCTTCCAGGAAAAACTCCAGAATTTCTCTAGGCATTTAGCAAGTACTCCTCTGAAGAACTCGACAGAAATTCCCACAGGAAAATGTCCACAGATTTCCTTAGAGATTTTTCCAGGGTTTGAAGCTAACGCTATAAATAATTTGCTTGCCATCAACAGATGTTACAGTAACCTCTCCACATCGAAGGGACCATCGAGATAGGGAGAGATCGAGACATAGAACACATTTTTAACGAATACTAGATTGAAAATCACTCCGTTACCAGGTGAAATGAAACAAACAGATGTCATTTCGTCTTTGCAAATTGTTTTGAATCTCTAGAATCTAGTCTAGTAACCTTTGATAATGGGCATATCGATATACGGAGAGACAAATTGGGAACGAAAATCACATCGAGATAGGGAGATATCGAGATAAGGAGAATATCGAGATATGGAGAGTGAAAATGTATGCAGGATGAAGGGACCGAAAAAATCATCGACATAGGGAGAGATATCGAGATGTAGAACATCGAGATGTGGAGAGTCGACTGTATGAAGTATTTCCACTCGAATTCCCTTAGAAATTAAACTCGGAATTCCTCTATGAATTGATTCAAAAATACTGTCAATGTGTTTTCTGAAATCATTTTAATATTTTTTCCATGGAATTGTTTCAAATTTCATCTAACTTTTCTCATAAATATCATCAAGATTTTTCTGTGACTCTGCCATAAACTTTACATTGATTCCGTCGATCTCATTCCTAAGGAATTACTTTCATTCAAACAATAATTTTATCAATAGTTCTTTCTCTGAGATATACAGCTCTGAATATGTCTCTGGGAAAAGCTTTGTCAGTATTTCGTACAAACATTATTTGTGGCATATGATTCGTTTTAGTTCAACCATAGCAACCAACAAATATCAGTAATATTCCTACAAAGACTAGAAATTTCACCAGGATTTCTCTAGAAACTCCTTCAAAATAGTAGCATTAATCCACAATAGTTTTTCTTGAAATCGATTTAGGTATAGTTTGAAGCAATACCTCAAGAATTTCATCCAGAGAATTCCGCAAACATTTGCACAATAATGCATCGAAAATACAGCCAAGTACTTTTTAAGTACCGTAAAATGGGGTGAATTTGATCACTTTTGAGCGATTCTGTTCTATAATTTCTAGTAGGATGCATGTATTCTCATCCAAATATTTTTAAAACCTGTACTGATTGCCTGTTTATCGAATTATACAAACGATTTTTTTTATGAATTGTTATCATAATAACAAAAACATTTTTTAGAAATCAAAAAATGGAATTTTTGATTCCGGGGTGAAGTTGATCAATTACTGTGACTCGTTTCCTAAAATAAAGAGATATGCTATTTACTAAATTTGGGATCACTGATCCCGAATCAAGTCTCAAAAATCTTACAACTTTTTGATAAATCGTTCAATTTTAGAATTGAATGTTGTGAAATCCAGAATACACCAAATAAATCGCCTAAAGGTATGCAATTTTCTTTGAAATTAGCAACTTGCTCACAAAAAGAACATTTTTATCTCTGAAAATGATTTTTTATCCTCAATGCAAATATAAAACTAGTTTCACAGAACACATATGGAATGTACGAAACAGTTTATTTAAATGGTGTCTTATTATAGCATTGGCAATAGTCGAATGTTTGGGGTAGAACCCTTCAACAGTTCATCGAACATTTCCTTAAAAATCGGTTTTTTCCATGGTATAACTATCTTGAACGACGAACCGAATTTAGAAACATCAAGAGCAGCTATCAGGTCATACGATATTACATAACTTGAGATAATTGAAAACGGAGAGCTATTTCCTGGCAGTTCATACATGTGGGTACGGGAATGATCAACTTCTCCCCACTGATCAACTACACCCCGAATTACGGTAATCCGTTCTCTTTACTCATCCAAGGATTTCTCCATATTTTTCCTAATATGCCTTGCAGATATGGAATCCAAAAAGAAATTTCCTTTAAAGTTTGCAGTTGTTTTTTTTTTGTGTTCCTTAATGAATATATAGATAAATATAGTGAAACCTGAAGTAAGCATTATATGAAGTCTAACAAAATCTCTGAAATTATTCTTAATGCATGATTGGAAGAATTCCTATTAGAATATTTGAATGTTTGGAGAAAAATCATCAGTTTGTTCCTAGGGAAATCACAAGGTTTATTCCCAGACTCAATACGATACGTTAATACGTGATGTATTTCCTGATTAAATTCGAATTATTTTTCTCGATCTACTTCGTATTTAATTCTATACAAAATAAACGGGAGGAACTCTTGAATGTCTCCGAATTTTTCATTACATTTCTCGAGGAATGTTTTGAGAATTTTTTAAGAAATGGGGAAAAATTCCTCAAGGGAGAATAGATTAAATTCTTGTAAAAAAATCTCGGAGGAATTGCCTGATGAAACTTTTTACATGAATTCTACATGATCCATATGATATTTGTATGCAATATCTAGAATAATTTTAAATTTAGAACAATTCAGGAAAAAAATCTCGAAGCATTAACAGGTAAAACATCTAACTATCTAAATTTCTAAAAAAAACAATTCCAAAAAAAATTTGAAATATTCGTCGGAGAAATTCAACAAAATGGAGAACCGAATTCTAAAGTGGCTGTTCAATAAATTTTTTGAAGAACGAAAAAAATCATCCAGAGAAATCACAGTTGATCTTATCAAATTTTTTTATGTATTCTTAGAAAAACTCTTGGATGAATTCGTTTTATGACAACTTTGCAGATCTTTGGCATAAATTTTTCGAGTTCCATAATAGATTTTTGGCAGGTACCTCTCAATAATGCGGACTGATTTCAATTCTTTCACAAACTCAGCGGCAGGGAAGAGCAAGGCAGCGCCAAATTCTCTGATTCATTCCTAGAAAGATTTTTGGCAGAAGTCTGATACTCACGAGGGCTTAAAATTTGTCCACAAAATTTATCATGACGTAATGTTTTATAAATTTTGAAGCTGATAAAAATCTTTGAAAAATTCAAGATGTTATCTTTGATGTTGTACAAAATTGTGATAATAAAAAATCCATTAAAATAATTAAACTTTACACGAATAAAGCACAACGTTTAGAACGGGTGAGTTTTGGAGGCTATCAAAACCAATGATTATAAGGAATTGTCTGGAAAATTCGACAATCTATAATTTTTAATTTCAAAAAAGGCTTATTCTTCGAAAGCATCATCAATCAAAAGCCTGCTGCAAAATATGAAGTTATTTTTGGAGCAACAATTTATCAGATATTATAAAATCTTTGTTTGATAGATTTTTTTGAAGAAAAATATTTTGAATTTTAAAGTAACTGATATGAGTATAATTTTTAGGTTCAAAGTACGTCCTGGTGGAAGTACAAATAAAGTATTATTATGAAAAATAACCTATGCCTTCATAGAGTTGCTTGTTTAGTCCCCATGTCATATACAAGGTACAATAGAAGAACAAATGTTTTATTTTCAGAAGACCTGTCAAAGTACAAAGACAATCATCAAAATTGACAACACTGCTGTAATGAAATTGAATTTATTTTCCACGTATTATTTTCATCATATGTTATTCTGAGATTTCCGATCAAAATATTTTGAGAAAACTTTTACAATTTGCTGTAGATTGATAAATATGCGTAAATTATTTTAAAAGTACCGTAAAACGGGGTAACTTTGATAGTTTTTTTTCGAAGATAACTTGAATATTTAGACATGCTGTTTTAAAGAATTATAATTTATATTTTTAAAACAAGTACTGGCATCCTAACTATCGATTGCAGTTGATAGATTTCCAAAAGATTTATTCTGAATGAATATATAATTTTTCACATAATCGAAAGTCGGTTTTTTGTTTTGGGGTAACTTTGATAATGGAGTAGAGATCGATCAAAATTGAATCAATTATGGAACATTTATAGGGCGTTGCATACCTCTAGACGTTTAACGCTGTATGGAAATTTATTACTTAGATTACAAAAATCGCCCAAGATTGTAAAAATGGTTTTCGCTAAGAGATTTGAGACCGAATTCATGTTCTACTACAACTAGGCTGTCAAGAATAAGTGACGAACTCGTTATGACTTCATCAAATAGTGATCGTAGAACAGATTGTTTGTAAGTGTTTCAAAAATGCCAAAATCTTACAAATTTTTATTATTTGAATAAAAATCTTCAAATGTACTTGATTCAAACGAAAATAACTTTGACATGAAGTGTCATACTAATACTCTTTACTTTTGCATTCGTTTTGCTTAACTGATTAACAGAAAATTTGTTATTTCGTTTAGTATGTTGTGGGTCTCGCACTATCAAAGTTACCAGCATTATCAAAGTTACCCCGTTTTACGGTATGAGATTTTTCCATAAAACTACAGTGAAACCTCCATGAGTCGATATTAAAGGGACCATCGACTCATGGAAATATCGAGTCATGGAACAGCAATCCTTTGGAAGGCTGCTTCTAGGGACCATCATAGTAACCATGAAATTTTGTTTTTAGTATGGTTCCATGAGTCGATATCGAGTCATGGAGGTATCACTGTACCATAAAGAGTAAATTTTATACTTAAAAATGCGATTGAAACTCACGATTTAGCCCCCATTTATACAAATAAAGTTTCTTTAGTAATCTAAACAATTTTTGACACGCTTTCTATTTTACTTTTTTCTGGGAGTAAAAGGATGGTTTATCAGCAAATTTGGCCTTAAAGGATAAATCCCTAGAGTGACCTAGTGTCAGAGATTGTTGGAATATTATTGATTTTTTTAAAGCTCTACCTATATTAGAATAGTAAAGGATACCAACATATAATTTGTTCATAAACATAAGGATTTTTGTTATGCGAAAAATAATGCTTAACTTTGATGATCAGTTTTTCTTAAGGGTTTTCGGAAAATCGTTTTAGTTCTTCAATCAAAATCATTTTGTATGATTTTATATTTTCATCGCATTCTAGAATAATAGTTGAACGATACACAAAAAAACGATTAAGATTTTATCAATAAATAAAAGAGATATAACATAAACAAGGTGTCCACTTTATAAAATTAACAGTCCTTATGTCAGCTTTCCGAGACTGAACAAACAACTTCACCAGAGATGTGATCAAATCAAATGCACACGCCTCAAAATGCGACTGATATGGAGCTACCGAAGAGATTTGCCTGCAGTTCTTATGGGGAAGCTGCCGAAGAAAATGAGGCTGCCGACAATAGTCACACGAACATAAGATGTTCAAAGCGTTGTAAAAACGTCTTCAAAAAGTTTTTAACAGGTCTGTCGGTGTGAATCGATAGAGGATAGATCAGCTTATACTGGCGAGAATACGTAAGTTCTCTGAATCGAAAAACAGATCGTAAGTCTGCCTTAGCCGTGTGTTTAGAGTCCGCGGCTACAAACCAAAGCCATGCTGAAGGTGTCTGGGTTCGATTCCCGGTCGGTCCAGGATCTTTTCGTAATGGAAATTTCCTTGACTTCTCTGGGCATGGAGTATAATCGTACCTGCCACACGATATAGGGGAACTGGGGGTAATATGCCCATAGGGGGCAAAACGCGCCACCATCGATTTGGGCGAACGATGAGTTTTACAATGCTTTTTTTCACCCTAGATCATAGAAAATGGATGAAAATGCTTTTCCTAATATGTTTTTATGTGTTTTTCTCAACCAAATCGATAAAATCGTATAAAAACGTTTTTCGCTGTTTTCGTTGCAATTTTGTGCGACTTTCAATGTCATTTTTTAAGTCGATAAATAACCAAATTACTGAAACTATTGCCAAGAGCCAACTTGTGCACTGTCATAGTTTGTATTACGTGCAAAATATATGTTAAATTTGCCCTCAAAAAGCTTATTGAAGGACCTAAACTTTAATCAACTCTGGGGGCAAAACGCCCACCCCTATATCATAACACCAAAACAGCCGTTTGACTTCAAATTCTACCAAACGTAATGCCACGTTGAAGTTACACAAAAATTGGAACCTTACAAATGTACATTTTTCGCATCAGCATGTATACTATTACTGAACAATAACATCTGAACAAATGCCCAGATGTATGCAACAGATATACATGCATGATTGTGTGCGTTCGTTTACAGCATGGCTAACGCCGAACTCAAGCGGGGCGTTTTACCCCGCAAAACAATACATATGCACTTAAGCAAGCATTTTTTTAAAATTAATTTATAAACCCCAGAAAAGTTAGAATGGATAGCTGTTTCCACTATTTGGTAGAAAACATGTTTGTCTATCCGACCATAATAAAAAAAGAGCATATAATAATGTTTTTCACATCTAAAATCGCTGTTCTGCTTAACGTGGGCAAACTACCCCCAGTCCCCCTACGAATGCGAAAATGGCAACTTTGGCAGCTCTCAGTTAATAACTGTGAAAGTGCTCATTGAACACTAGTCCCAGCGAGGACATTAATGCCAAGAAGAAGAAGAAGAAGAAGAGAGCCTGCTCGCGAAATGTATCTGAGACCATATATCTGTTCCGTATTTAAGGTGGCGTTTTTCGAGGAATGAACTCCTAAAAATTATCTTTAAACTTTTTTTTTCAAAAACTTTGGTCATCCCAAGGGTTAATCACCCTCGTGTTTTTTTCCTAGAATGACTACTGGAGTAATTAATAGAAGAATGAATGTAATTACGGCATTTAACCAGTGGAGTTCTTCCAGTGACTTCGCGGATTTTTACAAGATTTTTGTTCAGGATATCTTCAAAAATTTGAGTGTGTTTTCTAAGATAGCTTTTCGATTTATACCACAGGTTTTCCCACAGATTCTTCTTAAAATTTTAGAAAATTTTCTTGATTTCTAAAAGATTCAAACCTATAAATTAAGAACGTCTTCAGGAATTACTTCGAAGATTCATGTACTGCCCATAACACCCATAACAGTCACATTCGACATTTTTGACAAAATGGAGTTAATACCATGGAGTGTCATAAAATGATAAATACTTTCGATCAACTTACTGAAATCTGTGGGATTGTTCTAGAAAATTCGAAAAAAAAATACCAAGTTGTTTTTTCACATTGGTAATTATAACCGCATAACAGTCACATTGAGATTATAAATGAGCCTCGTAATGTAACAGCAATGAAATTTCAATCAGAATTATTTTCTGACTATTCACCTAGTATGCGATATGAGTTGTACAGAATATCAGCCTCAAATAAGCACTTTTGAGTTCCTGGTAATTTTTTTGAAATTATAGTTTCCTCCCATACTGCCATGAAATGCACACTTGTTATTCAATTTACTACTTTTGTCGAATGTTACAAATATGCAGTTATGGGCAGTGTAGGACTTCTTTCTTAGATTCAGTTAGAAATTTTAATATATCTAAAAACTCTTTGTTGTGTTTGGATGGGCATCTAATTCTTCCGAAAGAGGTGCACTTTGCGAAAAAGGACCACGTGATTATTGAGCTGCGTTCATGAATCCTCTCATGGCGTAATGGTAACGCGCCCCAACTAGAGATCGGGGAGTCGTGAGTTCGATTCTCACTGAGAAGACGTGTAACTTTTTCGCAAATCTTCACATCAATTTGTCCATCTAATCCAATTGCAAATTATATGTAATGTTTAGCTTTTCGATAGTTATTTATTACTACAGTACTGACCCGGTTTTTTCAGCTCCCGATTTTGTCTGCCCCCGATTTTGTCTACCCCCGATTTTGTCAGCTTTTTGACCCGATTTTGTCAGCCTATTTTAAATTTGTCAAAAAAATGTAATCGTCATGTTTTACAACGTTTACATTAAAGTTAATGATGATGTTTGATGTCATGCACGCATGGGCGTAGCCAGAGGAGGCAATGGCACTGCCTTTTGTTAAAAGTGAAAAAAATCGATATTACCAATATAAGGAAGGGGGGAGCCCCTGAAAAAAAAAAACTGGCTACGTCCATGTCCATTGCCCTCTTAAAAGTCCATGTAACCATGAAACACGTTAAAAATTTGAAAAACAGGAACAAAATAAAATGACCCGATTTTGTCAGGTTCCCCATTTTGCCAGCCTAAAATTCATCGAGGGGCTGACAAAATCGGGTCCTTACTGTAGTTAAGTTCCAACAAAACACAAAAGTAGAGTCTGTGATAAGAATTGATTTACTAAAATCAAACGTTTCAAACTAAAAAGTTATTTTTTCAAACATTTTTTTTACAGGCAGCATCTAATAAACCCCGAGAAAAATACAAATATGTAAAAATATTTAGTTGTTTGAAAAAGTCGTGCCCATACTTTTTGGGACATCCTATAGTTTAAAATTGAACATAAGCCTCATAATGGGATCAGATGCATATAACTATATTACGTAATTTAGTACTGAATATTGAACAAGTCTTAGAAGATTGTTCTTGAAACAGCAAATCTCTTCAAAAGCCTTAAGGTCTCTGAACAAAAAAATTGAAATAACCATTATAATTCCATTAAACCCTGCTCAGAAACCTCAACTCGTTAACGCCACCTCGTATTATGTCTGAGTCTGAGTACGTCCTCATCTAGAGGCCCATAAAAGTAATTAAATCTGATACCCGACCAGTGAAGCGATGACCATTTCGACCCAACAAGAACGAGAACCATCATGGTAGGAAGCGGTCCCCTTCTTGCTACCTCCTCTCACTCTGCAGCAACGAATGCTATGCGCCTCTCGCCTACTCGCTGAGCTGCGTGTGCATGTGCAGGAGGAAGCGAATAACAAAACCCAAATGCCAACGAACCCCTACACACTTAGGTAGGTAGTTGGGTTGAAGTAGAAACGCATTGCTGCAACAGCAGAACCGAAAACCGAAACAGAAACTCACACACGAACCTAGGGTGCGGCTTACTTTTTGATAGTAGGTAGTTCTCAAAAAACAAAAATTCGTGTATACTTCCAAATTGAAATAACATATGTCATGAATGAGGCCCAACTGGTTGTGAAACCGGTGATTTTTTTCTGTAGATAGTATTTGTAAATAGAATTCAGAACTGCTGGATATACTTTGAGGGAAGAAATTTTATTCTAAGTATGGTTGGTTGGCGGATGTATAGTAAATTGCATAGGCATGCTGTAGCAAATTGCAAAAAATTAGAATAAAATTACTGAATGTAATCACGACGATAGATGCGTTGATTTGTTAGATAACTCACAATTCTCAAGCAACAAGGGTTAGTCCGAGCAACAGAGGTGATATGACAATCCTATCAAACATGTTAACCCGTATAGGCCTGAGTGAAAGCAAAAATACTGAAACCCTCACCGCTCAGCGAATTCTTAACGGATTCATATGATTTTTTGTCAGTTCACTAGCCCACATATCTAGTTCCTAGAAGTGGCCAGAGGAACTTGGAAATATTCCTGTGGCCAGAGTTATTTCGGTGGGTCACTGGGTCAAGTCGGATAAAAAAGGGCTATTTTTTGGGACATGCCAAGTTACCTTTATTTATTTGCAATGGCAATCATTTTAATTTGCAAAAATCATTAAGATCAGATATTCAACAATATGAATGAAGAGTTTTGCACCTTTTAAAATATACCTGATATCGCCTTTCGGACGTCATGCCCGTAAGAACCGGCTGTAGATTTATTGGATACTAAACCGTTTCAATTCTCGAAAAGTAAAAATCAAACATAATTGTGCACTAAAATGCGTTCTCATAAGCTTGGCACAGATGTTCAGGTATAAATTGGCCACTTTATCGTAAGTTTGAGGCGTCCCGGGACCCAAAAACGATCATTTGTAGCATTAATCAAATGCAAAACGCATAGTTATCCAATTCAATCGTTTCTCAAAAGGTTTACACCGATGCAATTTTCTTAAAATTCCGCCATGTAGTAGCCACATTATAGCCGATTCCGGAATTTCTCTGTGACTTGAAATTTGCCTACCTTCAAATGCACAAACGCTCAGTACCCTTCTCACCCAACCTGACCTAGTGATCCACCAGAATAACTCCGGCCATAGGAATATTTCCGCGTTCCTCTGTCCACTTCTAGAAACTAGATATGTGTACCAGTAAACTGACAAAAAACCATTTGAATCCATAAAGAATTCGCTGAGCGGTGAGGGTTTTAGAATTTTTGCTTTCACTCAGGCCTATACGGGTTAAGAAAAATTTCTTCCATCACGTAATACAAAATAGTTCTTGCGATGGTAGTTTTGTGTGGATGTAAAATTGCGTAGTAATATTTGATAAATTTTGGGTTTGATTAAGTTTTTATACATTCACTTAATCCAGATCAAATATTATTGCATGAATATAGAAGAAGGGGCGCCGATTTTTTGAAGTGATGCGACCTTTCTCTCCACATATATATTTGCAGTTCTTCATATAAAATGAACTAATCTGAAAGACACATCCAAAATTAGGGAATCCCTTATGATGCCGGCAGGGAAACAACAGCTCATTTAAGTATCAATCAGGCAAGCCAGACTTTCTACTTCAGTGCAATAATAGCAATACCTAGACGGAATCGACAAATAAAAACATAAAATTCAGTTCAAGTCAAATGAAGAATAAAGAATTGGTGCAAAAAATCACTCCCACAGGGCTGGTAGCGGTCAGACAGCAAAATAATAGTGACTTTAGTGATCAAAATAATCAAAATAGTGACCAAAAACCTTAATAAAAGTGACTTAAAACTGCAAGTATTAGTCATAAAAATGACTAGAAAAATAAAATGCGTTCTATGGGCGTTCTAATAACTAATCTTTATATTTGGTGCATTTAGAATGTCTATAATTTGTAGTAAATTGAAATATTTAGTAGCGGTTATTTGTCTAGGACAAGACTTGATTGTCATAAATGGTACTTGAAGCATTTCTTAACAAATCTGTGGAATGAAACGAGGTTTTGGATTGTTGACAACATTGTAGCGAAAATCGTGAATGAATTTCAGAACATTCTGAAAAAAAAATCCTGACAAATTTCAAAATTCAAAAACAAGCAAAACATAGAAACCAAGGCCAAATTTATGTAAAATTAAACCCTTTCTTTCAAACAAACAATATCTATAGAACACAATTGATTATTGATGAACTTAAGTTTAACCGAATTAGATGAGTGTTGAGCATAAGTAGTTAGAAAATGAAAATAGATCTTCTGGCTGTTTAGTGGAATACCTATAAATAAATGAAACCCGAATTTAGTGCTAAAGTTTGTATTATTTGGTAGATACGCATATTTCGACCTCAACTGTAAGACCGTCTTCAGTGTCGTGTACTGCTGAATTATAATCGTTCTATGCGTTTCAACTGAACGTTCAAATAAATTAATTATTGAAAACTATCATATCACTCAGTGGCGACTCGTAACCCTTACACCGTGTCCAATATATTCTCATACACTTTTTCTTTTCTTTGGTATAACTTTACTGAATGTAGGATAATCCAATATTGTAGTATTTCATTGTAGTCTGGTAGTATTATACTAACGTAGAATAACTTGTTTTATGAATAAGAAAAAATAATTGCTATGATAAGTGATGAAATGTCCATTGAAGTCGTGTTTTGCACTTTAAATGAATTTTTGTTCATATCGGTCTGGTTTACAAAGTGAAAATCAGAGCATTCACAAAAAAGTTTCAGAAACTTTAAGTTAATCATATTGCGTTTTGAATAGATAAATATTGATAAAATTTGATAAATATATGTGCAATAACTGCAGATTGAAATTGGGCTCTGCCAATGAGCGTGCCGCTGGAAATATTTTTCGTATATTCTTAAGTTGATAAAATAAGTTTATAATTGAAATATTTTCAAAATATTTCCTGTAGTGAATCAGTATTATAACCACTAAAAAATATTATCACCAATGATGTCAGTTAGACAAGCGCAAAGTAATGTTATCTCGAATTTGTATGAGAATATATTGGACGCGGTGTACGTTTTATATGATCTACGACCCCAAAAATGACTAATTTTGTATACTTAGATTATAAAGCAAACAGTAAACGATTGGAATTCGCTGCTGAATACCACGAACATTAACGTTTATTGTGATCAATCGGTCAAATTTTCATCTCAGAGCACGCTTTAGTTCTGTAGATTTATGCTCCTGAAAATTAGATGTTATCGACGTCATGATTAATGATAACCCTGTTTTTGATAGCACACAGAAATAACTCTTCAACTCTTTATGCGCCCTTATTTGGTCGCTGTTCACACAGACTAGCCCAATTGTGTTTGACAGTTTCAGGAAAACATACCCCTGGCATTCGAAACATCAAAATACCGTCGATGGGGGTGACAATGGGTCTGGGGGGTGAGATTGGGTCAAAACGGAAAAATATGATTTTTGAAATATTTCTACTAATAACGCTGATAATACCAAAATTTAAAATTCATATGGTAGGGAACATATTATTGAACAAAATTAATCACAATATACATTTTTAGAAATAGTAGTTTTTGTTTAATATATCAACAAACTTGTATGTTGAAACTAGACAAAATTTACAACATTAAATTTCTCCTGTGCAAAGTATCACGCATGTACTCTATTCTCTTTTGGTATATTAGTAGAAGGTTGAAAGTCTTTACAATAAACTTCACACGTATTTTCCGGAATCTATTTGATTTTTCCACAAAAAATTCATTTTTTTCGGTACGGTGTCTAAAACATTAAAAATGGGGGTGAGATTGGGTCAAGGAAGAACGATGGTGAATGAAATCACAAGTCTACTTTTTAGTCGTTTTACGATGCCATGTGTTCTTATTCTTCATTAAGATGTGTTTATTTTTTCTAAATACAGCATCGCTGAAACATCAAACAAGTCTAGTTGAGGTTGTCATGCATTGAATAACAATGCAACGCATTTTGACAACTTCTCAAACCAGCAACTGTTTTTCGTGCGCAATAAAATCGTGTTATTTTATCAAAGGTTTTTTTTTTTTTAATTTTATTATTTATTACCGTCGATGGGGGTGACAATGGGTCTAGGGGGTGAGATTGGGTCAAAACGGAAAAATATGTTTTGTGAAATATTTCAGCTAATAACGCTGATATTACTAAAATTAATAAATCCTATGTTAGGGAACATATTATTACACATAATTCATAACAATATACATTTTAAGAAATAGTCGTTTAAGTTTACTACATCAATAAACTTGCATGTTGAAACTAGATAAAATTTACAACATTAAATTTCTCCTGTACAAAGTATCACGCATGTACTCCAGCCTCTATCGTTGTATTAGTAGAATGTTGAAAGTCTTTTCATTACACATCACATGTATTTTCCGGAATCTGTTTGATTTTCCCACAAAAAAAAATCATTTTTTTCGGTACGATGCCTAAAACATTGAAAATGGGGGTGAGATTGAGTCAAGCAAGAACGATAGTAAATGAAATTCCAAGTCCACTTTTTTGACATTTTACGGTGCCGGGTGTTCTCTTTTTTCATTAAGATGTGTTTATTCTTTCTATAAGCTAAGTATGCTGTTTCGCTCAAGAAAAGTAAAGAAATTCCTTGACTGGAAGGGTCAAGAAATTTCCTACAGAGAGCCCCTTTGAAGTGACATTTCTTCTCAACTGCGTACTGCGATCAGAAAAAAGTGATTTTCTTGACCATTTCTTGGGAGAAATTTTCCACGCATCGAGATAGGCGATTCCTTTTCTTGTCAGTAGCAAACCGGCCTATATACAGCATCTCTGAAACATCAAACAAGTCTACTTGAGTATTTCGTGCATTGAATAACAATACAACGCATTTTGACAACTTCTCAAACCAGCAATTGTGTTTCGTGCGCAGCAACATCGTAATTTTTTTATCAAAAGGGTGTTTTTTTTTCCTAAATTTGATTATCTATCAGTGTTTTCATATTATAGAAACATCTCACGGAAGTACAAATCAGTTGGATCGCTGAAACACTGGGATTATGACGTCAACTTCTGCCTGAAATTTATTGATCGTGGAATTTGGCACCGAAATTTAACTATTTGCGAAGGTTTAAAATAATCACTGTTTCAGTACACCTTTGGGGAAACTGAATGGGCTTTATAGCAATGGGGATGAGACTTTGAAGACAATTTGAGGGAAAACCAAGAAAATTTATGTAAACTTGACAATAAATGTTGGGTTTACATATTTTTTCCCATAGCTCTTCAATTTTCTGTATAATTTTTCTTTTAAGTGGGTTTATCATACTTGTGAAACATCTTAGATATCTTTTTGTCTTGTTTGCATCGGTTTTTATCAATATTTTTCAGTTGTGAATGGTTTTGAAATCATATTCTCAAAAACAAGTTATTTTAATTACAGTGACCCAATGTCACCCCCTCTATGGGGTGAGATTGGGTCATTTTTCATTCACTTGTGGTGCCGCTGTGAATAAATATTTGTCTTTAATTTTTTGAACAGTTGTTAATGTACCATTACAGTACATACACACCAAATTTGAAGTTTATTGGAGTTAAATTGCGATAGTTATTCAAAAAATAAAACGCACATATCCCTTTTTGACCCATTGTCACCCCCAACGACGGTAGTGTTTTTATATTATATAAATGAGTTGAATCGCTGTCAGTGCGCATCGTACCTTCGTGCTGTGCGTACACGAATTCTCTCTGCTCTTGGAAGTTTTCTTAAAAACTACCTAAAGCAATAAAACAGTACTTTTCAGTGCTACAAAAACAGTACTTTTCAGTGCTAAAATTAAAAACGGTACTTTTCAGTGCTACTAAAACAGTACTTTTCAGTACTATTTTTTCTACTATTGATCCCTTTACGATCCTTGTTTGGACCCGTGCCTTCGATTTTTCGTTGGACCCGTTGGCGAAAGCTAGCGGTGGTAATCCTTCTTGGACACCGTCTTGGGAAAAAACCTTTCGAAGGTCACGTCTTCTTTCGTTTATTAATTAAACATGGTATCAACAACAAACAAAAGGAAGGGTGAATCTCTGAATTCACTACTTCCTTCCAAAAAAGTGGGTTTTAAAACTGTCACTACACGTGGCAAGAATGGAAGAAAGGACGCTTCCCCGGAATGCGAAGTTTCTTCCAAGGGTGAAATGAATAATTGTATCGAAATGAGCAATCAGTTCGATGCTCTAGACAAATTTTCCGAACACCAAATCGAAGCAGCCTCTAGCCCAGGCTCTTTGATTCAAGTGAGGAAGCAAAGAGTGCCGCCTATCGTGGTCAGTTGTTCCGAATTTGGGGGATTTAGGCAGGAGATCTTGAACTCCATTAGGGGAATCAAGGTTTCCTTCCAAATCGCAAAGAAAGGAGACTGTCGCGTTTTGCCGGAAACTCTTAAAGATCGTGAGCTTCTTCTCAAACATCTTGAAGAGAAGAAGCACAAATTTTTTACTTATGACGACAAAACTGAACGTTTGTTCAAAGTTGTCTTGAAAGGTCTCTCAAGTGACTATAAATCACCTGAAGAGATCAAAAATGGAATAAATGATTTGCTTGGATTTTCCCCAGTCCAAGTAATCATTATGAAAAAGAGAACCCAATCTGGCATTGTTCGGAAAGGGCTTTCTCAAGAATTTTATTTAGTTCACTTTAACAAAAAAGAACTAAATAATATTAAAGCTTTAGAAAAAGCAAAACTTTTGTTTGATGTCCGTGTGACATGGGAACATTTTCAGAAACCTGGAGGAAATTACCAGAACCCCACTCAGTGCCGTCGGTGCCAAAAGTGGGGTCATGGTACAAAAAATTGTCGCATGGATGCTAAATGCATGATTTGCGGAGGTTCTTCTCACGCCAAAGACGTCTGTCCAGTGAAGGAAGATACCACCAAATTCATATGTTGTAATTGCGGGGCTAATCATAAGTCCAATTTTTGGAATTGTCCTTCACGAAAAAAGGTCATTGAGGCTCGTGCCAGGCAGATGAAAGATAATATCCGTTACGATAACGGTCGTTTCCGGAATTTGCCTGGTAGAGTATCGAACAATGCTCTTTTTTCAGTTAACGATCGCTTGATAAGGAATCATACCCATCAGGAAGATCATAATCATGCTCAGTCACAAACTAATTTTAATCCGTCGGGTAGCCGTTCGAATCTTTCTATTTCGAATGTATCTACCCACGGTAAATCCTTTGCCGATATCGTAGCAGGAAATTCGAACTCCTCCCCTGCTCGATCCATGGGTACCCATTCTACTAGTTTCAAATCAAATGGAAAAAACCCTACCGCCACAGGTAACTCCGCTTCTTCGTCTACCGAAAATTCCAATGGGAAATCACATGACATGTCTGCCTCTGATTTTAATTTTCTAACTGAACAATTGAATCTAATGATTGATGCAATGTTCAAAGCCACCACTATGACTGAAGCAGTCCAAGTAGGTGTAAAATTTACAAATCAAATTGTTATTGGATTACGTTTTTCTAATGGATCCAAATAATAATTTAAATATTTTAAATTGGAATGCTCGTTCTCTGAATGGTAAAGAGGACGAGCTGTTTAATTTTCTTACGGTTAATAACGTGCATATAGCAGTTATTACCGAAACGTATTTAAAACCTGGATCTAAACTCAAAAGAGATCCTAATTTTTTTGTTTATCGTAATGATCGACTTGATGGGGCATGTGGGGGAGTTGCAATCATCATTCATAGGCGTATAAAACATCAACTGTTTTCATCATTTGAAACTAAAGTTTTTGAAACTTTAGGTGTTTCTGTTGAAACACAGTTTGGTAAATATACTTTCATAGCTGCCTATTTGCCTTTTCAATGCTCTGGGCAGCAAGTTAATTTGCTCCAAACTGACTTGCGTAAATTGACTCGCAATAAGTCAAAATTTTTTGTCATTGGTGACTTTAATGCCAAACATCGGTCATGGAATAATTCTCAAAGTAATTCCAACGGCAGAATTTTATTTGATGAGTGCTCTTCAGGATATTTCTCAATTCAATACCCTGATAGCCCCACATGTTTTTCCTCTTCTAGAAATCCATCTACGATTGATTTGGTCTTAACCGACTCTAGTCATCTTTGTAGCCAACTGATTACTCATGCTGATTTTGATTCTGATCATGTCCCTGTTACATTTCAAATATCCCAAGAAGCGATTCTCAATCCTATCAGCTCCACTTTCAATTATTTACGAGCCGACTGGAATATATATAAAACGTATGTTGACTCCAATCTTGATGTTAACATTTCTTTAGAAACTAAACTTGATATTGACAATGCTCTTGAAACTTTAACAAGTTCCATTGTTGAAGCCCGGAGCATTGCAATTCCAAAATGTGAAGTAAAATTTGAATCCGTGATTATAGACGATGATCTTAAACTCTTGATCCGTCTTAAAAACGTGAGGAGAAGGCAATTTCAACGCACTCGCGATCCTGCTATGAAAATTATATGGCAGGATTTGCAGAAAGAAATCAAGAAACGTTTTGCTCAATTAAGAAACAAAAATTTTGAAAATAAAATTTCTCAATTGGACCCTGGCTCTAAGCCCTTTTGGAAATTATCGAAAATCTTGAAAAAACCTCAGAAGCCAATACCGGCATTGAAAGAGGAAAACAAATTATTACTAAGTAATTGCGAAAAAGCTCAAAAACTTGCTATGCAGTTTGAAAGTGCGCACAATTTTAATTTAGGACTTACTAGTCCAATTGAAAATGAAGTTACTCAGGAGTTCGAAAATATTCTCAATCAAGAGAACGTTTTCGAAAATGCCTGGGAGACTGATTTGGAAGAAGTGAGAACTATTATTAAAAAATTCAAAAACATGAAAGCTCCTGGCGATGATGGAATTTTCTACATCCTCATCAAGAAACTTCCAGAAAGTAGCTTATCATTTTTAGTTGATATATTTAACAAATGTTTTCAATTAGCATATTTTCCTGACAAATGGAAAAATGCTAAGGTTGTTCCAATTTTAAAACCAGACAAAAATCCTGAAGAAGCTTCTAGCTATCGTCCAATCAGTTTGCTTTCCTCCATCAGTAAACTATTTGAAAAGGTTATTTTGAACAGAATGATGGCCCACATCAACGAAAATTCAATTTTTGCCAATGAACAGTTCGGATTCCGCCATGGACATTCGACCACTCATCAACTTTTACGTGTAACAAATTTGATCCGTTCCAACAAATCTGAAGGCTATTCTACTGGTCTTGCTCTTCTAGACATAGAAAAAGCATTCGACAGTGTTTGGCATGAAGGTTTGATTGTAAAATTGAAAAACTTTAATTTTCCAACATACATTGTTAGAATAATTCAAAGTTATCTGTCAAATCGTACACTTCAGGTTAATTATCAGAACTCCAAATCTGAAAGACTTCCTGTAAGAGCTGGTGTTCCCCAAGGCAGCATTTTGGGACCAATATTATACAATATTTTCACATCTGACTTACCTGAGCTACCTCAGGGATGTCAAAAATCTTTGTTTGCGGATGACACAGGCCTCTCCGCCAAAGGACGAAGCCTGCGTGTCATCTGTAGTCGATTGCAAAAAAGTTTGGATATTTTTTCTTCATACTTGCAAAAATGGAAGATTTCTCCTAATGCTTCCAAAACTCAACTAATAATATTCCCACATAAACCAAAAGCTCATTATTTGAAACCTTCAAGTAGACATGTTGTCACGATGAGAGGGGTTCCAATAAATTGGTCAGATGAAGTTAAGTATCTAGGGCTCATGCTAGATAAGAATTTAACTTTCAAAAATCACATTGAGGGCATTCAAGCCAAATGTAATAAATATGTAAAATGTCTCTATCCCCTTATTAATAGAAAATCAAAACTTTGTCTTAAGAACAAGCTGTTGATATTCAAACAAATTTTCAGGCCAGCCATGTTGTATGCTGTACCAATATGGACTAGCTGTTGTAATACCAGGAAGAAAGCTCTGCAGAGAATTCAAAATAAAATTTTGAAAATGATTCTGAGGCTTCCTCCCTGGTATAGTACCAATGAGTTACATAGAATATCCAATGTTGAAACATTAGAACAAATGTCAAATACAATCATTAATAATTTCAGGCAAAAATCGTTACAATCTTCTATTGCCACGATTAATGCGTTATATGTTTAGGTTAAGTTAGGTTAAGTATATTAAAAACATTTTTTTTTTCTCTTATAAGCAGGTGAAATCAACTCACCTGTAATAAATCTTAACTGCTACGGCAAATGAAATGTAATATGTTGTTAACAAAATGTTAATTAAATCTTAAATTTGTTTTACCAAATTAGGATGATAGTGTTGTCAAATAACACAGAACACCTAGATATAAGAAATGAATGTAATGTTTGGGATGATACTAATAAAGAAATTAAAAAAAAAAAAAAAAAAAAAAAAAAAAAAAAAAAAAAAAAAAAAAAAAAAAAAAAAAAAGTTGAATCGCTGAAATACCGAGATTATGACGTCAACATTTGCCTACAATTGCCTCAATTTTTGCAATAATCGTTTTTTACAGTAGATTTAACATACTTGTGATACATCTTAGATCTCTTTTCGTTTTTTTTGCATCGTATTTCATCAATACTTTTCAGCTGTGAATGGTTAATTCAATCAATGGTATTCTCAAAAACAAGTTACAGTAATTTCTCGATTATATCACGGATCCAAAATTTTTTAACGTGATATACCGAAGCGTGATATAATGAAAATGGATTTTCTGTCATAAAATTTTCATCAAAATTTGAGCTTTATTTTGCAGAAAAAGACCGTATGAAATGAAAGATGGGTTAAATAGATGCATGTTGGTTGTTTAGGGTTATTTTTAAATGTAAAAAGAATGAAATGCAAACTATTATTGTGGCGTGATAAAATCGAACAGAAAATCGTGCTAAAATCGAGAGTGAAATAATGAAGCGATATTAAAACGAACAGTGATAAAATCGAGAAACTACTGTAATTCAATTACAGTGACCCAATGTCACCCCCTCTATGGGGTAAGATTAAACCAAGCCGCTATATTAGGGCGCTTATCTCACCCCAAATTGATTTCCTTGATGATCTTCATGTGACCAATCAAATCACCATCTGGTATTACATTATAACGAATAAACTGCAAGCCATTTTTTGCAGCTTAGTAATCCAAGGCAATTGATGGTGTACTTTTCATTGCCCCTGTCATTGATATACAAGCAAGTCTTTGCAACTTAGCCAGCTTCTTCTGAGCGATTACCTCTTTTGTCTTGAGCCACCATACCAGTGAAGCATAAGTAATTTTTGGTCGGACTATTGCTGAATAAATCCAGTTTACCAAGTTTTTCCTAGGGCTTTATTGCAGACCCATAGGGCATTAGTACCTTTACTTATGACCTTGGTCAGATGAGCGTTCCAGTTCAATTTCGTATCCAAAGTAATCCCAAGGTGTTTAACTTCTTCCGAAAATTGAATTTGAACTCCATTCATAGAAGGCTGTGTAAGCTTTACCTTTTTCCTTCTGGTAAAAAGCATGATAATAGTTTTTGAAAGGTTTACGTCCAACCCCTCTTTTCTACACCATTTGAGAGGTGTTGTTTTACGCAGTTTGCAACCGATCGGAAATCGTGTTATCAAACATTCCACGAAACAAGATGGCCACATCATCGGCATATTCAATTACCTCAAAACCTTGATCTTTTAGATTTCTAAGGAGTTCGTCTACTAAAGAAGAACACAGTATCAAGGGCGATAACACTCCTCCTTGAGGACATCCCTTAGTAGATCTTAGCGCACCTCCTAGATCAGCAGAAATGGTCCGATCCTCGAGTCATAACCCATTCAATAACACTTTTATCCAAGCCCCTTGCTTCCATGGCTGAACTCATAGAGCTATAGGACGCATTATTGAATACTCCTTCAATATGGAGAAAAGCAACCACGGCTATTTCTTTGGCTTCAAGAAATTTCTCGATTTTATTTATTAGCGACTGCAACGCCGTAATGGTAGATTTACCTGATTGATACGCAAATAGGTATTTACAAAGAGGCATTTCTATTAAACTTGTTGACTTGATGAAGTCATCAATTTTTTTTCCATTGTCTTTAAAAGAACAGAGGAAAGGCTTATAGGTCTAAAGGCTTTGGGAGTTGTTTTATCTTTTCTTCCAGCTTTTGGAATGAAAATAACTCGAACCTTTCGCCACGCTTTTGGAATATATGAAACACTTGCTTTGAATATTTCGGTTAAGAGCGGACAAAGCGTCACTTTTCCTTGTTGCAGTAAGCCTGGGAAAATATCATCTTTCCCGGCAGATTTGAAAGGTTGAAAAGAACTCAATGCCCATTCGACGCTCGAAGGCGTGTAGATTTCACAAGCTTTCTGATAGGCATTTATCGACCATACATGTCTTGCCTCATATGAGACCTGTTCTTCATCCGAAAAAGGGATCAATTCAGGGAAATGAGTTCTCATCATTACTTCCAGTGTTTCTGAAGAGTCAACAGTGAAACTGCCGTTTTCTTTTTAATGCTACCTAGACCATTTGAATGGTCTAATGAACAACCGCATGGATTTCTTCCTCAATCCTGCCAGCTTGTCATTCCACCAAGACACATCCCTGTTAGATGACCTTTGTTGAATAGGACAGCTGGCATCATAAGATGAAACCATTTGGTCAATGATCCCATTAGAGGCATTTTACAGTTGTGAAACCGTTACCGTTATACGAATTCTTATTCGTTGAATGAAAACGATAGAGATCCCAATTGGTTCTCTTTGGGTTTCTATAGCTTTCTGTTATTTATGATCCAGCTTTAAAATCGAACCGGATTTGTTTATGATCTGACAATGATTCTTCATCAGAGACATGCCAGTTCACAATCTTCTCCGATAGCAGGTCGCTACAGATCGTAAGATCAAGAACCTTTTGTCGGATAGAGTTTACAAAAGTAGGAGAATCCCCTTTATTACATTTGTCTATGTTGTTAGACGACATGTAGTTTAAAAGATGTTTTCGTCTATTATTAATATCGGTGCTGCTCCAAATTGTATGATGGGCATTTGAATCGCACCCTATTATAAATTGGACATTAATTTTCTTTTTTTGGGCATTAACTACTGGATCCGCTAAAAAACCTCCTAATCAAAACTTGAGTAAATTAGAAAAAAAAATCTCCTAAAATCCCTTTAGTAATTTCTCGAGGAAAAAATCAAAGATGAGACTCTTGAAAAAACTTCTCGACGAGTAGCCCTCAGAAAAATTCCAACATTGACTTGAGTAAAACTTTTTAGATGTGATGCCTCATGACTTTTCTGATTATACCCAAAAAGATGCAACTATAAGAATGTTTAAGACAAAATTCAACATCGTGAAGACATTTATAGAAAGAATTTCTGGAGAAGTTTAAAAAATGATACCTTAAAACTTTTAAAAGAAATTGCTGGAAGAATAGCTTTATTAATTATCAGTGTAATCCAAAAAAGAACACTTAAATCCTTATGGTATTTCTTGAAAAGTTCTTACTTAGAGAAAGGCTTGAAGGTTTTCTTGGTGAAGTTTTCAACGATTTCTATAAACATACTCAAAAAATTTGATAAAGAATAACTGATAGAATTTTTGGAAATATTTCCATAATTTCTTTAGGATTTATTGCCGAATGCTCAAACAAATTGATGACTTATGGTAAGATGAATTGTCCTAAGATTATTATTGGCTTTATTACATTTTTGTTTTCTGTTCTATGTTTGCAGAAGAATTATTCTCGGAAAAAATGTTTAGTGAAATCGTTCAAAGAAATCTTAACATCTCCAGGAACATTATTAAAAGAATTTCTAAACATTCCCTTGAAAACTTTTTTGGAGATTTATAGAGGTTGTTTGTGGAGGTTTTTTTTTTGGCGAAAATTTCAGTTGTTAGTCTTGGGACGAGTTCGATAGGTAAAAAACGTGAATGATATGTAATTAGTGGAATTGCAAGACGAATACTGATAAGAATCGTTTTAAGGATCGTAAAACGTTTCGAAGGGATCTTTGCATACATTATTGGATAACTTGATAAAGCAACTAACGAAGAATATAATAACTTTCTTTAGTTATTGAAGAATTCAAAAAATTTTGAGTGCGGGTCATAAGATAAATCTTGTGGAAGTTCTGAAGACATTTCATGAAATTTATTACAGAATTCTTATTGCTTCTTAAAAAACATTAAAAAAAATCAAATGGAGGAATACCTATAGAAACCCCTTGATAGATTCCTCGATGAATCCTTCCTTTATCCTTTCTAAATGGATTTGTTTTGAGTCACTCATAGATCTGCTGACAAGATTCTTTCCAAAAATGTCGATAATACTGGAGATTTCTCAATATCAACAAACGATAATACTCTTGCGGATTCCTTGCAATATCCATTGCGGATTCTTAGCATAATCTTTTCTATGATTGCAAGAAAAATCTTTGGGAAAAGTATGGGAGGGCCTTCCTTAGCCGAGTGGTTAGAGTCTACCGCTACAAAGCACAGCCATGTTGAAGGTGTCTGGGTTCGATTCCCGATCGGTCCTGGATTTCGTAATGGAAATTTCAAGTTTGGCAAAGAAAGCTCTCAGTTAATAACTTTGGTGAGCACTTCCAGAAGTTCTCACTGGGGCAGAGCCTGCTTCTCTGCTCAGTGTTCTTATGAGCTCTTTCACAGTTATTAACGGAGAGCTTTCTTTGCAAATTTGCCATTTTCGCATCTTAATATTTTATGCTCAAACTTTGAGGTTTCTTTCGGGTTTTGAGAACCAACTCCGGAAAAATAAGCCGCACCCTATTATCCGCTATCCACCGTATAAGGCACACAGGCGAGAATTGGGTAAATACTACTGTTTCAGCAACTGTACAAACAACACTCACCGGGTCCGTAGAAGCGCTTTCCCTTGGTTACATCATACACGCTGCCATTGACGGCAACAAGTACCCGCCCGTCCGGTTGCTTCCCGTCGTACTGCAGCAGCTCGGCCACGGTGAAGTCCCTCCGAAGGCGGGGCAGTTCCGGTTCCGGTGGTGGCCCGGCCGACGGTTGCTTCTGGCTGCGGAAGATCTTGTACACCAGAATGGTGATGACCCCGACCAGGATCAGGTTCAGCGGGCTATAGATGATCTCGTGGATGACGCTGGTCAGCAGTCCGATCTGCTGCTCCTCGGCGGTTCCTGCCGTTTCCGGGATCACTTTTTCGTCGGCCATCACGGAAGGCGGATTCGATTGCCTAGTTTGGATGCACTTTTCTGTTTTACTTCGAAGTGTCACTCTGCTGCTTGTCTTATTCCGTTCCCAATGTGGTTCACTGACACGGGTGGCGATTCGGGGGAACGGGAAATAAAGTCTGCTTTACACCGCACAAGAAAACATGTATTCACTCTCGGATCTGAGAATATTTTACGTGCAGCTTATCCCACACACAAACAGAAGGAGGAAGAGGAGGAACAATCACGAGAATTTCGACACCATCTGGTACCCCAGAAACGCACTCAGAATCACACCAAATTCCACCGTCTCAATTCGCACTCGACTCCTTGGAAGTCGTTAATCACCGGCGACACGAATAAAACTGAATAAATTTACCCAAATTTGATCACGAACAGAAAAAAAAATTTCACTTGAAGGCGACCTTTCGACTCGTCGTTTGACGTCTTGAAAATGCGACTGACTCTGACACGAAACTGCGACGCGACTGGCAGGCGATGAAAAACACAGCTCGAGAGCTCGCGAATCGGTTATCTTTGATGTGTGTTTTGGATGGTTCACAAAGGGACGCCAAGCCGTAGAATGAGGTAGCGGGAGAGGGTGGCGTCGCGCTGCTGCCAACGGTTGTTTTGCTGGGTAGGACAGGGTGTGCGATGACACATACACTTGTATTATCAAATGTCACCCGTCAGCGAGACGCGTTACTTGGGTTATCGTTTTGTAGTGCCTGGGCTGTTGAGGGGTTCACTGATGGAGACTTTGATGTACCGTTTTAATTCATATTACGAACAGCATCAAAAACCGGACAGTCTTCTTTGTATGGGAAACAAGAAATGTTTCATTTTTGCCACTAAAAAGTTCTTACTTTTTATGCTCGTTGTTATAAGCATTTCTCATGGATATCTATGCAAATTTATTATGCCCAACTGCCTTAGACATCTCTTTGGTGTTGTAACGATTTAAATTGATGATTTGACTTTTCTAGTAATGATTTTCATGATCTGCCCGAAATTTGAATCAAAGTGTACGAAATATGAGGCAAAAGTAAGGAAGCGTCCGGAATAAGAATCATGGAAAGTCCACACATTTCTATTTATTTAAGGTGAAGGTGAATCGAAGCCAAAGTTCAAATTTTTAAGAGCACGGATCTGGAGAACCAAACATCCGTTTGAGCTGCAAACCATATCGATTGGTTACCACCAGCTAGTGACCAATCGATTAAGTTTTCAGCTTAAATGGATGTTTGGTTCTCCAAATCCGTGCTCTTGAAAATTTGAACTTTGACTTCGATTCATCTTCACCTTAAAATTATCCATGTTGCGGAATCAAACTCTTTGCCCACTATTCGAAAGTTAAATGTTTTGAAAGCTCGATAACGCGAAAGAATCATACAGAATAATTTATCTAATATGCTGACTGATGAGTGGTATACTGCCGTTATACGCATGTCTCATGTTCCAAAATATGCAATCGAGAAAAACGCGTTTAAAGATTTTAACACATTTAGGCCTCGTATTGACCATGTGTGTGGTAAATTAAATTAAAATCTTTACAATAGTATAAAGAATAGCGTGTTCATTTGAGTCAAGAATTTTTATTATGGGCATAAAGTAAATTTAGCTACGAAATTCCAAGTGGGACGGGGTTTTTGGTGAATTTCTACGCATAACAGTCCCACTGATTGTAGTGACCAATTATGTGCTAAGCATACTGCTTTAGATGACCGTTCTAACGTATAGACTTTAGGGTAGAAGCACCGGTTTTGGCCATACGCCAATTTTAGCCATAGGGGATTATACACCGTTTTACATAGCCAATCAGCATGAACCTTTTGTGTTCAATAAATCACATTCACATGATAGAGCCGCATTCATTTACTCGTCCGAATTGATTCAAAATATAAGAAAAACAAATCATTTTCTTTATAATTTTAACTCCCATACACCTAATTTGGCCAGGGCACTCCTGATTTGGCCACTCTCTTGAGCAGTGATGCATTTTGAACTGACCGCGAGCTAAAAATGAATTGAGCGCGTTCAAATTCTGAACGAGAACGCAGTAAACATTGAACTCTCGAGCCAGAGCCTGTCGCTGCTCTCGAACTAAAATTGGCAAAAAGTGCGATCGGTAATCAAAGCATGGGTTTAGGTGTATACCTGGAAATATTTCTTAAATTGATGATAAGTTCAATTCCATTATAATAAATATACCATTTATAGCTTTGAGCACCTTCAAAACAACTTTGGCACGCTCAGATGCCGTGAAATCCGTCAAAACCATCGGCGTTCAATTTTCGGCTCTCTAGCGTTCAAATTTTTGAACTGAACAATGAGCAAGCCTACTTGATCACTCCGTTCTAAAAATTGAACTGGAACGAAAACTGAACGCGTTCAAATGCATCACTGCTCTTGAGAAATCAATGCGATTGGTCAATTTAGGAACTGAAGATAAATCTCTGGCCGAAACTGGTTTCGTTGGCTATCTATACGGCTATCTGGGCCTGCGGAGTACATATTTAACTCAAAATTCACGACTCAAATCTTCACACGATTTGACATATCTTTGGACTTGATTTGCAAAATTATCATCAATATATTTGCCACTTGCACCGAAGAACTAATTATCTGGAATAACCCAGTATGTGGCCAGGTCATCCAAAACCTCTTGAGCTATTCTTCTTTTGAGTTGACTTTGACTTCTTCTTGGCTTCATGAAGTTTGATATGTCGCAAGATAGGTCTCAGAACCGCCAATTTAATGGCCGCTTCCTCTGCGAAACAGGGTATCCAAAACAACCTGGCAGGTTATGAATTCATCCAAGAACCTTTGAATTACTCTTCTTGAGCCTTTATTTGGGAATTTATGAAGTTTGATGTTACCAGCTAGGTTTCAGAACCGACAGTTTAAAGGCCATTTCCCTCAGGAAACCAGGAATTCGGAACAATCCGACATGTGGTCAAGTCATTCAAATACATTTGAACCACCTTTGGGATTGATTTGCATATTCATGAAAATTGATATGTCGCAAGCCAGGTTTAAGATTCGCCAATATAATTGCCACTTCCACCAGTGAACCGGTATTCGGAACAACGCAGCATGTGGCCAAGTCAGGGTATATTCACAAATTTCATAACGCTAAAGGGGGTGGGTGGGTGTCCTCGAGATGCTACAGCTCATACAAAACTTGAAAAATATCCATACAAAATGCGTTACAAGGGGGAAATAATATTTTGATATTGAAAATTTCAATAAAATTTGACGTCAGGCTCATCCCGATAATACAAACACATAAAACAGGTTTTGTTCAACATGGGGTGTAAATCCAACGTAAGAAGATGTTCAAAACGATTTTCCCAAACACCAGCTAATTCAAAACTGCCTACTGAATATTTTAACAAAGTTAATTTTGTTAAGTGTTTTCTAAAACTATACGTAAAAATAAACTGTTTGATGACAAAAAGTCAAAATGCACGAAAAATAACATGGGACAATTATGCGTATAACGGCAGTATATAACTCATCAGAAAGCATATAAAATAAATCATTCTCCAGCTTTAAAGGCCCAAACGCAATGATGGCGGAACAGCAACGAAAAGCGGAACGTTTTCAAAGGCACTAAACTGGAGAACTAGTTTCTGATCTTCTTATTTTAAGCTTTCTGTTAGTGCACAAAGCCAAAATAAAAAGTTCACTGTTGGTGGATGCTTCTTTCGCGAGATTTGTGCCTTTGAAGTTTCAGTGCAATCATAAAAGTTGATTCCAAACTTTCAACTTAAGCGTCCGTAATATTGCTGTTTGCATTTGAGGTGCAAATCATGACTAAATGTCCTCCAAATGAGTTAACACAAACCAATCAAAGGACTCCTAGCAACGATTATCTAAATCATCGCTGACCTAGATAGAAAAGCCTATCTTTGACATCGCATTTCTTGTGGAAAATCTTACCGCGTTTGGTGTTCCCGCATTTGTTATTAACGTTTCAAACGCACACAGCAATATGAATCACGCCTAAATCACGGGGATGCGTACCGTGCAAAAAAAAAAAGAAAAACCGTGCAAAAAAGTTACACCTTTTCTGGACGTTTCACACAAAAATAAGGATTTGACATAAAAAAAGTATGGAAACTTTTTTGCACGGCCTTGTAAAATAATCCGTGCAAAATAGAATCAGGTGTAATGTAATGCTTTATCATGATTCAAGCGATTCAAACGGTTTACGTGTTATTTAGCCAATAGGGTGTTTTATGTATTTTGGACAGTGCGTTACACATACCGTGGACCCCCGCTAATTTGAACAACACCTCATGCAAACCATCGGGGTTCATTTTTAATTTGAACATCTAGTGACCCTAGAATCGTGTTTCTGGTTACCCGGATAAAAAATACAATACAAAAACAATATAACGTATTGAAACAGTACCATTCAATATATTGGAAATACAATACAGTATATTGGAAAATGACAATACAATTACAGTACAATATATTGTTTTGAACAGTTCACTGTATGGTGTATGAGATTTTTGCAATATAATGTATGGGTGGTTAAGTATCGTAACAATACAAATATAGATATTTTCTCATACAAACATTTTGAAAATACAATACGATATATTGTTTATGTATTGTCTTGATAAGCAATTCGAGTATTGTTGTACAATACAAAAACAATTCAACAAACTGTATCATGGTTGCATTCGTCGTTACAGCTAATGTCACGTGTCCTCTAAAAAACTACTTATTTTTACTTTTTAAATATTTTCCCCCCAACATTTCTTGCTTTTTGAACATGTTTTGTTTATTTCTTTCAGCAAAGCTACATAGAAAAAAGCAACAGTTGTTTTACGCGAAAATAGGAATTTGACCAAAATTGTAAGGTATAAAACGAATTAAAAACAATACAATGTTCTGTTACAATATATTATATTGTTTTTGAATTGTATATCAAAACATGAATAATATTGCTTCGACATTCAATTACAATGCGCTGTATTGTATCCAATACGTTATATTGTACATTAATGGTTTATTCCATTCACTGAATGATACGTTTTTATCCGGGTACCTCTTTCACTGTTTGGTTTTGATTCTGCATTTCGTTCCACAGCGTTCCATTTCACTTTACTCTGTTCCACGAGCTAAATGACGTTTGAACCATTTTTAATCTGAACGATGTGCAAATTAGCGGGGTACAAATTAAAAAGTGTTCAGATTAAATGTGGTCAAACCAACGGGGGTTCCCGGTATATAATTTGACCACTTCCATTTGATTTTGCCGTAAATGATCAAATTATATACGCGTAACGGTCTGTCCAAAATATTGGAAGTACACAAAGACAATTCCAATTCCAGGATAGCTTATTGAGCACAAAGAAAACAAGCTATTCCATTCCTCTGCAGAAAGCTACTGACTGATAACTCAACTAGCAACTGCTGTTCCTTTTATTACATCCAGGTATCTACAATTCATACATCCACTAAGTATAGCATACCTCTAAATATCACCACCGACGATGCCCGTATATTCTACCAACGGGTGCGGCACTACAATCTCAACACACCTCCTTAGTGTCGTCATCCGGATTGCTCCTCCTGTCGCCGAACTCCTCGTCCAGGTCCACAAAGCTCTTCCAGGTTCTACCATCTCGTCCGTCACAAAGGTCGTCCAGGTTCTACCTTCCGAAGATCACGAAGCTCCTTCTACTTATCCACCACGAAGTTCAGGTTCTACCTCCTAACGGATCACGAAGCACGTCAAGGTTCTACCTTCCGAGGATCACGAAGCTCCTCCTCAACTCGAGCCCTGTACAAGTGGCCCGACTACGATACTTGTACATGCTCCGACCAATCAGCAGCTCCTCCTACGGATCCCGTGTGGCGTTACACGGCTTATGCGGCCGATCCTCCTGATGAACCGTTCCTGGGCCCATAACCTATTGGAAGCACACAAAGACAATTACAATTCCAGGATAGCTTATTGAGCACAAAGAAAAACAAGCTAGTCCATTCCTCTGCAGACAGCTACTGACTGATAATTCAACTAGCAACTGCTGTTCCTTTTATTTCATCCAGATATCTACAATTCATTTCCACTAAGCACAACATAACATACCTCTAAATACTACCACCGACGATTCCCGTATATTCTACCTACGGGTACGACACTACAATCTCAACACAGTTTGCCAACGACTATCAAGACAGGCTTAGCGAAAATTGATAGTTTTCATTTGTTGTGTACCTTCGATCTTTCTGGACAAAAAAGGGCCACAGTTTTCTATGCATTTAATTTTTAGTTTTATTGAAAACAG
Organism: Aedes aegypti; assembly: GCF_002204515.2. NCBI lineage: Eukaryota > Metazoa > Arthropoda > Insecta > Diptera > Culicidae > Aedes > Aedes aegypti. The sequence goes on from NC_035107.1 coordinate 15,735,491, forward strand.
TAAAAGGAGCCTCATTCCAATATGTTATATTTAATTAAAACAAACGTTACTTTCGCGACGTTACTCTTGAATGAGCATGAAAAAGAATCATACAGAATAATTTATTTTATATGCTTACTGATGAGTGGTGTAGTATATCGAGCCTAAGTACGATCAACTACAGATGAGACATAGTTCAATGCACACCTCTCCGATGGCACATTGTGTTGATTGCTTGACCTGACAATGCGTACCTATCATACACTACACTTGAAGATGGAGATTGACAGCCGAGAACAGGGAAAAGGGAGTTATGTTGTTAACAGGGCAGACGGACGGACGCAGATCTTACAAGTGGTATATATTATGCCATTATGATTATGCCAATCAATACCAAAATTTATTTAAAACTATTGTTCTCTCGGGCCCGGAGCGTCGCAGCTAATCTGTGAATAGTGCGCTGTGTTCATAAAAATAAGTAAGAATGCAGCGCCACACTAAAAAACTGATTTCAAAATCGGGTGAGTTGAGGCGCGTCGCGAGTCTCACTGGCGCGATCCGGTTTGGTGGCGGTGCGACAATAACTCATCAGAAAGGGCTGTTAAGTATCATGACTAACTTGCGACACTGACGAAGCGAGTCTTCTCATTGTCGCTAGACGAAAATGTAATTCATGTGCTCACTTCATTACGTCGCAATTACGGAGAAATTTTCATGTTGTTTTGCTATTAAAACTTCTGTCTCATTTTGGAAAGTAAAAGTGATGATCTTTTCATGAATCCAGCAATATAAATAACAATCATCTATCTATATATCTTCTTTATAAATGAAAATGGAATGGTGTTTGTATGTCACGAAATGGTTTATGAACGGGTGAACAGATCTGAACGATATTTTCTCCGTTTTGTTCGACAAGGGTTCCGACGTGTTTGTGTTTATAAAAATCCCAGTATGTTCACCGGGAAAGTCGGAAAAACGAGAATGAACGGAACTGTCATTTTGTATGGGACGATCCACAGCGTTTACCAACAGCCTCTTTGACGGCAAGACGAAGTTTGCCAGGACCACCAGTACCAGATAATGAACTAAAAATTGTCAAGTTTACGATTCCGTCATAAGGCCAAAAATTCCACCATGTATTTTATAATTCTCGTAATTTCTGTAGAAATCTGTAGAATGAGAATTCACCCGAAAAAGGGTTTCGGAATTTTCTCCACCGAATTCCTGTTTTTCAAAAAACTCCTCAGGGAATTCCACCAGGACTTCATATTGGATTTTATCAGTGATTTACAGGGCTGGTAGCGCCAGAGTGATATTTTTTTTTGAATTCCTCGTAAATTTACAACAAGTGAAACTGCTGTATGCATTTTTTTTACGAATTTCATCAGAAACTAACTCATATATTTGATTTCTTCGGGTATTAATTTAGTGATTATTTCCCATAAAATTCATCCAACAATATTCCTAAGAAGCTTCTTCAAAAATGTTAATTTCGATACCTCAAGAATACAACCTGGGTTCTTTCAAGGTTAAGCTAAGTATGCTGTTTCGCTCAAGAAAAGTAAAGAAATTCCTTGACTGAATGAGTCAAGAAATTTCCTACAGAGGGCCCCCTTTGAAATGACATTTCATCTCAACTGCGTACTGCGATCAGAAAAATGTGATTTTCTGGACCATTTCTTGGAAGAAATTTTCCACGCATCGAGATAGGCGATTCCTTTTCTTGTCAGTAGCAAACCAGCCTTTAACTACGGAAATTACCTTAAATATTTCCTTCAGGAATTCCCCAAAGGATTCCTTAAAAATTATTCAAGAAAATTTCAAGTCCCCCAAGATTTTATCAGGTAATTCTTTCATCGGTTTCCCTAAAACATCCTCCAAAACTCCCGTTCAGAACATCTTTTATAATTTGACCAGAAACTTCTCCAGGGATTTCCTACAAAATTGCTGGTCTGGATTTCTTAGAGATTTCAACTAATTCTTAATTAGTTAAATTAAATTAATTAAAATTCCTTTGAGATATTTCCCAAGAAGTTTTCAAAAATTTGGCCAGGCATTCTTTCAGGGCATGTCTCAGAGTTTCTCCCGACATGTCTTCAGGAACACGTCAAGGACATTTGCAGAGTTTATCCTCCGATGAAACTTGTGTAAGTTCACGGACTCTTGAGAAGTTTCAATAAAAGATTTCCTATATAAATTGCTAGGATGAATTAAAAAAAAGCCAAATCTCTAGGTAATACCTTGCAGGATTTTCTGAAGGAAATCCTTGGAAAACATCGGACGAAATTCCCAAATAAATTTGTATAGAAGTGATCGGAGAATTTCCTGGAAAAAAATGGTGCAATGTTAACTAGTGTAGAACCTTAAATAGACATATAAATAGGCTTACCAGATGGTATCCATGTCCTTCTTTTTAACCATGTGTCCTCCCGTCCTCCTTTGGGCTGAAAATGTCCTACTTTTCAAATTAATCGTGTATTCAATTTTATCCCCATTAATTTTCTGATTACTTATTCTCGAGCTTATTGGAAGGAATTCAATTTTGATCAAAGGTTGACTGCCGTTCTACGCATAATTGTCCCATGTTCCAAAATATGGAATCGAGAAAAACTCGTTTAAAGATTTTAACACATTTAGGCCTCGTATTGAACAGGTGTGTGGAAAATTAAATTTAAATCTTTACAATAGTATAAAGAATAGCGTGTTTATTAGAGTCAAGAATTTGTATTATGGAAATAAAGTAAATTTAGCTACGAAATTCAAAGTGGGACTGTTATGCCTAGAAATACGGGGTTTTCGGTGAATTTCTACGCATAACAGTCCCTCTGATAGTAGTGGCCAATTATGTGCTAAGCATACTGCTATAGATGACCGTTCTTACGTATAGATTGTACCGAATGTAGATGACGTATATCCTCAAGCCTATGTTAAGGCACCTAATTATGGCTCAAGTGACATGAGCCAAACGGAGCCACGTGTGGGGATGTGAAGAAATACAATTTTATAGTTTGGGATGGAAAGCAAAGTTTTCTGTATTCGTGATAATGAGAAAATGTATAAGTTAGTGAAAGAAAGAGTGGATGAGTAATTTAAAGTGTTTATAAGATGTAATTAATTCCTATATCGAATATTCCAGCTGCAAGCTTGACAGAATCTCGTCTGCGAGTTCAAGGTTATTCTGCGGAGTAAATATTTTACTCAAAATTCATGATATTTGAAACATTACAAATTAGGTTCTACAACCACCAACATATTTGCAACTTGCACCGAAGAGTCAATTATGCGGAATAACCCAGTATGTGGCCAGGTCATCCAAAACCTTTTGAAATATTCTTCTTTTGACTTGACCTTGACTTTTTCTTGGCTTCATCAAGTTTGATATGTCGTAAGTTAGGTCTCAGGGCGGCTAATATAATGGCCACTTCCTCTTGGGAACAGGATATCCAAAACAACCTGGCATATTATCAAGTCATCCAAGAATCATTGAATTACCCTACTGATTTGGGAATTTATGAAGTTTGGTGTTGCCAGCTAAGTTGCAGAACCGACAGTTTAGAAGCCATTTCCCCCAGGGAACCGGGAATCCGGAACAATCCGACCAGCATGTGGCCAAGGCATCCAAAAACGATCTATTTTGCTAAATCATGAAGTTGATTTGTCGCAAGCCATGGACTCGAAATAAAAGTGGTTGCTGATTCTTCAAGTGGAACTATTTCAGTACTCCCCGTGATGAATGCAAAATTAGGGTGAATTTCTAATCGTTGACCGCGGTTCCAAAAACTAGAAGAATTTTGTGATTGACCCTGAAAGTTTAACTGAAATTCATTGTAAAACGAATGTGAAATAATATTTGGTACTGCAAATTTCAATCAAATTTGACGTCAGGCACCTAATAAATGATGAATGCATCCCGATAATACAAACACATAAAACAGGTTGTGTTCCACATGGGATGTAAATCCAACGTAAGAAGATGTTCAAAACGATTTTCCCAAACACCAGCTAATTCAAAACTGACAACTGAATATTTTGTTCGAGATCAGCGCAGCGATACAGTTCGCAGTGTGACAGTTATGCGTAGAAATACAGTAGTGGGACAGTTATGCCTAGAAATTCAACAATGGGACAAATTGACTTGGCTTGCTTTTCATTGAGTTTCCGAACAAAGTTAATTTTTGGTGAGTGTTTTCTAAAACTATACGTAAAAATAAACGGTTTGATGACAAAAATCAAAATGCACAAAAAGTAACATGGGACAATTATGCGTATAACGTCAGTTGAGTCATGTCAAGAAAAACTTCAAAGCCAAGACTTAGATTCGGGAGAGATAGACCTTGAGCTATTGCATTAGCATCAATCAACAATCAATTAATGCAAATCACTACTCAATTCTTTGAATAATGTTTTTTTCTACCAAGTATAATAACATTTAAAAAAAAATTTCTACGGTTTTTTGTATTACAGTTTTTTTACAGAAAGATGGAACCAAAACCAGTAGTATAAAACACAGGGCCAAAATATCGAAAAAAAAACGTCGAAAGGACAAAACATTGGAAGTACAAAATGTCGAAAGCATTCATTTTTCAATACCGATTTGGAAATGTTTTTCAGATAACTTTTTCACATTGTGGTCGATTGCACACTTGTTTTCGTTGTTCGGTAAATAATATTACCGAAAACGAACTGTAAATAAATAATTTACTGAAATTTCGGTACTGCAAACTAAAATTACCGAAAAAACTTGAAACAATAAGTAGATAGAAAATATATTCATCTTCTTTTACTGACATCGTCGTTTCATTTACCGAAAAACCAGTACATAGTATAGATTAACCGTAGACTGTAACATTTAACCGTACTTCGGTACATAGCGTCACAATGGTTTACCGAACAAATGGTAATACAGTAATCTCTCGATTATATCACGAATCCAAAATTTTTTGGAGTGATATACCGAAACGTGATAAAATGAAAATGAATTTTTCTGCTATATAATTTCCATCAAAATGTGAGGCTTATATGACAGATATAGAGCAAATAAAATGAAAATTATGTAGGAGATGGGTCAAAGAGATATATGATATTTGTTTAGGGTTATTTTCAATGTAAATTGTATGAACTTCATACAATTATTGAACCGTGATAAAATCGAATAGAAAACCGTGCTAAAATCGAGAGTGAAATAGTCAAGCGATATTAAAACGAACAGTGATAAAATCGAGAAACTACTGTATGGGATTTTTGAGATCAGCAGACATGCCGCCATATTTATTTTGAAGTGCAAATCGACGCTTTGGATCGTCTCCGATGTTTTTTTTTTTTTTAATTCTGTGTTTTCGGACGTGGATACTGTTTTCGGTACTTATCCGTAGGTATGACCAGTGGATTCTTATTGAAGAGCTTATATTAAATGCAAAATGTTTTCGTTATAGGATACAAGAGCCAAATCTCGTTCCGAATTACAACGTCACGTATAAAGATGTTCGGGAAAATTAAGTGATTCCTTGATCTTTATTGTGCTTCAGAACACTGTAGCTGTGGAAATGCATCCCAAATGTCTATACAGTTCAATATTTTTTTTTTGTATAGAGAACAGAATCCGAAATAAATTTATCGATTATCAAAATAAATTTCATTATTTCTATGTTTTTCAATCATCCGGAATGGAATATTGGCTGTCTGCTGATAAAAACAATGCGTTCGGTAATAATCTTACGATTTGCTCGGTAACCATTAACGAACAGTTTGTAATATTTTGACAGCTGTGTTTTGGTTTAAATTACTGATTGTTCGGTGATTCAGCGCTCAGCGGTTTATACTTCGGTAAAAAAATTACCGGAGTCGGTGAAATTTTCTAAGTGTGTGGACAATTCTTCTGGAAGAAAATCATTCTCGTTTTCTTACAATTTTCTCCTTTCGACATTTTGTCCCTTCGACGTTTTGTTCTTTCGGTGCACAGTGAGAAAATCGGGCTCCAAAACGCGACTAAATGCAATATCTCAGCTGGGTAACGGTTCCAGGAAATGATTTTGGCCATTCTAGATCGGAAAAAGGCTGCTGAATCGATTGGTGGTGGTCTCATTGACCGGAGACTTCGCCCTGGCCACCTAGAGCCCTGGAATCATCCTGAGTTCCTTACAGCAAGTAGAATTAATGGAACTGAAATGAACTGTCATGATTACGTTTTGCTGCGAAGCCGCACACGAAAATATTCTTACATGAAGGATTTAGTGAAATGAATGATTGACCGTTATGGCCATTTTATGGTTCCGGAGCAAACCCGGAACATCCGTAAAATTGGCAATATTAAAAAAAATATTCTGATAGTTCCTTTGTCTCTTGTTTGTTAGAAATAAGTATTCTTACAATTCGTATTTAATAATCTGAATGTTTGCCCATTACGGCCATTTTATGGTTCCGGAACTAACCCGAAACATCCGAAAAAATGGAAATACTGAAAAAAAAATATTTTCTGATAGTTCCTTTGTCTCTTGTTTGTTAGAAAGAAGTACTCTTACAATTCGTATTTAGTAATCTGAATATTTGACCATTACGGCCATTTTATGGTTCCGGAACTAACCCGGAACATCTGTAAAATTTTCCATATTGAAAATAAAAAGATTATTCATATGTTCCTTGTTGATTAAAATTAAGTATTCTAACATATTGGATTTTTTGAGGGGGGTTCGAAGCCTTGCGGTTATGCTTTCGGTTCATAAGCGGAAGGTCATGGATTCAATTCCCAGCCCCTCCAAAAAATAAACCGTCCAGCCACCAGAAGACACCGCACGGAGGACCGTGCATAGGGGAGCACATCCATCCTCCGTCAGTATCAGATGGTGACTGAGACAAATTGACCCACTTCGCAGGCAGCTAGCCTCAAACGAAAAACACGGCAAAACGAACCACCGCAAAAGAGCAATGGACTATGGCTTATGGAAATCGATTGGACCAACAGCAGAGCACTCTCCTACCTGCTCGGTGTGAGAGCAAAAGAGCAGATGAGAGTGAAAGCAGATGTAAATATAGATTAGTTAAAAATAGAACTGTATCGGTAAGGAAGATACAGATAAAACTGATTCCGGCACAGTAGTGGCCACGAGCACAAAGTGCCTTACTAAAAAAAAAAAAAACATATTGGATTTAGTGATATGAATGTTTGATCACTTTGACCATCTTATGGTTTTTTAATCCGTAATTAACCCGGAACATCCGTAAAATTGAAAAAAAAAAATGTTTTGATAGTTTCTATGTTCCATGTTAGTTTTAATAAGGTATTCTTAAATGTCGAAATAAGTTATATGACTGTTTGACCATTATGGTCATTTTATGATTCCTAAACAAACCCGGAAAAAACCGTAAATACTCCATATTGGAAAAAAAAAATCTGATAGTTTAGGAAGAATGCTAAGAGAAATCTTTGAAAGAACTCCTGGAAGTATTCCTCGAATAATTCCTGAAGAAACTTCAGGAGAATCTCTGAAGGAACTTCTAGAAAAACAACTGGAGAAATCCATAAAGTAAAATTTTTGGAGGAACTTGAAGAAATCCTTTAAGGGATTCAAGGAAGAATTCCTGAAAGAACTCCTAAGGGATCTCAAGCGGAACTCCTTTAAGAATCTCTCGTGAAACGCTTGGAGGAATCGCTGGAGAAGCTCCTGGAGGAATTTCTTAAGGGACTCCTGGAGTAATTCCCGAAGTAAATCCTGAAGGAAAAATACTCTGAAGGAATTCCCGAAGGAACTCCTGGAGGAATTTCCGAAGAACCTCCTGGAGGAATTCCTGAACAAACTCCAGGAGAAATTCCTGAAGGAACTTCTAGAGAAATTCTTGAAAGAATTTCTGGAGGTATTACTGAAGGAATTCCTGGACAAAACCATGGAGATACTCCTGGAGGGAACTCCAGAAGGAACTCTAGAAAAAAAAACCTGAAGGAACTTCTGAGGAAATTTCTTGAGGAATTAGATGAATTCCTGAAAGAACTCTTGGAATAATACCTGAAGGATATGTATTTATTTATTTTTTAATTCCTGGAGGAATTCCTTAAGGAACTCTTGGACGTATTACCGGAGGAACACTTGGAGGAATTCCTTAAAGAACTCCTGGAAAAAATCCTGAAGAATTCCTGGAGGAAGTCTTGGAGTAATTCCTGAAGGTACGCCCTGATGGAATACGTGTAGGATGTCCTGAAGTAAATCATCGAAGATTTCCTGGAGTAAATCCTGAAGGAACTCCTGGAAAAATTCTTGAAGGAAACCATGGATGAATTCCTGGAGGAATTGTTGAAGGAAACCCTGGAGGATTTCCTGTAAGATCTCCTGGAGGAATTCCCGAAGGAACTTCTGGAAGTATATTTGGAGGAATTTCTGGATGAATACCTGGAGGAACTCCTGGACTAATCTCAGAAGAAACTCTTTTAGAAATTCTTGGAGGAACTCCTGAAGGTATAACTGAAGGAACTCCGTGATGAATTCCTCGAGATACTCCTGGATAGGTTCCTGAAGGTACTCTTGGAGTAATTCCTGAAGGAACTTCTTAAGAAATTCCTGTAGAAACTTCTGAAGGAACTCTTGAGGTATTACAGAAGGAACACCTGGAGAAATTCCTGACGATTCTCTTGGAGTAATTCTTGAACGAACTCTTGGTAAAATTCCTGAAGGAACTCCTGGGGTAATTTTTGGAGCGGAGGAAATCTTTATAGATCTCCAAAAGTAATTTATGAAGAAATTGTTAGAGGAATTCCTGGAGATATACCTGGAGTATTTTCCCGAAAGAACTCCTCAAAAGACTCCTGGAGGAATTTCTGTAGAATTTCCTGGAGGAATTCCTGAAAGCACTTCCTGCAGAATTCCTGGAGAAATCCCTGAAGAATTCCTGGAGATATCCCTAAGATACTCCAGGAGCAATTCTTAAGGGGTTTCCTAGAGAAACTCTTGGAGTAATTCCTGAAGGAACTCCTAAAACAATTTCTGGGGGAATTCCGGAAGAAAATCCTGGAGTAACTCCTGAAGGAATTCCTGAAGTAAATCCTTGAAGATTTTCTGAAAGATTTCGTGGAGTAATTCCTGAAGGAACTCCTGGAAGAATTATCGAAGGAATTCATGGAGGAATTCCTGAAGGAGTTTTTGAAGTAAACTCTGGAGGATTTCCTGAAAGATCTGCTAGAGGATTTTCTGAAAACGCTCATGGAGGAATTCTTAAAGATACTCCTGAGAGATTTTCTTGAAGGTACTCCTGAAGGAATTCTTAAAAAAAAAACTCTTTCAGAATTCCTGTAAGAGCTTATTGATAAATTCCCAAAAAAAAAACTCTTGGAGGAATTCATGAACGAACTTCTTGATGAATTCCTGAAGTAATACCTTAGTTACTCCTGGAGAATTTCGATGGAAGATTCCACAAGAACAAATAGAAGAATAATTCATAATTATTAATTCATAAATCAATATTAATACAGAGATCCCATGTGAGTTTGCTAGTGGAATACCAAAGATTTTATTGAGTAAATCTTTCAGAAACCCCTCTGGAACCACCGAGAGAATCTCTGACCCTTTTTTAATAATAATTGAAACATTCCACTACGGAGTTATTGGAGTAATGTATAACATCTTAATATGATACGGTGATCGCATATCGCAAGGAACTTGATTCCTAAATATGATCCAAAATGTTTTGTCTTTTGTTTGTTAGAAGGAAGTACTCTTACAATTCGTATTTAGTAATCTGAATGTTTGACCATTATGGCCATTTTATGGTTCCGGAACTAACCCGGAACAGCCGTAAAATTTTCCATATTGAAAAAAAGAAAACCTGATCGTTCATATGTTGTATATCAGTTACGGATTTATCATACTCCAATTGACATACATGGTCACAGTAGATGAGAAAAATAATATATGCAGCATGCTTCCGATTAAAATTATCTCGTCAGGATTAGAGAAGTACTATTTCATATACAGTGAGGGAGAACTCGATATTCCGTATGTCGATATCGAACCATAGCAAAAGTTGTTTTTTTTATGGATACCTCGATGGTCGCATAACATCTGTAAAATTTTCGACATTGAAAAAAAACTGATAATTCATATAAATCAGGAATTCTGACAGAAGATTTTTTTAGGATTCCTCTAAGAGTTCTTTCAAGAAAATCTTCCAGGAGTATCTTCAAGAATTCCTCCATGAGCGTTTTCAGAAAATCCTCTAGCAGATCTTTCAGGAAATTCTCCAGAGTTTCCTTTAAAAACTCCTTCAGGAATTCCTCCATGAATTCCTTCGATAATTCTTCAAGGAGTTCCTTCAGGAATTACTCCACGAAATCTTTCAGAAAATCTTCAAGGATTTACTTCAGGAATTTCCTTCAGTTCTTTCGGGAAAATACTACAGGTATATCTTCAGGAATTCCTCTAACAATTTCTTCATAAATTACTTTTGGAGATCTATAAAGATTTCCTCCAGGGTTCGCTTTAAGAATTGCCCCAGGAGTTCCTTCAGGAATTTTACCAAGAGTTCGTTCAAGAATTACTCCAAAAGAATCTTCAGGAATTTCTCCAGGTGTTCCTTCTGTAAGTTTCTACAGGAATTCCTTAAGAAGTTCCTTCAGGAATTACTCCAAGAGTACCTTCAGGAACCTTTCCAGGAGTATCTCCAGGAATTCATCACGGAGTTCCTTCAGTTATACCTTCAGGAGTTCCTCCAAGAATTCCTGAAAGAGTTTCTTCTGAGATTAGTCCAGGAGTTCCTCCAGGTATTCATCTAGGAATTCCTCCAAATATACTTCCAGAAGTTCCTTCAGGAATTCCTCCAGGAGATCTTTCAGGAAATCCTCCAGGGTTTCCTTCAACAATTCCTCCAGGAATTCATCCATGATTTCCTTCAAGATTTTTTCCAGGAGTTCCTTTAGGATTTACTTCAGGAAATCTTCGATGATTTACTTCAGGACATCCTACACGTATTCGATCAGGGAGTTCCTTAAGAATTCCTCCAAGACTTCCTGTAGGAAACCCTTTGGGAATTCCTTCGGAAGTTTCCTAGGGATTCCTCCAGGAATTCTTCAGGATTTTTTCCAGGAGTTCTTTCAGGATTTCCGTCTGGAGGTTGTTCGGAAATTCCTCCAGATATTTCTTCAAATTTTACTCCAAATATTCTTGCAGGAGTTCCTTCGGGAATTCCTTCAGGGTTATTTTCAGGAATTCCTCCCGTAGTAGCTTCAGGAATTTCTACTGAAGTTTCTTCAGGTATTTCTCAGGAATTTCTGTAGGGGTTTTTTCAGGAATTTTTCCAGGAGTTCCTTTAGGAATTGTTCTAGAAGTTCCTTCAGGAATTCCTACAAGAGTTCCACTAGGGCTTATGGGATTCCTCCAGGAGTTTCTTTAGGAATTACTTCACGAGCTCCTTCAGGAATCTCTTTAAGAGTGCATTCAGAAATTCCTCCACGAGATTTCTACAAGGTTTCAGGAGTTCCTTCAGGAATTTTACCAAGAGTTCTTTAAGAAATTCCTCCAAGTGTTCCTCCGGTAATACGTCCAAGAGTTCCTTAAGGAATTCCTCCAGAAGTTCAAACCAAAAAAAAAAATTACATATCCTTCAGGTATTATTCCAAGAGTTCTTTCAGGAATTCATCCAGTTCCTCAAGAAATTTCCTCAGAAGTTCCTTCAGGTTTTTTTTCTAGAGTTCCTTCTGGAGTTTCCTCCAGGAGAATCTCCATGATTTTGTCCAGGAATTCCTTCAGTAATACCTCCAGAAATTCTTTCAAGAATTTCTCTAGGAGTTCCTTCAGGAATTCCTCCTGGAGTTCGTTCAGGAATACCTCCAGGGGGTTCTTCGGAAATTCCTCCAAGTATTCTTTTGAATATTACTCCAAATATTCCTCCAGGAGTTCCTTCGGGAATTTCTTCAGAGTTATTTTCCTTCCTTAAGAAATTCCTCCAGGAGCTTCTCCAGCGATTCCTCCAAGCGTTTCACGAGAGATTCTTAAAGGAGTTCCCGCTAGAGATCCCTTAGGAGTTCTTCCAGGAATTCTTCCTTGAATCCCTTAAAGGATTTCTTCAAGTTCCTCCAGAGATTTTACTTTATGGATTTCTCCAGTTGTTTTTCTACGAGTTCCTTCCTGAAGTTTCTTCACGAGTTATTCCAGGAATACTTCCAGGAGTTCTTTCAAAGATTTCTCTTAGCATTCTTCCTAAACTATCAGATTTTTTTTCCATTATGGAGTATTTGCGTTTTTTCCGGGTTTGTTTTGGAATCATAAAATGACCATAATGGTCAAACAGTCATATAACTTAATTCGACATTTAAGAATACTTAATTAAAACTTACATGGAACATAGAAAATATCAGAACATTTTTTTCAATTTTACGGATGTTCCGGGTTAATTACGGAACCATAAGATGATCAAAGTGATCAAACATTCATATCACTAAATCCAATATGTTAGAATACTTAATTTTAATCAACAAGGAACATATGAATAATCATTTTTTTTTTCAATATGGAAAATTTTACAGATGTTCCGGGTTAGTTCCGGAACCATAAAATGACCTTAATGGTCAAACATTCAGATTACCAAATACGAATTGTAAGAGTACTTTTTTCTAACAAACAAGAGACAAAGGAACTATCAGAAAATTTTTTTTTCGGATGTTCCGGGTTAGTTCCGGAACCATAAAATGGCCGTAATGGGCAAACATTCAGATTATTAAATACGAATTGTTAAAATACTTATTTCTAACAAACAAGAGACAAAGGAACTATCAAAATATATTTTTTTTAATATTGCCAATTTTACGGATGTTCCGGGTTTGCTCCGGAACCATAAAATGGCCATAACGATCAATCATTCATTTCACTAAATCTCCCATGTAAGAATATTTTCGTGTGCGGCTTCGCAGCAAAACGTAATCATGACAGTTTATTTCAGTTCCATTAATTCTACTTGCTGTAAGGAACTCAGGATGATTCCAGGGCTCTAGGTGGCCAGGGCGAAGTCTCCGGTCAATGGGACCACCACCAATCGATTCAGCAGCCTTTTTTTGATCTAGAATGGTTAAAATCATTTCCTGGAACCGTTACCCAGCTGAGATATTGCATTTAGTCGCGTTTTGGAGCCCGATTTTCTCACTGTGCGGTGTTTTGGCATTCGACGTTTTGTCTTTCGACATGTTGTCACCCAACCCAGAGTCGAGTATGAAAAGTATTTTTGGTTTCTTTTGAAGGTAACATTTCATTAGTCTTTAAAATTCTTCTTAAACTCTTATTTGTTATCTTGCTGTACATGTTCAGTCAACAACGTTCCTTTCTATGCTATCTAGGGTTGAGATGCTTTTGGAGTTTCAATAAATTTATTTTTCACTTGCAATGAATGCATTTTAATTATCTTATGTTGGGGTAAAGTTATCAACTAAGCTAAGGCCCTCTCTTGTATCTTAGGAAAAGTGATATGAAAAAACGAGACATTCAGGTCCATTCATTAGGAAGAACTGCTTGGATGAAATGCTTGAGAAATTCCAAGAAAAAATCAAGAGGAAGTTGATAGTCAAGTATCTAATTTATTGAGGAATTCTTTGAAAAGTTCTTAATAGATTTTCTTGACAAACCATTCAAGCAATTTAAAAAAAAAATTCTAAACAAATTCCTCCAAAAACTGGAATAAATCACCGTGGATTATTTTTTATTTTTTTTGAAATATTTTTGTAGGAGGCTTTGGAATATCTTCTAGAGCAACATCTCGAGAATTCGTTTAAACGGATAGTGGAAAAATATCTGAAGGGGAAATCATAGGATAATTTGTGGAAAAAAATCAAAGTTATCCCTGAGCAAATTACTGTATGATCCTCTGAAAACATTCCAAACGTTCCAAACGAAATCTCTCTAGAAATCACTGGGATAATTCCTTAAGCTTTTCCTCGAAGCATTTGAGAAGAAATTCTTGAACAATCAGTTGAATAGTCGCGTAATACTCTCTGAAAGTTTCTCTGGAGCCTGTAGAATTTAGCAACAGAATTCACTGCAAGCAGAATAGCAAAAAAAAATATTTGAGAGACCATTTTAGTTGGAAAAGTGACATTTCATTAGAAAATATAGACCTTTTAGAGGCTTGCATCAAAACAGAGATCAAGTCTCTTAAAACCCTGCCCTGTCTTCAGGGAATTACTGCAGAAAATTCTCAGGGAATGATTTTGGGAATTCCTGAAGAAAATTGCTACAAGATTTATCAGAGTGATTACTCCCAGAATTCCTCTGAATTCTTTTTATGATCTTCCAGGGCATCTTCCAGAAATTTTGCTATGTGTCCTTATGGAATTACTCCAGGAGTTCCTCAGAAAATTCCTACCAGATTTCTTAAAGGAAACTTGTCAGTGAACTTCATCAACAATTCACTGTGAATTCGTTCCAGAATTCTACGAGATTTTGTCCTGAGGATTTTTTCAGATGAAAATCCAGTAGGAATCATTGGAGGTATTTCTATAGGATTTTTTTTTTTGAAAATCCCTCGAAATTTTTTTGAAGATAATCTCTCGAGTAATCCCATGAGGAATTCTTGGAAGAATTTACGGTGGAATTCATGGAACAATCTTCAGAGGAACTTCCGTAGAAATTTATAGAAGAATCTTATAGGGAAAATCCACGGAAGATCCGAAAATATTCCTATATGGATTATTCCAGAAATTCCGAGATTTTATATTTCCGGAATGTATCGGGATTTTTTTACAGATTCTCCCAAAATATTCTGGAATTCCTTCGAAACATCTCAGAAAATTACTTCAAGAAATCCACCAAAAAAATCTCAGCAATTTATTTAGGTAATACATCTGGAATTGCTATTGAATTTCCATAAAAGGTTCCTCTGAAAATTAGCTGAAAAATCTTCAAAAAATCATCGGAAAATTAGAGCAGAAAATCATAATAAGAAAATAATTGTTCAGTTTTTTAGGAGTTTTTTTCAGGATATACTATGGTCTTCCTATTGATTATTTCAGGGATGCCTCCAAAAATCTTATGGTATTTCCTCCAGGAATCCTTCTGATAATTCCTAAAGAATTTCTTCCAGGATCTCCTTCAGGAATTATACCGGGTATTTATTTATGAATTCCTCGGTAATTTTCGCGGAAAATTCTTTGGAAATGTCTTAAGAATGTTTTCCAGGAATTTTCTCTAGAAATGTCTCCAAGAACTCCCACGGGAATAAAACCCAGGAATTTTCTCCACAAGTTCCTCGGCAAATTCGTCCAGTAATTTATCATGGAATCCCACTAGAAATGTCTTCTGAGAAACACTGAAGGTATTTTTCAGAGAATTTCTCCATGAATTACTTCAAGATTTCTCTAGGAAATTTTGCCAAGAAATGCCTCCATCAGGAAAATTCTCAAGAAGATTCCTCCAAAAGTTACTGCAGGGTATGTTTTTCGTAAGTTCCGTTGGAATTCCCAGGGCAATTTCGAAGCAAATACAGAAGAAAATTCCGAAGCAACTTGCGAAGTAAATTCCGGAGTGAATCCAGAAGTAACTTCCTAAGGAAAACCCGAATGAAGCTTCCTAAAAGACCTTCCCGAAGGAACTTCTCCAAGAAACTTCTTGTAGGAACACCTTGAAGGAGCTTCCTGAAGGAACTTCTCGAAGGAAATTAACAAAGCAACTTCCCGAGGAAACTTCCTGGAGGAAATTTCAAAGGAAGAAACTCACTGAGAAACTACCTTGAAGAAGTTCCGGATGAAAATTTGGAAGTGGGAGAAGTTAGATAAAACTTCCTACAGGACTGAGATTTTGAGGAATAAATAGAAAACAATGAAATTTGATAAGAAAAACATAATATCAGCTGTCAAACAATATCACCACAATATCTAGTGTGAACTGGTTTCATGATAGACATAAATCATGTTGCTTGTATCATGGATCATGATACAACTCCGTAGTCTGAACAACGCATAAAACATCATGTTCCGACCGGAATCTAATCTAAGTGGAGTAATCTAATAACAAAGTCACAATTTGTTTGTTTAAATGAAAATCAGGAATTTTCATTTGAAGATTTCTTTTTCGACACAATAAGTAGGCATGGTTTAAATTGTTAATGTATTCTAATAATAATTATTGAGTATTACACGTAAATGTACAATATTAGATTTACAGTCTTAAAAATGAGGATAGCATATTGAGGCTTCTTTTATCTTATACATGTAGTTGATCCGTGTTCTGGTTCTGCACCTATAAAGTTAAATTGCTAGTAATCTTTAAAGTACCTACGTATGGCATCACATTTTACTAAATTAGTACAGGTTTCGATTTTCACTCTTACAGGATTGTTAGATTGCTGACGGAACTCATCGGAACCGATCGGCCCTAATATCACGCATACTGAATGGGCCATATGGCGTTCTTCTCGCAGTTACCGACCTCCTCCTCCTTGCAGAACGTGTTGAAGGTCAGGTCCTTGGGAAAGCCCAGAATCTCCCGCTCCTCGTAGATTCGGTAGGTAAACGTGGATTCGTAGGTTCCGATGAAGAACCGCGCGTGAGAACAAATGATTTGGTCGATGATGGCCACTCCGCCGTCTTTGAGGCGGGTCATTTCTTCTTTGGTTTCCGGGCTGTATCGGACCACTTTGAACCGTTTCAGGTAGTTTTTGAGATCATGGAACTCAGACTTGGAACAATCCGAGGCAATGAATACTTTCCGCAGGCCCAATTCTAGAAGCTTCCGCTTGATTTGCATGGCAGCCGAATGCAGTGTGGGAGTGGTCTTTTCTCTTCCGTACAGGAAGTCCGCACGGCGCATGTGGGCACACAGGTAGTCACCGCCCTTCGTCTTCCGGTAGGGTCCCTCATCGGTCCAGCTGGCCGGACGCTGAACCCGATCCCACTGGTTGGTGGAATTGAAAAAGTCCTGTCGGAACTTGTTCGCTATCCTCACCAGATCCCGGTTGAATCGCATGGATCGCCGGGCCTCCCAGTAATCCACGTTGCCCCAGTAATCATGCAGAACCGTTTCTGCCCGCGCCAGGAATATCACACGTAGCCTTTGGTACTCCTTTGGTTTTAGCTTCTCGAACATGGAATGAAGCAGCGAGGCCGATCCTTGGAACTTGACACATATCCGTTCGTCGATGGTAAGGTTCCGGTAGCCCATGACACCGGACGTTCCGAGATTATTCTGATCCGTTTCCTTGGTGCACACGGTCTGCTCAAACTTATCCACGAAAACCCCATTCTCGAACATGTCGTCGAAATGGCTCAAGCGGTAGAACTCATCAATGACCACGTTATGACCCCCACCTGGTTTGGCCAGCTTTCTGTACTCGTCGAAGAATTGCCACGTCTCGATGACCTCGACATACATTCGCATCGAGGCCACATCGAAGAAGTGACCCCACGGCAGATGCATCTGGTTCAGATAGCTGGACCGCCAATGGAACAGCTCGGACCAGGGTGGCAGGACGAGCACGCTCCTTTCGTAGCCTGGTCGCTTCCGAAGTGTCCGCAGGAACACCGCCAACCGGATGTAGACGTCCCGCCGCAGGTTAAATCCTTCGGATGGATTGACGTCGTACAGGATGAAGGTGACCGGAGGTTGAGAGTCATCAACCGGTTTGTCGTAGCACCTGTAGATGTCCCGGAAGAAGTCGTACCAGCCGCAGCACACTTCTTGTTGGTTCCCGTGGATCGATTCCAGGGGCGAAGCTGCTGCGAAACAGGAGCACAGAATCACGAACAGCCATCCTGAGAAGTGATCTATGATGAACATCGTGATTGAATCAATCAATGAATCAAAACTTACTTCTTATCATCCTAAAGGGAACTTAAATCACAGGAACAGAGTTTCAATCGTGGAACGTTTTTGGCACTCGAACACCAAATCTTATCGATTTTTCTTCCTTACCGGCGGATGTGCGGTGCAGAAGAATCGATTGAGCCCTAGAAGAACTTACGTAGGCTTGTATGTAATGTAATGTTTATGATGTTCGTGTGTAATCAACTGCCTGTTGGTCGGGTGGAGGGGGCTATTGATAACAGGCGGGCAGAGAGGTCAACAGCTTGAATCTGCCGTCCCGACGAAGTGGGGTGGCGTTATGACTCTCGTCTCTGGGTGATCTCTGGTGCGGGTTTGTTGTGTTACAAGTGTTACAGTTTCCATAAAGTGCAACTCACAGGCACGCTAATAAATTTAGGCAGTTAGAAGACTTTTTAGTCGAAGATTTCAAACTACTGAACAAATTCCTAACTAGGTAATACATAGTCATTATACTTAAAAAAATACTATAATAGTCTAGAATACTATAACAATAATTGTTTCAGACTTGTTTTCATATTAGGTTAAGAAAAAGAAGCCAAAAAAAACTGAGTTGAAATAAGTGGAAATTTGTTAGCTTCAAGTTGAACCGGTTGGGATTACCGGGATTACCGATCGGTGGGTGGTGCATTCATGCTCGTCTTTATGCTTTTCACTCTGGAAAATTTCTACTCAGAATCTGATGCAGTCTCACTTTTCATATACGCTTCCAATCGCAAAACGCAACATACTGTTAGCCATCTATACTTTGGTAGCGCAACTAGTCAGATGATGAGAGATTTGATTTTTCCCGCATCCATCACATGCCGCTGTGGGGAAAAATGTTTTAGGCGGCATCCACAAATTACGTAACGCTCTAGGGGGAGGGGGGGAGTAGGCTCAAGCGTTACGGCTCATACAAAAATTTGAAATTTTTCATACAAAAAACGTTACGGAGGGGGGGGGAGGGGGTCAAAAATTTCCAATTTTAGCGTTACGTAATAAATGGACGCCGCCTTATTTTCCTGATATAAGACGGTTCACAGTGAAACAGTTAGGCGGAAAAGGTAGGAATATCCATTCTCTATGTTCAACATACGTTTGTTTTTTGTATTATTGCACTACTTTCATAAAAATTGAGATCCGGCTGGTAGGAGCACTAGTTTGAGGTTGGAAAACCAGGATACAGTGGCCCAATTTCATATTCGTACAGGACACTGTTCTTACTTCAAGTTAGTAAAAAAGTATTATATGATGTATTGAGTTTGAAATACTTTATCCATATTGAAGGTAATATGTGTCATCTATTATTTGCCAATCATGAAATGTTTCCATTTACGTTCATCTTTGAATTAATGGAAAAGTATTAAATTCGTGTCTGAAATTGAGCCAATTCTATATTCGTAACCTATCAAAGTTCAACTATACAGCATTCAAAACTAAATTTTAATGCTCCATTTGATTGCTCAAGTCCTTTATTACGTTGTTCAGATGTAGTAAAGTACACTTGGACAATTTATAAGCGGACATATTTGAAACTTAGGTAACATTGTGAAAATCATCAGTTTTCCAATGATTTTTGCTGCAAAATGCAATAATACGAGCAATAACGTTTATTTTTGTTGTTAGATCCAATCTATAAATTATATTCATGACCACTGAAAAAGTTTTTGATGAAATGTATTCAAATAATAGAAATTATATGCAGTTTTCATCCCTTTTGAGTTCACAAAAAATTAATGTCATTACTTTAAAACTTTTCTAAAATATTATTTTCAATCAATGTGTACCTAATTTTCGTTCTAAACAGCAATTAAAGGTTAATTTTGTACGTTACTGTAAAAAGAATTTGAATTACGAACTTTATTTTACAACAAAATACCCTACACTACGCTGTACACACCTCCAAATAATTGATGTTATCTCAGTATTCAGTTATCTTCAAATTCATATTCAGATTATACTCAAAATGGGGCCCCATTCTATAGTTTATTGGTTTTATAATAAAAACACATAATAACTTGCATGAGCGGAGAGGATTAATATACTTTTACTAGACCATATCCTGTTGTTTTTATCATTTCAAATAACGTATGTGTTGCGGTTACAGCAATAATATTTATTCTATCAAACTCTATATTAATGTTTGGTAGTGAAATATAAAAAAAAATAAAAAATCAGCAATGTTTTGATAGGAACATTCACTATGGAATATGTATATGCATTTAAGAGCCAAACTGATAGAAATTAACTAAATCGTTTGGTTTTGGATTGGTTATAAATGATATATTAACCAAGATTCTAGAGTATAAGATGCCAATATCCACTCGTAGCTACTCTAAAACTGATTATAGGTTTTTGAAATTTGTTCAGAATTCGCAGTAGTCATTCTTAAGGAAGTTATCTTGAAAAATGTATATTTATGTTCGACTTAGTGGATTTATTTTACAAAAAAAATTTTTCTTAAATTTACTTAAGTTTCAAATATGTCCACTTATAAATTGTCCAAATGTACTCTCCCTTATCTATACATTGCAATGAAGAACTTGAGAAATCATTCAGTCCATTAAAAATTAGTTTTGAATGCTATATGTTTGATTTTTGTTAGGTGTACGAATATGGAATTGGGTGATTTTTAGACACAAGTTCAATACTTTTTCATTATTCCAAAGATTTTAGTCAATGAATACAGCTTATGATTTTCAAACAATAGATGACCTCTATGACATCCGTTATTGATAAAGTAAATCGAAGTCCATAGATCATTTAATAGTTTTACACCAAGTTGATATCGAAACAGTGGCCCGTACGAAAATGAGTTTGAGTCACTGTAGCGGACTTTGGGGCAAGTGTGCCATAGGGGCAAGTGTGCCACCCCTGCTTTTTATAAAAACTATAATATTTATTTTCTCTTCGAGCTTAATAATATGTTCCCTTATAATTCACAATACTATAATCAAAACATGATTAATATTGCTCTATTTTTCGCGTATTTACATCGAATTGTGCAAGGACAACCAAATTTGAGTGAATTTTTATAAGATTTCGTTGTTTCTAAATAGCATGGTGAAAGGTAAATTATTACCAGATTTTTCTAACGTACTGTACATCGTGAAAGTATTCAAATGTGTAAGTTATTGTGGCATTTGAACGAAAAAAATATTTAGTTTTACATACGAAATCCAGTTTGGTTGAAATGTATACCTATGGGGGCAAGTGTGCCACCTATTTGGTAAACAAGTGTGATGGAGTGAAATTTATAAAAATGTAAACGTCATCAACAAAATCATAATAATAAACCAAAATGAGGCACCAATAGTAGTTTCTGAAGTATAGTAGGGGAATAACTGACATTGTTACCCTCCAAAGTGATTTTTTCTCAAAATATTCAATAATAACATGTTTTCCGGCTTATTAAGTACCGTTTAACACATCTTCATCAATATTTTACCGTTATTTAGTGCTGATCTAGTTTAATATTATACATATTCGCCGTAATATAAGGGTAATACATATATTGTATTGAATGGGGACAAAAATAACCATTTTAGTTATTCGAATTGAGTAATAGGGAGTTACGCATGTATTGAACCTTGTTATAAAGCATCCCCTTATTACGGTAAACTTACAATTATTTTTTAAACTATCGATTAGCATCTGCTTTGTAAGTAATATTAAGAGGAAATAAAAAAAATGTCATTACAAGTAGAATTACATGCGATGTTCATTCGGTGGCCGTCTTGCCCCATATGGGTGGCACACTTACCCCATAGTGTCGAAAAATAGGTTATTTTGGATGATATTTGAAAAGCTCCAAAACTTATACTTTTTGAAATAATTTTCTGTTTAAATGACACAGTGGTTATGAAAAGATGTGAAACTAATATCATGAGGCTAAATTGGTGGATTTTATAAGCTTTAGACAAAGTTAGAGAACAATTTGCTTAAGGTGGCACACTTGCCCCAAATTCCGCTATGTGAGGTTAGTTTCATTGGATCTTTCGCCTGAGCGATTTTTGCGCTTGAATAATATACGCTTCGGGACATTCTCCGCTGCCTCTAAAAATACCATTGGGTAGATAAATGAATTTTCTACCATTGGACCTCATTCAATTTCATACATAAGTGAAGTAAGCGGTGAAAATAAATATTTTGTTCCGAATGTTTTGAAACCATGAATGAGTTTGACATTGCTCTTGTCAACCATCATCATGACGACAGCAGCACACCCCACCGGACGAATTGTCGTATTGGGAGCGAATAAAAATGCGAAAATTTTACGTAGGGTGATGTGCTAGTATCCAACGTATTAAGCATTGATCAGTGAGAACTGCAATTTTCCCATAATTGCAGTGAATGATGCCGACACAAACCGATGCCAAACAATTCTTTCTCAAAACGGCTTTAGCATTGTACAATAAAATTTTGATAAATCTTGATCTATTTTTGGAAATAATGCAAAGAAAATGCATCTTACCGTATTCTCAGTCCGTTGTATCGTTTTCAACTCCGTCGCAATCAGTTTCCAGGTTCGTCTCACAACTTACGGCTCACTGTATTGAATGGTTAATACACAACATATCAAAGCTATAATAAAATGTTTTACTAAAATATATATAACTACTGGGATCTCCCTCCATTCCTTCAGCATGATGGAATATATTAATTTCCTTTAAAATTCATTGTTCGTTATCAAAATTCAGCCCAAACATATGAACACAATTTTTTTTGACCGTGCAATTATGGCATTTGCTCACAGTACAGCGAAAACAACACAATCAAAGAAACCGTATTTTTACATCGAGCCTCAGTACGACGGATTAAACTTTGTTTACATTCTCAATTATACGCGGCGGCTGAGGAAATTTCGTAAAATTTGGTGATTTATTGAAGTTTTACGGCGTGTGATTGAAATGAAATCCTTCAGTGAAGAAGTACGAAGGTTTTCCATAGTAAAAATAAGTGCCCGGCGAAGTAAGTCACCCACACACTCAATCTCAGTTTGGCTGTTCGGTAATTTTTTTTACGGTTTTAGAACCGTAAATTATGAAAATTACTGAATTTTCAGCTGTTCTGCTTTTAATCACTGATATTCAGCAACATATTTTTCATTTTAATGAAATCGGTAATTGTCGTTACTGATAGTTCAGCTATTTTGAAGCTTTACCGTACAGGCACAGTAAAATAATAAAGTCAGTAAAATGCTAGTACCGACTTTCAGTATCGATAAATTGTTAGCTGAGAATTTCAGTAAAACAAAAAGAAAACAAATCCTCATGCGGGTCATTGTCAAATAACAACTCTAGCAGCAGAAATAATTGTAAAGATGATAAGCTCCAGCTTAAAAAAGACATAAATTTATCGCGGGTTTTTCTTGTGCTCTCTTTGAATGGTAAGTAATCGAATATTGGCAACTTGTTATTATAAATATCGGATCTAATTCCATATATTTCGATTATCCAAGACAAATTTAGACAATGGAACTTATACTACGGTACAATCATATTGAGGTTAGGCTGCATTGTTTCCGGAAACATCCCAAAGAAGATGGCCTCATATTAAGCAGTCACGGAAAACCAATTTGTTTTGTGGAGACAAAGTATTTGTTGCCAATTTTCGATTATTAAAATTTTTAATTTCAAACAAACTACTCTAATTCATGATTACATTTTTGAAATCTTGAAAATTGTTTGAGAGGGAAAGTCCCGGATTGGAATTTAGAATGATTCGGTTTTAATAAAGTAGCATTGCATAAAAAAAGGGAAGGATCGGGAGGGCCCTACTCTTGAAACTGAAAAACTCAGTAAAACAAGTAAACAAAATATTTACCGATAAACCCAGTAATACATGTACACCAATCATTACTGACTAAATCGTTATTTTTTGACAACTGGAAAAGCTTTTAGATTTACGGAGTTTTCGGTACATATCAGAATTACTGAGTTAACTCTGCTGTTTAAAAACCCAGTAAAATTTTACCGACTTCGGTAATAAAATCTTAGTGTGCACGGGGGTGGGAAGAAACTTGTGTTGGAAAGTGGTGTGGCTCAGTCGATCGCTAAGCATTTCTCTCAAATCGTGTTCGTCCATGTGATTTCGGTGAAAAAGTGCAAAGTGGATAATTGAACTGAAGTTATTTTCAGAAATACAGTAGTTTTATTGCATTTTTGGAATACAAGAATACAAACCATAACAGCTTTCACAAAATTACACTTGGATAATGAATCTATATTGCAAGTAAGTTTGAATATCCGCCGTAGTGGAACATTTAAAGTTTGATACGACGAATAGTAGCGCATACGACGAAGAAGAACAAAACCCTACGAACGTTTGTTTAGCACTCACTAGCCTTATTTTAAACCTTGTAGAAGGTGAAATAGTTTTTGAATGTTCTACAAATATATAATTCCGCCATGTAAGATTTTTTATCTTTTTTTTTACCAACCTGATTAAGGTGAAACATCTCGGAATCCAAATATGCCGTCACAATAGCCGACTTGTGCCACGGCGGTAGGTCATTTGGCATAAAGTCGTTTGGCATAAAGCCGTTTGGCATAAAGTCGTTTGGCATAATAGTCGTTTGGCATAATGAGTCTGAAATCAAGAATTTCTTAAGATGACTTTCGTTTTTGCGTTTCTATTGAATCTTTCTGATGATATCACGCTTGTTTTTGGAGTCATGATACAAAATTATACTTTATTCAACAATCATATGCTCTTGATTGGTCCAGGATCTTTTCGTAATGGAAATTTCATTGACTTCCCTGGGCATAGAGTATAATCGTACCTGCCACACGATATACGAATGCGAAAATGGCAATTTAAGCAAAGAAAGCTCTCAGTTAATAACTGTGGAAGTGCTCATAAGAACACTAAGCTGAGAAGCCGGCACTGTAACAGTGAGGACGTTAATGCCAAGAAGAAGAAGAAGATGCTCTCTAATATTTTATTATATATCCAGAAATTACCCTACTTTCAAATATTAATTCTTCTTTTAAGTTTCGCTATTGGAATAAATTTTTGCCCGAAAGATTTTGATATCACAAATTCACCCTTCTTTGAAACGTTCTAGTTTTTTTTATCTAAATATGACGAAACTATAATTATAGGTATAAAAACCGTTGATTCAAAATTTAAATAAATTTCACCTTCTTTTATACATCGGCTGTTCTTTGGAGCTATATTTTTAAAATATTTTATTGTTTCCAACTGACAAAAGGGTGGCATTCGATAACATTGATGTGCTTGATTGATCAGCAAATGGAGACATCTTTCACTGCAGTTACTTCGATGGGTTGTGCTACTTTTCCCCGAACGTCGGTTTCCCGAATGTCGTTTCCCCGAATGCCAGTTCCCCGAATATCCCGTTTTCCGAAAAGTTTTCAGCACTCATAATTGTCGTAACTTTATACATTTCAGAATGGTGAACGAACTGGCCATCTAATATGCACCCATCTTTATTTAATTGGTGGTTCTTTCGAGTTTTACCGTCCTCAGCATTTTTGCCAACATGTGTATAACCGAGAATGACAGAATACCTCCTTCTTTTGATTGCTTATCGTTCTTTCTCGTTCACTATCCAGCCACTGAAGACCATTATAGCACCTATTTGAACTGCACCACTTTTCAGGAAAACCGCTCAATTGCGATAAATGACATTCAGGGAAAAGGGTCATTTCTCGAAAACTTATTCAAACAGACTCAAGTCAAAAAAGTATACAAACCTTCTTTATCGATTCTACTGGTTTCGCTAGGCCCATGGCACGGGACGACTCTACGTGGAAACTCTAATCGTCACCTTTCTAGGCCCCCTAGCTCTCGAAACTTCAATCGTGCATCCTGCATAGATTGTCCCATAAACTTCATTATCACTACCAGCAGCAACTGGGCCCTACCACAGTTCACTCAACTAGGTCCTCTGACCTACCTACCTTGATACCTTGATGGCTACAGCGTAGCGTCACGCCATTGCCGGGCGTATTGTAGAGCTCCATCTTCGTCGGTCTTGGGTGAAACTTCTCCAGTTGCCCCGAACGTTTAGGGTCGCCAGGTCCTCTTCCACTGCGTACAGCCAGCGTATTCGTGGTCTTCCCCGAAGCCGTCGACCTCTATCTGGTTCCCTGCTGAATATTATTTTCGCAATTCTTTCTTCCGACATTCGCACTAAGTGACCAGCCCACTGAAGTCTGCCGTATTTTACACGCTTGATAATATTCGCATCTTTGTACACTTGACCCAACTCGTCATCCATGCGTCTGTGCCACACATTATTTTCGAGTTTCCCACCGAGTATTGTCCGCAGCACTTTACGCTCGAAAACACCGAGAGCTTTCCGGTCTGACTCTTTCAACGTCCACGCTTCGTGCTCGTAGAGAGCCACCGGAAGAATCAATGTTTTATACAGGGCGAATTTTGTTTCCGTTTGCAAGCTGCGGGACCTAAGCTGGTTACGTAGTCCGTAAAAGGCCCTATTCGCAGCCGTAATACGTCTTTTCACTTCACGGGAAACGTCGTTGCCACATGTCACAATTGTTCCAAGGTGTAGTAAACGAAAGATGCCATTTTAAGATTTGCATCTGATCGCTACAACGATGGTTAACAGAATGCATTCATTCGTCTCAAATGAAGCCCGCGAACCAGTGGAACGAATTTCGTTTCGGTTCAATCTCAGAGCTTTTTGCTTGGACACTCAACTCGTCACACGAAGCGCAGCTTTGAACTCTGTTCGCATCTTCCGATCTCACACGAATGTTTTAATTTCCAGCCGACACAAAGCTTCGTTAAGTTCTTTGCCTTTTGACCTGTTTACACGCAGGTTCGGCTAGGGGTGTTCAAACTGCTCGTTCAATTCTCATTCCAAACACGCATAACCTATTCTAGCAAATAATCCAACATTCAGGCTGTAACCACTACATTATTTCTCTTCTCTACTCTGTGAACATGTATTTTCAATTAATTTTGCCAATGCTGTACATCAAAACTTAATAAATTAAAATTTTCTGCCTTGTTCAACCCATTCCAATCCAATCCAAAACCAATCCAAATTAAAACAAATCCAACCCAAGTCCAAACCAATCGCATCTAAATCCAATCCAAATCCGATCCAATCCAATCCGATCCAAATCCAATCCGAATCTAATCCAATCCAATCAGAATCCAATCCAATTCCAATTCAACCCAAATCCAATCTACTCCGATCCTAATCGAATCCAAATCCAATCCAAAACCAGCTCAATCCAAATCCAATCCAAATTCAATCCAGATGCAATCCAAATCCAATACAAATCCAATCCAATCCGATAAGAATCCATTTTTAATTCAATCCAATCCAATTCAATCCAAATCCAATCCAAATCCAATTAAAATCAAGTCCAAATTTCATCCAATCCAAATCGAATCCAAAACCAATCCATGTGTATTACGTTCATAATCAACAAACATGATCGTTCTCGCGATTCCAATCCAAATCCAATATATTTTCAATCCAATCCAAATATTATCCAAATTCAATTCAATCCAATCCAATCCAATCCAAAACCTATCTAAATCCAATCCAATCCGATCCAAGTCCAATCTAAATCCAATCCAATCCAAAACCATTCCAAGTACAATCCAATCCATTCCAAATCCATTCCAACCCAAATCCATTCCAAATCCAATTCAATCCAATCCAAATCTAATCTTATCCATTCCAAGTCCAATTCAATCCAAATCCAATCTTATCCATTCCAAATGCAATCCAGTCCTTATTCAAATTCAATCCATAACAAATCCAAAACCAATCCATAACAAATCCAAATCCAATTTAATCCACATCCAACCCAATCCAATCCAATTCATCCAATTCAATCCAATCCAATCCATAACAAATCCAAATCCAATCCAATCCGATCCAAATCCAATCCAAATCTAATCCAAATCCATTCCAAATCCAATCTAAATCAAATCCAAAGCCAATCCAAAATCAATCTATATCCAATCCAAGTGTATTACGTTCATAATCATGTTTGTTTTCGTTCTCGCGATTCCAATCCAAATCCAATCTATTTTCAATCCAATCCAAATATTATCCAAATTCAATCCAAGTCTTGTTCAAATCCAATCCAAACCCAATTTAATCCAAATCTAACCCAATCCAATCCAAAACCAATCCAATCCAATCCGATTTTTTTTACCAATATTATCAATTTTCGTTTCTATTTATTTTGCCTTGTTTTTTTTTTCTCATTTGCTTCTATAACATTTTATTTTCTCTTTGCAAATGTTCGCATTTTTCCTCGTGTCGTTTTTTTCTTGCATTCTTCATTCGGAAATGGTATTTCAATCGTATTTGTTTTGCAATCTTGATCTCATTTGATCTTGATTTTGTTCTGTAATTCTTTTGCCTTTGTTTTCCTTTCTCATAATCTTCTAGAACATTTTTTCTCTAATTATTGTTTTTCGTTTCATTCTTTGTACGGCCGAAGAATCTCTTATTTTGCTATCTTGCTTCTCAATTTCTCTTTTTTTTTCATTCGTTCCACAGTTCATGCTTCCGTTTTTTTTTATCGTGAGGATAGTTTTTTTTTATCGTGAGGATAATTTTTTTTCTCTCTTAAATATGCCGGCATTTGCATCCATCCATTTTTCTTTTCATTCCATCCTGTTCAACAAGAGTCGCTTTTCCCGTCATAATCGCACTGTTAACTTCTCATCCTCCTCATATTTCTTCACACGTCACTTATTTTACACTTTCAATTTAAAACTTCCGTACAAACACTTCAATGTTGAAACTTAATACCACTCTACTGATCAAAACATTAGATAAGCCAAATCTATTTTATCCTCCTACTGACTGCGCCATTGTAGTAAACGAAAGATGCCATTTTAAGATTTGCATCTGATCGCTACAACGATAGTTAACAGAATGCATTCATTCGTCTCAAATGAAGCCCGCGAACCAGTGGAACGAATTTCGTTTCGGTTCAATCTCAGAGCTTTTTGCTTGGACACTCAACTCATCACACGAAGCGCAGCTTTGAACTCTGTTCGCATCTTCCGATCTCACACGAATGTTTTAATTTCCAG
Organism: Aedes aegypti; assembly: GCF_002204515.2. NCBI lineage: Eukaryota > Metazoa > Arthropoda > Insecta > Diptera > Culicidae > Aedes > Aedes aegypti. The sequence continues at coordinate 15,764,296 of NC_035107.1, forward strand.
CCGACACAAAGCTTCGTTAAGTTCTTTGTTTTTTGACCTGTTTACACGCAGGTTCGGCTAGGGGTGTTCAAACTGCTCGTTCAATTCTCATTCCAAACACGCATAACCTATTCTAGCAAATAATCCAACATTCAGGCTGTAACCACTACACAAGGTAAACAAATTCTTCAACAACTTCAAACACATCCCCATCAAACACTACCTCAGCACCTACACCACCATGCCTGACTCTATCTTTGCCATGCAACCATGTACATACTTCGTTTTGGTAGAATTAATGGTCAGCCCTATCCTCGCTGTCTCCCTCTTCAGAGGCACAAAGGCCTCTTCCACTGACCTGCGATCGATTCCAATTAGATCTATATCGTCCGCAAAGCCAAGGAGCTTGTGCGACCTTGTGATAATAGTGCCATTTCTCTGCACGCCAGATCTCCTTATAGCACCCTCGAGTGCAATGTTGAACAGTAAATTCGAAAGTGCGTCTCCCTGCTTCAATCCGTCTAACGTCACAAACGAGGTTGACACCTCGTCTGTGATCCGAACACTTGATTTCGAACCATCCAGCGTAGCATTTATCAGCCTAATTAGTTTCGCCGGAAAACCATTTTCAGACATTATCTGCCAAAGCTCATTTCTTTTCACTGAGTCGTACGCCGCCTTGAAATCAATAAACAGATGGTGAGTCTGCAAGTTATACTCCTGGAATTTGTCTAGGATCATTCGCAAGCTAAACTTCTGGTCCGTTGTCGAACGGCCCTCACGAAAACCAGCTTGGTATTCGCCGACGAAGGACTCCTCGAGCGGTCGCAGTCTGTTAAACAGGATGCGCGACAGAATTTTGTACGCTGAATTCAGCATGGTAATTCCTCTGTAATTGGTACACCCCAGTCTGTGCCCTTTCTTGTAGATAGGGCGGATGAGGCCATCCAACCAGCCGGCGGGCAATTCTTCGTCCTCCCATACTTTCAGCAGTACTCGGTGGATCGACTGGTAAAGCTGCTCGCTTCCGTGCTTGAGAAGCTCGACCGGGTTCTGGTCCTTCCCAGCAGCCTTACAGTTCTTCAGCTCGCTGATAGCCTTTTTAACCTCTCCTATGGTTGGTGGGTCCACAGCTTGATTGTCATCATCTATGTTCATCCTGTTCCTCGCTACATTTCCATTCTCACCGTTCAACAATTGCTGAAAGTGCTTCTTTCACCTGGCAGCCACCGCCGTTTTATCGGTCAGCAAATTCCCTTCTCGATCATTGCACATGGCGGGCACTGGTACGGTATTGTGCCGCGCACCATTGACAGTTGCATAGAATCTCCGCATATCATTCCGGTTCATGCTTTCTTGAGCGTCAGCTACCACACTTTTTTCGTGCTGCCTTTTCTTTCTGCGGTGGATTCGCTTTTCTTCGGCTCTCGCTGCCCTGTACCGCTCTCTGTTCTGTCGGGTACCGGCCACAAGCATACGGCTTCTGGCGACATTCTTCATGTCTGTCACCCTCTGGCACTCTTCATCGAACTAGCCGTTTCGTCTTCGTCGTTGACCAGTGCCGATCACTTCCCGCGCCGTTGTTGTCACAGCTTCGTGGATAGGGTCCCACCACAGGACTGAAACGGCTGTCATCCACGAACAATTGAAGTGAAGCCAAAAATTTGGTGCTGGAGAAGGTGCTGATTTGACAGCTCGTCCAAAAATACCGTTTTAGGCACGAGACACACTCGTTTTCGAATGCGACATTCATATTTTACCTATCAATCTGGTGTTGAGTGCGTATTATTTTATCCAGTTGTTCTGTAATTGCTAGATAATTTAGCCTCATTTTATTAGGTACAACGATAAACGATTATCAATAGTATAATGTTTTTCTCATACGACATTTGTCGCTTCCGCACGGGGTCTGATGAGGGCAAAGCCTAAATTTGTTTACTCCAGCACTAGCGCCACACAGATGGTGGTAGGCTTCAAGAACTAGCGCTTTCTTCAGGGGGTTGGGTCCCACAGGCTGTCGACGTCTCCAGCAACGTTGATTCTTCCCAACTGCTCGTCTAGTTGCTGACGGTATTGCGCAGCTACCCCATCAGTCAACAAGCGTTGTATATTGAAGCGCAGCGTTCTGTTTGTTGTGGAACTCGTGACGCTGGATAACCCCCCTAATAGTCGACATTAGGGCCTCGGAAGGTCCTGACATCAATGACATCTGAGAAATGTCGCCCATCAACCAACACGTGGTCTATTTGGGAGCAGGCATCGCCACTCGGGTATTTCCAGGTGTGTTTGCGGATATTCTTTCGTGCAAAGTAAATAAGTACTGCTGATTGCCATCCCTCTAGCATCAGCGAAGGTCACTAGCCGCAGGCCATTATCTTTGTTATCGGAATGAAGAATTTCCGTTCCAATGACGGGTCGGAAGAAATCTTCTTTCACGATCTGCGCATTTGCGTCGCCGATGACTATCTCGACATTTTGTTTTGGGCACTCTCCGTAGGCCTTATCCAGGCTCTCATAGAACTCATCCTTCATGTCATCGGGCTTATCGTTCGTTGGCGCATATATGCTGATCAGGCTGTAGTTGAAGAACTTGCCCTTCATTCTCAACACACAGATTCGGTCGCTTACCGGTTTCCACCGAATAATTCGCTTCATCTGCTTCCCAATCACTATGAAGCCAACTCCACGTTCTGCTCTGTCGCCACTGCTGTAGTAGATGTGGTACCGTAATTTCGGGTGAAATTGATCATTTTTCACGGTTTTTCTAGTCTACTTTCTATAATGTTAACAATGCCAAACAACTAAATGCAGGAAAACAAGTACGAAGGTGAGCCTCATCGATTTATGTACCGAAATTTTCTAACAAATGTCATTTTAGTGTTAACAAATGTCTCTAAAATAATAAATCAGGGGATCTCATTTCGGGGTGAAATTGATCACTTGTCAATGCCATTATTGTTACAGTCGCCTCTCCACATCTCGATATCGAAGGGACCATCGAGATAGGGAGAGATCGAGACAAAGAACAAATTTTTGATGAATACTAGATTGAAAAACACTCCGTTGCCAAGAAAGTAATACACAAACAAACGTCATTTTGCGCTCCTAATTTGTTTTGAATCCCAAAACTTTGGTCTAGTATCCTTCGATATTGGTCATATCGACATACGGAGAGAAAATTGAGAACGAAAAAAGAACAGAAACACATCGAGATATGGAGATATCGAGATATAGAGGATATCGAGATATGGAGAGTGAAAATGTATGCAGACTGAAGGGACTTATGAAATCATCGACATAGGGAGAGATATCGAGATGTAGCACATCGAGATGTGGAGAGTCGACTGTAGTTTTCAAAACAACTCTATATTATAAATTTGAGCACCCTAAATCCGAATATGCTTGTCAAAATCTTAACAATGCAATATTTATATAAATAAAGATTAGTTAAATTTCAAGAATTACGCGGAAAACGCCTAAATGTATGCAATTTCCTAAGGAAACCAATGATATCTAACAGAAATTCAATTATTTCAACCATTTGAGCTAATTGGTACGAGTTTTGGTGATGAAATCTGGTTTGCGGATATATCTCAAGCATTTTCACAAACTTTCAGGTTTATACTATGTTTAAATCCTTGCTTAGAAATAGAAGTTTATGGTGTTTGTCAATACTGTACCGTGCATGATTTTGAAATTTTACATTATTTTCATAGTAATAAACATTCTTCAACGCAAAAAACTTCACAACACACAATTCGACAATAGTTTCGACAAACAACGTTCATTTACTGCAGCTTACATTGATATTTGTGCTCCACTACGCATAAAAATATCGTGTGATACGATGATCAATTTCACCCTTCTGATCAATTACACCCGATTTTACGGTACTTTAATGAAGTGTTGGCGATGGGATCCATCGCTCGGAATTCGCGTTCTCCGGTTCTCGGCCAGCGTATTTCCTGGATAGCTGCCACGTTCACGCCGACATTCCGCAATTCACGAGCCAGGAGCCCAACACGCGCGGGTTCATTCAAAGTTCTCACGTTCCAAGATCCAACTTTCCATTCCATATTCGTTGCCGGGTCTGTTGCCGTAAAATCAATCCGTTTGCTCTTCTTTTGCCTTTCTTGGTTGGTGAAGAGTCTTCGATAGGCCACCTAACCAGGTTGCACTACCTACATCTTGCTAGAGGGGCTGCCTCCTCGGTGCTGACACGATACAGCATTGTCCGTTTGTTCTTTACATGATGACCACGGTCATAGCCATCACAACCATCCACCTTTATCAGGGCTTTGGACCTGTAGCTCTGGTTCTCAATAGGAGATATTCATGAGTTTATTTGCTCTTATTTGGCTCAATATGGGATTATAGCCCTGCAAAGATCTACAAAAATCCCAAACAATTTTTTTTAGGGGGGTGGGGGGTTGGTTGATTTCTGTTGCAACATCCTTCATTAACCCCTCTACCGGCAGCTTCATTTTTTACCGCTAAAAAAATATTCAAATCACCATAACTTTTTTGTTTCTCAATATTTTTGCACCATTTTTTCACAAAACCTCAAACAACTCTACTAGTTTAAGAATCCGTGTCGATATCAATTATTGGTGATCTAGTTTTGGAGATATTCCGATGTTCCTTGGGGGACCGACATTCTTTGGCGGCTATTTTGTTCTTGGTAAATTATCAAAAAAATAAAATATGTACTATACAATGCCAGGTAATAAGGAGCTACTCTGAAAAAATCATACAAATCGGTTCAGTATTCTTGGAGAAATCTGAAAATTACGATATACAACATACTCGCATTAATGTATCATTCGGAGGAGTGATTATTTTTGTGATTATTTAATAAGTTTCAGTCTGTACAATTAAATTGAAATTGAAGACGTAGAATAAATAAATAAATAAAATTATCCGAATACGATAAAAATTCTGTAGCCTGAGATATTTACGTGGGTTATGGCTACGCGTCGGGCCCCCAAGGAATTTTGGAATATCTTCGGATCCAGATGACCAATGAGCAATATCAACACATATTGTAAAACTAAAAGAGTTTTTTGAGAACTTCTGAAAAAATGGTGCAAATATATCAAGAAACAAAAAAGTTATCGCGATTTGAATATTTTTTTAGCGATAAAAAATGAAGCTGGCGGTAGAGGGGTTAAGATTTGAAGAATGAGTTTTCGCTATGGGAATATAAGTTTGTACTTACATTACAATACAGGTCGGACTCGATTATTCGGAGATTCAATTATCTGGGGACTCGATTATCCGGGGACTCAATTATCCGGGATTCGATTATCCGGAATTTTAGACTCGATTATCCGGAATTTGTTTTTTGATATTCTTGTTTTTCATTTTTTATGCATAAATCTGAGATAATTTTGTATTGCAATATAGGGGAACTTACGTATTGTCGGCAGCCTAAGCAGTTGAACTTTAAGGAAGGCAATTATACACAACAACAAAGCACAACAATTAACAGGAGACACCTGAACTACACTTGAGCACACTTAATTTATTAATTATTATGCACAAAACACTATTTTGTTCTCTAAATAATCTATTTTTCCTCACCAAAGTCACGAGGCACTTGTTCTTTTATCGGCAATGCAATTACTGTCGGCAACAAAATTGTTCTCTTCGGCAGTCCAAAAAAGTACAAAAACTAGGTTATGTATTGGTAACTTTTCGTATTTGTTGACAATGCCTGAAATTGAACGTCACTCATTATGTTCTACTCGTTGAAAGGGCCAAAGCAGAAAAATACAGACTACACTGAGAACAGCATTGCAGTTATAAATAGAATAGCTGAGAGTCATATTGAATACACAACGTCACTAAATTTGTGCAGACTAAGGCGCCGTCCACAAATTACGTAACGCTCTAGGGGGAGGGGAAGTAGGCTCAAACACAAAATTTACTTTTTCATACAAGGACCGTTGCGGAGGGGGGAATGGTCGAACACGGTTCTCTAGATTTGTTCTTATTGCATATCAATTATACATGCGGCGATCTGGACTATAGAAATTCATACATTTTGCCTTAAGGTGAAACAGTTTGGAATCAACTTCTTAGATTACACTAAAACTTCAATGCCACAAATCTAGCGAAGAAAGCATCACACAACAGTGCACTTTTTATTTTGGCTTTGTGCACTAGCAGAAAGCTTAAAATAAGAAGATCAGGAACATTTGCCAACTATTCCTCCAGTTTCGTGCCTTTGAAAACGTGAGTAGGTGGAGAAGTCGGCCATTGTGCCGACCATCTTTGCATTCCGAGATGTTTCACCTTAAGAAAGATGGAACGATTGCAAAACGAAAGCTTTATTTATCGTTTTAGCATCACCCCACATCAAGGCGTCGATAGGCGGAATCTATAACAAAAGGTCGAAAGACAAAAGGTCGAAAGGACAGAAGGTCGAAAGACAAAAGGTTGAAAGGACAAAAGGTCGAAAGGACAAAAGGTCGAAGAACAAAAGCTCGAAAATCTTTTTTCAAAGAAGGAAAAAATTCCCATCAAGCAAATCATTTTCGTCCTTTTGTCCTTTCGACCTTTTGTCCTTCAACCTTTTGTCCTTCAACCTTTTGTCCATGAACTCGATAGACGAGGGGAGTGCGCACGAGCCTATCGATCACAGGGTTCTTGGTTCGATTCCAGGTAACAGGTTTCAAATTTATCCCTCTCATTTACCATCATCCCCTCGTCGTGCCCGTTCCGAAAATACCCATATTGCATGGAATTTCAAGGATTTTACCAAACCGGAGGCCACCATCTTGGACTTCAAAATGACGTCGGACATCGATTTTCATCATCCCCTCGTCGCGCCCGTTCCAAAAATACCCATATTGCATGGGTTTTCAATGATTTTACTAATCCGGAGGCCGCCATCTTAGATTTCAAAATGGCGTCGGATATCGATGTTCATCATCCCCTCGTCATGCTCGTTCCGAAAATACCCATATTGCATGGGGTTCAACAATTTTCCTTGACCAGATGCCGCCATCTTGGATTTCAAAATGGCGTCGAGCATCAATTGTCGTCATATCCTCATCGTGCCCTTTCCGAAAATATCCATATGGCATGGGTTTCCAACAATTACTCCTGAAGTCGCCACATTGGATTGCAAATTATTGAATTTAGTTAATTTTCTATACCCATTGTCCAACAATTTTTATTCTATTTTTATCAATTGATAAAGATAGAACCTCTATCATTGTTATTTGAGAGATGTTGTACTGATAGTATCATCATAAGAACTTTTTGGGATAGGGATACTATCACTCTATCCTCTTTCTCTGATAGGAACCATTCTCTCATTGATACTATCAGGATGGACAAGAAGTGATTGTATCATCTGGCTGAACTGGTAGTATCAGTTGTCTATCAGATAGATGATAGTATCATCGTCTATCTGATAATTTTGATGCTTGCCCGTGAAATATATTTTTGCAATGAGAATACATTATTTTTTTTTAGCCGAACACATCAAGTCAAATTGCGAAATTTGTTCAAAAATAAATGAGGACTTACACATTTTTGACCAAATCTCACCCCCAACGACGGTACTTGCACATTTGTTTTCAATGCTCCACGATTTTTTTCTGGTTTATGAATATTGTTCGATCCATTCGGATCAACTTTGCCAGTAAAATTGATTTGCGTTCCTATTCTTCTCAGTGTATGAGAAAATCAGAATAGGCCCTTTGCAAATCAATTCACTTATGACTTGACACAAAAACATCATCCTCTGATTGCCTGTAGAACAACAGGAGTGTTGCCAAAATAGTTCAACTATTAACAGACGTATATTTTATATGTTTCTCAGTATATTGAAGATTATGCACTACAATCTTCAAATAAGAAAGTATTAAAAGGCTAAATTGTTACCAATGCATGCATTGTTGCCTAATTCCAATCAATAAATTAGTCATGTTCGTATTTCTGCGAATTTGAATCGTGAATAATAAATACACCGCAATTGAATATGGTTTTCTGGTAACCTGGTCCCGTAATAAAAAGTGATTGCCGAGGAAATCAAAGTGCATTAATTTCCATTTGTGATTTAAAGCATAAAAATCAAGTATTTTTGAGAGCTTTATATACAAATCAAGAGTGCAATAGTGCATAAGTGATCGGTGCGTAGCTTTTGTGAAAAAATTGGCATTGGAGCGGAGGATGGGACCTTTTAAAGTGGTGAGTTTTTGTAAGCTGTTCTAGTGTTGTTTTATTCGGCAGCTCACGAATGACGATAATTTCGTAAGCATTTATTTCATTTAATGATAAAACCCATGTTATATAATATTTTTGTGTGAGATGTGATTTACATGGAAGATTTTAGTTCAAGGAATACGTTGAGTACATTGAATTTAACTCTTGTTCCGTAGATAAATTTAAACAAGGACGATAAGTTAGTGCTGCCGAAAATACCCTCAGGGTGCCGAAGCCATCATTTACCCTACAATATGGATGGTTTTGCAGTTTAGAACGTATTTAAGAAGAGGTGGGTTTGAAAAAGTGTTTTATTGTGTATACCTGGGAGGGAGGCACCGATACTACACACGAAATATAGAACAAAGTTTGTTTGAACTGCAAGATAACTCCAGCTTGCCAATAACAATCAAGGCAGGCTTGGGGAAAATCGCTAGTTTTCTTTTGTTGTGTACTTTCGATCTCTCCTGACAAACATGGAAAAAGGGCCGCAGTTTTCTATGCACCAAATCTCGAAAACTTATTCAAATAGTCTCAAGTCAAAAAAGGGAATAAACTTACTTTATTGACCCTACGTGTTTCGCAGGCGAAATTCGACATGTTCCGCTCCTATCCAATTAGATTTGTCACTTTTAGAACGTTTAATTTCCGGATTTACAAAACGACGAAAGTAAGATTTTCAACTTTCGCAACCTAACCACTACTTTCGCCGCCCCGCTGTATAGAGAGACAAAGTGACTTAACCACGAATCAAAACAAAGCACTACTTGAGCCGATTTTACACTGGTAGAAAAACGTCGAAAGTAACTGTATGAAACGGCTTATCATTTTGTTATAATTATTTTTGTTGAAAATAATAAAAACTACCTAGTTTTTGAACGCGATCTGATTGTATGCAAAATTTGAGCGATGTACACGGTGAAAAAATGTTAAAAAGGTGATTCATTTTAAAACAGTTTTAGAAGACAGGTTGTGATTCTTCTCAATTAGTTTTCTCAAAACCGTATGAAAGTTACTAACGTCGATTTGAAAAATTAATCGAGAAATATTAATTTTCATTGGAAAAAGTAAAACCATGCGTTTTTCAATACTTTATATTCAATCAGTTGAAAGGTGCTCACGTGACATTACTTGCATTATGTGCATGAATTGATTTTCATTCAATTTTTGTCACTTTTGATTTAATGCGAAAATGTGTTTTAATCAGTTACGCGCTTTTTCCATGTTAGTCCAATGTTTGAGATCTGGGCTCACAGTGACAGTTCGTGACAGCGGAATCCCGGTTCACTATGACGTACAGAAATTTTGTATTGGTTTCTCTCTCCCAGGTGTATACCAGTCATTTTTTTTTTCTTGTAGGGACCCCTACTGTTCATAGAACAAATTCTGGCTACGCCACCGCATCATATAAATGAAATAACGAAAAAAAAGATGATATTTAAGTTCTTTTGTCAAAGATTTCAATTTTTTTCTTAGTGACTTGATTATCCGGAGTCAAAAAAGTCGATACTCCGGATAACCGAGTCCGACATGTACTAGCTTGTTTGGAATATTTCTCAAACTTTCTCCATAGTAATTTCCATATAAACCTACATTGTCTTTGGGCCACCTTTTAATCACCACTGAAAAAGCAGAAAATTTCACAGAACTCTATTTTTATGGTAAGGATAGCAAGGAACACATGGGAGATTGGATTTGCAAACAATTTTAAATTATGAATCGCCCTATTGTTCAGTGGCTCAAAAGGCCTATCATTTTTTGATCCTATAGACTCGAGACTTTGCCACCAGGCGGCGCTAGGGAGCATGACATTTTTGTTTTGCAATTGGCGTCTCCGCCAAGGCTGTTTAGCTCAAGAGTTAAGCTCAAGAGTTTAATCGGCCCAAAAGATTCGAAATCTCTCATCCAGACGGCCATAGTGAGTATAAAACTTTCGTTTTGCGAATATCTCCAAATCCACCACATATAAATATGGCGTTAGTGAGCATGGACTCAAAATGGATGGGATGTTTTCATCGTCTGATTTGGACGTGCTTCGAAATCAAATGGGTACGAATACTGCAATGCTTGATTCTAGCTAATTTTAGAAATGTATTAGTAGGAATTTATGAATCTTAGAAATAATTTTTATTCGTACTTCTGGAACAATTCCAAAAACAATTGCGAAAGAAATTCTTGGAAGCATTTCCTGAAGGATAGAGCTATCTCTTGAGCTAGTAACTCTTGAAGGGATTCCTGTAGAACTTTAGTTTCCAGAGCATTTTCTGAATAAAAGCTTTGGTAAATATCAAGAAGAATCCATAAAAGAATAGTTCAAACAATCGTGGTAGAAACCAGTAATTCCTGGAGGAAATCATAGTGGAATTTGTGTCAGAATTTTATGGCGGAAATTTCAGGATAAATTACTAAAAGAATCGATGTTAAAATTCAAGGAAGAATCGCTTAATGAGCTGTACAGGTAGGATAGATAAAAAAAATCATGTGTTGCAAGATTTTGATTTCATTTTTGCGCTTTATTTGTTGCGTCATTTTGGCATTTTGAATATGCGTTAGTATCACATCAATTTATTTTGTTTTTTTTTCGCTATAAATTCATATAAATATGCTTTTTTTGACTAGAGTGCTATGTTTGTTTAGTTACGGATACAATCACGCGTCAATTCGAAACAAATCCCCGCTCCGCCTACTTTGTACTTTAGCATTCTCCTTTGGTGTATCTACTACAAATATGGCTACCATTGCACATTGGTTTGAGTTTCTAAAACAATTAGTTCATTTCCTATAGTGAGTAAAAATTCGAATTTGATCAGTCTATCTCCACCCAGATTGGCATTTAACATGTAAGACGCTCTAATCTGACTCGCTACTGTAGTAATCGAACATCTTGTAGAGCGACGGGAACACCCCGACCGGTTGCTGCTGCTGAGGACTTCCCGCCATCAGGCCCAATCCGAACGGATGGTGGTTCATGGTGAGACGCGGAGGGCACAACCGGTGGTCACAGATTCCGTTCTTACAGCCGACGCATTGTCCACCGCAGCACATCAGTCCGCTGGCGCACTTTCCGGACATGATGATACCGGCGGTGCTTTCGCCGCACTTGTCACCCACCCCTTTGAGGCACGACAGCTTCCCGCAGGGATTCAACTCGGCACCGTGCACACACTCGCCGGTGTTCTGGACGGCCGGGCCCGAGTACAGCTTGCAGCGAATCTCCAGGACGTTGGTGCTGTGGATGAAAGGGTTTAAGAAGGATGAAATTGGAGTTGACCTTTACTAACAAATATGAGGTTTTTTGTCATTGGGTGAATTGAAGTCACTAACCATCCAGCGAAATTTATGCTTGCATGCACTCAAAGCAATTCAAGCGTACCAATTTGGCGGTTAGGTAAGATAGGGAGAAACCACAGAACAGATAGGAATGATGACAGCAAAAACAGCTGCCAAAATAAACGCGAACACTTGTCCGATCACGGACAGTAGTTGACGAGGGCAATCCTTTCGGTTGAAGGATCCCTGTTTCGGTGGCCAATTCCTCTTCGGAATGCCAGGGATGATCGGCCAATTCCTTCTCCTGAAGGAATGCCTGGGGTGTCGATAGCTCAGACTGTGAATATGATTTCGCAACAACAGTCCTGAAAAGGACTACTAGGTTGGGCTGCTTTCGGTGAGGGAAACGCTTTTGGTATCGGTTTTCGAACTACGACGGTTTATTGCGCGTGCCATACAACGGCTAAAAACTGAATACTGAATGAATGAATCTGTGCACGCAAGCTCCTTAAGTAGGCTGCAGGTAGAAGGACTCATTGCATGCACAGTGAAATGGCTTCGGTGGGAAATTTCCACTGTCTTATGTACTGGATGCTGCAATCGGTGGTCCGGGTGGTGTGATGATGGAGAGCTCAAGCTAGTCGGTTGGGTTGCGTGGAGTAGTGTGTGTGTGTGTGTGTGGTTCAGGTAGGAAAGGGTTTTTGTTAGTGGTGGTAGCCGAAATACTCGCGGCGACTCGAGGTTATTTATGTGCTTGTTTTACATGAATGGGAATAGGGGGGAATGGATTACATAGACGGGATCAACAACAGGGTGAAAACGATGACTGAACTGATCAGGGTTGAAATGTTGCACACTGTTCGCGTTGTGCGTGAACAACACTAGCGCACCTGGTGGCGGCGGGCAAGCTTTTTACACAGTAAATTTTTCGAAAAATGTACAGAATTAGACAAGAAAACTCGTCTAAATCTTTTTTAGGATTTCTACTCCAAGGTTGTTGCAAAACGAAGGTAATCTTCAGAGGGAGTGGAATATATTCATTTATTTTAAGGGTATCGAAAAATGGTTTTGCACTTTCTCTCTGTTTTAGTAATCAGATTCTACAATAGTTTTTTTTAATTGAATGAAGAAAATGATACTTTGTCTCGGACACATTTTGACGTTTCATCAGCTTGCTTGTTTTTGAACTAGGTTCATGGTCATCCATGATAAATTCAGTTACATGGGTCAGAGAGAGAGGAGACTGCTGGCTTAGATTGCGAGCCCCCAAAAGTCACCTACTGTTACCGAAAAACCGCACATTTGAAGGGCAGAGCGCGAAATACCGTAAAAATTCAATAAAAAGTCAACGTAAACTTTTAGATGTTTTTCAATGATTTCACATTTTAAAAAGTTGAATACCTAAATATAGTTGTGTGTTGGCGAACTGCTATTGATTTTTTTTTATAATCATATCCTTTTTCATAGTGAACAATAGGAAGTGAATATGGTTTTGACCAAAACAAGTTCATCTGACTGTTGTGCACAACCCAAGAATTAAAGAAAGAAGGCAAGAAAACATACCAAATGTCAATGAGCTGTCTGCTCTCTCTCAGCTTTAGGTAAAAAATATGGTACTTTTGGTGAAAAATTATGGAATTAGATTTAAAACTATGATACCATACAAACAATAATGATTCCATAAATAATAAAAAAAAGTTCAAAGGAGTTTTTTTTAGAGTTTGCGACCATTATGATCAATCGCAGGTCATATTTCAGTAAAAAACCTTGATATAGTCATTTATCATCATCTTAATTCACGTTGGTATTATTTTAACTAATGAAGCAATATAAATTCATTTGAACAATAATTGCATTTATCAAGTCAAATATCGGGATTACTCGGATCAGGTTGCTGTCTACACCGCGCTTATTCGTCATTTCACGCTACAAGTGGCCGATTTCTTCACCCCCGTTTAGTAAACGTGGCTTACGGCTTAAGCGAAAGTAAATAAATCGACCCTAAGACACCTAATCGATCCGACTTATTCCCACACTTTTATTCGACATCCCGTACTACGATCCACACTATTTAAGATCTGGGAGATAAATGACAAAAGTTAGTATAAATCCCATTGGAAAAACCAACAACAACTTAGAAATTCACTCGTTTTTTTCTGATTTTGTAGAACTCGACACTGGTTGAATACCGGAATTTCTAATAATTTCTCTTCCCTGGCTATGACCCAGACGTCAGTTATTTACTCTGGATAGCGGATCTGATGCGCCATATCGAGTGCTTAGTTTGAGGATTTGGAGAAAAATCTTTTTCATGCATTCCAAACTAGTGGTGCTGTAGCAAAGTAGATTTCATTTGATTCATTTCAACGAAAAGAAAGAGCATTGAACCACGTCAAACTAATCAACCTTGCACTCGTCTAAAAATTTCCACATCAAACTGACAGCTGTTTTTCCTGCTTCTCTAACATCATAGCAAACCTTTGGTGAAAATAATAAACAAAACAAATAATGTGTTGGTGGCAAGATGGACCGTGAGCGGTCTTAGCCGTCCAAGTGACACCACAAACAAAAAAATAATGTGTTGGAAGAGGTTTGGGGAGGAGTTTGTGTTTGAACAGAAAAATCAAACTTGTTGAGCAAAAACAGTGTTTGCGGCACACTTTGCATGAAGGGAAACTTTTTTCGACATCTTTTTCTTTACAGGATGGAAGAAAATTATATTAGCGATATTTTTGTAAGTTAAATAACAAATTCATTCCCCGTGAATCAAAGGGGCGGGGGGTACTTGAAAATGGTTGGTTCAGGTCGAAAACGCCGGTCGCCCATAAAGGATGTTACCACTTACCACACCATTTTTTACACATTTTTAAAGAAAATTTAAACCCAAAAGGATGCTAAAGTCAATAATCAGCGAAAAATCGTTCATGTTTGCCTATCGGAGCCTATCCGGTTTTTGTAGGCATATATTTTGATTTATGTAGGGAAGATGAACCAGTATTCGCCACGCCGAATTATATACCGTTGTACGAAACATATAGGCAAAAACCGTAGCGTGTTAGTCAAATCGTTTTACAATTATACGGAAAGATTCTTAGAAATCTCAACCTTTTCTCAGAAATTAATAGGAAAAAATCCTCAAAATATTTGCTTCTTTGCACCATAGCGTTCCTGAATTCACCACCATCAATAAGAAATCTACGTAAATGGCGAACTCAACAAACAATCTGACCAGTGCTTATATTTTTCAGTTTTCCTTCTAAACATGAATTGGAAGCTTTCGTTCACTGTATCAACAGGGATCAAGGGTCTTTCGATTTATTTTTCCTTAGGGTGGCGAATACTGGTACACCTACCCTACCTAATTGACTGCAAGGCTTACTGTGCCGGCGAATAAGCCATTTTATGAGACGTTCCGAATCATATGGTTTTCGTTTGTTTACCAGCTTTGAAAGTTTCTGGCGGGCCGATTTATTTACGTTTCTTTTAGTGCTACATTTGGAAGGAGCTTATTCAACAATGGCGCTGGTGGCAATGCAACACAATTTTTAATTTTCGCATGTAAATTTGAAATCAGCAGGCAGGGAAGATATTTTTCATCTACAGGTAACATAATACATGTAAACCGGGTAGAAACATGCACTGAAAGAGACGGTGACGTCATCGCCAATAAAAATGTGACCAGCGCCATTAAGATATTATGCTAGTTTTTTGAACAACAACAATGAGCGGCCCGCCAGAAAACGTCATTCGAACGTCTCGTAAAATGGCTTATCAACAAAGTTTACATAACGTCAAACAACTTATACGAGCGAAGGAGATCTTTTTAGACGAGACTAACGTCAATATTCTGTACAGTAAATTCCAATTGGGTAAACAATGTTTTATTCGCCTACTCTGCTACATATTTTCTCGTACTCTAGACGAAATCTGCTTATTGTTCTAGGATAGCTATCTGTTCTGTGGAGAAACGTTATCGAAAAGGATTTTTTACACACATCCCAACCTCTTTTTACTACCGTCATCGGAGGGTCGTAAAAATCGATCGTTTTAAAACAAGTTACAGAATGATGATTTTTACAGCACGAGTCGTAAGTTTATACTATGAGGCTTGTCGAGTTAGATAATTACGACGAGTGCTGTAAAAATCGAGTTCTGCAACGAGTAACGTACAACATTTTTTGCAATTTGGTAGAAGACCACTTGAGGGTATCAGAAATGATATAGGAATGCATTCACCATTATTATACAATTTCTGAAAAAATGTTGTGTTATGATTCATTACGCAATTAAAAACAGTTGCGTAATGAATCATTACAGCACTGGTTTCAGTTGCGTAATGACTATTCCCGCACTGCATACTTCAGTGCAGGAAAGTAGGCCGTTTCATGACAAATTGGCGTGATGAAAAACAGCCTATTACGACGAGAAATTGCAAAAAAATAATGTTATAACAATGTTTTTGAAAAAATGCAACGTTTGGATATAAAAATACAGATTCAAGATGTTCGGCAAAAATGAAACTCAAATAAAACAAACAAAAATGAAAATCCTAAACTTTCAGCATGATAGTAATCATGGAATGTTCACTTAGGTTCAGAAGATTTCGGGAAGAATCCCAGAACGATTCGAGAAGAATTCCAGAACGTTTCTGAATGTATTCCAGAAGGATTCTAGAAGTATCTAAAATAAGTCATGAAATATCCCAAAAAAATTCGGCTAGCCAGAAGGATACTTGAAATATCCCAGAAGGATTCCTATTGTATTCCAGAAGATTTCTGGAAGTATCCCAGAAGAATTCTGGATGTATCCTATTATTACTCTGGAAGTATCCTAAAGGATTTTGCAAGTATCCCATAAGTATTCCACAAGCATTCTGAAAGGATTCGACTAGCATCCAAAAAAGGTTCAACAAGCATCCTGACAGGAATTCGCAGGCATTCCGCTAGCGTGGCTGAAAATCTCTCTAATAAAGATAAAATAAATAAATAATAAATTCCGCAAGCATCCAGCAAGAATTCCGCAAGTAAAATAAAAAGATTCCGCAAAAATAGAAGAAGGGTTCGACAAGTCATTTTTTCTTGAGAGGATTCGGCAAACGTCCTGAAAAAAAAAATCTGCAGGCATCCAGAAAGGATTTGGCAAGTATCATGAAAAGATGCGACAAGCATCAAAAAAGGATTCGGCAAGTATCCTGAAAGGACTCGGTAAGCTTCCTGAAAGAATTCGCTACACTCTTCGAAAAAATCATGTAATTCTAAGTCATCATAGATGCACATAAAAGAAGCGATCAGTTGCACCTAAATTTACGTCTCTCCTTAAATTTACATGATGATGAAAAACCAAAAAAAAATTACACGTCAAGATGTAAAAGCAAGTTATTTCACTCACTTTTACATTTCGACGTGTAATTCATTTTGCGTCTTAGGGGTTCAATAATTCTCTACAAAAAATATAAAATATTTACCATTTCATGATCAGGGTGGTAGAAAAAGCACCAGGGTCCGGATCCAAACAACTCGTTCATAGGTAGTTGCAAGAATGGTTGTACACAGTTAAAAATAATGAAGATTACACGTCATGTAAACTTCATTTATGCCATGTAAACACGAAATCATGTAATTTTACGTCCGAAATAATGTAAAAATGTGTTATATGTCATGTAATCACTTAGGATCCTGCTGGATTACATGACATATAATTGAAGTTTACATGACATATCATGTAAATATCCATGATATTCCACGCTCCAATTATGTGCATTATATGTATCAGAAATTTACACGTTTCGTTCGAACTGTGTATATTTTACCACTAGTGCAACTGTTGTTTTAATTTCAATTTGTCACGGGAATCCAATCGGTGGTATTCGAAGTTTACCTAGATTTCACCACAACACATACTCAATTCAATGAATTCGGCAATTCATCTAGCAAAATCGCTGAATTTCCGAAAACGGAAAATATTGGTATTATTTTGGACACTGCTTCATAATATTCACATTAACACTCTTAATGTTGATTACACTTTATTACTGAGCAAATAAGATGATTACAATCTTCAATTCACTAATTCCGTTATGATGAAACTTCGATTAATTCTTCTTTGGCGTTGCGAAAACACCAAACAGCCTCCCCCACACAGGCTGATATTGGAACGGCTGCTGTTGTACTGGGAGGCAAACTTTGCACGGATTTCAACCTGTACATTATGCAACACTTACGGTTTTTATGCACAAACGACAACACTTGTTGTAAACACATTTTAAACGTCACGAACATTTTATTGTATTCTTTGAACGAACTATACCAGCGCAAGATAGAGAATCCTAAAAACGCGACGTGTGAAACCGTCCATTTTGATGTTTGACTAAATGGCCTGCCTGACGCTGTCAACAAAATCAAACAGCATGTAAATTTACGCCTTTTAACATTTAGAACTAAGCACTGTGTCTATTTTTTACGGGTTTACTCATCTGAAACTAAAAACATGATCTATTTTTAGGAAAGTGGAATGAAAACAAGTGTTGATTTCTGTGTGCATCAAATGAAACGTAAATATAAGTGATATTTATGTTTAAGTCCTCGATTATTTGCGTTCAATTATGTTTAAGTCTTGTGTAAATTTAGATTTTTTTAAGAGTGTAGCATTATTAAAGCTTCTTTCTGGAACATTTTTGGAATCGTGGAAGCATTAAGAAAAGATTCAGGAAGCATTCTGTAAAAGTTCTGGAAGATTCCCAGAAGAAGACCAAGAAAAATTCAAAGGGAGTCCAGATGAATCTCAGATTGAGTCCCGAAAGAAATCCACATGAAGTGCGGAAGATAGCTGGCAACACTGCTCAAGTAAAATTGATAAAACTCAAAATATTAAATTTTGCGATATCCGTTCAGGACAATGGACCAATGCACGAGTTCACTAGTTTGACGTTTGAGCAGTGTCTAATTTACTTGTTTCCATGGTCACGTAAATAACACGGCACCACTCAAACGTCAACGAGTGAACGCGTGCATTGGTCCATAGGCCTTTTCATGTGACAGGTCCGTCTAAGCATTTGTTTACATCGGTGGAGGACCGGTGCTAACACGGGACTGTCATATCCATGGACCATTGCACGCATTCATTCTTTGACGTTTTAGCGGTGCCGTGTTATTTGTGTTACCACGGAAACGAGTGAATTCGGCACTGCTCAAACGTCAAAATAGTGAACTCGTGCATTGGTTCATAGAAGAACTGTCAAAGAGCTTCCCGATCAGCTGATTTGAAACGTCTTGTGAATAGGACTATGGAGGTACTCGCGGCTCTCTCTCGCTACCCGAACGTGTCGTTGATATTGAAATGTAAACAACCATGCAAAATAACGATCAAAATTCAAATCATTATTTAATAATGGTGAAGACATAATCGATTTTCTCAAAAATATCTGTTTTGTAAATTTAACTGAATTTTTTGATAGAATTGTTCATAGCACACTGCAGTAGCACGTAGTTGTTAACTGTTTTAAAACAGTATCTTCCAAGCGCATTGATTAGTTAAAATAATGCGAATAATAATTTTCACTTTTTTTGCGTTAAGCCTTAAAACAGGTTTTGAACTTACGTGGTTTTTTTAATTTAACTACCATTTGACTGCCGCCCTCCACCCTTGGTTCAGCAAAGTGAAACGCAGTCATTTATGACGCTGGGAACACTGGTAAAATGAAACGAGTGAACTAAATACAGTCTGGTCTTCTATGAACTAATCTACGATGACGTCACGCTGCAACTTCCAGCGGGAAGAAAACCGTTACTGCAGACCGTGTTTACAGAAAATTAACGAGTTCGCTACGCATTCATCCACTCAATGGACCAATGCAAGAGTTCACGAATTTGACGTTTGAGCGGTGCCGTATTCACTCGTTGCCATGGTCACATAAATAACACGGCACCGGCAAAACGTCTACGAGTGAACTCGTGCATGGACCAATGCACGAGTTCACTAATTTGACGTTTGAGCGGTACCAAGTTTATAGAGCGCTGCATATGACGAGCCTAACCTCACTTATTTGACAGCTGCTGGTCCTGTTGTTTACGTTTCGGACTTAGTCGTTTTTTCCATCATTTTTTCATCTTCGCATTTCTATCACCAGCATGCTGATGGTGACGATTTTCCACGGTAGGAAGATAGAATAATACGATCCGTGAGTATCTGCAGTGGATTTGACCTCTCCTCGCAGCAAACTTTCACGAAATTAAGAATGATTCGAAAAAAGTACTAAGTCCTAACTGTAAACAACAGGACCAGTACCTGTCAAAATTGATGCGTGACGTCACAGTGCAGTGGAGTATTCGTTACCATGGCGACATAAATAACACGGCATCGCTCAAACGTCAAATAGTGAACTCGTGCATTGGTCCATTGGTCCATGTTCATTCGGTGAACATTCCTTCACTGGATGTTGGTCCGGATGTCATTTTATGTAAACAAAGTGAAAAAGAAAAACAAAATTGACAATAAAAGAAGACCGTGGATGAGTCCATAGGGAGTCCAGGGATCTCGTTAATTTTGAGATGTTGTTGAATATCTCGTATGAGTTGAAAGAATCATCTGTCATTATTTTAAGCAATAGTTTTAATATTCACCCTCAGACGGCTCTAGCGAGTATAAAACTTTTGTTTGGCGGGTCCTAACTACCGTTTTGATTCATATAACGAACAGCTTCAAATTTCCGGACACTCTACTTTGTATGGGAAACATTTCACACGAAATGTTTCAATTTTTGACGTTCAAAAGTTCTCACTTTTAAGGCTCGTTTTCAAAAACATTTTCCATGAATATATATATGAAAATTTATAAAGCATAGTCGCGTTAGACGTTTCTATAGTGGTCTGACGATTTCAACTGATGATTTGACTTTTCTATTTATGATTTACATGAGCTGTCCGGAATTCGAATCAAAGTGTCCGGAATATGAGGCAAAAGTAAGGAGCCGTCCGGAATAAGAATCATGAAAAGTCAACACAATTCTATTTATTTAAAAGTATTCATGTTGCTGAATCAAAATCTTCACCCGCCATTCGAAAGTTAAGTGTTCTAGAGGCTCAATAACGTGGAAGAATCGTACAGAATGATTTATTGTATATGCTTTTTGATGAGTTATACTTCACTGAGGCCTTGAGTGTCCGTAATATGAATTAAAACGGTACTTAGGAAGTTGGCTTTTTCAGCCATAAAAAAATCAGTAGAATCAAGCCATGTCATAATTTTAGATAGTAAATTTGAAATTTTGCCTCCAGTAGGGTAACTCGGTGTAATACGCCCCAACGAGGCAATACGCCCCTCTTCATTCACGGGATTGAGGCTTCCTTCAGAAGTACAAATTGCGTTTGTTAAGATATTTTTCCGGATTGCGGTAGCCGCAGAGTTCTACCGCAGCTGTCAAAGTTCTACCACACTTCGAAATCATTCTATCATTGCATTAAAGAAACTATAAGAAACATAAGCACACTCAGTCAATTCTTGCATAATCTGGGATAACGCCCTAAAAGCCATTGGTAACCATGTGTGTAGCTCGTTGTTTCTGAGCAAATGAATGAATCAGCATCCAAACCAACATCACTGGCGTGTAGAGAATGATCCTTTCTTCACCATACCGTTCACAGGCGCGTCCACGTTCGAAACCATGGGTAGGACAAACATTAGCATTTTTTTTTTGTGCGGTTTTGTTACTGACACCCCTTTGCTTCTAACCCCTCATTTTCATGCCAGCCTTCTCTGCAAGACTAAGAAAGCTTTTCGTCGGGCTGGTAGAGACTGAGTGGCTTGAAAGTAGGAAAATGAAGATCACTTGCCAAAAAGAGACCTGAAAGAAATCCAAAAATACCAAAAAGATACCAAGCAGGAATCAAGAAAACAAAATTTAATCTTATAGGAGCCAGGAGATAAGAGTTTGACTCTCCATAGCCTTAGAGCAGACATTTCTCTAAGATCTAAGTTTTTTATTTGGGAGTTGCTTGTGACTGTACGGCAAATAATGCTGTATGTGTTTTTCATGAACTTCTAAAGAAGTTAATTTAATGATTATTTCCCAAGGAATTTCTTCACGAACTTTCCTAGGGAATTTCTTCAAGCATTTTGTTTAGGATACCTCAAGAATTCAATATGGATTTTAGGACAAAAATAAAATTTCTCTAAAAAATGCATCAGTAATCTGAACCCCTTTAAATATTTTTCGAGAAATTTTTCAAGAAAATTACTTCTCCAAGGTTTTATATAGTGATTCATTCATTGATTTCCTTGCAACAACCTCCAAGATTCCCGGCCAAAACGAAAGTTTTTTTTTCAGGAATTCTTCCAGAAATGTCTCCAAGGATTTTTTTCTGAAAATTAAATCAGTGAGGTGTTTCTAAAACAAAATCCTACAGTAACCTCTGCTAAAGCTTGCGTAGCTTTGAAGTAACTCTTAATGAACGAGGAAATCTGAAAAAAAAAACTCCTGAACTCTTAAAATAAAATTAGAAGATTTTCCAGATAATATGCTAAGATAATCGAAATAAAAACTCTAATCCACAAGGTTTTCTAGAGAAATTTCTTGAAAAAAATGGGCCAGAAACTCTATAGAAATTTGTGGAATAATCGGAGGAATTTTTGTTAAAATTTATGTAGTTTAAACTGAAACCTAAAAAAAATGTTCGAAAACCCCATAAAGGAATTCTGGATTGCAAGAAGGAAACAAGGATCAAGGATGTAGGAATCCACATGAACATGTAGGACATTCTTGCAAGGTTTTTTAATAAAAAAAAATTAGGCTGTTATTTTTTCAAACACTCTGTAATAATCCATAATATTTGGATTTCCTCGGAGGAAATTCTGTAGAAATCTTTGGAAGATCTCATAGAGTAGCAAGTGGATAATTAGGTAGACGGATTCGTGAGAAAAAAAACCGAAGGGAATTCTAGAATAGTTTTGAGAAAATAAAAACCAAAGCGATACCTGAGGAAATTACTGGAAGAAGTAGCTTTGGTGTTCTCAAGGATTTCGTAGAGCAAATTCTGGAGAAATGAAGCGCCTGTTGAACCCGCTATAGTCGCTATAGCCTGTAAAATTTTGAATCAGAATTGAACACAAGCAGAATAAGGAAAAAATAGAGACTTAAGAGACCATTTTGGTTAATATAGATACTCTAAAGTTTTTCAAATAAACCAATAGAGTTCTTAGAAACTTGCATAAGGCCAAAATCTACAGCCAGTCCTGTCTTTAGGATCATTCATTGGATCCACTTTTGCTATCATTAATATTAAAAAATGAATATCTTTAATATTTATATCGTTTTTGAATCAATTTTATTAAACAAATTTGACAAAAAAAAATAGATTAAACTTCTTGCCATCACTACCAGTGAGGTTGTTCATATTTTCTCATTTATTTCAAGACAACAAATGGATGAACAGCAAAAGTTCTATAAATTTGTGTAGTTTATTTTTCTTTGCACCGAAATGACCCAACTAATCGCAAAAATTTTCAGAAGAAACTTAAGATGTTTGAAAAAATGTTTGTTCGCGCAGAAACTCCATAAAATATTTCGCTGGAATTTCTTAAACAATTCTGCAAAGCAAAAATCTTTCGAAAAACCCTCATAATCTGCTTATAATATTTTTATAAATGATGCCTCAAACAGAACACAATGATAAACCTTATCATGTCTGCCATTCTCCATAAGAATAAGTACGAGATGGACCGAGTTTCTGCTAATCTAGTGTTTTTGTGTTGTTGGATCATGGGTAGGACAAACCATTGCCTGTCCTATCCAGCTGTTTTCGTGCGTAGTACATGTCCTACCTGTCCTACCCACTTCCCGCGCCACTGATACCGTTGTTAAATAACGTGTAACTTCATTTGAATGCTCAGAAACAGGGCGAGATCATAAGTTATGCGAGAATTTTTCATTCGTTACCCAAACCTGTGAAAATTCAACACATAAAACCTGTGACTCACTTTTAGCGTGGGATTTAACATTGGCAGAGCTGCGTAATAGATTTGGCATAGTTGCTAGCTGATTTATTTTGAATATGATCAGATTTCGTCTCTTTATAATTTAGACTCTTTACATTGTATGCTTGAAAGAGAAAACGCTTTGAAAAATAGCAACAAACATCAAGGCGGTATCCAAGGTATCATTGAAGCCTAATGATGGTTTTCCAGTGCAAATCAATGATGTGACCTGCGGTAGCTTTTCATTGGCCCGTAAAACGGAAAGTTTTCCCTAAAATTGCAATATGATCACATATCTCCAATATTCGCGAAAAAATTAACTCGAGTCGAGTCTAGTACACGACACTGAAGACGGCCTTACAGTTGAGGTCGAAATACGCGTATCTGTCAAAGGATACAAACTCTAGTGGAATTAAATGGTATAGTACTAAATTCGTCTTTTCATCTACTTATAGGTATTCCACTAAGGTTGTGAACCGTTTCACCGATTCGTTTAACTTTTATTTAAATTTGACAGTTCGATAGTTATTTCCCCTCCGGCTAAAAATAACCCTGCTCTTGAGTATGGCCAAACTTGACAGTTAAAAAGTTATTCTCTGCTCACGATAATTTGAGAATAACTAACCATCTGTCAACTTTGTTCTAAAAAACTACTCGACTGTCAAAACTCAAATGGGTCGACCGCGAAATACAGTTTAACCATTTGAGGGGAAAATAACTACCAAAATGTCAAATTTTAACTAAAAGATCGAATCGGTGAAACGGTTCACAGCCTAAACAGCTCGAATTATTATGATTCAAATATCTTGTTAAAAATGTTGTTTCAAAAAATATATACCTTTTGCAGTTAGAGCTAAGTAACCCGTCATTCGTTTCGGCAGCCATGTTGACATAGCAGCTCACAATTTTAAAGTGATAAATCTCAGTTCTCATAGACCATATTGACAGACATGAGGATTTTTTTTTATTATCGGACAATTTGGGCCGAAGGTTCTCCGATTTGCATGAAATTTTCACCAGAGGTAGAGCTCGTGGATACATGACCAAAAGTGAAATTCAAAAAATTATAGTGGCCTATTTTCCCGAAAAACTCTTGATGAATTTTCACGATTTTTCTATATATCTCAAACTTTGAAAATTCATATCTCCTGAACTATGCATCGTAGAACAAAAATTTTTTAGTGAAATCGAAAGGAAATTTTCTCAGCAATCTATTAAAAATATAAAAAGAAAAACATTTCTCGGAAATTTTTTCACCATGGAGAAAATTGTCGGAAAAATAGCGAAAAAACTATCGTCTGTATCATGAAAAATTTTCAAAAAAATATTTTTTGTTTCATCAATCTATACTCTAACTTTCGTCCATAGACGCCAAAGTGGTATCTTTTACCGTTTAGGTGACAGAACTGAAAAACCGATGACCACCCGCACTCTTCCCATAGAAAAATGTGTTCTATTGTGGGCCTCATAACCGTGCGCTAACGGCGGCAGTAATTTACACGTATTGTAAGTGTAACGCAGTAAACCATCCTTTCCTCTCCAGTCAGAAAAAGCTTTTCGTCAATCGGAGCACTCTCCTTTGGTCTGTTGGGTGTTTTGTATGTCCTTTATTCGTAACCTTTACTATTGAGACCAACAGTCTTTAATTGAAAACGGTCCTAACATTTAATAATATAGGTAATAGGAACTGACCCTCAGCAAGCATGGGAAAATTCACTCACTCACCCGAACGCCACCGATGAAAAATAGCAAACAATCTGCTGCTATCGAACATTCAGTGATAGCTGAATCGTCCTAGGCGGAGTGTAGCATGAAAGCGTCGAAACCGATTGTGTAAAAGCGACAATCGGAAGGAACGCGTGTAACCCCCTTGGACTATGCTCAGTGGGATTAGGGTAATCACAGGGTCGGAATAAGGAAACGGCACAACAACTCTCCACCTGTCAAACACTCACTTCCAGCAGGAACTCAATTCATTAGAGCATACCCATAAGCATAACTAGGGTCGATAATATTCGCAAATAGAACCTTATGGATTTCAATGCTCAAAAGCCACACAACAACTTCTGTTCGGAACTAACCACGCAGAGAGAGAGGCATGATGACTCCTTTTTGAGTCCGGAATTAACGGGAAAAACTTCAAATACGAGTAGTGAAACTTTCAACACTTCGAAATGAATCCAAATATTTCGTTTAACATGCGCAACATTGTATTAAGGCTAGCATACATTGATTTGTGTAGGTGTGGGTGTTGTTTGGTCTTAAACACTAATGTGACGTCACATATTTCTACTACTTGCGGTTTTTCTTAATGGGCTTTTGACTCGGTCGCTGCATTAACATCCGGTGGGAACGATGACGGAACCGGAGTGTTGGCTGGGCTTCTTCGTGGCGGATGAGGTCGTGTACGTGAGGGCAACGTAATTACTCGGAATGACGTCCGGCGGCGGCGGTCGTGGTTGTAGAAAACCGGCGGGCCAGGTTCCCCAACGAAAGACGATAATCGTAGCTCACGATGACTGGCTTGAAAGCTCGGGTTGAAAGCTTGGTTCGATCTGGGAAAACGATCCAGTTCAGGTCACTATGCCTTCCACGCCACCAGGATCCACACGAAATGGCGGGTTGCTGTCCTTAAGGATGTTGGACAATATCCTTTTATCCTGTCCCGGTCCTTTGTCTGGGCGTTCAATAGCGTTGTCACCCGGACAAAAGCTGAATGGATACGTGAAAGAAAAAGGCCCTTTGTGGACCTATCCACCATTATTAGTATTACAATTCACTAAACCGCACATTTTACCGCAAGTAGGATTTATTCTTTACAAACTATCTCAATTACCTTTTTCTTATAATTTGGTTTTCCTTAGTAGTATGGTGTAGTACAGGATGGTTTTAACGCACTTTACCCTAGTGATATAACAATAGATTTTAGGCATTTTATCTTATGACAACTTTTTACAATACTAACCACTTTTAATTTACAACTTTTAATACACTACTAACACTACTTTTAGGAAAATTGATTTTGAGATGACTTTTAACCTACAATTGGAAAAACATAGCAAAATGTAAAAAATATCACTACTCGCTCATATCACACACTTTTTGATTTTAATACATTACACACGGCGCGCACTAACTGCTCGCGGCTGTGGTCGGGACAGAATAGAACTTGCGATGCTAGAAAGCCAAGCTCAAACCGTCTCTAATTTCCATAAGAAATACGATCTAAGCCGATTATTTCGTATTTGTATATTTATTCTCTTTGCGTGTATCATAGCCCCTTGCCCTACCTATGTCTGCTCTCGGCTAGGGTTATTTTGCCGTGGCTCAAACCGCTGTCAACAAACGTGAGCAGGGTGAGTGGTACCGTTGGGAAAGGGTTATGTTCGGGAGAAAGAGCGACTTTTATGCTGCTCTGTGTGTTATGTCCAGGGTTGTATTCAAGGAGGCGATCTTATTAATGCTTTGTGACAAAGTCACAAGCGAAACTTTGAAACCATCGGTTACAATACCTCTCCGACCGGGGAGAAAAGAAACTGTATTCCGCAATTTGTATAAACTTTAACTAGCCATTTCATTTTCAAGACTCGTTTACCAATGGTAAACGCAACTTTTATTGACGCAATCTGTGATCGCATATTGTTTTTATTTTCTCTTTCTCGCGGAAAGAGCAAAAAAACATGAACTCTCACCGACGGCTATCTCTCATTTGGTGAGTGACGAGTTACCATTCCATCTGTCAGTTGTTGTTTACTAATCGAATAATTATCACTGCTCGAAAAGTTTACTTCGTTTGAGCGCTCTAAAACGGGTCGAATTTCAGTGGTAATATTCATTGATCGGTTTTGATGACACTTGCACTGTTGGTCAGGAAATTCAACCGCAATAAACTTTACGAGAATTAGGAAAATTCTTCTGTGTAAGTACTTTTCTTCTGTGTTTCGTTGGTTACTCGCTATCGCTTTCTGAAACTCTGTCTCAACATCATTTCTGTTTCGGTTTCAGGTGTTTACCCTGGCCTGCAGCACCAGAGGGAAACAAATTACTGTGCGAATCGCTCAGTCATTCAGCTAAGTATTCTGTGTTATTTACATCAATGTTCCATTGATTAAAACTTGGAGGTATGACTAGTAAAAGTTCGTTTTCTTTTTCAGGTTTGTGGCTTCAGATCGGCGGAGGAGAAGATTCCCAGAGGTTTTCCTGTTTCGTCGGACAGCTCGTAGGAACTCGTACCCACCCTAGCAACTACCGTACATGGGATGTAGGATGGTGCCAGCTTCGCATTAAATTTGTCTATCGCAGAAGACTGTTTAAAGTTTCGTTTGTAGACTTTTTGACCTACAGAGTACACCGGTGCCACGTTCTTTCTACGCAAATTGTAGTATTGTGAGTTTTTCGAGTATTGTTTTTGTAAATTCTTGACAACCATGTCTCGAATAGATTGGTCTATTCTTAACTTGTTTTCTAGCCTTTCAGCATCCGAAACGTCTTCTTTCTCCCTGTCTACTCGGTGTTCATCTCCTCTTCCTATGACTTCGTGTCCAAAAAGAATCTTATAAGGAGAGAAACCGGTTGAACTATGGGGTGTATTGTTTAGTACATGTTCTACTTCTGAGATGCGGCTGTCCCAAAGAGTTTGGTCAGTCCGGACATAGGTTCGAACGCAGGCGTTAACTGTTCGGTTTAACCGTTCAACGGGGTTTGCTTGGCTGTGGTGCCTAGAGTTGGCCCAATGTTGAATACGGTATTTCTCCAACAGGGCTTTAAATTCTTTGGATAGAAAGGTCGAAGCGTTATCAGATATCAAGCATTCAGGAACGCCATATCTGCGGAACCAGCTTTCTTCCAAGATTTTAATTACAGAAGCTGTCGAAATCTTTCGAACAGGAAATAACAGACAATATTTGGAAAAGAGATCCATCACAATCAGTAAGTAGCAGTTTCCTGACTTACTCCTAGGCAGTGATTGGATGTAATCTAGTGCCACAATCTGGAAAGGTTTAGTAGTTACTCTTTGACGTCCCATTACTGGATGTTGGGATTGGTTGCTAGGCTTACTCTCTTGACATATAGTGCACTTTTGCACATATGATTTTATCTCTTTGGCCATATGAGGCCAATAAAATCTCCGTCTAATTCGGGCTAACGTTTTCTCGTATCCTAGGTGTACAGCTTCGTCGTGTTCTTCAAATAAAATCTTCTCTTTGAGCTCGTGAGGGATACAGATTTTCCACTCAAATCGGTAATCTACACAATCTGAATCCGACACGAATTTTTTGAGAATTCCGTTCTCGATACGGAAATCTTTAAAATTCTCTGGCTCTTCTTGGACTTTTTTGTACATATAGTTGTACCATTCCGAGCTTGCGGATTTGGTTCTAATTTCCTCGACTGCCCTCGAGAGTGCATCGGGGACGACGTTATCCACCCCTTTACGATGTTTTATCTCCATATCGTGTTTCTGAAGCAGGAGGCTCCATCTACACAATCGAGAAGAAGTTTTCCAGGTACTTTTCAAGATAAACGTGAGTGCGGAGGCGTCCGTTATGACCGTGAATCGAGAACCCTCGATATAGCATCGGAACTTCTCCAGTGAGTTAAGGACTGCTAAGGCTTCTTTTTCGGTAGCCGCGTACCGTTGTTGGGTGGTGCTAAGCTTTTGTGAGAAGTATGCTATCGGTTTGTCCATACCCTCATAGTTTTGCGTTAAAACGCCAGCAATCGCAGTGTCACTGGCGTCACAGTGAATGCTAAATGGTTTCGAAAAGTCGGGGTTTGTGAGAATGGGAGCACTGATAAGCAATTCTTTGATCTTTACAAAGGAAGCTTCGGCAGTGTCATTCCATTTAACATTTTTGGGGTGATCTTTGAGCAGATCTGTTAATGGTCGTACGGTCTCGCTAAATGAAGCTATAAACCGTCTATAATAATTGCACATTCCAATGAATCTGCGTACCGCCCGTAGGGACTTTGGCCGTTCAAAATTAACAATGGCCTCAATTCGGTCCGGGTTGGGACGGATCCCATTCTGACCGAGGATGTATCCCAAGTATGCGACCTCTGATACGCAGAACTTTGACTTTTGCAAATTTATAGATAGGTTAGCAGCTTTTAGTCTGGCTGCCAAGTCTCTGAGCCTGTCCAGGTGCTCCTCAAACGTGTTGCTTATCACGATGATATCATCAAGATAAACAAACACGTTTGGTTCCAGTTCACTCCCACCCAAGACTCGGTCCATCAGCCGCGACAAGGTTGCGGGACTGTTTACCAAGCCAAATGGCATGCGAGTGAACTGGAACAGCCCCCTCCCCAACACTGAGAACGCTGTGTACTTCCGAGAACGTGGGTGCAGTGGAACCTGCAAAAACGCTTTCGATAGGTCTATCGTCGATATGTACCGACAGGGTCCTAGTCGGCTCAGAATTCTATCAGCGTGGGGAAGAGGGTAAGAGTCCCGGACAGTCCGCTCATTGAGCTTACGGGCATCCAGACAAAGCCGAACTGAGCCATCTGGCTTATCGACTGGAACTAGCCGTAGTGCCCAGTCACTATATGACCTTTCTATGATACCACTCTTCAACATTGAATCTAGCTCTAGATTAATCTTCTCCTGCCTGGCCGGAGAGGTCGGAAACGGGTTGATCCGAACCGGAGGAAGCTTTTTAGTTTCGTCCGACAATTCTATTCGGTGGTTAATCATGGAGGTGGTCTCCAATTGACCATCCACCGCTGGCTTGAACAGTTGCTTGACTTCTTCCAGTCTAGCCAATTGTTGTTCGTTTAGTGTTGTTTCTATCTCCGGCAATTCTGCGATTTCTTTTTGATCTTCTAGGGGCTTAATTGTTGGCACAATCCCGAAGGATTGCCAAAAATCTGATCCCAAGATCAATGGTCGCTTGATGGACGGAATGACCAAAGCTGACACGATTTTTGTTATGCCACTAAACGTAATTGGCAATTCTACACTACCGGCGACATCTAGCTTTTGGCCACTAGCCGTCGCTATGTCAATTTGAACCGGTTGTAAGGTTAATTTACAGGCTTTAATTAGAGAGTTTGCTCCAGAACCCAACACAGTACGATTTGCCCCACTGTCAAGCAAACCTACCCTTGGAATTCCTAAAATATCCACCTTAACAAACGGCCTATCGTCGTTTGTCATTTTCAAAAAATGTTCGTTGATTTCCATTGTTGATGAATACAAATATTCGTCTCCCTCTACTTTTCTCAATCCTAGCGACAATGGGTGTATATCGGACACTTCTGGGGATTTCGCTATACCCTTTACATCCGTCTGCCCCTCCAGACGGGTATTTAGGCGTTTTTTAACACCACGGGCATGATTTCGTGTCCACATTGAGAAAACCACATTTGAAACAAAATTTATGCTTGGGACGGTCACAATCGCTTTGATGGTGACCTTGTAGTCGACAGTTGAAGCATACTCCTGGAGGAATAGGAACATGTTTCTCTATCAACAATTTCAATACGTCAGGTTGACTATTTTCATTCTTCTCTTTCTCGTTAGCCTGATCTACATTTTGTGTCTTTTTTGGAACTTTTTCTACAGGTTTCGGCGACTCTTTCGATGCTTGGCGACTTTTGTCATTATAGGATTTTTGCTTTGGATTCGACTTCAATTCGTTCACCTGTGGCCGGTTTTTGGTCACCTGCTCTTCTTGGCTACACTGAAATGAATTTTATAGTAGAAACTACTGAATCCGTGGTAACATTAAGAACTGCACCAACGATTTTCAACCGACTACACTAATCTGTTAACTCTACCAAAACATAGTCAACATCACCACACAAGAAAATATTTTCGGTTTTATTAACCACAGTTGCAGCATTTATGACTAGAAACATTCTTGATTTGACAAGTTTGGCATTGTACTTTTGACCACACTGTGTTGTAAGATGAGTGTCACGGATTGAAATACAATGCTATGTAGTCGAGACTACTATGGACATGGTCACTTTTACTGCACTGGTCAGTGATTTTTACCAGATTATAGTAAACTTAACAGATTTTTGTAGTCGGTTGAAAATCGTTGGTGCTGTTCTTAATTCTACCATGGATTCAGTAGATTATACTACAAAATTTGTTTGCGTGTACGGGTTTCATATTTATACCAAAAAGTAGCATCCAATTTTCGGCCAAAGGTTTTCAAATCTGCCAGATTATCCACCTGAGCAGCCACCACATGCCCTTTATAATCGGCCCTAAGATTTCGGAACACTATCTCGAACTTTTTCTTTTCGGAGATGGGTTTGGTCAAAGAATTGAAAATTTTCTGAATGTCGAAGAAAAAGTCTTGGAATTTTTCCTTCGACCTCTGTTTTCTATCTATCGCTCTGACCTCGCTAACGTGGTCGTGGTCAGGGCTCAAAAACTCTTTTTTCATTTCTGCCACCAGTTCTTTCCAGGTAGTGAATTCATCATTCTCCACTCCTGACATGAACCACAGTTTTGCCAGGCCAGCGAAAAGATGTATCGCTGATCGGAATAGTTCCTTGTCCGAAACATTTTCAGATTTGGCATAAAATTCAACTTCCCGAATAAATTTCATTAAATCTCGACCCCCATCTCTACCATCATAACGCAAATTCCACTCTGAGACTGGTCTACTACGCCTTGCAACTGACCTTTGTGGTCTGGACTTCGACCTTCTTGGTGGCGAAACGGAACCAGATGAATCTGTATCAGTTTCAAAATCTTCGCGTGTACCGGACAACTGAAAACGTCTTATCATCCTCTCTGATTCTGTTTGCTTCCGAGTCCCTGATTTCAGAGGTTGGAAACCACTGCCCGAGGCTACAGGTGACAATGTGTCAACCTGCTGCAAACCTGAGAGGAGTTGTCGTCTCGAGGACCCCTTTCTGGAGTTCTCGTTATTTTCTGCTTGGCTCTGCTGATCTATGTCGGTATCTTCGGTCTGGGTTTCCCTGGACACACTTGGAGCCTTTGAAGTCCCAGCCTTAGATATTTGCAGTTGAGTTAATGAATTGGATATCTGCATCATCACCTCCTTTCGAATCGAATCAATAGGGGTGAAGATGGTGAAGTACGTGTTGTACAACTGGCGGATAGTACTGATAAGTTTATCGAAATCTTCTAAATCATTATCTTCCTCCGCTGATGATTGGATTGTCGAACACCGTGCGAAATAATGCACTAAACGTGTTTTCAAAGAATCCTTTACTCCATCAAAACTTTTCTTATTCATCAAAATATCACTGATCTCTTTGATTGCTTTATCAATCAACTTAATCTCCCCATCTACAGTACGCCCTTCACATTTGGAAAAATCCTTTTCGATTGGTTCAGCCTTCTCCCTTTTAAGAGTGTCACGCAGACGTCTCCTAAGCACTGCTAAACTTTCATTTTTCTCATATTGCACTGTCCGTATGTGCAGTTCGAACTCTACCTCCTCCTTTTCTAAATGGTGTACCAAAAGGTTTTGGTATTTTAATTGCATCTCCGACTCCATCCTTTGAAGTGTTTTGAATGGTTGTAGCTTTTCGGTGGTATCAAGTGCTCGAACCACTGCCAGATCAACGTCTGTGCCCTGTACAGACTCACTCTTCTATCCAGCAGTACTCACCCTTCTCAGTCTTGTTTTTGATTAAACAGACTCCAGGACGGTTTTAAAAACGGCCTTTGTGGTTCTAGGGCTCACTTGATACCGCTGAAATGTTGCAATCACTACAAAACTACACAGAACAGCTGAAATTATCATGTAGTATTTATCACCTCCTACAGCATGCAGATGTACCACCAAAACTAATCAATGAATTTTGTTTACACGACCAAGGGGTCGTTAAACGCGAATTTGTTATCCTACGAGAAGTTCAGACCAGTGGTCTATTAAATAAATTTGATAACCTAATGGACTACAAGCGCATATTGCACCTTAACTTGCTGTTTGAAGAACGCAAATTTGTTTCTAAAACAGATTTACTGTTTTCTCCTCCCTCTCACGGGTGCGGAAAAATGTTGTAACCGATATCGATTTAATTTGTTTATGCTGGGCGCCAATTTGTAACCCCCTTGGACTATGCTCAGTGGGATTAGGGTAATCACAGGGTCGGAATAAGGAAACGGCACAACAACTCTCCACCTGTCAAACACTCACTTCCAGCAGGAACTCAATTCATTAGAGCATACCCATAAGCATAACTAGGGTCGATAATATTCGCAAATAGAACCTTATGGATTTCAATGCTCAAAAGCCACACAACAACTTCTGTTCGGAACTAACCACGCAGAGAGAGAGGCATGATGACTCCTTTTTGAGTCCGGAATTAACGGGAAAAACTTCAAATACGAGTAGTGAAACTTTCAACACTTCGAAATGAATCCAAATATTTCGTTTAACATGCGCAACATTGTATTAAGGCTAGCATACATTGATTTGTGTAGGTGTGGGTGTTGTTTGGTCTTAAACACTAATGTGACGTCACATATTTCTACTACTTGCGGTTTTTCTTAATGGGCTTTTGACTCGGTCGCTGCATTAACATCCGGTGGGAACGATGACGGAACCGGAGTGTTGGCTGGGCTTCTTCGTGGCGGATGAGGTCGTGTACGTGAGGGCAACGTAATTACTCGGAATGACGTCCGGCGGCGGCGGTCGTGGTTGTAGAAAACCGGCGGGCCAGGTTCCCCAACGAAAGACGATAATCGTAGCTCACGATGACTGGCTTGAAAGCTCGGGTTGA
This sequence comes from Aedes aegypti, assembly GCF_002204515.2. NCBI lineage: Eukaryota > Metazoa > Arthropoda > Insecta > Diptera > Culicidae > Aedes > Aedes aegypti. The sequence goes on from NC_035107.1 coordinate 15,798,451, forward strand.
AAGCTTGGTTCGATCTGGGAAAACGATCCAGTTCAGGTCACTATGCCTTCCACGCCACCAGGATCCACACGAAATGGCGGGTTGCTGTCCTTAAGGATGTTGGACAATATCCTTTTATCCTGTCCCGGTCCTTTGTCTGGGCGTTCAATAGCGTTGTCACCCGGACAAAAGCTGAATGGATACGTGAAAGAAAAAGGCCCTTTGTGGACCTATCCACCATTATTAGTATTACAATTCACTAAACCGCACATTTTACCGCAAGTAGGATTTATTCTTTACAAACTATCTCAATTACCTTTTTCTTATAATTTGGTTTTCCTTAGTAGTATGGTGTAGTACAGGATGGTTTTAACGCACTTTACCCTAGTGATATAACAATAGATTTTAGGCATTTTATCTTATGACAACTTTTTACAATACTAACCACTTTTAATTTACAACTTTTAATACACTACTAACACTACTTTTAGGAAAATTGATTTTGAGATGACTTTTAACCTACAATTGGAAAAACATAGCAAAATGTAAAAAATATCACTACTCGCTCATATCACACACTTTTTGATTTTAATACTTTACACACGGCGCGCACTAACTGCTCGCGGCTGTGGTCGGGACAGAATAGAACTTGCGATGCTAGAAAGCCAAGCTCAAACCGTCTCTAATTTCCATAAGAAATACGATCTAAGCCGATTATTTCGTATTTGTATATTTATTCTCTTTGCGTGTATCATAGCCCCTTGCCCTACCTATGTCTGCTCTCGGCTAGGGTTATTTTGCCGTGGCTCAAACCGCTGTCAACAAACGTGAGCAGGGTGAGTGGTACCGTTGGGAAAGGGTTATGTTCGGGAGAAAGAGCGACTTTTATGCTGCTCTGTGTGTTATGTCCAGGGTTGTATTCAAGGAGGCGATCTTATTAATGCTTTGTGACAAAGTCACAAGCGAAACTTTGAAACCATCGGTTACACGCGAAGAGAAGTGAATACCAATACACTTGTATCTGCGAGGCACAGTTAATGCACTTAGCATCCATTCGCCGAATGCATTGAACTGACTGAGAGGATTCCTACTCACTGAATCATTTCGTGATGTGGACTGCCAGTCAGTGAACGCTCATCAGCACTCAAACCCGAATGCCATTCGAATGGAATCAGAATGTAAACAATCATTCCTGGACAAACATTCCAAAAGGGCACATCGACATTGGCAAACATTGGCTTTGCAAGCCGCTGTTGAGCCCAATTCAACTCGATCACGCTCACCAATACCACTATTAGGAAGAGCTAACACCAATCTTTCTGATAGTGGGGTAAGTTTGCGTGGGCGGGCTAAAAAGGGCTCAACAGCAACGTTTCTGAAAAAAGCTCAAGACCTCTTGGGCCCTTTTCAAATGTTTGTCCTTTGTCCGAATTTCGGTATACTCCACTGCACTGTGACGTCACGCATCAATTTTGACAGGTACTGGTCCTGTTGTTTACAGTTTGGACTTAGTACTTTTTTCGAATCATTCTTAATTTCGTGAAAGTTTGCTGCGAGGAGAGGTCAAATCCACTGCAGATACCCACGGATCGTATTATTCTTTCTTCCTACCGTGGAAAATCGTCACCATCAGCATGCTGGTGATAGAAGTGCGAAGATGAAAAAATGATGGAAAAAACGACTAAGTCCGAAACGTAAACAACAGGACCAGCAACTGTCAAATAAGTGAGGTTAGGCTCGTCATATGCAGCGCTCTATTGCATTCGACTGATCAGATCAGGGTGGGTGTATGGCTGTCAACTACAAACAAACTTCGCCTAACAATCATCTCTCGGGCGGGCCGTCCCAAACAGCATCATCTATCACGCGAGCCGACCCATACAGCACAGGTCGAAACGCGGGCCATGCCAGACAGCAAATGCTGATGCATTTCAACACTCAAACAGCGGGATGCCTAGCACCGTTGTCAGCCAAACGAATACACCCACAAAACATAGAGGTCCCCAAGCAAACTGCCACGAACACCAACGCACAATCAATCTTCTTCTTCTCTTCTTCTTTCTGGCGTTACGTCCCCACTGGGACAAAACCTGCTTCTCAGCTTAGTGTTCTTATGAGCACTTCCACAGTTATTAACTGAGAGCTTACTATGCCAATGACCATTTTTGCATGCGTATTTCGTGTGGCAAGTACGAAGATACTCTATGCCCTGGGAAGTCGAGAGAATTTCCAACCCGAAAAGATCCTCGACCGGTGGGATTCGAACCCACGACCCTCAGCTTGGTCTTGCTGAATAGCTGCGCGTTTACCGCTACGGCTATCTGGGCCCCCACAATCAATCTTACACAAGTCGATTTCCTCAGAATGAAAACGTATCGTTGTTTGTTTGACGTTATTGAGCTTTCGGTCAACAGCAGGCCAACAAGGAAGTGGTTGTTTTGCAGCAATTCTGTTTATATTTGGATTCTCACAGCAAACAAAAGCAATGTTGTGACAGTTCTCACAGCAAACAAAGAAAATTTTGTCAACATTGCACTACTATGCAGGCAACTGGATTGGTCTATGAACGGTAGGCGAACCTCATTGCGTATACCCCCCCTGGATCAGATGCCGTTTTTTGTTTTGCTTAGTGCTCGCCGAAGAAACAGAATGGGCACTGGAAATTGAAACGTTCGGCTTGGTAAAAAACGGCTTTTTCGCTCCCGACTGTGCGTGGAAGCGAGTGAGGGAAACACAATAACTGAGTAGGTGTTTCCCATGCTTGACCCTCAGTCATATAGTTGCCAAGCAAAAAGGATATTTATGCATACATAAAGTGCTATTTTTAATTTTCTTGCTTTTTTCAAATTTTGTTCAATTTATCAAATGATTAGATAATTAACTAAAAGCGCGCGAATCAATGTTCAGTTTTGTTTTCTATACAAAGTGATATATTTGATGTAAATTCTGTATGTTCCTTGGAAGAATATAGTATAGTATTTGCATGTATATCAACTGTATAACACTCAGGGACGCTATCTATTGTTCCATTGAAAGCTGCTGTAGAATATTCCACTGCCAGTCAGCGTGCAGCCTCTACAGTTGGCGCCAACCCAACAGCGCGCCAAACTGTATTGAGAAGCGTACGCGCGTAATGAATAATTATTGTATGTTTTGTCTGGCCGTATCATGCGCCTATATAAGGCGCACCCATTGAATTTGTAAGAATGTAGTTTCTTTCGTTTCTCCACCGAGTAGGCATGCTGCCTCTCAGTGGTAATACATCTGTTAAAGTGAAGCCTTTTGCTTGATTTGCCGTCCGTTGTATCGTAAAAGACACAACGTAGGAAAGACGTCCTGGCCGAAACAACATATTAACAATATATTCATAAGTTTTCAAAGAAAGTGGATCTTGAGATTTGATCCTTCAAACGTTACCATAATGATTGATTGTAACAAGAACTTCCCGTGCGGCTTTTATAGAGGTTGTTAGCTTTAATACTAAATAACGTTGCTGATGAAGGGCACACAAAACACCCAACTGACCAATGGAGAGTGGTCCGATTGACGAAAAGCTTCTTCTGACTGGAAAGGAAAGGATGGTTTACTGTGTTACACTTACAATGCGTGTAAATCAGGGATGGGAAATGTACTGTAGCAAACATTTACCACCTCGACATTCACATTTTTGAACACGACCATCAAAATCCAAAGCAAACCATGACCGTTCAGTACAAAAAAAATGTCACGGCTCTTCAAAACTGTAATCTTTTTCTTCCCAACGTTTTTTCATACCCGAATGCGAAATGACTCGAGCACAGTGGTGACACGATTTTTCCGGTTTTCGGGGTTTTGCATTTTTGCTCGATAAAGGCGGCACAAAATTGAACTTGTTTATATGTATCGCAACGGAATGATTGTGCTCTTGCAATTAGCGCTAATAGATTTCAACTAGTTGAAAACACAAGCGAAATATTAGCGATTGAATTATTTAACATTTTTTTCAATCATTCACCTCGAGATGGCTGCCCGAAAACGATCATAGTGGAGAGACAAAAATAGTCTAGCAGTGTGTGAACCGTTGGCAGCGCAAGGCCTGATGGTATTGACGCTGCTGCTGCTTTGTGTTTTGGTTGACTGGCAGAATCGATGAATTGTGGTGAATAGTGGTCACAGTTCCCAAGCCTGGTGTAAATTACTGCCGCCGTTAGCGCACGGTTATGAGGCCCACAATAGAACACATTTTCTTATGGGAAGCGTGCGGGTGGTCATCGGTTTTTCAGTTCTGTCGCCTAAACGGTAAAAGATACCACTTTGGCGTCTATGAACGAAAGTTAGAGTATGGATTAATGAAACAAAAAATATTTTTTTGAAAATTTTCCATGATACAGACGATAGTTTTTTCGCTATTTTTCCGACAATTTTCTCCATGGTGAAAAATTTTCCGAGAAATGTTTTTCTTTTTATATTTTTAATAGATTGCTGAGAAAATTTCCTTTCGATTTCACTAAAAAATTTTGTTCTACGATGCATAGTTCAGGAGATATTAATTTTCAAAGTTTGAGGTATATAGAGAAATCGTGAAAATTCATCTAGAGTTTTCCGGGAAAATAGGCCACTATAATTTTTTTGAATTTAACTTTTGGTCATGTATCCACTAGCTCTACCTCTGGTGAAAATTTCATGCAAATCGGAGAACTTCCGGCCCAAACCTGTCCGATAATTTAAAAAAATGCCCACATGCAGAAAGTATGTTGATACTTTTTCAGATACACCAGTGTAATACCAATTGTTTTTCTTTAGCCCGTCATTCGTTTTGGCAGCGATGATGACTTTACAGCTTGATAATCCTTCAGGAATTTCTTTAAGAGTGCATTCAAAAATTCCGCCACGAGATTTCTACAGGGTTTCAGGATTTCCTTCAGGAATTTTACCAAGAGTTCATTCAAGAGTTCCTACAGGAGTATTACCAAGAATTCCTCCAGGAGTTCCTTAAGGAATTCCTTCAGAAGATCCTACACAAATTCCTTCAGGAATTCTTCCAAGAGTTCCTTCAGAATCCCTTCAACAGCATTTCCAAGAAATAATCCAGGAGTTCCTCCAGTAATACCTCAAGGAGTTCCTCCAAGAATTCCTCTAGGAGTTTCTCCTGGGATTACTTTAGTAGTTCCTTCAGGTATTCCTCCAAGAATTCCTCCGAATATTCCTGTAGCAGTTCATTCAGGAATTTCTCCAGGAATTGCTCCAGGATTTTCTTTAGAAATTCTTTCAGGCATTCTTACCCTTAAATTTTTTTTCAGGACTTCCACCAGGAGTTCCTTCTGAAATACCTTCAGGAGTTCCTTCAGAAGTTCTCTCAGAAATTCTTCCAGCAGTTCATTGAGGACTTTCTCCAGAAGGAACTCTTCCAAGAGTTCTTTAAGGAATTTCTCCAGGTGTTCCTCCAAAAATACATCCAAGAGTTCCTTAAGGAAATCCTCCAGGAGTTCAAATAAAAAAAAATATCCTCCAGGAATTATTCCAAGAGTCCTTTCAGGAATTCATCCAGTTCCTCAAGAAATTCCCTCAGAAGACCCTTCAGGTTTTTTTTTTTTCTAGAGTTCCTTCAGGAGTTTCCTCCAGGAGTATCTCCAAGATTTCGTCCAGGAATTCTTTTAGTAATACCTCCAGAAATTCTTTCAAGAATTTCTCTAAGAGTTCCTTCAGGAATTCCTTCTGGATTTCGTTCAGGAATTCCTCCAGGAGGTTCTTCGGAAATTCCTCCAGGAGTTCCACCAAGTATTCTTTTAAATATTACTCCAAATATTCCTCCAGGAGTTCCTTCGGGCATTCCTTCAGAGTTTTTGCCTTCAGGATTCACTTCGGGAATTACTCCAGGAGTCCCTTAAGAAATTCCTCCAGGAGTTTCTCCAGCGATTCCTCCAAGCGTTTCACGAGAGATTCTTAAAGGAGTTCCGCTAGAGATCCCTTAGAAATTCTTCCAGAAATTCTTCCTTGAATACTTTAAAGGATTTCTTCGAATTCCTCCAGAAATTTTACTTTATGGATTCATCCAGGAGTTTTTCTAGGAGTTCCTTTATGGATTCACCTGAAGTTTCTTCAGGAATTATTCCAGGAATGCTTCCAGGAGTTCTTTTAAAGATTTCTCTTAGCATTCTTCCTGAACTATCAGGTTTTTTTTCCAATATGGAATATTTTACGGTTGTTCCGGGTTAGTTCAGGAATCATAAAATGACCATAATGATCAAACATTCATATAACTTAATTTGACTTTTAAGAATACTTCATTAAAGCTAACAAGGAACAAAGAAACTATCAGAACATTTTTTTCAACATTGCCAATTTTACGGATGTTTCGGGTTAATTACGGAACCATAGGATGGTCAAAGTGATCAAACATTTATATCACTAAATCCAATATGTTAGAATACTTAATTTTAAACAAGGAACATATGAATTATCGGATTCTTTTCAATATGGAAAATTTTACAGATTTTTCCGGGTTAGTTCCGGAACCATAAAATGTCCGTAATGATCAAACATTCAGATTATTAAATACGAATTGTAAGAATACTTAGGGTAGATGTACCAATAGTGGAGGTACTAAGCACGATTGAACTTCATTCAATCGCCTAAATTCAAGAAGCGCAATTAATGTGCATGTTGATGTTGTAACGGGAAGTAACGATCATTGAGTTAATGAAAAAAATGATTTCATCGCAGTAATCCACGGCATGTCAGTGAAAAATAATACCTCCACTATTGGTACACCGTTCCTTTAGTTGTGGTATATTTTTAATTTGTGTTCCTATTGTTGCGGTATCAGTGGTTTTCTTATGGGATCCTCCACTATAGGAACACGTTACCGCAACTATTGGTACAAGTAAGAAAAGTTTAAGCAATTTTAGTTATATTTCATCAATTTTAAAGCAATTTGAACGCTCTTTCCAACTATTCCGTGTATCAACAAGCCAATACGTCGATTGGCAGTGTCGGTTCTGTGACTAGTGTAATAAAATCAGTGAAAACGGCACTACCGCAACTATACGAACACCCACAACTAAGGGAACACTTACCCTATTTCTAACAAACAAGAGACAAAGGAACTATCAGAATATATTTTTTTAATATTGCCAATTTTACGGATGTTCCGGGTTTGCTCCGGAACCATAAAATGACCATAAAGGTCAATCATTCATTTCACTAAATCCCCCATGTAAGAATATTTTCGTGTGCTGCTTCGCAGCAAAACGTAATCATGACAGTTTATTTCAGTTCCATTAATTCTTCTTGCTGTAAGGAACTCAGGATGGTTCCAGGGCCCTAGGTAGCCAGGGCGAAGCCTCCGGTCAATGGGACCGCCACCAATCACCAATTCAGCAGCCTTTTTCCGTTCTAGAATGGCCAAAATCATTTCCTGGAACCGTTACCCAGCTGAGATATTGCATTTAGTCGCGTTTTGGAGCCCGATTTTCTCACTGCAGTGTAATGGGCCTCTGCACAAAAATCTTTCTCTCTCTTTCACCCCTTCACAAAATTTGTAATCAACAAGGCCAGTAAACGTCAAAATCCCAAGCAAAATCAAAACAGTGCAGAGCCCCATACCAATTGATTTTCTTTAGTCCGTCATTCGTTTTGGCAGCGATGATGACTTTACAGCTTGCAATTTCAAAGTGATAGAACTCAGTCTTGATAGTTTATATTGACTTGAAAAAGTATCACTATACGCGCTAACATGCATAAAATATGCTGATACTTTTTCAGCTGTGTCAGTGCAAAACCAACTGATTTTCTTTGATTCAAAATCTGGCAATGAATTAGCAACAATCATCAACGTCGCATACAAATTTCAAAGACGGCCTACTTCGCCTTAACTTTCTCTTTCTGAAAATTGTGAGAAATATGTATGAAGGGTCTCGGGTTAATTTCTAGGTAAGCTTCTGGAGATATTACAGAAGAAATTTCAGAAGAAAATGAATGATAGATTTCTGAAGTATCGGAACACAATTTTTTAAACTTACTGCAATCAAATTAAAATCTCCAGAAAAAATCTTGGGAAACAATTCAGGGTATAGCCAAGAAAATCTTCCCGTTGAAGTCAAGTAGTAACCATTGGAGTTTAATTGAAATAATCAAGTAAAAAATTCAGTGATACTAACGGCTGAGCGAGACTCCAGTAGATATATCCACTAAGCAGAACGGACAACAACAGCACTGGACCGGCAGACATCTTTCCGCTTCGAATTTTATATATCCTATTGCTCCTTCACAAACTGGAATAACCCGATGGCCACACCACCAAGCTCACAGCCACGGATGATGAGCAGAAGCACTGAAGTAACCTCCAGCTAGCGAAGAATCACAGCTAAGTTCACTTATTCCCTAAGACACGAAGGAATATTCTCTATTGGATCACTTCATTTGAACGAACTATTCTTTTCAGATCCTTGAAGATATCACGAATCGAACCGCACCGAAGACCAACTGTGAAGTCCAAGGATAATGCCGGTCACTTTTATAGTGGTTCTAGCGATTGACCAGGATCCACCTCGAAGACCCACACGTGGTTCCTCCAGCCGCCGTTATCCCGGAAAGATGTCCTTGACGAGTCGCCACCGTCCATCATCGGCGGCGCATCAACGCATACATGAATTATTAATCTCATTCATTATCTTCGGGAAGGAATTGCTAATTTCTTTCGGCTGTGGGTGGGCGGCAGGACACTATTCTAATTGTAGACTTCGCGAGACAACAGCAGACCACACCACAATTGCACTAACTGGCTCCATGTTGTCTCATTAACGACTTTGCAATATTCTAATCAATGCACGCCGAACGAGATTGATCCTGGATGGCTCGGAGTGGGCGAATTCGGAGGGGGAACAAAGTAAGGACATTCTCAACTCCTTGTCGTCAAGTGGGGTGCAGAATTAATTGTGGTTCAGCCCGATTTGAAAACCATTATTCGTCAATAAATCAGTTATTATTAGCAAGCATGTCTTTTTCAAGCAGGCCTTTCATAAACAATATGAATTTTTGGGAAGACGGTAAGGAGATCTGAACAATGTCTACCCTTCGACAAAATTAAAAAAATTCTTTTGAGCAGACGTCTACGAGGAGTACCTACAGTACAGTATTGCCGTGAATCGCAAGTTAGTCCCATCTGTAAGAAGTAGCCATTGAGAGGGCTTAGAAGATTCAAAATTCATTTCCACACGAATGTTCGAAAATTCCAGGTAATGGAAATGTGTTTGAATTTGAATAAAACTTTCACAATTTGCTTTTTAAGTCGAAACCTTTCCGAGAAAAATATAGAGATGACCAAAAGATGGTAGTGTTATACGGTGTGAAAATCTGTTGTGGGACTGACATGCGATTACTTTTTAAGATGGGACAATCCGACTTGGTGTTTTTTTTCCTATTGTTACCCAACAAATTTTGTTGACTCGTTAGTCCAGCTTAAGATATGTTGAAAACTGAAATCAACTCAATTTTGACGAAAATGCAGATGGAACTGATTTGCGATTCACGGCGAAGTGTAACCCATTTTTTTTTTATTTATTTGGCTTTACATCAATTATCTTGATAAAGCCTCGCCAACAATATTTCGCCAATTCCCTCGGTTCATGGCCGCTTCTCTCCATCCTCGACTGTGACCCACGCTCTCCAGGTCCTGGTGTACCTGGTCAATCCACCTAGCTCGCTGCGCCCCACGCCTTCTTGTTCCGACCGGATTCGTGGCGAACACCATCTTTACAGGGTTGTTGTCCGGCATTCTTGCAACATGCCCTGCCCAGCGTATCCTTCCAGCTTTAGCTACCTTCACGATACTGGGTTCGCCGTAGAGTTGAGCGAGCTCGTGGTTCATCCTTCGCCGCCACACGCCGTTCTCCTGCACGCCGCCGAAGATCGTCCTTAGCACTCGGCGTTCGAAAACCCCAAGAGCTTGCAAGTCCTCCTCGAGCATAGTCCACGCCTCATGCCCGTAGAGGACTACCGGTCTTATGAGCGTTTTGTACATCGTACATTTGGTGCGGGGGTGAATCTTTTTTGATAGCAGTTGCTTCTGGAGCCCATAGTAGGCACGACTTCCGCTAATGATGCGCTGTGCTATGCACGCATTGATGCAAAGCATACTTCTTCATTAATTAGTCACAGACCCACATGGGCACAAACGAATACCACGGCGAAGCACGCATTAGCAGCTTGTACCGAGGCACTCGAACGGTGCGCATGTTTTGCTGATTCTACTGTTTGAGTCCGTTTATGTTTACATACAAAAGCGGCAATTGCCAAAATATCGTCACCGCCGTCCCAGGCGTCTTTATCTATCCATTAAGTTCAATTAATTGACATTTTCCAAATAAAAGGGACAGAGGTTCCACCACCAGGGCAGTCTTGTTCTGGCCTTCGACTCACTTGTTTGACTGCATTCTAAATGCATACTGAACGTCCCTGTAGCACTCTGGTTCCCAGATACTGCTTATGATCTGAGGTTGGCAACAAGAAAGCAACACTAAGGGCTAAAAGACCGAAGTCTTTAACCCCCTACTGTTAGTCCCCGGACGGACTTTCAGAGCGCCTTCGTATTTCCCGACTAACATTGTTGTCAGCCGTCAACAAGGATCCGAGGTAGACGAACTCGTCCACCACCTCGAAGGTATCCCCGTCTATCGTAACACTGCTTCCTAGGCGGGTCCTGTCGCGCTCAGTTCCGCCAACCAGCATGTACTTTGTTTTCGATGCATTCACCAGTCGGGTGAACAAATCTGCCATTGTTTCAAATTTTCTCCCAATAATATCCATGTCGTCCGCGAAGCAAACAAATTGTCCGGATCTCGTGAAAATCGTGCCTCGACTGTTAAGTCCGGCTCTCCGCATGACACCTTCAAGCGCAATATTGAATAACAGGCACGAAAGTCCGTCGCCCTGTCGTAGTCCCCGCCGAGACTCGAACGAACTGGAGTGTTCGCCCGAGATCTTCACGCAGTTTTGCACACCGTCCATCGTTGCTCTGATCAATCTTGTGAGCTTCCCGGGAAAGCTGTGCTCGTCCATGATTTTCCATAGCTCTATGCGGTCGATACTATCGTATGCCGCCTTGAAATCGATGAACAAATGGTGCGTAGGGACCTGGAACTCACGGCATTTCTGGAGGATTTGCCGCACGGAAAAGATCTGGTCCGTTGTCGAGCGGCCGTCGATGAAACCTGCTTGATAACTTCCCACGAACTCGTTTGCTATAGGTGATAGACGACGGAAGAGAATCTGGGATAGCACTTTATAGGCGGCGTTTAGGATGGTGATTGCACGATAATTTTCACACTCCAGTTTGTCGCCCTTTTTGTAGGTAGGGCATATAACGCCTTGCTTCCACTCCTCCGGTAGCTGTTCCGTTTCCCAGATTCTGACTATCAGCCGATGCAGACAAGCGGCCAACCTGTCCGGGCCCATCTTGATGGGTTCGGCTCCGATACCATCCTTGCCAGCGGCTTTGTTGTTCTTGAGCTGTTGAATGGCATCCTTAACTTCCCCCATCGTGGGAGCTGGTTGATTTCCGCTGTCCGCTGTGCTGACGTAGCCATCGCCTTCGCTGTCCTGACCTTCTGTGCCTGTGTTCTCTGCGCCATTCAGGTGTTCATCGTAGTGCTGCTTCCACCTTTCAATCACCTCGCGTCCGTCCGTCAAGATGCTCCCATCCTTATCCCGGCACATCTCAGCTCGCGGCACGAAGCCTTTGCGGGATGTGTTGAGCTTCTGATAGAACTTCCGCGTTTCTTGAGAACGGTACAGCAACTCCATCTCTTGGCATTCCACCTCTTCCAGGCGGCGCTTTTTGTCCCGGAATAGGCGGGTTTGCTGTTTCCGCTTCAGTCTATATCGTTCCACGTTTTGCCGCGTACCATGCTGCAGCATTGCAGCCCGCGCTGCATTCTTCTCCTCTAAAACCTCCTGGCACTCCTCGTCGAACCAATCGTTTCTTGAGCTCCGTTCCACATATCCGACAACGCTTTCGGCAGCGTCGTTAATGGCTGCTTTGACTGTCCTCCAGCAGTCCTCAAGAGGGGCCCTATCGAGCTCGCCCTCATCCGGCAACGCTGCCTCAAGATGCTGCGCGTACGCATTGGCGACATCCGGTTGTTTCAGCCGCTCGAGATTGTACCGGGGCGGGCGTCGGTACCGTACATTGTTGATGACGGATAGTTTTGACCGCAGTTTCACCATCACCAGGTAGTGGTCGGAGTCAATGTTGGCGCCACGATAGGTTCTGACGTCGGTTATGTCGGAGAAGTGCCGTCCATCGATCAAAACGTGGTCGATTTGCGATTCTGTCTGCTGGGGTGATCTCCAGGTGTACCGATACGGGAGGCTGTGCTGGAAATAGGTGCTACGAATGGCCATGTTCTTGGAGGCGGCAAAATCTATCAGTCGTAGGCCGTTCTCGTTCGTCAGCCGGTGGGCGCTGAACTTTCCAATCGTCGGTCTGAACTCCTCCTCCTGGCCAACCTGAGCGTTCAAATCTCCTATGATGATCTTGACGTCGTGGCTTGGGCAGCGGTCGTACTCGCGTTCGAGCTGCGCGTAAAATGCGTCCTTGTCATCATCAGTGCTTCCGGAGTGTGGGCTATGCACGTTGATTATGCTGAAGTTAAAGAATCGGCCTTTGATTCTTAACTTGCACATTCGTTCATTGATCGGCCACCACCCGATCACGCGCCTTTGCATATCACCCATCACTATAAAAGCTGTTCCCAGCTCGCGTGTGTTGCCGCAGCTCTGGTAGATGGTATGATTACCTCTAAACGTTCGCACCAATGCTCCTGTCCAGCACACCTCCTGCAGCGCTACGATGTCGAAACCGCGGGTCTTCAGTACATCGGAGAGTATGCGAGTACTTCCAATGAAGTTGAGAGATTTGCAGTTCCACGTACCGAGTTTCCAATCGCTAGTCCATTTTCGTCGCTGTGGTCTTTGCCGATTGTTCCGGTCCGTATTCTCTCGTCGACGTTCCTGTGCTGATGTGTTTTTACGGCTGGCTTGTAGGGCCTGACACCAACCCCCTAGATTTCCGGAGGACCATTCCCCCTAAATGTTCGGAGGGCCATAGTGCGCAGTTTAGCTTAGAGTCCTTCTCTGGCACTCGGACGATGATCAGCCGCCCCTGACATGGGGAACAGACGCTGTTGTGAGCCGCTCCTAACGTGGAGTACAGACGCTCCAGGTTTGCAAAAGCAAACCCCCCCTTCCCTGTCAGCATACGACCAAAGTTCCCACCGGGGGTTGGTTACCCGATCTTCCCTAAGGTTACTCGTACCCCGGCCAGTACCACGAGGAGGTAGGGATAGGAGTTGCTGGGCAAGAGGCTAAGGACCGCACAAAGGGGTCTATTTTATTCCTGCAGGTACGCGAGGTACGCCATGCCCAGCCATTTACCGCGCCGTAAAAGACCACTTGAGGGTATCTGAAATTATATTGGAATGCATTCACCATCATTTTACAATTTCTGAAAAATTGTTATGTAATGATTCATTACGCAACTCAAAACAGTTGCGTAGTGAGAAAGTGTTGCGTAATGAATCATTACAGCAATGGTATCAGTTGCATAATGACTATTCCCGCACTGCATACTTCAGTGCAGGAAAATAGGCCGTTTCATGACATATTGGCGTGCTGGAAAACAGCCTATTACGATGAGAAATTGCAAAAAAAAAAATGTTGTACGCAATTCGGTGCAGAACTCGATTTTACAGCACTCGTCGTAATTATCCAACTCGGCAAGCCTTGTACGACGTACGACTTGTGCTGAAAAAATCTTTATTCTGCACCTTGTGGCGTAAACTAGTAATACTAGGTACATGCTCTATGGTAGATTTTGTAATAGTAGTTGCGAGATCCACACAGAAAAAAAAATTAAATTTAATTTTAGTGTAAACTGAAGAATATAGTAAAAATAAATCAAATTCATCTGTTATTACCGTAAAATGGGGTGTTAAGGATTCGTGGGGTTTTAAGGGATTGAACTTCTCAATCAAGTTCGACAAATCACAGAAACCTCGAAAATCGATATATAAGTCATCTGAAATGCTCGATTTGTTCAGATGATTGTGAACTGCATTATGTAATAGGAGCTGTCTATTAATATGAAGTATTGTGGTTTCTAGAATTTGAAAACCTTTCAAAACATTTTTGTTCGAATTTTATGGGCTAAATACATTTATCTACAAAACCATGAAATATGTTTGAGAAAAATTCGCGAGTAGGGTAGAAGATAAAGAAATTTAATTGAGATCATAGTACAGACAAAAACTTCATAAAATTATGTCTGGGTTTCAATTTTCAGAAACTTTTATGGAAAAAGTCTCGTTTTGAAAATAAGTGGGGTGTTAAGGAATTCTCTATTCTAACTTTTCTAAGTAACTAAACTCATTAAATTTATGCCGTAATATATTTCAGTATAGTTTTGAGTTGTTCCGTCAAGTTGAACTACAATGTAAAGTTAAGGGATCTATTTAGTAAGTCACTAAATATCTCCAAAAATGACTTATTTCAAAATTTGGTTAAATTGGTAGGAAAATCTAAATAAAAACTGATTAATGTGAATATGTTTTTTTAGGATAATATTTTCATAAGTTGTTCCATCACATTGCATAAAAGTTTGCATTTAGGAATGATTATCTTATTTGAAATGGTTTTGGAGCTATTAATTCTTTTAAGTTTTGAGATTTATTGGCGTAATTTTGGTCCACGGGTTACAGTAATAAACAATCGTTTTGATTAAAGCCACCGTTTCAAGCATTTATTTGCTCATCTTCAGGGCAAACTACAATTTACAAAAATATATACTATTTGTCTGGTCAAGTTCGAAACATTAATTAATACTACTTACATCATTGATTTATTTTTAAGTCAAGTAGGTTTGGACAAACATTGATTGAACGGCTAACAATATTACACTGCAATTACAAAAAAAATTCGGACATAATAACTTAACTCACATAATTTTAATTTGAACAGAGCACAAACTTACACAGCTTTCACCCGAGCACATCTTAACAGATTTGACCTAAATTACGCTAATAAATCTCAAAATCAGTCTAGACGGTCGATATTCCATCAAATTCTTTTAAGTATTACCTAGGTCCTAGATAAACAATTATAGTATAAGGCTGAGCTTTTTTTGGAAAATATATAGTGTGCGGTATAGTGTGAGCGATTCCGCTCTGTATTGAAAACTTTTCGTTAGGATTTTTCCCGATCATGCCACTGGGTGTTACATGCAAATCCGTTATTTGGTGTGGTGCAAATTGGACACTTACCTTATTCACACTTAAAGCTTGTTGAAATTATCCATCTTTTGACAAGTCATGACAAGATTGCTCTGCACTGTTCTAGAATACGAATAATGCATATAAGTATGAAAATCTTTTCAAGACAATTGTGCGATGCACTGATAGCTTGCTTGAAAATAGAATCAATAGGTATGAGAGATTTAGCAGTTAAAATAAAATGATTAGCGTTTTCAGGAGTTCCAACTTGAATTATATTGAAGTAATATCATCTTTAGATTTAACAAGACCTTCAGAGTCGAAGGGACACATCAACGATGTTGACCAAAATAATATTTTTTTGCTGTTGGCAAAATATAGTTTTATATACAAAGCTCAAATTCCTTAACACCCCATTTTGCATTTTCGTCAAAAATCACACATTTTTATGATTATCTCAGAAATCTGCCATAGGATCGTCTTCATTGTAATTGGCTTTTGATATACACGCCGGGAGAATGGTAGGACTGTATTTTGTTCAATTATTGGCATACTAGAAGTTGCTCGAATTTTGAGTGGAATTTTTTTTTCATCCCTTAACACCCCATTTTACGGTACAGCATCACGTTCAATTTTCTAATAACAGATGCTTGAATGTTACATGATCTTGTAAATTTCAAGAGCATCCGTTTAAAAAAATAAGAGTTTTATCGTTGACATTTCAGTTTATTTTGATGCTCCAAATATGTGCATTAAAATAAACTCAAATTCACAACATGTTTTTATTTGTGTATCTGTATGTCGGTGAATCTCTGAATTCACAACTTCCTTCCAAAAAAGTGGGATTTAAAACTGTCACTAAACGTGACAAGAATGGGAGAAAGGACGCATCCCCGGAATGCGAACTTTCTTCCAAGGGTGAAATGAATAATTGTATCGAAATGAGCAATCAGTTTGATGCCCTAGACAAGTTTTCCGAACACCAAATCGAAGCAGCCTCTAGCCCAGGCTCTTTGATTCAAGTGAGGAAGCAAAGAGTGCCGCCTATCGTGGTCAGTTGTTCCGAATTTGGGGGTTTTTGGGAAGGAGATCTTGAACTCCATTAGGGGAATCAAGGTTTCCTCCCAAATCGCAAAGAAAGGAGACTGTCGCGTTTTGCCGGAAACTCTTAAAGATCGCGAACTTCTTCTCAGACATCTTGAAGAGAAGAAGCACAATTTTTTTACTTATGACGACAAAACTGAACGTTTGTTCAAAGTTGTCTTGAAAGGTCTCTCAAGTGAGTATAAGTCACCTGAAGAGATCAAAAATGGAATAAATGATTTACTTGGATTTTCCCCAGTCCAAGTAATCATTATGAAAAAGAGAACCCAATCTGGCATTGTTCGGAAAGGGAAAGAATTTTATTTAGTTCACTTTAACAAAAAAGAACTAAATAATATTAAAGCTTTAGAAAAAGCAAAACTTATGTTCGATGTCCGTGTGACATGGGAACATTTCCAGAAACCTGGAGGAAATACCAGAACCCACTCAGTGCCGTCGGTGCCAAAAGTGGGGTCATGGTACAAAAAATTGTCGCATGGATGCTAAATGCATGATTTGCGGAGGTTCTTCTCACGCTAAGGACGTCTGTCCAGTGAAAGAAGATACCACCAAGTTCATATGCTCTAATTACGGGGCAAAACATAAGTCAAATTTTTGGGAATGTCCTTCACGCAAAAGAGTCATTGAGGCTCGTGCCAGGCAGATGAAAGATATTATCCAGAACATATCTTTTCAGAAGGACATACAATTACGACGGCCGATATCAAAATTTTGAGAAATGTTGAGACCGTTGCGATAACGGTCGTTTCCGGAATTTGCGTGGTAGAGTATCGAACAATACTCATTTTTTTTTGTTAAGGATCGCTTGATTATGAATCATACCCATCGGGAAGATCGTAATCATGCTCATTCACAAACTAATTTTAATCCGTCGGGTAGCCGTTTGAATCTTCCAATTTCGAATGTACACGGTAAATTCTCCTCCCCTGTTCGTACTATGAGTACCCATTCTACTTGTTTCAAATCAAATGGAAAAAAACCTTACCGCCGCAGGTAACATCTACTCCGCCTCTTCGTCTATCGAAAATTCTAATGGGAAATCGTCAGACAATGTACCCACTTCAAGTGATATGTTTGCCTCTGATTTTAATTTTCTAATTGAATCTAATGATTGATGCAATGTTCAAAGCCACCACTGGGGGTGACCCATTTCGCATAAGGACGTTTCGCATACGGACGTTTGGCATAATGGACGTTTCGCATAAAGCAGTTTCATATAAGAACAGGTAGCATTTTAAAGAAGGCATATAATTCTTTTTATGCCAAACGTCCATTATGCGAAACGTCCACCCATAAAATTATGCGAAACGTCCCTCCCCCGCCACCACTATGACTGCAGTAAAAACGTTGGTGTAAAATTTACAAATCAAATTGTTATTGGATTACGTTTTTCTAATGGATCCAAATAATAATTTAAATATTTTAATTTGGAATGCTCGTTCTCTGAATGGTAAAGAAAACGAGCTGTTTAATTTTCTTACGGTTAATAACGTGCATATAGCAGTTATTACCGAAACGTATTTAAAACCTGGATCTAAACTCAAAAGAGATCCTAACTTTTTTGTTTATCGTAATGATCGACTTGATGGGGCATGTGGGGGAGTTGCAATCATCGTTCATAGGCGTATAAAACATCAACTGTTTTCGTCATTTGAAACTAAAGTTTTTGAAACTTTAGGTGTTTCTGTTGAAACACAGCTTGGTAAATATACTTTCATAGCTGCCTATTTGCCTTTTCAATGCTCTGGACAGCAAGTTAATTTGCTCAAAACTGACTTGCGAAAATCGACTCGCAATAAGTCATTTTTTTTGTCATTGGCGACTTTAATCCCAGACAACCAGAAGTCGCATACCAGTATACGACGAAAGTCATTTATTTGTACAAACTGCATCACTCCCGCACTAAATGGTGGGTGAAATCGTTTGATTGATGAGTTTCCTCGCTTAAAACGCTAGTTTATGAGTTCAAATGTACATTTCGATTCGTTCCGCATAGTTTTACAAAGTAAGTCGGATCCATCCGTAGCAGCTGTCAAATAAACTTTGTTATCATAAATAAAGTCGCATAAGAGTATAGACCAATTCGCAAGAAAATCTACACACTCGCATTGCATGTTATGTTTCATCATATAAAATATGTACGTAAATCGCCTCCACTTTTGTACGCATAAGGCCTTTTTGCGACATCTTATACGTGAAACTTTGCACATATAAGCATCGCATAGAGCAAAAGGTGATTTGGTTATACGTACATTTTGGTTGTCTGGGATGCCAAACATCGGTCATGGAATAATTCTCAAAGTAATTCCAACGGCAGAATTTTATTTGATGAGTGCTCTTCAGGATATTTCTCAATTCAATACCCTGATAGCCCTACGTGTTTTTCCTCTTCTAGAAATCCATCTACGATTGATTTGGTCTTAACCGACTCTAGTCATCTTTGTAGCCAATTAGTTACTCATGCTGATTTTGATTCTGATCATGTCCCTCTTACATATCAAATATCCCATGAAGCGATAATCAATCCTATTAGCTCCACTTTCAATTATTTTCGAGCCGACTAGAATATATATGAAACATTTATTGACTCTAATCTTGATGTTAATATTCCCTTACAAACAAAACTTGATACTGACAATGCTCTTGAAACTTTAACAAATTCCATTGTTGAAGCCAGGAGCATTGCCATTTCAAAATGTGAAGTAAAATTTGAATCCGTGATTATAGACGATGATTTTAAACTCTTGATCCGTCTTAAAAACGTGAGGAGAAGGCAATTTCAGCGCACTCGTGATCCTGCTATGAAAATTATATGGCAAGATTTGCAGAATGAAATCAAGAAACGTTTTGCAGATTTAAGTAACAAAAATTTTGAAAATAAAATTTCTCAATTGGACCCTGGCTCTAAGCCCTTTTGGAAATTATCTAAAATCTTGAAAAAACCTCAGAAGCCAATACCGGCATTGAAAGAGGAAAACAAATTATTACTAATTTGTAACTAATGGGGCCATCCCTGCCCAGCACTGGTGAGACTCCCCTCTATACAATTGCCTCAGGGTCGGCGTACGCGCTTGACTATCGCGACCAAGAACACACTAAACTACCTTTGCCGGACACAAACCCACTTTATTTCGATTTTCGCACAAAAGGTACCTTTATTCTCCCACTTTCTTAACGCTATCTCCTACCTCACTTATTTTCTTCTTTACTATTGGCGGGGCCCCTTCTTCTTGTCCCGCTACTTCACCTCTTCTCCTTCCTGAGTGGTTCTCCTCTATTTCTCGCTTCGGATGGACGATCGGCGGGTACTTCACCTTCTCCTTCACGGTCTCGTCTGGAGTGGACGGCCGGCGGGCTTTACTCTCCTTCACACTGCCTTTCGACTCCGAGCTTCAGGCCGTTCACAAAATGGCCGCCTCTATTCACCGACTAGGTGACGCCTATGGCTCGCTGTGGTAGACTACGGAGTGGCCTCTTGTCAACTCTAGGCCAACTCCGAACTATGCCGAGGCCACGGTTCACGTCCAGTGATGCTTCGGACGGATCCAATCTCCGGTTCAGGGCCAAACCCAGGAGAAAGCTCAGGGTTGGACTATTGGTAAACTACGGGGTCCTGGTGGGTCGAGGGGGCGGAAATATGATGGATTTTTTGCGATTAATATGAGGGCTGCCTGGATTGGAATGGTTAACGGATTACCTGGATGTAATTCCAATGTCGCTTCTTCCACTTTCCACAACTTATTTTAACTTTCACTTTAACTTTTTTGGCTTTTAGCAACTCGCGTCGTATTCTTTCGAATGCTGCAGTCTTAATGATTTTTGCGATGGCGGTTACATAACGACGATCGTGACCGTTCAAGCATTTTTCCGCCCATCCATATTCGCCCCATCATGGCCCCCTTTACACCACCCACAATGGCCGCCCATCTTTATGCTCCTGTGACGCCTGGTGGTGAGTAGCGGAACTAATGATTTGGCTGCGTACTTCACAGTGGGAGTTGGGGAGTGTCCAGTTTTATATAATTTAATATTTTCTTGGTAATAGTTGACAATAAAACGATACACAAAATCACGATAATCTCACAAATCTTGGACACTTCAACACACCACTGGTTACAAATTGCGAAAAAGCTCAAAAACTTGCTATGCAGTTTGCAAGTGCGCACAATTTTAATTTAGGACTTACTAGTCCAATTGAAAATCAAGTTACTCAGGACTTCGAAAATATTCTCAATCAAGAGAACATTTTCGAAAATGTCTGGGAGACAGATTTGGAAGAAGTGAGAACTATTATTAAAAAAAATCAAAAATATGAAAGCTCCTGGCGATGATGGAATTTTCTACATCCTCATCAAGAAACTTCCAGAAAGTAGCTTATCATTTTTAGTTGATCTTCTTCTTTCTGGCGTTACGTCCCCACTGGGACAGAACCTGCTTCTCAGCATAGTGTTCTTATGAGCACTTCCACAGTTATTAACTGAGAGCTTATTTTGCCAATGACCATTTTTGCATGTGTATATCGTGTGGCAAGTACGAAGATACTCTATGCCCTGGGAAGTCGAGAAAATTTCCAATCTGAAAAGATCCTCGACCGGTGGGATTCTAACCCACGACCCTCAGCTTGGTCATGCTGAATAGCTGCGCGTTTACCGCTACGGCTATCCGGGCCCCTATTTTTAGTTGATATATTTAACAAATGTTTTCAATTAGCATATTTTCCTGACAAATGGAAAAATGCTAAGGTTGTTCCAATTTTAAAACCAGACAAAAATCCTGAAGAAGCTTCTAGCTATCGTCCAATCAGTTTGCTTTCCTCCATCAGTAAACTATTTGAAAAGGTTATTTTGAACAGAATGATGGCCCACATCAACGAAAATTCAATTTTTGCCAATGAACAGTTCGGATTCCGCCATGGACATTCGACCACTCATCAACTTTTACGTGTAACAAATTTGATCCGTTCCAACAAATCTGAAGGCTATTCTACTGGTCTTGCTCTTCTAGACATAGAAAAAGCATTCGACAGTGTTTGGCATGAAGGTTTGATTGTAAAATTAAAAAACTTTAATTTTCCAACATACAATGTTAGAATAATTCAAAATTATCTGTCAAATCGTACACTTCAGGTTAATTATCAGAACTCCAGATCTGAAAGACTTCCTGTAAGAGCTGCTGTTCCCCAATGCAGCATTTTGGGACCAATATTATACAATATTTTCACATCTGACTTACCTGAGTTGCCCCAGGGATGTCAAAAATCTTTGTTTGCGGATGACACAGGCCTCTCCGCCAAAGGACGAAGCCTGCGTGTCATCTGTAGTCGATTGCAAAAAAGTTTGGACATTTTTTTTCATACTTGCAAAAATGGAAGATTTCTCGTAATGCTTCCAAAACTCAACTAATAATATTCCCACATAAACCAAAAGCTCTTTATTTGAAACCTTCAAGTAGACATGTTGTCACGCTGAGAGGGGTTCCAATAAATTGGTCAGATGAAGTTAAGTATCTAGGGCTCATGCTAGATACGAATTTAACTTTCAAAAATCACATTGAGGGCATTCAAGCCAAATGTAACAAATATGTAAAATGTCTCTATCCACTTACTAATAGAAAATCAAAACTATGTCTTAAGAACAAGCTTTTGATATTCAAACAAATTTTCAGGCCAGCCATGTTGTATGCTGTACCAATATGGACTAGCTGTTGTAATACCAAGAAGAAAGCTCTGCAGAGAATTCAAAATAAAATTTTGAAAATGATTCTGAGGCTTCCTCCCTGGTATAGTACCAATGAGTTACATAGAATATCCAATGTTGAAACATTGGAACAAATGTCAAATACAATCATTAACAATTTCAGGCAAAAATCGTTACAATCTTCTATTGCCACGATTAATGCGTTATATGTTTAGGTTAAGTTAGGTTAAGTATATTAAAAACGTTTTTTTTTCTCTTATAAGCAGGTGAAATCAACTCACCTGTAAAAAAAAACTGAACTGCTACGGCAAATGAAATGTAATATGTTGTTAACAAAATGTTAATTAAATCTTAAATTTGTTTTACCAAATTAGGATGATAGTGTTGTCAAATAACACAGAACACCTAGATATAAGAAATGAATGTAATGTTTGGAATGATACTAATAAAAAAATTAAAAAAAAAAAGAAAAAAAAAAAAAAAAAAAAAAAACAGTTAGTAATCAATTGTTGAAAAATTGGATCAAAATTGGAATAAAAATAATCAATAATTTTAGACAAAACTCTATGCAATCTTCTATAGCCACGGTAACTGCGTTATATATTTATTAAGGTTGAGTTTATTCATAACGTTTTATAAGTAGGTGAATTCAATTCACTTAAGAAAAATCTGGACTGCTTCGACAAATGATATATGTACGAACACGTTTCCTACAGGTGATAAACAACAAAAGAAAATCTGAGAATCTAAAACAACATTTTGTAGGCCGCATTGAGAATGGTTACTGTCCGGAAGCTCAAACACTCCAGCTTGCCGTCTTAATTGTATATTTGGCATACTACCTTTCCCTTCAAATTCTGTTCTGCATCCCAGATTGATCCATGCCCATCTTGATGAGTTTAGCTTCGATGCCATCCTTCTTAGTGGTCAATGAGCACTTCCACAGTTATTAACTGAGAGCTTTTTTTTTGCCAATGTTGCCATTTGCGCATTCGTATATTCGTCAAAGTGCTGCTTCCACCTTTCGATCACATCACGTTTATCCGTCGTGATGTTCCCATCCCTGCACGGGATATAAATCTGTGGTAAAAAAAATACTATTTTAGCTGACTATGCCCATTCTCAAACTACCATGGAATTTCAGAATTAGTTTTTACCGCACAATTTTTTTGCGTGTGTTCCTGCACATTTCGGATCGCAGGCTGAAACCTTTTTGGGATGTGTTGCGATTTCAATAGAACTTCCTTGTATTTTGCCTACTCCTCGCACTCCGCTTCCACAAATCGTCTTTTTTTCTCCAGAAAGCGACTAGTCTGCTGTTTCCAATGGCATCTATGACGGACCACGTTCTACCGGGCCCTACACGTGATAAACTGGATTATCGAAATCATTTTGCCTTATGAGAAACAAGCTTCACGAAGCACATCGGACTCGTCGTAGTCAACCCGCTGAAGAAAGCGCTAGTTCTTGAAGCCTACACCATCTGTGTGGCGCTAGTGCTGAAGTAAACAAATTTAGGCTTTGCCCTCATCAAACCCCGCGCGGAAACGACAAATGTCGTATGAGAAAAACATTATACTATTGATAATCGTTTGTCGTTGGGCCTAATAAAATGTGGCTTAATTATCTAGCAATTACAGAAAAACTGGATAAAGTAATACACATAAACACCAGATTGATTGGTAAAATATGAATGTCGCATTCGAAAACAAGTGTGTCTCGTGCCTAAAACGGTATTTTATGACGAGCTGTCAAATCAGCACCTTCTCCAGCACCAAATTTTTGGCTTCACTCCACTTGTTCGTGGATGACAGCCGTTTCAGTCCTGTGGTCGTAGTAGGCTCACCGCGAATTCTCCACTACGATCCATTGGCGACAAACTTTGTTGACAACAAACCATGCCGTAAATAGTATAATCAAGAATCGCGTCAAGTTGTATAAACTGACAGATCATATATCAAAGCAGACTAGCATCAAATGAAATCGCAATAACTTAGCGAAATTTACCACCCGAGGTTGGTATCTTCTGGCGGTGGGCTTCAAAGAACAACAAAGCGTGTGTGTTGTAGAGCAAACTTCCTTTCATATTGGCAAATAATCAATATTGGCAAATAATCTGTGGTGTAGTGGTATTGTACTGGGTTAGGAATTCAAAAGGTCTGATGTTCGAGTCTCGCTGGAAACTTTTTTTTATTTTTATCGGAATTTTGTGGCATCGTATTGCTGACCATGGAAAGTCTGAAAAAGTCGTGGGAAGTGCGTGTATGGCCTCCACTTTGGTGTGTATATAGCGTTTTCATGCATTTTATACGAGTGATTTGATTCATATATAATGATGTATAGCAAAAAATATACCAGCCAAAATGTTGAATGGGAAAAGATGATAGGGGTATTCACTTAAAGTCGCGTAATGTACAATTCTGCGTAACTTCAGCCATGAAACTTTTCAAATGAAACATTCCTCATTAGATTCGGTGGAATGTCAAATGAGATACAGTGACGCAATTTCATTTTCGTACGCGGCACTGTTTTCATATCAAGTTGGTAGAAAACTATTAAATGATGCATAGATTCCGATATACTTTATCAATAACGAAGGTCATAGGTGTCATCTATTGTTTGGCAATGAAAAACTGTATTCATTTGCTTAAATCTTTGGAATAATGGAAAAGTATTGAGTTTGTGTCTATAAATTACCCAATTCCATATTCGTACACCTAACGAAAAAGAAATATACAACATTCAAAACTTATTTTTAAATGACTAAATGATTGCTTAAGTTCTTCGTAGTGTTGTTCAGATGTATTAGAGTACATTTGGAAAATTTATAAGCGGACATATTTGAAACTTAAGTAAATTTAAGAAAAATACCACTTTTTCCATGGTTGTTGCTAAAATATTCGGTAAGTCGAACAATAACTTACATTTTTTCAACGTCACTTACTTAAGAATGATTACTGCGAATATTGCACAAGTTTCAAAAAATCATAATCAATTTTAGAGTAGCTAGGAGTGAATATCTACAACTTGTACTTTTGAATCTTAGGTAATATAACATTTGAAACAAATCCAAAACCTTTTTTTTTGTCAATTTCTCTCAGTTTCGCTTCTAAATTGATAAACGTAATCCATAGTAAATGTTCCGGTCAAAACATTGCTTAATTTTTATTTTTATTTTACATTTCACTACCAAACATGATTATAGAGATTTATAGAATAAATATTATTGCCGTAACCGCAACACAAACATTTTTTAAAATGATGAAAACAACAGGATATTTTCTAGTAAAAAGTATATCAATGCTCTCTGCTCATTCAAGTTATTCTGTATTTTTCTTATAATATCAATAAATTGCAAAATAGGGTGCCTTTTTGGAAATAATTTAAATATTCAAAGATAATTGAATATTGCGATAACATCAATTATGAGGAGGTATGTACAGCGTAGTTTAAGGTACTTTATTGTAAAACGAAATTTGTAGTTCAAATTCTTTTTACAGACAAGTTCAAAACTAACCTTTACCTGTTGTTTAGAATGAAAACTTGGTTTACATTTGAATATAAATATCATTTTAGAAGAGTTTTAAAGTTATGGCACAATAATTTTCTGAGCTCGAAAGGGATATAAACTGTTTATTATTCTCGTAAACTGTATACATTTCAACTAAATTTGTATCATAGCCCACAAATATAATTAATAGATTGGCTCCAATGACAAAAATGAACGTAATTGCTCGAATTATTGGATTTTATGGCAAACATTATTTAAAAACCGGCATTTCTCATAATTTTACCTAAATTTCATATATGTCCGCTAATAAATTGTCCAACTGTACTTCACTACATCTGAACATCATATTAAAGCACTTCAGCAATCAAATAGAGCTTTAAAATTTGGTTTTGAATGTTGCACGTTTGAATTTTGATAGGTGTACGAATATGGAATTGAGTGATTTTTAGACATAAATTCAATACTTTTCCATTCATCCCAAGATTAATGTAAATGGAAACATTTTGTGATTGGCAAATAATTGATGACACCTATTACCTTCAATGTGGATAAAAAATTTTAAACTCAATACATTATTTAATAGTTTTTTACTAACTTGATGTGACAATAGTTTCCTGTATGAATATGAAATTGGGCCACTGTTATTACCCAAGTAACCATGGAGCAATATATAATTGCATATATAATGCAGCTGCATTGCCGTAAGCCTACCATTGAAGTAGTTTAAAAGTGGAAAAGGGCACTTTTACAGTTAAATTAATGCAAAAAGGACGATAAAGTAATGAGGCAACTTATAAACTAATATTAATGCAGCAGTACAATTTATAAAGTGATGTTAGTGCATCGATACATTTGTAATGTAGGAATAATGCTTTATTGCTTGACAACTCTTGAAATTTGTTGAATAAAAGCAATGTTGCATCAATGGTGTTGATATGCAGTAGAATACGTGCAATGTTATAATGCTTGTGGTTACTTGGGTATGATCTAGTTGTCCACAGTTCTAGCCACTGCATCACACTGCAAACGTCAATGATTTGTGCCAAAATCTGTTTTTCCAGCTCGAAATTTTGATCAATTTTGGCACTGTAGGCTTCGTGGCCTTACGGTTAGCGGCGTCAGTCGTCTAGGCGTATTGTGCCATGGGGTGTGGGTTCGATTCCCGCTCCAGTCGGTGAAAACTTTTCGTCAAAAGAAAAATTCATCACTGGGCTACTGGGTGTTTCGTGTAGTCCGTTGCCTAATGTTAGTGATCGTTCAGTCTGTGCAGCCTATGTGCTGAAGACGGTGTAAATTGTCTTTTAATAACGGCATACGTATTGATGATAGTGGTGGTTAATCATTGAACTGTGGCAATTGGTTGGCGCATCAGCATTTTACTTAACGTTCAAGCAGTTTTTCTGTTCAAAACTGAAATCGATTCAACGAAAATGTGTTCACTGTGGTTCGGTTGGAGAATAGAAGAGAGTGAACACATTTTCATGTGAAATTTCATGCTTTTGAACAAAAAAAAACTGCTTTTGAAAATTCTTAAATTAATGACGATTTCTACCCCCTTAAAGAAACTTGTTTGATGTTTAGAGATTTTATATAAGACTGCTTACACCAGCTGTAGTTGTAGCTGATTCCGAATCATGTGATGGAAAGATAGCCCAGTAATCCTAAGGATTACCTAACTCTAAGTTTAATTCTAAAACGGTTTCAAACTACTGAAGTCAGTTTATTGTTTGTCTTCGCCCAATTGTGTAAAGTAAAAAGGCCAAACTATGCCCCGCAGATGAACCAGCCACGGGTTGAAAGTCTCGGACATAAAATAGTAGTTTACGGAACAAGTTGCAGAATGATGATTTTTACAGCACGAGTCGTAAATTTATCCTACGAGGCTTGCCGAGTAGGATTACTTTGACGAGTGCTGTAAAAATCGAGTTCTGCAACGAGTTACGTACAACATGTTTTGCAATTCCGCAGAAAACCACTTGAGGGTATCAGAAATTATATCGGAATGCATTAAGGTGAAGATGCATCGAAGCCAAACCTCAAATTTTCAAGAGCACGAATCTGGAGAACTGAACATCCGTTCAGGCTGAAAACTTAATCGATTGATCACTAGCTGGTGGTGACCAATCGATTAAGGGGTCTATTTTATAAGTCGAGTCGATCAAAACGACTCGACTTGAGTCACTGTCGACCGAAAAATTCGCTCGACTCAGCTCTGTCACTCGAGTTTTTCGACAGTTGTCACTCTATGTGACTGGATTAATATGGGAGTCGATGGGTGACATCTGAAATATGCATGTTTGCTTTGATCGACAATGAATACAGACGAGTCACATGAATCTGCTCGATTTACAAAATAGGCCCCTAAGTTTCCCGCTCAAATGGGTGTTCGGTTCTCCAGATCCATACTCCTGAAAATTTGAAGATTGGCTTCGATTCATCTTCACGTCAACACATTTTTTTAAAATTTCTGAAAAATTGTAGTGTTATGATTCATTACGCAACTCTAAACAGTTGTGTAATGAGAAAGCATTGCGTAATGAATCATTACAGCACTGATTTCAGTTAATGACTATTCCCACACTGCATACTTCAGTGCAGGAAAGTAGGCCGTTTCATGACAGATTGGCATGATGTAAAACAGCCTATTACGATGATAAATTGCAAAAATAATTACTCAAAACAAATTTCATGTTTTCGATGTCGCTGAACCTATCATAAATTAACTCGTTCTCGAGGTGTTCAGTTCTGCTACCAGGACTAAAAAATCCAGATCGGGAGATCCAAATAAAGCTCTCATTGGTATGTGAATTTGCAACCACTTTGCAGCATTAAGTTCTGGTTCCTAGCGCAAACTCGTTTTGCATCGGGCTTTTCCGTATCCGTTCTAAAAAGACATATCATTGACATTTGTCAGATAACCAAGGCGTTCTTGAATTGATAAGCCGTTAAATTTGATAATCCGAAATGTTTCACTTGCGTTTTTTCGAAATGTCATGAAATATTTAGTAAATCATTTAAGCGGTGTTTTCAGTGCCGTAGCGTGCGGTTGGCCAGGTTGGCGACCGCCAAGGGCGCTAGCCTTCAGGGGGCGCAAAAATACGTGACCCATTAGGTAAAATTTTAGAGATGCATATTTAGTTAGAGCACCTCTTAAGTCAAAATTTTGAGAAAAATATCGTTGACAGAAACATGAACAGTTAAAACAGTTTCTGAATCGACTTAAGTAAGTTTTGAAATTTAAGCTTAAGCAACCTACAAGATGTTAAAGCATTCGTTAATTGAAAACTTTTTAGAGAAAATAATAACAATGTTATATTTATCATTATTATCTTTATCAACGAGATTTTCAGACCGAGGCTGGTTCATCCCAGTAAATTTAATAATCCTGTTGTGACAGAAATCATGTAGGTATCTTGAAATCAAACTATCAAACGAATGTTCATAGGCTGATCGAAAGTAAAATAGCGGGATACATTAAATTATTGGCGAACGAGATTCTCGGAGAATTATAAAATTATAACATGAAATTGGGTATACTTCCTAACAACAGCAATATTTTTTGATCCTCAAGAAAGAATTCCTTTAAAACCCGTGCAGAACTTTCTAACATTTCAAGAAAGGTATTACTGATTTACAACAGAATTTTCTATTTTATTTCATGCTGCCTTTAAAGCCATTAAAAAAGCGTATAGAAATCTCGTTGATAAAAGCATTATTCGGTGAACTGTTTCCCCGTGATCACTAAGGTTCTAGAGGATATCTTGGAAAATTTCTTCGATACGAATACTATTTTGATCTCTTTGAGTATTTGAAATTTCTTCTATTTTTAATATTTTCTATTTTTCTTCTATGAGCTACTATCGCAATGATTCTTGAAGTAAATTTATGATTCAAAAAATTTCAACAATATATGGCTACCCAGACAACCAGAAATCGCATAAAAGTTCACGTTATAACTCGTATATTCATACTAATTACATCAAACCCGTAAAACACGGTGGATAAAATCGTTAATGAGTTTCCTCGCATAAAACACTTTTTTTTCTGAGTTCATTTGCACATTTTGTTGAAACACTCGTCCAAAGTAAGTCGAATCAATCCGTAGCAGCTGTCAAATCAATATTTGTTATCATACGTTTAGTCGCATAAGATCACAGGTTAGTTCGGTAGAATATTTATACACTCGCATTGTATGTTATTATTCATCACATAATATATGAACGTAAATCGCCTCTACTTTTGTACGTAGAAGGCCTTTTCGCGACATGTTACGAGTGAAATTTTGCACATACAAAGCCTCCAGGTGATTTCGTTGTACGTACATTTTGGTTGTCTGGGTAATAGATTTCACTAAGAGATTTCCTGAAAATTTCGTTTGCAATATTGACCAAATGTATTAGAAAACTATGCAAAAACGAGTAAGAAATGATGATTCAGAAATGTTTATAATAGATGATTTAAGAATATGAATTTTACTGAGATTTCCATAAAGGTTTAAATCAATAAATCCAGTATTTTTTGCAAGTACATCTCTGAACATTCTGATTCTGAAGATTTGTGCTTTTGTAGAGGTGAGGTGTGGCTTCGATTAATCTTCACCTACACTCAGGCAAATTGACTATCGATAAACATAAAAAGTTTTCGCGGCAACCGGAATCGAACCAAGAACCTTGCGATCGATAGGCCCGTGCGTACACCACGAATATTATCGTTGACGTTTTTTCGAACGTAAACTAGTACAATGTTAAAAAATAAAACCTTGAGTAAGGGGCGCTCGACTGGCAGTTCGCCAAGGGCGCCATGAGACCACGCTACGGCTCTGTGTTTTACGCTGTTAAGTGAATACCCCTAATGTAACTATCCAGGATAATATGTTAATTATAACAAATCACATTTCATATCTGACTTTCTTATTCCGATGAAGTAACTTGAGACGAAAATAATTATCATCGCTTTACAAATTTTTGAAACCAGTTTTTTATAATAAATCTTCGAGCTGTTTAGTAGATTTAGTACTATACCATTCAATTCCACTAGAGTTTGTATCCTTTGACAGATACGCGTATTTCGACCTCAAGGCCGTTTTCAGTGTCGTGTAGTAGACTCGACTTAGTTTTTTTGCTCATTGAAGCAATGTTCATGTAAATCTATCATTGCATTTCACTTACTATCTGTAATGCGGTGATAGATTTTCATGACGATTTCTTTAAACTTGATCGAAAAAAATGGTTTCTAGTTTTTGATGATCGCTGATGATTGAATGATAGATTCTTGAGCCTTAACAAAAATCAAAATTTAGCTTGGATAATCACTGGATTGCTAGGTATTTTTGAAATTCTCTGTAACACTTATGAATGGAAGTATGGTCAAAAATTAAGACACAATATTAAAGCAATTTGCTTCAGACATTTGGTCGGTGTTCAGACAGACAGGACCAAGCGTTTTTTTAGTGGTTTCAGCAAACGTACCCAAAGCATTCGAAATAACAAAATATTTGCATTATTTGCTGTAATAACCTATCATCATACAATACATCTGGGTCAAAATAGCATCAGAAAAAATCAGAACAAATGGAGTCCTTAACGTATTTTTAGAACGCAACAATATTATCTATTCCTGTCTGTCTGAACACCAAAACGGCATCAAATTTCAGAATAAAGGAAACGATTATAGATTTGTAGGTATTGTAGACAATTGTGTTAAAAGTTAGTAACTGAAAATTATTGACTGAAGTTTAGGTGTACTTTTCAATTTTCTTTCTCAGCCTAGGCTTATAAAAACGGCTAATGCTAAAGAGAATGGCATACAAACTTAGCAATAAAAGAAATAAAAATATGTGTTACTTACTTGGTAAATTGGTCTTTACATGACAATAATTACAGTCGAAGCTTGTTATAACGACATCGCAAGGGACCGTCGTAATAGAGAAATGCAGGTATAGAGAATAGCGATGACATTAAAATATTTTTCAAGGGACCGAAAAATGTCGCTATTAAGAGCTTTTTTCCCTATAAATGTGGTTGTTATAACGAGTACTGTACTCGTTTATTCTCTTTTTCATGATATTTTGCTATTTCATCAAATAAGACTTGATAGTAAGGAAAAATGTCATTGCATTTCATTGAAATTTAGTGGTTTTCGTCAACTTCTACGTAAATTTCGGGAATCCCGGGATGTAAGAACTAATGAACCGGGAAACGGGAAATCCCGAAATTGTTCAAATCCCGGGATTTTTTGTGTCGGGATGGACACTCTAGCCTATACCAAAGATATCCGATTAACAAAATGACCAATTGGGTGCAATACCAACTTCTTATTTGCTAAGGTTCAGAGGAAGCGAGAAGTCTCCGCCAATCCAATGCGCTAACTGCAAGACGAGGAGAAGACCCAACCCACCATCAAATGTAAACGGAAGTCAACCAACATCGAAAGAGGTGATATTACCATCCACAAAAAAAAAATACATCAATTTTAAAGAGCATTCAGATGGATTTATTTAGAGCTTGTTTTAGTCATTTTTATGCGCATTGATGCAACAGTTATCAGTTGATATTTTAGTGCCCGCCCACGACCCCACATGACCTTTTTATTTAAAATTTCTCGCAAAAAGTTTTTCTTTAGTTAGAATGTACTGGAAAAGATTTAAAGTTTTTTTATGTTTAAAATAGTAAGGTTTAAAATTTTTGTGTTTTCAAATTTTGTTTTTGAAAATGGTTTGAATTTTTAAAAAATGTGGTTCCAAGGAAACCGTTTGGATTGTTATCTTTGTAAGTTAATATTTGTTGAATTGGTAAGTTAATATTTGCTCTTTTTCAAAGAGATTTCAGTCTTTCAATTTGTTTCAGTCTTGTTGTTTTGTTTTTTTTTTCAAATAACGTGTACAAATGTTTCGATTGTAAAATTAGTTTTACATCATTTGCTTAGAGAATACGAATGGAATAACTCGCAAATCGAGTAGAGAAGAATTTCAGTGAAGTAAGGTAAATCAGTTGCAGTGAAAATGTGACTAGTTCAGAAAACATGTTCCTCTGAGGGAATCATTTTGAAAATCGAATAAATCCTTGACCTAGACGATGGAAAAGCTTGTTGGACGAAACGTCGGAAACTCTATCAACCTCAGCTATGGAAGATTCTACTCGAAACAAAACCAGAAAAAATCCGCCGGAAATCCCTCGTGGCTGTGGTCTCTTCTCGCTTGCCGCCTGGGCACCGTCCGTACCGTCAGGCTCTTCTCGCTGGCCAACCACAGTTGTTGTCCTCATCTCCGCCTCCGCAGCCGCCGCCTCCTTCGATGTCCTGTCCCTCCGTTGGATCGTGCTCTCTTCTCGCTTGCCGCTTCGACCGCTCGCCGGCGATCGAAGCTCTTCTCGCTTGCCGAGCACGACCGATGGTCCCTCCGCTACCGCATTCCCTATTGTTCTCGGCCCATCTTCTCGCGACTTTCAGCCTCCTCTTCACGCTAGCCTGGGCCACCTGCCTGAAATCGTCCGACGTCGGTCGACCCGAACCCGCGCGTCGCGTGTCGTTCGTTTTCTTCCGTGCCGTCGTTTCGTTTCTCGGTTGTGCTCGTGTCTTCTTCGTTTTGGACAGTTGTTTTTAGGAATAGGAAGAGAAAAGATCAATTTCTCGAGGCACTCTTCCGGGCGTCCTTGGTTGGGGCATCCAGGCTCAAGGTAAAAGGCCGCCCGGCTCGCTTAGCCAGCTCGGCCAGTATTGGAAACAAAAACAAAACCCATAAACGGTCGTCGAAGGTTATATAATAGTAGAACAGCTTTCGCATCGATAGGTTAAAATAGGAAGAAAATGTTGAGTTTTCAGATATGTGCGTTTTCTTTTTGTTTCTTCTTGTTTTTTAAATATTCTGGAAGGTCTCGAAGGAAGGAACTTGAGTGTGTTGGTTTTTCATACGTATTATTCTGCATCCGACGATGATTTCGATGATTAACGCCCGTCGCCTAATCCTAGAAATTTGTTTGCCCATCTATTTTGGAGTAGTGGATAAGTGGTGGTTTTGAGACTCGTAAACGCCGTCCAAAAACTGAGTTCAACCACAGGAAGAGTGCCTCTGCGAGCCCGGGCGGTCCCCGAAGGAAGCAACCAGGCGGAATCGATACATTTTCTCCGTACTAGGTTAGGTGAGGGTAGTGCGGAAAAGTGTACGGTGTGGAGTTGTCTTCTGCTGTATTGGTCGTTACCGGCGGCCTACTTGGATCGTGTCATCGGATTTTTGAACTATACGCCGTCATCGCCGCCTCAGCCGTCTTCAATTGGGTGGACCTCGCGCGCGCGCTCGCGTCAGCCTTCAAATACTATCGCACGTGGTTTTCGAATTTTCTCACTCTCTATTCGGCAGTAGAAAAAGTCTGTTTATGGGCAGTGTTCCTCTTCATGAAACATGAAAAGAAACGAAAGCTTAAACAGCCTTTATGCGACTACAATTTCGGACTTCCATAACATGCGGAACTCATCACAGAAGGCGAGCATTTTTTCCAGGCACTGAAAAGCCTTTCACTCATTTAGCACTCTCTTTCTCTCGAATGGGAACTACTTTCAGCAGGAACCTTTTGCTTAAACTTTTCGGCCGAATAGGCCTTTTCATTCACTTCTTTGGTAGCAACTTGCTTTCATCTGATCGATATATTACTTTTGCAGCAACGCCTTTGGAAGGCTATTTTCCACTTAAGATCTTCGGCGATTAAAGCCTCTTGATAACCACATTTTATGCCTGCCGATTGCGGCTTTTGACACTATTTTTCAGGAACGCGGCACCAATAAAGGGCCTTTGCACATTCACTTATTTCATTATCGCCTTTTTGCTGACATGATCACGAAGAAATAAAGCGCTTCTCGCGCACTTATCGCAAATTGAGAGTCTTGTAAAAACTTTAGATTTTCCATAGGAATGGATTTTTTTGGCACTCAAAAAAGGCCTTTTCTGCGCAAATCGCATTTTTTTCTCTCATCAAGGGCTGCTTTTCATCTCAAATGAAAATTTTCACATTTCACTCGCACATTGATCGCACGATGAACTTTCACATTTCGACTCGCGCCATGCTGCACATGGAAACACAAAAGGCCTTTGGGCCCCACTCAAAATGCTTCTTGAACAATGGGTGAAAACCACTTTTACACAATCGAATGGCGTGGCTCATTCGCCCTTTTTCTCTTGCTCTCGATCGCTCTCTCGCTCTCTCATCGGAAAAGACACTTTCATATCAAACGATGCTGCCAGCTGGGAGATACTTTTGCGCTTGTGAGGTCACGGATGAACCGAGGACGAACCCAATTTGCGGATGCGGCAGTATGAGAATGGACCCGATTGAAGGCGAAGCCCATCTCGCAGCGATGACGAGTTGCGGCGTTGAAATATTCGGATTATTGATGAATCACAGGAAAGAATAGCCATTTATTGCTGGATCACCGGATCGGTTCACGTTGATTGACATAATTGGACAAACGGATGAATCCTCTGAAGATCGGAAACTATCCTTGCGATGCACTTTAGAATTGCTTCACGCCCGGCTTTTTGAATATTGCTTACTGGGGGCTATCATGAGCCTGGAATGTCCTTGGAAGGAAAGCCTTTTCGCTTGGAATTGGCTTGACGGCACTTTTTCAACTTGTGACGGCGTTTGAGAATGAACCCATTGAGCGCGGTGTTCATCTCTGAAGATCTCGCAGTTTGCAAACTTTTTGTATGATATCACTTTCACTTTTAATGTTCTATAATAAGTCCATGGATGGAAACATCCTTTTCGTATTATAAATTTACCATCTTAGAATTTTTATCACATTATCACGCTCTTTCGAATCGTCTTTTGTGGAGAGGATGAACCCCATTTTGCGAGGGAATTCACCTCATTGGAGCGGTACTTTTAATTTTGTTTGAGGCTAAGAAAGCCTTTTCACTAAAGCTGCCTCCGATCGGTAGTAGTCGATTGCGTCTTTACTCGATGAACTTTTAATCTCCTTCGGTGTTTATTTCAGGAAAATTTCCAGATTACTTTCAATTTTTTACATTTTTCTACACTGCTGCTGCAGACGAACGAGAATGAATCCCATTGGACGCGGGAATTCATCTCCTGTTCACGACAAACTGCATTTTGCGTTGCCGATTCCGTTGCCAAGCTCGGATGAGCTGGCAGGCGCGCCTGGAAGTGAACCCCATTGGACGCGGGAATTCAAATCCGGCATTCCACGAGAATGAACCCCATTGGAGGCGGGAATTCATCTCGGCGCCAAAAAAATCTGCATTGACGTTTTCACGTTGTTCACGGGTGAACATTTGCGGGTGAACCCCATAGGACGGGGGTATTCATCTCGATATTTGGTATTCACTGGTCACGATGAATCCCATTGGGTGCGGGCATTCATCTCGATCAAATCGCATCAAGATTCTGATCATGTTTTCGAATTCTGTTGAAGATGCTGACCGGCGTTGAAAGGAATGAACCCATTTCATCTACATTGCATGAGAATGAACCCTTCGGTTTGAGGGATGGAATTCATCTCAGCAGTTGACTAGAATATCACACGTTAGATGTTTGATCGATGGGAAAACCGTAGCGATTCAACGAAGATGAAACCATTGACGTTTGGAATTCATCTCGTAAACGCTCTCTTAATTGATTGATGAACTCGTTGACTTTTCAATACTAGGGGAAAGGCCCCTTCTACGTTGCAATTGGTTTAAATCACTCTCTCGAAATCGCATAGCGATGTTTCCTAGCAGACGATGTACTATCGCTCGTTCTAATGATGAATCATGTGTTGATCAAAATCAGGAACTCTCTCAAAAATCAGCCTCCACAAACGCATCAAAGCCCTTTGGTTGGCTGGTCGAAATTCATTTGGTCACATTTTCACTTTTCCTCAAGGGTTGGGGTTGCAAAGCTCCGTCTCATCGGATGGCAAAATTTCCTCTCATCTCACTGTTCACTCTCACTTCACTGCTCCTAAACCTCGATGCCCTTAAGTAAGGGGGGGAATTTCCTATCACTGCTCCACGTGGGGACATTTTCCTCGTCAAAAAAATCGGCCTCATCGTTTGATCCACTCCAAGGGAGGGACGAACGATGCCAAATCGGTGACGCAGCCATCAGCACGTAGCCATAGTAGTACGGATGATGCCACGGTCGAAAAATTCGGAAAATCTCACAAACACCACTGAGCCAAAGCCTACTTCATGGAAAGGGGGGATGATTCGGCGTCGAAAACCCTCGAATCGTTCAATCGATCGTGTACCCAAGTTACAAGGAACCCAAATCTCTCGCAAGATATGCGTGTCAATCATAGTTTTAGTGAAGAGGGGGGCGACAATAGCCCATCTGAAAATAAAAGAAAGAACCCCTCTTCCCTCCCACAAGGTTATGTTTAAAAAAAAGGAGGGGCGTTACCGTAACGTTTTGGTCTCGTTCTCTGCTTGATATTCGGAAAAGCCTATTCGTGTGGTCACTGTTCGGAAACTGCGCTGAACCGATCCCGTTTGGGGTGCGTTTAGGTCTTCTTGCGGTGCGTGCGTGCGGTGGATGACATCCATCATCAATGGTTGTTATCGAAAAGGGGGGGATGCAACAGACGGAATGTATTTCGTGCAAAATCTGCTCGGCCTCGTTGCTCGTGGGGATGAACCAAGTATGTGAGGAAGTAGTGTAGCACTAGTAATAGTAGTAGTAGTAGCGGTAGAGGGTGTTCGCAATTATCTCTGCGCCAAACCGGAAAGAAGATAGAAGCGGCGATGTGCACAGGGGCCACGGCCACGTCCTTGCGCGACGGCCGGCTTGCTTGGATGAATCACTTGATGCTTGCGGGCGGTATGTGAATGGTTGGTATGGTGTGTATGTGGTCTACTTGCTTTTTTTTACGTAACGCATGCTCCAACTTTATACGATATTAATATATAATATACACTTGGTTTGCGAATGTGAATGTGCACTAAATGGCATTACAATACTTCAGAACAATAGAAATGTTATAAATGGGGGTTACAATTTCAAGCTTGATCGAAATCACATAGCATTTTGGGGAAAAAACTAACGGCACTTCTTTGTAGCTTCACATCACTATACAATTTTTGTTTAGATTTTCCGCTCGTATCGAGCAATGCGGATAAACATTTCAATGAACATTAAAGAAAAACATACATTTTCTAGAACTTTAGGTTCAAAATCACAATACAAATACAATGCAATGGCTTTTCGGTTTCTATCATACAATGAAATCTGTTGGCACTTTTCAAAAGCATATTACAATAAAAGAAACATTACACTTTGAAATCACAAATTTTCAACTCTCGTAGCAGTTAAAACACACTAACACTAGTGTAAAAACAAGTTAAACAATAAACAATTCATTCGTTGTCAACTGCTAAAAAACACTGGGACAAATCACAAGGGTAAAAACGTAACAAACTTTCAACTTCTTTTTTCCATTTTCATCTTTTCAGCGCTGGGCAATTCACAGAACACCGAGCACAATTTTCATTTTATAGCGCATAAATTTTCAACTTCTAATCATTTTGCTACTCTACATTTATGAGGGGGGGGTGCTGGATGCCCATGGGACACCGAGCGAGTAGCCTCGTCATCTCCACTCCGCAAATTTCCTATCCATGCTGGGCGCTGCAGAGCAACACCGAGCGAAATTTGCCTCGCTTTTTTGCACATATTTTTCTTCTAAACTTTGCTCTCTTCGCATAACTTTCATTTTAGGACGCTGGGAACTTCACCGAAGCCGCAGCTTTTTCGTTTTCTACAATCACATTTACAATACATTCAGTAAGCTTTTGGGTTCGCTTCAAGCGTAGCGCAATTCAGCTTCAATCTTCTGATTTCATATTTTTTCATGTCACAATAGATTTTCTTCTGGTGGGGTTTCATTTGAAAATTTTTGGTTTGCAAGCACAATAGAAATAGGCATATTACATCGATCAGTGTATGTGTGTTAGTTATGCGATAGGAATATGAACAAACTACTACAAGTCAGTCACTGCTTAGGTGCTAATATATCTTCGATTCCGTACACATTTGCACTTGGCGGAATAATGGGATTACATATTTTGTTCAGTGCTCTTAACACACAAAAGCATTTCTAGATGGAGGATAATAACTTATTTTTCTTTGATAGAATATACACAGTAGAGGTTAAGCATAACACTTTCTAAAAATAGAAATGGAACCACTTATGTGCGTAAATGTAAATGTATATAATATATAAAAATGTTACATAAAAGCCCAAAACATAGCCTTAGTTCAAGCGGGTTGTACAAATTTTCCAGTACTTCTAACTCTTAAAATGTAATTTCACAGCCAGTATACAGTAAAACAAATAAACGTATAACCACTTCAAACACTAGTAGTAAAATTAGAGTGTAGTAACAATTGCCGTTCTTTTTCGCTTCTGTAAAATAGATAAATTACGTGTTTAATCATAAAAACAAACCCCGCTGGCCGACTGAACGCCAACCAAGCGGTTAACTTCTACCACAAAGTAAATCACTAAACGCACTACAAAGTGAATTATTAGATCGGTTTAAAGACGTAAAAAGGTAGAGTAAAAAAAGTTACAAAAATAGAGTAAACAAAATTAGCATAGCTACCACCACATGCTCTCCCAAACTCTTCGGGTATTGGGGCTTTCTTCCGAATCGCAGTAGGCGATATTCGTTTCCACACTTAAAACACCATCTCTCTCTCTCTTTCTACAGAGGTGAGGCACTAAATCCCGCGTTAGAAGAAGCACGCATAACACGACGCAATTGCTGAACGTCACAAGAAAAGCCAGATGTTTCTGCTGAAGAATGGTGTTGGTGGTGGTGGTGGTGGGAAGGTGGACCGCCAAAAAGGCCTAACACGCACACGCACGGATCTAACCTTGGTCGCACAATTTCGGAAAAACGCCACACGATTTCGGTCGCGATGTAACTACGTCTCAGATTTCGATTTTCTGCAAAAGACTAAAATTCTGGTTGTCGGGGGAAATATTTCAACACTGGTTTACCGCTCGTTCCAATTTAGAGTGTACCGTCGTCGACGTGTCGCCCTTGGCAACTGCGCAATTTCTTGGCGGCATGGCCTGCCTTCTAGATAGCTAGTTTTGTCTTCCGACGCAATTTGTTCCATTTGTGGAAATTTCAAAAGCTGCAAAGTACGAAAATTCTGGTTGTCGAGGAAAAAAAGACATTTGCTTACGTTCAACGATGAACCGCGCGCTCCATTCACAATATGTAGCTGCGATGGGTCAAATTTGTGTTCTGGTTGGCACCAACTCGGTCGCTCGAAATCGCCGTTTCCCACATTGTTTTACAATTTTAGCTGCAAAAATTTCCAAATTCTGGTTGTACGAACTAATTCGGTAAGCTTACGGTTTCCGTGGCCGTCCAAAACAGGTCGCTCCTTCGTTTCGAATGGATGGAATGCTTCCTTTATCCTCTAAAGATGGAATCGATTCCCCCCTTGCGGAGCAAAGAAAAAGACAAACTCACAAGACGACTCGTTGGGCTCAACTGCAAAAGAAAACGGAGATTCTGGTTGCGAAGGTATCTGTTGTCAAGGTTACCGCTAATTCCGTCGTCGCCCTGGTCGTAGCCGTGTCATACAATGCCTACTGCATCGTAACGACGTGCTCTGCCTGCCGATCTCCTCTCGTTCTGTCTCTGTCTTGGGCTTTTACATGCCCTCATCTTCTGTCTCCCTGAGTACTTGTTAACTCTCTCTCTCTCTGCCTTTCCTATCTGTGTGATTGCTTTTCCAACTTTTTACGGGGAGGGTATGTTTGTTATCGTGTTTCGCAAGATTGCGTATTAGGCAGCAGATGTTAAAAATAAGAGAAAAACAAAAGAAAAACACAGAAACTCGGCTGGTTATGAGAGCCGGACCGGAGTTGTGAAAGAAAAGCCGGGCCTTTGGGCGGACGTTTTCCCATCCGAATCCGATCGCGTCCATTTCCGGGAATGCGTTCGTTCGTTCGTGCGTTCGCTCGGGTTGGTTATGGAATGGGACGGACAGTATGTCAAGAGAAAGAAAGCAAAACAAAAACATAGAAACTCGGCGTCCGTCGCGGGACAGCCGGACCGTCGATCTTCGGTTCCGGGGGACTGGAAAGATGCAATCTCGGGTTTTGGCGAGGATAGTATTTGAACGCTTTCGATTACCGAGTTCCAAAGTGGGTCGCAACATTCCGCGGAAGCTTTTCCCTTTCGTCATCCAGGATGTGGAGGGCGGGAAGTTCAGGCGGTCCCGGTCCAAGGTTTTATAGGAAAGATGAAACAAAGGCGAGAAAAAGGTAGAAACAGAGAAACTCGGCCACCGTGGCCGGACCGGGAAAGAATCAATCCGATTGGTCACGTCTCTCGTTCGTTCGCTCGCGGCAGCGCCCTGTTTCCGAAGGTTCTAGTGCCGTACACACACACATCATCCCGGAACGTCCGGTGGTGAGGAACACAAAAGAACAAAGAAACGATAAACAGAGAAACTCGGCTGACGGCAGCCGGACCGTTGCTTTGGTGCGCTGCAATAAGATGAAAACTCGTGGTTTTGCATGTCGATTTCAAGTTCTTTTACCGCCATGTTGGTTTAGGGGGAAATTCATCGCCGACGGGGTCTTCCACGGGGTTAGGATGCGTAGATAGATGGATAGAATTAGGATAGAACAGTCCCGAAGCCTAGCTCTCTAGATATTGCTGCAAATAGTCGAAAAGTTCTGGTTGTTTGTTACGTTAAAGCAGGGCCAAGCCTGACATGCTAGCTAGTGAAGCATTGCCAAACGGAGACGGGGTCTTAACTTTCGGTTTTCGCCTTCTTCGAGTCGTTGAGGGGTACTAACTCTCTAACTTAATCAGCCTGCACTAGCTTAAGGTACAATTTCCAGTTTCTGCAAGAAAATAAATGCGTGCGTTGAAGTGTAAACGTGATTAGCACTTTACCTCGATCTTGTAAAATGAAAGTAAATTTCTCTTCCTGTGTGTCTTTCGCTCGACGGCCTGCTTGGATCGCACCGTACAGGGCACGTCCAGACACGTTCACAGCTCTGGGCCTACTTCGATTCGAGTGGGGAGCCGTTGTCGGAAGACTTGCATCAATAGATGCTCTGGCACGCGATCTCTCTCTATCTCTCTCTCTTGGCTTCGCTGTATCGAACCCCGTACTCCTCCTGTCTCCTTCCTTCTAGAAATCTCGAAAAAACTCTGGTTGCAAATTGAAAAAAATCAGCGCTAGTTACCGCTATGCGTTTCGGTTTCAATCGTCGCTTTCAAAGCGTTTCGATTTCTTTTCTCCTACTCTGCTGCACCAGCTGACCTCATTTTCTTTGCTTCTCTCTCTTGCTCTCTGTTCCTACGCTGTTCGTGTTTCTTCACCTTAAAGCCCACTTTTTTACCACATTCTCTGCGCTGCGCTCTGTCGAAAGTGCATTGTTGAAATCGAAAACCTGCCTGCTGTGTGAAGTCTTGTTCGAATGTTGCATAAGCGCGCTCTGTTGTCT
This sequence comes from Aedes aegypti, assembly GCF_002204515.2. NCBI lineage: Eukaryota > Metazoa > Arthropoda > Insecta > Diptera > Culicidae > Aedes > Aedes aegypti. The sequence continues at coordinate 15,840,465 of NC_035107.1, forward strand.
ATGTGCCTCGGCTCTCTGTTCCTCGGCTACATTACATGGAAAATAGAAAATCAGGTTAGGAAAAAAGTACCCGGGCCCCCTCGGTGGTCAAGTCCCCACCGAGGACCACTTTCCATCTCTCCTATCTTGCACGCGCTCATTCGCGGCAAGTGAAAAAACAACTCTACAAATCTCAATAGTGCATGCTGTCACGTACTCACTAAAATCGAAACACTAGAGGATTCTCTACACACTACACGCTGCTGTCAGTGACTTTCGTCTCGGTCGTTGCCTTGACGACGCTGTCGCCGCTTGCTGCCGTAGTTCGATTCAGCTCGGGCCCTTACACTTGGGATGTTCGGAACCTTGGGGGTTTTCGCTTGTGGAATCCGTGTTGGTGTGACGTTGGTACCGCCTTGACGCTCGCTGCACGCTCGACTCGACGGAGGACACTCCAGGGGAGTCCGCTTCTTCCGAAACGGAGGCGCGGCAGGTGGCCAGTTGGCAGCATTTGTCACAACTCGGCATCGGAAAACACCAGCTCTGACGCAAACACAGCGGCGCTAGCAGCGGCGGGCAGCACCACGAAGGCCTCCCTCTGACTCTTGCTCTCGTTCTCTCTCTCTCATGACTCTTTTCTCTCTTGCGTTCGCTCATTGTATCTCATTGCGATCTATTCTCTCTCTCTTTCTCGGACGATCGGACGACGAATCACTGCGGATGAAGCCCAGATGATCTTCTCCGAACCCACACCGGGGGAGTTTTGATTGTACTTTTTCTTTCTCACAACAAGGATTGTGATAACGCTTGGTGACGCTTCTCTAGGTACGCCCCCTTCAGAACTCTGCGACGAGAGTTCTATCTGAAAGCTGTAAATAGATACACATCACCAATTAGTTGTGCCTTACGTGCTACGGTAAATGATAAAACAGGAAGTTTTCAAATTTTTACGCAACAAGTTAATAGTTTATTTACACAAAATTTCTCGGTATCTTTCGTTTTCGGATTGCGAACAAAAATCAAAACACAGAAAACAAAAAATATAGAAATCTATACTTTTTTTAGACAAATTTTTTAGATGCAAGATAATTCAAAAGGGTTAAGCTACTCGCGCGATTCAATATGAATCAAAAACTAATTTTCAACACGCTCACGGAGGAACGCATTTTTCTACGGAAGAAGGTTTTTGCTTTGCTTTCTTGCTTACTTAAGAGTTAGAGTTTAATATAAAAAAATAATAAAAAGTGACACACTACGAACCAAAATCAAGATTAGGTTTCAGTTTCCAGACGACATCCAGCCGATTGAGAGCTAGCCCCGATGGTCGGATGGTCGGAAAGGTGCATCACTGTCTCATTTGGTACTGGAAATGAAAAACTTGATTAAAGATACACTGTCTTACGCTAGATTCATATGTATATATAAAAAGTGGTTGAGTTTTTTGATTTTTCAAGTTTTCTTCCCTAGCTCCTAAGAGTACGATTCATACATTTACACAGTTTTTCTCCTCATACTCGAGACTTGTCGGAGGACGACGACGAAAAAAAAAACTAAAATACATTTGATTTGTACAACTCAGCTTTTACAAAAATATTCGAAACTTCTAATCCATCACATCGAAATTTGTCTCATCACATCGCTACTCTCGGTATCATTGTCTCTCTCTCTCTCTACTGCCCATCTTAGTAGCCACGATTGCATCGGTGGAATTTTCTTGATTCGAAACAAAGACCTATCCTATCGCCACTCACCTTGACGGCCCCGACGCGAAACGTTTCCATCACCACCACCGAAAGCTAGGAGCCTACTTGGATCGGTTTGGGTGGGGAGAACCCAAGGCAAAACGAAAACATTGCACTCGTACCCCGTTTCTTTTCTGTTTTCGGGAAGGGAAAGTTACGTACCCGTTGTTCTCGAAACCGAGAGCGCACACACACACACTGACACAGAAACCGTCACAAGCGATCACGAGTATCTCCATGACATCACACTGACGAGACGCCATTGCGTTACAAGTTGGACTCGTGTTCGCGCATGGGCTTTGCTAGTGTGTGTGTATGAGCGAGCTATCTCGGGTCGAGTCAGCAGCGAGTGTGCTGAAAAATTTTCAATTTCAAAATGGCGACCGATTTTCGCAACTTGTGTGTTTGGGTTTTTTCTAAGGTGATGGGGAAAACGTTTCACGGCGAGGACGCTTTCGGAGGGCGAGTTGGATTCCCTAGCACTCTGATTGCACGTTTGCACGATTCTAAATCTACCGAGATCGAGCGTTTTGTTCCCTACTCCGACAACAAAGAAGAAGGAAATCTAGTTCCGATTGATTGTAGGAAAGTTAAGTTCATGCTCTGGGACTGGGCCCCCTAGGTCCTATCGACTCAGAGGAGTCTTGATACTGTTCAGTTCCGTTATGAAATTATTGATTCCGTTAAAGTCTTCGCTCCAGATGGCGTTGGACGCGTTACGGGCTTTTTCTTCCTCTTCCTCCTCCAGGTCACAGTACATCCGCGGGGGCTCGGCCAACCGCGATCGGATCCGGGCCCACTTAATGGCTCTATCTTCCTGCTTCCGGATCTTCTCACGCCGCAGACACTCTTCGGCGTGAGTAAGCGCTCCGGACAGCATGGCCAACACTCGCAGGTCCTGTCCGCGGGTTTCACGCTTGACGACATACTTCTTGTTCTTGATCTTACGGATCCAATCGTCTAGATTGTCTGATTTATCAAACCGGGACGCGATTCGGTGCTTTGTAGCTACCATTTTTTCATTCGACTAACTTTTTCAAAGCTCTAAGCTACAAGTACTTGCGTTTCCTACGCATCAAACTGCCTAGACCTCTCTGTCTCCTGTGTGTTCTAGGTTCTAGGTCCTAATACTGCTTCGTACACACCTGCTTTAGGACTCTCGCACTGCAGTGTTCGAACCGTGAAATATCAAACGAATCGGACGTATAACAACTTGATCAGCTTCCACTATTTGCACTTTCCAACTATGGAATTAACTGACTTGTACTTTTTTATCTACTACACACTTCAGATTTGCCAGAGACTCTAAAAACAGTACCACTCTCAACGACGGCGAAAACCTTTCTGATCGAACACTGCAGCCTACGGACGGTAGCTAGCCTCGACCGAGCCATCGAACTAGAGCGGGGCTACTCGAGGCCACACGCACACCGCCACTGTAGCGAACGCTTATATACATCAACGGTACCTGTGCTTGCCATGTGTCGCGCGCGGCTGTGTGCGTGTCAGTTCCGCATTCACCCTTCGCACCGCCTGCTTGGACCCGGGAACGACGATCATTTTTTGTGTCGTGTGAAAGTCGATTGCAGAACGGAATGAAATCCAAGATTTTTCTTGAAACTTGCTGGAAACTGAGTGAATAAGTTTTCAAATCATGACGAAATTCAATTGTTAAACTTACGATTGATTGAAAATTTGTGGTCAGTCGGTCGGGAAATTGGGGCCACCGATTGATACGTAATTTCTCACGCAAAAGGGGAAACGGCGCACCAACACAAGCGCTACCATATCGGGATTTATCACTGCCGCAAAGCTCGGTGGAACAAAAAGAAGCCCCCTTCCAAAGCAGGAAGAAGACATCGCATTTTTCAGCTCGAAAAATAAAACTAAGTTCGTAGGAAATGTCGATGGCAAACATGGCGGTGAATTTGCTCGAGTTTAACGGCATTTGTATTGTTCTGATCCCTGAATTCAATTTTCGTATACAAAATTATCATACAAACGCTGCGAATCTAAATTGACGCATTTGTTTGGTCCGACCACAGACTGCGGTCCGATAAGGTTGCTCAAGAAGGGGCACCACTACCTCTACAGGAACAGAAGGACCACGACGTAAAACATGTTTTCTTTCTCTCCCTATTCTTACCAACCGCTAAGCTGAATTGACTTTCGAACGTTATGGAAACGTTTGCACAAGAACACTTAACTAGTCAAACGAAAAACCCTTCTACAGAATGCAATCACGCGAGCAATTCGCTATCTTTGGAAAATCCCAACCTTTCCGGAGCGACGTAATTCCCCTCATGACAAAAGTCACGCAGTGTGAGCTTTGTTGCAAAATAGCATTGAAAAGTTCGCTAAACTCCCGATCATGAATGACTCCTCTACGAGGAACGCGTCCTTCAATCGTCGGAATCGTTCAAATCTTCCTAAAATAGAAACCCCACTTATAAAAAAAACAGTCATACTAATTCAGCATCGCAGTAGCCTGTGCTTGCCCAGGTATTCAGATGCACGCGTCTTTGAACCTCATCAAGGCCTACTACTTTGTGTGCCCGATCTAATCACGTTTGGAATTGCGTTCGCTGGCTCCAAACAACGAAAAATCCATCGCAGCAAGCGGACGCGTTCACTTCACAACAAAGTGGTGCATGCAGCAGTCTGTTTCAAATGTCACACAAACGGGGGAATGGAGCTGCGATGGTGTGCGTGCCGGCGAGACCGCGTGCTACCAACACATAGACGCCGATAGTCGTCGACGACGAGAAAAAAATGCCAAAATAAGTAACCGCTCGCGATGGCTACACGTAACTAACTACCGAATTGTACGTGGAAAAAGGGGGAATGTTATCATTTTTCTTAATGAATGCGACCAAATTGAAAACGTTTCAAAATGTCGAACCAGTTTTGCATTGTTTGGAACGACTTGCAGCAATCCAAGCAAAGAACGGCGAAAACGGGTTACTGCCTACTGTGTGACGAACGCAATTAGCAAACTTGGAAGCAGACGAGTCTAATCATGTTCGAGGGAAAAAATGCGTCATCCCCTAATTTGGGCAAAAATTTCTCACGATTCTGCCTGTCTCATACAGAAATCGCCTAATTGCATTCGTCTTGATCTAGGCAGGGGGAAACCCAAGACATCTGCTCAGAAAATTCCGGAAGACAACAACAATTCCATGATCATCCGAAAAAAAAAAACGAAATCTAATACGCAATATTTTGTCCCCTGCTGCATAAGGATGGAGCGAAGCATCTTTGCGTTGGTCCAAAACTTCTTCTTCAGCGATAACCTTGAGAAACGTGAAAAAAAAATCAGATTCATTGCGCCGATACTGACGAAACAAAATTAAATTGCTGTATTGGAACAACAAACATCGTTTTTCTTCTGATCGATCGATCGCAGATTGATACTCAAAACCGCGAGCTGAAAATTGGTCTGGTTTCTTCATGTTAAATTACCTGGTCTGTTACCAAGTCGAAACTTTCAAAATATCCAAACAAATCGACAGCAACAACATCGACACAAAACGCTAATAAGACGATTAAGGGTGATGACATATTGAAAGAGAAGAAAAAAGAAGTGAAGTGTTGGCGAAAAGAGAAGAGAAGAGGTAAAAATGGTATGGCATACTGGGAGAGGTTTCGAAAGAGTTTCAATGCGCTCCTTGTTTTCATTGATTTTGTGCTTCAGCAACAGCATGCTGCCTGCAACCAGAGAGAGAGCGCATGGCTGCTTCATTCGGTTTTTTTTCTCTTTTCCCATGTCCATCTGTATCAACTGGCGCCTGTAAAGGCGACTCTGTAGAATGTATAGCAAGGGGGTAAAAATCATTTCATCAAGCAGGAGCATTGCTTCGTGATGACGTACAAGAAAACCGTTCAAATCACAAAGCAAGTTGTTATTCGTCATCATTCGGCAGTCCAGTCCACTAAAAATTTCTATGTATGACCGACAAATTTCATAACGCTAAAGGGGGTGGGTGGGTGTACTGACGATGTTACAGCTCCTATAAAATTTGAAAAATATTCATACAAATTGCGTTACAAGGGGGTGGTTGGGTGTGAAAAATGACATTTTTTTGCGTATGAAATTTGTGAATTAACCCATAAAACCTAAACGAAACAAGTAGAAATAGCAATCCTAGGATATGATTAATAGTATATACAATATTAAAATTATAACAGAATTAATGAGTTGTTGTTAATTTACATGACCGAACACACGATTGAGCACGTTAATGAAATAACCAATGAATAGTTAATCCAGATTTTCATGACACAGTTCTTAAATTTGAATCACTACCAAAATAACTATTAAAAAGACAAATTGATTAATTCAAGATCAAAACATAATTGGTACACACTTGGATTTTTTCTCGTTGTTGGGTAATGTTTTTTACCGGCAACGTACTGTAAATAAATATTTAACTGAAGTTTCGGTATTACAAACGAGATTTACCGAACCCTCCTATATTATATATAAAAAATCAAAACAATGTTCGTCCACTTTTACCGAAATCGCCGTTTTATTTACCGAAAAAACTGTAAATTGTTTAGATTCGCCGTAGACTGTAATTTTTCACCGTACTTCAGTTCGTAGTGCTACAATGCTTAAGGTGATTATAAACGAAGCCAATCCACACCTCAAATTTTCAAGAGCATAAAACTTGAGAGCCAAACAGCGCTCCTAGTTGAAAATTTATCCCATTGGTCACTGCCAACAAGCAAGTAATTACAGTTAACTCTCCCTTACTCGATATTCCGTATCTCGATATCGAGTTAGAGAACCATAGTAAAAGTTGGTTTTCATGGCTAACTCGATGGTCTCTTGGATCGCAGTTGCACTGGTTTTGTGTTCTGTAACTCGATACCTCCCTAACTCGATGGTCCCTTCAATATCGAGTAAGGGAGAGTTAACTGTAGATTAATTTTTATCGTGGACTGTTGAAAGATTCTCCAGTCTTGTGCACTTGAAAATTCGAAGGTTGGCTTCGTTACCGATCAAATTGTAATTTGATATTTTTGAGGCCGCCATATTTGTTTCTGTGTGATAGTCAACGCGATAGTATTGCATCCGTTTAATATTCTCTGATTGTTTTCCGTAAGTAGGTACGACCTGAGTGATTTTATTAAAAAACCTATTGTTTAAGGTTGAATAAAATATTTTCGTTGTAGTACTTGTCGTTGTAACTGCCCAATTACGTTTCTGGATAGCATCATCACATTAACCAACATAAACACCTATGACGGATTCGGTGGCGGTTTTTTGCAAAAGAGGTGAACAGTTGCATATGAGCTAGGATTGTAGCTCAAGATTTGAAGTGCGCGTTCGAGTTGTTGGTGATGCCACTGGTTTCCCATCTTCATAAACAGACGAGCAGTTCATCTTCAAACGGTATAAAAACGAAAACGCGAAATAAATCGATGGACTTTGACATCAATATGCAATTTATTTTGTTCTTATCATTCTATTTTATTGTTCGGTAATCCTTAGCTTTACCGAAAATATTACCGAGCGCTCAGCGGTTTATATTTCGCTAAAAAAATTACCGGAGTCGGTGATATTTTCTAAGTGTGTACTGGTTGTGCATAATGATGGCTATTAGGCCAACACACTTAAACAGAATCGCCGAGAACAAAATCGGCAAAACTTTTACCGATATCTCGGATGTTTACCCAATCTTGGTAAATTTTGCCGAGATCTCGGCAAAAAATGTGGATTGAAAAATTACGTTTAAGTGTGAACCGAATATTAAAAAATAAGTATAATTTTCGAGAAATTTGAAGTTTAATGCCTTTTTTCACACAAAATTAAATGATTAAACTTCAATTGTTATGAACGAAGAATTGCTTTACATTTACTAAAGCAACACACTAGTTATAGATATAAGATCATGTTTGTATCTACGGAATGAAATATTCTTTTAAATGTGTACCTTTCCTTCGAGCACTGTAAACGTTTAATGGGTATCCTTTCGATGTCATAAACAAGATCACGAATGGCTCCAAATGCAGTTCGTTTTTAGGTAAAATTTGAGAACAATTTACCACTTTATCATAGTAAAAGCTGGGGCTATAATAATTGAAAATATAACGACTCTTTTATTTATAAGTGATGGAACATTGTGAGATTTTATTGTTTTCTATGGAATGGCCAAATGATAATTTTGAGTTAGGAAATTTTATTGTATAATATTGAAAATCAGTTCAGTGGTACAAAGCACATTTTATTTTTCAAATATAAAGGGTTCTTTTTGTGTTTGTCAATTGAATTTTCTCAAAACTGTTTTCATCAGATCCAAATTCACGCACAATATGAGTGCTGCAAAAAATAGTTTAAATAGTCTTCTAGCGTTTTGACGCGTCGAAGCACCACACGCACTGCTTTCACGCTTTGGCACACTTTCCATGCCACTTCGCATCGCTTCAGTATGCCATGTAAGCGCGATTTTCATACAACATGCATGGAGAGACCTTCAACGCGTACGCTTCTCTTTTACATCCTCGACTTCAGTTTGTACTAGGTAATACGGTTTGAGAATGTCTTATGTCTTATCGTTTTTTTCTATACCGCATCGACAAAGCAATCCACACGAAGCAAGTTTGTTTTATGTAAGCCATAGAATTGCACAGAATTTCTGAAAATTTCACAAAATTTAATTGTCACTTGATTGCATCGTAATCAAGAATTCTTATGTGAATTCATTAATTTAGAGGCGTTTTGCAAAATCAGATACTCAAGGTTTATCCGATCAAATTGGCTGGAACCCATTATGGCGTTGTTTTGGTTTTGTTTTACGTAGGATTGGATTGATTTATTTTAGATAGGTGAGGAGGATGGGACGAATAATATTGCATTTTCTTTGAAGTTGAATTTTCGATGAAAATCCATCTAATTTTCGAATTAAGATATTTGTATTAGTTTATTGGTTGCTAAACCATCTGACAGTGAACAATCTGTTTTTCAAATCCCCTGAATGGAGTCATATAAAGCCAAGAGAACTCCTAAAATTATACAAGAGCTAATGTTTAAACTGTTGATAGTTTAAATCAAACATCAGGCTCACATTATCAACTGTTCATATTCTTCGACATCTTTTTATCTCGTATTATTAGGAAAATATATACAGGAACCAAAACAAATAGCAATAAGTAATATTCGATTGACGAATCATAATTAGTCATTATTAATTTATTGTTGAAAAATGTTAGTAATGTAATATGTCAGTATCATAGACACTTAAAACAGAGGTTAGAGCTGAACAAGCACAATATTATTCACTCCTATTCTTGTTTACGTTCGAAAACAGTTTTTCATTTACGCCAGCAAAACCAAGTAGGAATTCTTCCATCACATTTAATGAAAAAGGATATTCTGAAGTAGTGATCAACTGGAGAAAGCAATGAAATAATTTGAAAAACAAAAATACTGATTAACAGTGTATTAATAAATCAGTTGTAATTACAGTTAACTCTCCCTTACTCGATATTGAAGGGACCATCGAGTTGAAGAGGTATCGAGATACAGAACACATATTTTTGAAAATTTTAAACTTTTTATAATTTTGACAAAATACATTCAGAATAGTTATTTTCACGTAAAAAATAATACAATTTTACCACATTTACCTATGTGACACTTTTTACCGTTCAGCAAAAAATAAAAAAATAGCACCCACAAATTGGCAGTTAACTTTATTTTTACTATCAATTTAATCATAAAAATCAAATTCATGAAATTTATTTACGTTTGGAGGACATTTGGAACTTTTCATGAAAACATCGGGTTAGAGAGGTATCGACTTACAGAGGTATCAAAGCATGCTAGATTGAAGGAGAAGGATTAAAATTAAATTACAAAAATAAAAGTTACAAAAGTTAATACATCAACCATTAATTTTCCTATTTATGGATTTAATGCATTACCAAACGTTCTGATCCGTGCTCCATTCACGCCCAAAACGAGCGCAGTCATATCACATTCCTCTAGCGTTCACTAGCGTTCTTGCGCGTCGAAGCATCAAATGATCTTCACAGAACTCTTTGAACCTCTTCGCTTCTCCTTCAGTATACCAGGTAAGCGCGTTTTCCATATAGTTTGCATTGAGAGAGCTTTGACTCTTTTCTTTTCTCTCCTTTTATCCCTTCTCTACTCCTGCAATATGTCATCGCCCTAAGGCACGTAGGCAACCGAAGAACAACGAAAGAAAAAAATATGACAACGTATAGCAAACGTTGTATGTAGCTACGTTGAAGAAGTTGAGAAAATCGAAGCAGGCCGTGCGGTGGCGGCCGCATCAAACTATGCCTACTTCGATCGTGCACATGCACAAGAGCAACACCACCTTAATGAATGTTTTGATTCTTTTTTTCGTTGCTCACGTACGCACTTCTGGTGCTGGCTGTACCGATGATTTCAAACGATTTGGGGCGCAAAGCGGGTTATGTCCACGAAAAATATGTTGTTTTTTTGGAAAATTTCTCGGAAATTTTTATGACGTAGTTGTATATTGAAAGTCATAAATTTCAGTACGTAGATTTTTTAGCATTTTTCACAAGAAACTTCTGAAACGATTTCAATCGTTTTTTACTTCTTACGTTGTTAAGAAATAATAAATTATTGTGCTCTGCAAACAAATCAACGGAATGCGATTATCTGATTAAGGACAAAACATATTCACAAGCACAATGAAAATAACTTATGTTCGCTTCGAAATTGAAGCTTATTTGCTGCTAAAGCCTGATTTGCTACTGAAAAGGAATCGCAAAAGAATTTTCTCGCCAATTCCTTGCAGAAATTTTCTACAGCGACTCCCATTTGAACTGACATTTCTTTTCAACTGCGTACTGCGATCAGAAAAAAGCGCATTCTTCATCGATTCCTTGCAGAAATTTTCCATGCATCAAGATAGGCCGAGAAATTACTTTCTGGAGACCATCTTGGTCTTTCTGGAGACCAACTTGGTCTCTCTGGAGATCAACTTGGTCTTTCTGAGGATCTACATGGTCTTTCTGGAGACTAACTTGGTCTTTTTGGAGACCAACTTGGTCTTTCTGGAGACCAACTTGATCTTTCTGGAGATCAACTTGGTCTTTCTGAAGACCAACTTGGTCTTTCTGGAAACCAACTTGGTCGTTCTGGAAACCAACTTGGTCTTTCTGAAGACCATTTTGGTCTTTCTGGAGACCAACTTGGTCTTTCTGGAGACCAACTTGGTCTTTCTGGAGACCAACTTGGTCTTTCTGGAGACCAACTTGGTCTTTCTGAAGACCAACTTAATCTTTCTGAAGACCATTTTGGTCTTTCTGGAGACCAACTTGGTCTTTCTGGAGACCAACTTGGTCTTTCTGAAGACCAACTTAATCTTTCTGAAGACCATTTTGGTCTTTCTGGATATCAACTTGGTCTTTCTGGAGACCAACTTGGTCTTTCTGAAGACCATCTTGGTCTTTCTGAAGACCATCTTGGTTATTCTGAAGACCAACTTGGTCTTTCTGAACACCAACTTGGTCTTTCTGAAGACCATCTTTGTCTTTCTGAAGACCATCTTGGTCTTTCTGAAGATCATCTTGGTCTTTCTGAAGACCATCTTGGTCTTTCTGAAGACCATCTTGATCTTTCTGAAGACCATCTTGATCTTTCTGATATCCAGTATGGTCTTTTTTAAGGATAAACTTGGTATTTCTGAAGACCAACTTGGTCTTTCTGAAGACCATTTTGAAGTTCTCCCAGAAGCTTGGGAAGCTTCTCTCAAAAGCTTGGGATACTTCTCTCAAAAAACATCGGAAACTTCTCTCAATAAAACTTCTTCCAGGATGCTACTAAAGCTTATTTCCAGGAAGCTTGGATTGCTACTTCTCAGCAGCTCTATTTCAGCAATTTATCTAGAAAATCTTCCAAGACTTCCTCAGGGGTCTAGAAGTTCCTTCAGAGAATCTTGCTGGAGTTTTCTCATGCAGGAGTTCATCAAGTATTTATCGAAAAGTTTCATCAGAGAATACTTTAGGGTTTCCTTTAGGAACCCAATTTTTTTTTAGGGATTCCGTTGACATGAACTTATGTGTAAATTTCTTGATAATTTCTAGGAAATTCTGGCAAAAATCTCTGAGGGAAGCTCTGAATAAATCTCTGTAGTAGTTTTTGGAGATATCGTACGAGATATTCCTCTAGCGGAACATTCTGCAACTGCCCCATCGGAACGGAATCAAAAGATATTATCTGAACAGCTGAAGGGAATTCCAATGTAAAATGCTGAAATTGGTGAGTTTGTTCCAGTTGGAAAGCTTAATTGTTATCCAATTATATTTTTTTTAATGTGATCCAATGACCATCAAGAATCTGGCTGGAAAACAAACACATTTCAGTTATAACCATTCTATGTTTTGTTACATTCAAAGTTTTGTTAGTCTCAAAGTTTAAATTAGATGCCTCGCGATATGCCGGAGCTTTATTTTGTTCCTTTTTTATTCCGATGACCCTAGAGGGATCGGTTCTGCTTAAAAATCGCAGAGCAGAAAATTACTCCCCTACTTTTTGTTTCAAGCACTACATTAACATATTTCTTCTTTTGTTTAGTTACACGTTGATCGTACCCACGCGACATTTTATTTATTGTTATTTTTTTTTTGTTCCGATGACCCTGGAGGGATCGGATCTGCTTTTAATGATTACTGAGCAGATAACCAGAGCTTACACTACTTTCACAAAAACGGTTGATAGTACTATTCGATGCAAAATAATCTATACGGTAAATAAAACACATGTTTTCTTTTTTGAATGCCGGCATTCAAAAGATTAAAACTTAAAAAAATAAACAACAAATGCCCTCGGTCTATCGCCAGCTTTTCAGGCGAATCCTGACAATATACCTATCCCAACCTCCACCTCCGTAGCACTTATGAGGGCGTCACTGAGTCGGTGGCCTCTCATTAAGTAAGTGCTACATCAACATTTCCTTCCCCTGTCCCAAGTTACGGTAAAGATGGGCGTGGCCGGGAATAGCGATGTTAATGCTACTGGTATTCTTCTTCATGATTGGATCAAGGTTCACTCCCCAGCCTTGTTCCTAAAAGCAATCTGGATTAGATTATCAAAAATAAACATTAATGTTGCTAGTATCCAATCTACGAAGTATACCGTAACTACGCTAACGCTAACGCTATCGTACGAGATATTCCTAGTTGAGTTCCTACATAAACCACAAAATTTTTGAAGTGAATCCCAAGGAAGTACGCGAAAGATACAGACGGAAAACTTCTACGAGAAATTTCTCGAAAAATTTACAAAGTATATTTATTATAATTTCTGATTGAATCCATAGAAACTTGCTCGAGAGATTTTTGTGGTGGAATCTCTGGAGGAAATCGTGTAGAAATCCTTGAACATGCTGATGTATGCAGAAGGAAAACATGGCGTAAAACATACAGAGAGACAATGTCAGACGATTTGGGACGAAGGAAGAAGAAGTGAAGATGATGTAGGATAATGTGATGCTTTGATAGAAAAAGAGATACGAAGACAGACGAAGAAAGATGACATAAGATGTAGAGACGATGCGAGCCGGAGAGAAAAGATGTTAATAAGAGACGTTTTGAGACGATGTGAGACGAAAAGAGACGACGTGAGACGAAAGAAGACGATGTGAGATGAATAGAATCTCACATCGTCTTCTTTAGTCTCACGTCGTCTATTTTCATCTTACATTGTCTCAAAATGTATCTTTTCTCTTCGTCTCACATCGTCTTTCTACATCTCATATCATCTTCTTCAATTTGAAACGTATAGAGACGATGAGTAGCGATGAGTTGGGACCCTAATGAAGTGAAACGATGTGAGACGAAAGAAGCCGAAGAAAGACGATTTAAGACGAAGAGAAACAATCTGACAATGGAATTCCCTGATATTTGATGAAATTTTCTACAGAAATAACAAATGGAATTCTTGAATGAATGCCTGGTATTCTCAAAGAAGTCCCTTAACAATTTCATGGAGGAATCCTCGGATGAATTTCATGAATAATTCTCAAAAGGTAATCAAGTCCTTGAGGAAATATTATGAGGAAGCGTTTATCCAGTTATTCGTCAAGCAATGTGCACAGAGTTTCTTTTGCTCTGGGTTAGCCTGAGAATTGTTTTAGAGATTCTCTGATTGCTAGGATAATTCCTTCAGGAAATCTTCCAGAAATTCCTCCAGAACTACTCTTTAAATTCGAGCAAGGATTACTCATGAAGTTTGTCCTTGGAGAAATCTAAGGATCGATACAATTCATCAAGAGATTATCCCTGCAAAAATTTTCGAAGATTTTCCGAGTAATTTACCAAGTGAATTTCCCACAGATTCTGCGAAAAGTTCTTTTAGGGTTTCCACCAAGAAATGGTACGATAATATATGCGGCAATTACTCCTGCAGGATATTATTCAGCGTTTCGTTTGGGGCTCAGCGGAACACGATATGAAAACCGGTGATTTGATTTTATTCGAGGCATTGAGGGATAAAGTGATACGACGATAAGACGATGTGAAGACGAAAAGGAATGATATGAGATGAAGAGAGACGTTTTTAAGACGAAGCGACAGACCCTGTGAGACAATGAAAAAATATGCGACACGACAAGAGACGTTTTGAAACGATGGGAGACGAAGAAAGACGGAGAAAGACAATGACCGAGAGACGACGAATAGATGACGTGAGACGCAAGAAGACAATGTGAGATAAAGAGACGAAGAAAAGCGATTTGAGACGCTAATGAAGTGAATCGATGTGAGACGAAAGAAAACGAAGAGAGTCGACGATTTAAGACGAATAGAGTCGATGTATGATGAAGTGAGCCGAAGAGAAACAATGTGACAATGAAGAACATATGGCGAAATCGTTGTTGGTGCAATAGCTCACACATCACTGAAGAGCTTTATGCAGAAATTACAAGAAGAATTCTTGAATTAGTGCCAGAAAGAAAGAAAGAACGACGTAAAAAGTTTTGTTACAATTATTGTGCTCGTCAAAAATCATACGGAACGCGATTATCTGAACAAGGACCAAATATATTTACGAGCACAATGAAAATCGCTTATTTTCGTATATTTGTTGAAATTGAAGCCTAATAGAGTCCTTGAATGTTTAATGAAATCTTGTTTTTATTTAATAACACGAAAGAGCATGTTACTGCAACTACTTTAGCAAATTTTCCAGCTCAAAAAACAAAATACACCCAAAATTTGAGTTTAAGCCAAAGAGTGTGAAAAAAATTAACATACAAAAATAAATATTTTTTGAACTTAAACAAACGAAAATTATTTAAAAATTGAGGCAACATGTGTTTTTGGCCTAAACATAAGCATTTTGCACTAAAAATAGCACAGGGCTTTAAGACCCTATTATGAACCTTGACACTTTTGATCATGTTTGACGTTCACGTTGACGACAAAAATGCCACAGGGCTTATAGTTTTAACATTGGGGTTGTTCCTATCTGACATTTCAGGTGGGACACGGAAAACAAAATATACTCAAAATTTGAATTTAAATCAAGGGGTGTGAAAAAATCTAAAAAAATAGTAAAAACATGTATTTTGAAGTAAAACCAACGAAACCCATTTAAAAATTAAATAAACACGTGTTTTTGACCTAACCTTAAGCGTTGGGTACTAAAATTGGGACAGGGCTTTAGGATTCAATTTGATGCTGAAGAGGAATCACTCAAAAATTTCTCGCCGATTCCTTGCAATTTTCTACAGCGACTCCCGTTTGAACTGACATATCTTTTCAACTGTTTACTGCGATGCAAAATTGGTCTTTCTGACGAATAACTTGGTCTTTTAGGAGACCATCTTGGTCTTTCTGGAGACCATCTTGGTCTTTCTGGAGACCATCTTGGACCTTCTGAAGACTATCTTGGTCTTTCTGAGGATCCCCATGGTATTTCTGAAGACCAACTTGGTCTTTCTGAAGATCATATTAATCTTTCTGAAGACCATCTAGGTATTTCTGAAGACCATCTAGTTCTATTTAACGAACATCTTGGTCTTTCTGAAGGCCATATTTGTCTTTCTGAAGACCAACTTGGTCTTTCGGAAGACCTATTTGGTCTTTCTGAAGACCATCGTGGTCTTTCTGGAGACCCACTTGGTCTTTCTGGAGACCAAATTGGTCTTTCTGGAGACCAACTTGGTCTTACTGAAAACCATCTTGATCTATCTGGAGATCATCTTGGTCTTTCTGAAAACCATCTTGGTCTTTCTAAAAACCATCTTGGCCTTTCTAAAAACCATCTTGGCCTTTCTGAAGACCAACTTCGTCTTTCTGAAGACTAACTTGATCTTTCTGGAGACCATCTTGGTCTATCTGGAGACCAAGTTGGTCTTTCTGGAGACCAACTTCGTATTTCTGGAGACCAACTTGATCTATCTGAAGACCAAGTTGGTCTATCTGAAGACCATCTTGGTCTTTCTGAAGAACAACTTGGTCTTTCTGGAGATTCTGGAAACTAACTTGTTCTCTCTGAAGACCATCTTGGTCTTTCTGAAAACCATCTTGGTCATTTTGAAGACCAGCTTGGTCTTTCTGAAGACCAACTCGGTTTTTCTGAAGACCAACTTGGTCTTTCTGGAGACCAACTTGGTCTTTCTGAAGACCAAATTGGTCTTTCTGGAGACCAGCTTGGTCTTGCTGGAGAGCAACTTGGTCTTTCTGGAGACCAACTTGGTCTTTCTGGAGACCAACTTGGTCTTTCTGGAGACCAACTTGGTCTTTCTGGAGACCATCTTGGACCTTCTGAAGACTATCTTGGTCTTTCTGAGGATCCCCCTGGGATTTCTGAAGACCATATTGGTCTTTCTGAAGACCATATTGGTCTTTCTGAAGATCATATTAATTTTTCTGAAGACCATCTTGGTATTTCTGAAGACCATCTTGTTCTATTTAACGAACATCTTGGTCTTTCTGAAGGCCATATTTGTCATTCTGAAGACCAACTTGGTCTTTCGGAAGACCTATTTGGTCTTTCTGAAGACCATCGTGGTCTTTCTGAAGTCAAACTTTGTATTTCTGAAGACCATCTTGGTCTTTCTGAGGACCTACTTGGTCTTTTTGAGGACCTATTTGGTCTTTCTGAAGACCAATGTTGTTCTTTCTGAAGACAGTCTTAGTATTTCTGAAGACCATTTTGGCCTTTCTGGAGATCATCTTGGTCTTTATAAAGACCAACTTATTCTCTCTAAAGACCAACTTGGTCTTTCTGAAGACCGACTTCGTCTTTATGAAGATTTATTTAGTCTTTCTGAAGACCAACTTGGTATTTTGTAGTCCAATTTGATCTTTTTAAAGGTTAACTTGGTTTTTGAACGCCTACATAGACTAATAAAACCTTGAAAATAAAACTAGATGTTATAATTTCCATTCATAATGTCATAGGGGGCATTCAAGTTCATCATGTTTTTGTTATGGAAACTATCTTGCTTTACGGAAGACGAACTTGTCATTTTTGAAAATCTGTTTGGTCTTCATGAAAGCCAACTTTATCGTTCCAATAGCCAACTGGTTATTGGAGACCCTCATGTCATGGTAGATGATTGACTCGGTCTTTTTGAGGATCGACTTAATCTTTTCGAAGATTTGTTCTCTTTTGAGTCCTCTGACCAATTTTGTCTTATTTGACTTTAAGGCCAGTTTATGGTGACAAACTTGGTCATTGAAAGGTTTTTTTTTTGTATTTTGTCCAAGCAATACTCTTTGCAATTCGTTTAACTAAACTATGTTGAAGTGATTTTAGAGAACAATTTTTAGTTTTGAAGCGGTTATAAAACCATGATAAAACCTAGAAGGTTACCTGGGTTATGGCTTTGACTGAAAATCTTCTTCACTGGAGATTTCCACAGAAAATTACTCAAGTAACGGTTTTAGTTTGATTGTGCTTGTATGGGTCAAATTTTTGTTTCCAATCTGTTACGGGAGCAAAGAGGTGCCTCGGACCAAATTCTAATAAGCAGCTCGCAAACTCATCGTTTCAGGTGCGAAAAAGCTAAAAGCTGTAAATATTCATTTTATTAGGTTTTCCTGGTTACAATTCCAACTATTAACTTACATTTATCGGTATTCGGCATGTGAGCAATGTTAACTTAGTTTTAGCCTCTATGCTCTCCCCTTTTACAATCTGTGATATAATTATAGGTTAGGTTTAGTTCAAGTAGATTTAAGAAACAACTTACTGTGATACAATTAGTTTAGATTAAGTTCAATTTGTTCCAACTTTTCGACATTAACTTCAAATGCAAATATACTATAGATTTAAGTAGTAATTAATTATGTAGTTCTGATACGTGCGTGCCTAACGCACATTGCACGTTATTCTTCCACAAACAACAACTTGCATGTCTGTTTAACGTTTTCATTGACACTTGGCAATAGATATGGTGACAGCTCGGAGTCAACCGATTGAAGTGACACAACTGACCAGTGCTGGCAGCAACAGTCTCTCCCCCGTAACACTGGTCAATGGAACCAGTTTTACCAATTGCTCAGTGTACAAAATCCGTGGACTGCACGACTTCTGTATGAGCACTTCCTATCGATTGTGAAAGGTGCTCGACCATCTCCATATCTATTCTCGAAGATATCATCCCCTGCACCATTCGATTGTTAAATGTCTCAAGGATACTCCTACGTTCGCATTGTTTTGCAGTAAATAAACTGCTACGCCTGGTTCTGCTCGTGATCATAAACACTTCAACATTGTGAGAATGCGTCATCACAACGTTGCATCAGTCAACACTTTGGTTTCTGTTGTATTGATGATTGAATCCAGCGTGTTCACTAGTACTCAATTCATACATATTACTGGAATTTGAGTTCTTCGAATCACACAACTCCTCTAGTTCAACCTGATCAGCATAAACACTATCTTCATATGTTACACGATACCCAGAGATATTCCAATGGAATCTTGTGTGGACCTCCAACGAGCCTATAGTAGAGGTTGCACCTATCGTCGATGGATGATTGGAACTCATACCGTCCGAAACGTTTGTTGATATTGGAATCCGCTGCGAAATTTCATCTACGATTAAGTCTACATCTAACTTGCTTTCATCCTTCAAGCTCTCCTCATCACTTTTGTTCTCCAGATTGGATATTTTATCGAACAGCTGTCTATGTTTTATTGTGATCACTAGCAGCTTCCAATCCCATTTCTTATCACATTCCTTATCTAATTGATGGACTTGAACCAGTTCATGATTCCGAAACGGTGCATCGGACGCACTACACTTTGGGCGCGATTGTCTCCGTTTGAAAGATCTAGAACGAGAGCGACTTGTTGATTTCGAGCCATAAGTATTTCATGAACGATCGGTAGTACTGCTACTGCTACTACGACTCTGATTCCTAACGAATTGTTCACCTGTTAACCAGTGATGCATGATTAACACTGTTTGAAATATAACCGAGCTCGACATCTGATAACCTTTGCTATTTTCATTTCCGAATATTACTTTGTTTACGAATGGTTTTGTCGATATGAAAACCACAATATAAATATTGTTATCGAATCCTCTCTTCAACGGCATTGTTTTGCTTTCGGAGAGCACTAGTTCAATCACAATCCCATCAGAGCTTATAGAGCACATTCGCCGATATCCGTACGAGACTGTTTGTTTTCCGAACGTACGCGTACTGGGTAGCACTCGCGAAAACGAGAGGACAATAGAAATCCAATTGAACGTTACTGATTCTGGAGCATCCGACAACGAAGGTGGCGGAGCTGGGTCTGGAACATCTGGTGCCACGAATGTTGGAGGGACGCATGATAACGTATCATCGCCGGAGTCAACTTTAACTCTCTTTGCTCGACTATCGTTTTCTTCAATTGGAATCAATTCGGGATACCATTTACGAACATCATTCGGCTTGGAAGAATATCTCGGAAAAGGTTCATCTTTCGAACGAGTATGATCCATCTGTTCATACGATGGTGATACTAGAGGTACGAAGCAAATTACTTTCGGAACCGTTTTGGGAAACGCACAAATTATCTGCTGCTGAGTCCAGTTCAGTTGCGATCGATCAATTATTGAATTTTGTTGCAACGACACATTTACTTGGTTCGGCAGTTCGTCAACCTCTATTTTGCCAGTAACCCTGAGGCATTTATTACTACCAGTTGGTGGTCCATCTCTTATGGTTTCACTAGATTTACTGTGTAGCAACTGCAACACTGCCGCTTCATTAATAGCGCACTTGTTAAGTTTGGTCCGATTTCGTCGTTGGACCAATTGCTCTTCGAGCAATCTATACTTTTCTTGCACAGCACTCTTCTCCTGTGCTATTGCCCTCATCTCCGCTTCATTTTCACGCTTTTGGATTGCGCGCTCTTCCTCGATTTGTCTTAATCGGAGAGCAATACGGGTAGAGCTATTATTCGATGCTGCAATACTCAGTGGTTTGCACTTTTCGGAAATATAGTGGAGATCGTCGTTCGAGTCGAGGCGCGAATACATAACGCTGTCTCTCGCTCGTATGTTCTGCGACTCCTGGAATTTGTCCTTCGATACCCAATCCATCATAGTCGATAAATCTTTTAGTGTTACGGGAGCAAAGAGGTGCCTCGGACCAAATTCTAATAAGCAGCTCGCAAACTCATCGTTTCAGGTGCGAAAAAGCTAAAAGCTGTAAATATTCATTTTATTAGGTTTTCCTGGTTACAATTCCAACTATTAACTTACATTTATCGGTATTCGGCATGTGAGCAATGTTAACTTAGTTTTAGCCTCTATGCTCTCCCCTTTTACAATCTGTGATATAATTATAGGTTAGGTTTAGTTCAAGTAGATTTAAGAAACAACTTACTGTGATACAATTAGTTTAGATTAAGTTCAATTTGTTCCAACTTTTCGACATTAACTTCAAATGCAAATATACTATAGATTTAAGTAGTAATTAATTATGTAGTTCTGATACGTGCGTGCCTAACGCACATTGCACGTTATTCTTCCACAAACAACAACTTGCATGTCTGTTTAACGTTTTCATTGACACTTGGCAATAGATATGGTGACAGCTCGGAGTCAACCGATTGAAGTGACACAACTGACCAGTGCTGGCAGCAACACAATCAATTATGAAACCATGATAAAACCTAAAATTTCAATAAAGTCCTAACTATGACGGGAATTGACACTTTTGCAAGAGTCATTCAAAGCTCAAACTGAAACGATTCAAGCCTAATGCCACAAGAGGAAGCTGCTTAAACTCCTGGGTGAAATTATAAGACGAATACATCAAAATTTAGGCTGTAGATACATAGAATTCTTGAAAAGCTTTAATTTTTTGTAGCAGTCCGCAAAATTGCAACCTGAAACTTCATGAACAACACTTCCAGAAAATTGTAGAAGCGATGGGATTTTAATGAAGACTAATAACTTTAGGGTCCCGTTCGGATTTCCAAGATTCCGACGAGGGAACTGCATAACTGTGAATGAAGCTTGCAGATTACAGAAACCTTTGAGATTTTAGACAAAAACAAATTTCTGTGAACTATCTCACTAATTAATTCAAAACATCTTGATAAATTCAAGAATGGGGTTCTAAAATGTTTAATGAAATCATGTTTTTATTCAATAACACGAAAGAACATGTTACTGCAACAACTTTAGCCATTTTTTCTCGCTCAAATAACGGATATATCATATCTAAACTTCACTTTAAAAATTGGGTCAATAAATGAACCTTGACACTTTTGATCATGTTTGACGTTCGTTTAATCGACAAAAACACCACAGGGATTTTAGTTTTAACACTGGGGTTGTTTCCATCTGACATTTCGAAAGGACACGGGAAACAAAATATACCCAAAATTTGAGTTTAAGCAAAAGAGTGTGATAAAATTTAAAGATATATGAAAAAATGTTTTTTGGACTTAAACCAACGGAAAACATGAAAAAAAATGAGTAAACATGTATTTTTGGCCTAAACTTAAGCGTTTATCACTAAAATTGGAACAGAGCTTTAGGACCCTATTCGCTGAAAACTTAACGATGTTAAACGATATTTGAGAATGTGATGATAAAAAAGGCGAAAATTGTTGAAGAAACTTCAAATTTGTTAGAGAAAACCCTAATTGCCCAGCTCGTAAATATGAGCTTCCTATAGAATCCCATAAAACTTAAAACAACTTTGGCTAAAATTCTCAAATTCTGACAAAGTTTATAATTTGTGCAAAAGATTCGATTGAGACAATATAAAATATAGTAAAAATTAAAGGATTTGGATAGAAAACATGAAAATTTCACTGAACTCCGTAAAGGTTGGATTAAGAGGAAAATAACCATCTACGTTTGACAAATTTTCAAAACCAGTTTTTTTGCTCAAATTCGAATCAATCTTCATGAAAATCTATCATAGCATTGCATTTGCTGTCTATAATTCAATGATGGATTCATGCGGATTTCTATGAATTTCAACAAACTAGTTTTTAGTTTTTTCATGATTGCTGATGATTGAATGATGGATTCATGAACCTTAAAGATTTTGATCGAAAATTCTGGCAGAAAATATGGTGTTGTATTTTCAGCCGGTTTGTTCTCTTCGTCATAGATGGTTTTCTAAAAGCTAATGGGCTCAAACAAATAGCCGAAAATACGTAAGCTCCCCTATATAATTACGTTTGAAATTTTTGTATTTCAGCAATTGGGTACTAAAGGCCTGTCCCGATTTTAGAACCAAACGCTTAAGTTTAGACCAGAAACAGATGTTTACTGAATTTTTAAATGTTTTTCGATGGTTTTACTTCAAAATACATGTTTTTACTATATTTTAGATTTTGCCCAAAAAACATTTATTCGGGTTTAAAGATTTTGTCACAATTTTAGTACCAAACGCTTATGTTTAGGAAACAAACAAATGTTTACTCAATTTTAAAATATTTTTCTTTGGTTCAAGTTCAGAATTTTTTTTTCGGTTTTTGAGGTTTTATTCTCATCCCTTGGTTCAAACTCAAGTTTTGGGTATATTCTGTTTTCCGTATCCCTTCCGAAATGTCAGATAGGAACAAACCCAGTGCTAAAAAGATAAGCCCCTGTCGCGTTTTTGTCGACAAAGTCAGAGTCGATGAATGAAGAATTGCGCGAAGAGTGAAACCAAATCTACCTATCGAACTGTCAAACCGTCTACCTATCGAGCAGACCAGTAAAACAGAAGACAAAAACGAACATTCATTCAAAGAAGTCTCTTCACGTAACTCTCTGTATATAGACTCTGGACAAAGTGTACTTCAAACATGATCAAAAGTATCAAAAGTATATTCGGACCCATTTAAAAAAATAATGGTCTAATATAATATAGTCGTTATTTGAGCTAAAAAAAAATAGCCAAGAGCATGTCGTGTTATTTAATAAAATCAAGATTTTATCAAAAGTTTTAGAACCCTATTGTAGAAGCGATAAGATTCCAACGATGGCTAAGAGCTTTAGGATCCCGATCTAATTTCCAAGTTTCTGACGAAGGAACTTTATTAATGCAAATTGCAAATAAAGCTTGCAGGTCACAACGAAACTTCGATATTTTCGACAAAAAACTGTCTGTAAAATATCTCACTATTTCAAGACATCTTAAGGAATTCAAGAATCGTCTCAAAACTTCACGATTTTAAATGATATTTGACCAAAAAGGCGTAGAATCATATATATAAAATCCCAGAGTTGTCTGTCTGTCAGTAACGCTTTGAAATGTTTCATCGAAAAGTTTCATTGAGCGCTACAATAGTAATTTAAGAGCACTACAAGTCAATTTGAATACTAGAGCATTACAACTGCTTATTTAGAGCACTACAATGGTTATATGATAGAATATTCTCAAACTTTCATCATTGTCGTTTTCGTCTTAATGAACTTGGTAGATAATCAAAACCTAAATAACACAAATGCAACTAAATTGTAATTTGGTCGGATTTAATTCGGGTTGTGGTTGGATATATGATTCATAACGATGTTTGCCCATTCCAACCTAGGTTCAAAGACGAATTCTACATAAGCAAAGGCCAGATTATGAGATGAATGTGCAACAAATATTCGAGTTGTTTTATTTACAGTAAAACCTACACTGCCCATAACTGAATTTTTGTGACATTCGACAAAAGTAGGCATTGTGTAGCAAGTAAAGTGTGCTTTTTATGGCAGTATGCGAGAAAACTAAAATTTCTTAAAATTATTGATAACTCAAAAGTGCTTATTTAGGGCTGAAGTTTTGTACAACTCACGGTGAATGGTCAGAAAACATTTCTGATACAAATTTCATTGCTACTTCATTACGAGGCTCATGTATAAGCTCAATGTGACTGTTATGCGATTAAAATTGCCAATGTAGCAAAACAACTAGGTATTTTTTCTGATTTTTTTAGAACAATCTCACAGATTGCAGTTAGTTGATCGAAAGTATTTATCTTTTGGTACTCTCCACGGTATTAACAAGAAATTGTCAAAAATGTCGAATGTGAAAAATATCCAGTTATGAGCTGAACATGAGTCGATGTTCCATAGCTCTATATCGACTCATAGAATCATACTAAAACCAAAATGTTATGGCTACAATGACTGTCCCTTACAACAGGTTTCCAATCATTCCTGTACCATGTATTGATATTTGAGGCGATGGTAATTCCTCCCTAATGGTCCCCTCCTTACTGTGATTTTGAAATATGACAATATATTACTGCAATATTCGAGAATTATCGATAGGAGTATTTTTTAATTCCTAGAATTTTCTGGAGCTTTTGAAATATTTCACAACAGGAGAAACACTACAACAGGATTTAAAGCTATAATTATTTTAGATTAGAACATTACAACAGCATTTAGACCACGTGGTCGATTGAGTATGGTCAGAGCATAAATTTAGGCGATTTTGAGATCATTAGTATCATGCACACAGATTGCTGTGTGCGTTTGAAATGCAAATATCAAATGCGGGAACACCAAATGCGGGAAGATTTTTCACAAGGAAGGCGATGTCATAGATAGATTTTAATTGCTAGGTTGGCGGTGATTTTTATCACGGTTGCCAAGAGTCCTTTGATTAGTTTGTGTTACCGCATTTGGAACGCATTTGAACAAGATTTGCACGTCAAATGCAAACAGCAATACATAACGTTTCGCTATACAATTTCGTTGGAACGTGGCTAGCCACGTTGGGTAAGCTAGTTTTTGAAGAAATTTCAAGATTTCCAGAGAAATCCTAAATTGCGCGTATAAATATGAGATTTGCATAGAATCCCGTAAAACTCAAAAACAATTTCGACTAAAACTCTTAAATTTTGGCAAAGGTTATAAATTGAGGAAAAGATTCGGTTGACACAATGTAGATTTTAGTAGAAATCGAAGAATTTCGACATAAAGTTTGAAAATTTCACTGGACTCCGTAAAGGTTGGACTGGGCTCCGCAAGAATTCAAGATTTTCATCGCAAATTTTGGCAGAAAATATTCCTCTAGTAATAGGGTCCTAAAGCCCTGTCCCAATTTCAGTATCAAATGCATAAGTTTAGACCAGAAACACATGTCATTGGTTTGAGTCCAAAAACAAATTTGTTTCCGGTTTTGAACAATGCTCTATCATGTTTTTGGATAAAAATAAGATTTCATCAACATTTTTACGACCCTATTATCGTGGAAAACTCTAACTTTATACAGATATAACGAAGACCCGTTTAAGCCTTCTATGATCGAATATCAACAATCTGTCTGACAAATCGGAATTCCGACTACAGATACATCGAGATTTTGTTCGCAAGATTTCCGGTCAGTTAGTTTCGTTCCATGAATCGGAGAAGAAAATTGTGGCCGGCAATGACAGTTGTCAATCCTTTTCACGTCGTACTTCCGATTGGAGAGCTGTGCTCCTTTCCAAATATATCTCTATCGTCTAAGTCCAAAAGACGTGCAGATTACCCAATGAATTTAAAGTTTTAGCAGAAAATAGCTAAAGACGTATAGTTGCTCTACTCAGAGAAATATCAGTAAGAAATCACATAATTTGTGAAAAAATCCAAACAAATTATTCATAAATTTGTTCTATTAAAGGCGCTTTGTCAAATGTACAAATATTGTGCTTGGTACGATTGAATCATCAGGTAAACATCAGCTTCAACTCATACAGAGTCTCTGTATCATTCCTAGCTAAATATTTGTCATCGTGTACTGATAGAGCTATAGTAATTCGAAGACTGGACTTACACCGCCATGCCTGCCGACAACCCTTCCGTCGACGATCGCCACAAAAGCAGAGCCTACTATGTTTATAACTACAAATTTTAATCTCCCCATCACGCAAAACGACGACGTGATCGCGACGAGGCCGTTATTGTTGCGGCATTTGCCACTCGAGGGGCTGTGTGCGTGTGATAGTTCCTAACGCCTTTACATATAGCGCACGTCGTCGTCGTCGGCCAATGGCATCGTTGTGTTAGTGAGCTCACCGCAGCAAGCGGTGATAATATAGCACAGCTGCAGCGCAGAAGCCCCATCTTCTTCCGCGCGCCTACTTGGACTGCATGCATACGTGCCACCCCGAATGAGGGTACAGTCAATTTTTCAATAACATTACGCCATCGCGAAGCTTCGGCAAAAAAAAAAACTATGATTTCGAAATGACCAAATTTTGGCGATCGAAATAATGCGTCGTGATGAAATGTATCCATTTTCCAGTAATACAACGCAATTATGCTGCAAACAATTGATTTTCAGATACTTAAGGGAAATTTCCATGAATGGAAATGTTATGACCTCAAAAGCATATTGCGCTTCATGAAAAGGTGAGATCGATTCCACAAAAATCTAAAAATAGAACATATTTTTCAAAACTTTAAGTAAACATCAATGATTCCATATTTCAAGTAAACACTTGATAAAAGTTCTATTAATAGAAAAACGAAAATCGTAATACGTAATTGAACGATGACTCAATACGCTTGTCATCTGAAATATTTGTAGAAAAACTCGGCAATTCGTGATAATTTCTCCATCTTTTGGGAAATTGCGCATCAGAAATTTGTACCCAAAGTCGATGAAGATTGCTGAAATCTAATCATAATAACATTTTTCCTCACCATCTTCTGCGCTTTTTTTCTTGTTCGCATCCAGAAAACGAAAACAACAAAACCGCTCTTCCATTATCCGATTCGGTACGTGCACATGGGCACACACTCACAGAAACGAGAGAAGTTAAGGTGTACTTACTTGGCTACCGTTCGAGGCCAGCGCTAGAGCTTCGGCTCCGGTTCGACACCGCCGTCGCCGCCGCCACCTGAGAGACTCTGAGGGGCTGATGGCTGCTGCTCTGTTGGAAGATGAGCCTCATTCACAACAGATCCGGTCTTGTTCGGTCGGTCGGTCGGTCGACATCGGACAGCGTATTACGTGCCAGCTGCGAGCATTACAAACACACGCGAGCTTCCATCGCACTACACAATCACCGAATGGCGATCTTTTTGTTGTTCTGTACTTTTTATATAGGCTTCGGTATATACGCAATAAGAAAAACGGAGCGAACGAGCTCACCAGCACGAATACGCACACGCACACTTCGATCGGCACGAGGTCGCGTGCAGAAAAAAGCATATGCTCACGCACACATCGAAGAGCGCGAGGGAATGGGATTGCTTCCTGGTATGAATGCGCCAAGTGGGGTCGTGGCAATGATGACACCACTACCGACGCGCGACGGAAAACTGACGATGCTGCGACAAAGGGAAAGCAAAACAGGGCTTGTTTTGGATGATTGTGAAATACAAGTTCTGAATTTTGTATGAATTTTACATTTTAAACGTTTGTAAACCGATTGTTTCATCATTTGACAGGGATTTTTATGTCGCATTCAGTTTCGTCCTTGATTTTCGTTGACAATATCAACGAATCAAAAACTAACTTCATCTCAAACCTAAGTCCAAGTTCATGACAAAAACTGCGCAATTCAACTGCAACAGAAAACTTCCAGAAGTTTCCATAGCTCCGAGGCACAACGATTGAACGATAAAATGTCAGTCTCGGAAAAACTATTTCTCAGTTTTTTTCATTCCACCCAACAGGTTATCGATTTGCCTTCCGTTGCACCAACAACAGCTGATGATCGGCGGTGGTTGTGGTGTGCGCAGTGAAAGGAAAACAACAACAAAACCACAAAAACCAAACAGTATGAGTATGAGGATTGCATTTATGGTTCGGGTAAATGGTATATACGGCGGGCGTCTTTGTGGTTGATTGAGCGATTTGATGGTGATCACTGTGTCTTGGGCCTTTGAAAATCGATGGATGACTTCCATTTGCCTAACATTTGAAGATTATTCAAATATTTAGTGCGAAAGTCTATAACTAGACTTTGTCCATAGTTTTTTTTCATTTAGATGCACTCAAAAGACGACCGTATTCAGTATGCAGACTTCCGAACATTTCCAAAAATGTTACGCTTGCACGCAATGTTGTATGATACTGTAACGCTACTTTTTTAGAGCTGCATCTGCTTGTTTATAGTCAACAAGTTGGTATTCCCAGGCGGTTTTGGCACAAAAAAAGTACTGGAAATTCTCAGCAGCTAATATGTCGCTTGAATGTCTCGGCTTGAGGATAGATGCTCTCCGATATTTAAAACAAATGTCATAAAATGAGCTCACCATTTCTCAATCTACACGGAGACGAAATTCAACTCAATTTTGGGTTGTTTCAACGCAATTCCGTAGTTGAGCCCAATAACTCAATTTTGGCTAAATTTCCAAAGTCCCTACTAGGTAGTTTGGCTTTAATTCCATTAGAAAAATATACTCAATTTTGGGTTGATTTAACGCAAAATTGAGTTCTTTCGACCCAAACATAAGAAAAGTTGCATTTACCCAAATTTGGCTTATTGGGCCAAAGTACCCCCATTGGGTAGATGCAGCTCTCTCTATTTTTGACAACATTCGTGTGGGAGAAAGAGAAAACCGAGAGATTTTGGGTTGAAACTATAATCGATATACTTAATTTTGTGTAAAGTAAACTCAAAAATTAGGTAAAAATATTTCTCCGTGTATATTCCTATTTTTTCAATGGTATTCGATTCAAAAAAATTTTCAAGGCTTAGAATAGATTTCATAACTATTTTCAAAACTTGCTTTCTTCTGATATGCGGCCGCTTTACCCTAATAAAGAGAGCGTGAGTTCGATAGAACCATGCAGACTTCCTGTCTAATAGTTTTAGTTTTATTAAGGTTTTATAGCGCCAAGGGTTATCGTGTCGAAAAGTTGATCACGAAGTTGACAGTTCCAACAGATAATCGAAGTGTTTGAACCTTGTTGCTCGAAGGTCAAGTTATTAGAACAAATCGTCGCATTGAAGTCGCCCATGTAGATCTTGATATCGCTTTTTGCAATTTTATCCACTTAAAATTTGAAGAAATTCCAGTGTACATTCGGGGAAATTCCCCGAAAAGATTTTCCCATGAAAATTTTTAAAATTTTTCCGTAGGAACTTTTTTGGAGAATTTTTCGTGGTAATTCTTAATAATTTCCGTGGGACTCCTGGACAATTGACCTATAAATTCCCCGAGGAAATCCTAAGGAATTTTTTGTGTCAATTCTGCGAAATTTTCCTTGAAAATTCTGAGATTTTCAATTCCTGTGGATATTCTGGATTCTAATGCACATTCCAGTGAACTTTCTTCTGGGGATTTTACTGTCAAAATTCTGGGAAATTTCCACGTAAAGTTCCGTGGAAGTACTTGGAAATCTCCTGTGAAAATTCTGCGAAGCTTTCCGTTTAAATTCAGGAGAATTTCCTATAGAAATTCTTGGGAATTCCTCTTGGAAATTCTGGGGAATTTCCCATAAAACTCCAGGGTACCTTCCCGTGAAAATTTTGTGAAATTTCACGTGGTAGTTCTAGGGAACCTCGCGAGAAAATTTTGGGAAATTTTCCTAGGAAAATCCAATGAATTTCCCGAGGAAAATCTGAAGAATTTTCACTTGGAAGTTTCCCGAGGAAATCCTGGGGAACTTACAGAGGAAATTCTGGAGGATTTCCGTACAAAATCTGGGGAATTTGGCGTGGAAGTTGTGGGGAATTTCGCGTGGAAGGTCTGGGGAATTTCCCGAGGAACTTCTGTGGAATTTTCAGAGGAAATTGTAAAGAATTTACAGTGGAAATTCGGGGAATCCTGTGGGAATTCTAGGGATTTTCGCGTGGTAATTCTGGGGATTTTTCCGTGAAAATTCTGACGAATTTCTCGTGGGAATTCTGGGGAATTTCCCGTCGAAATTCTGGGTAATATCCCGTGGAAATTGTGAGAAATATTCCATGGAAATTCTGGAAAATTGTAGAGAGTTCCCCGTGACAATTCTGAGGATTTTCCGTGAAAATTCAGGGGAATTTCCCGATGAAATTCAGGGAAATTCAACATCTAAATTTGAGGGAACTTCCCGTGGAAGTTCTGGGGAATTTTCCGAGGAAATTTTGGGGACTTTTCTTTTCATGACAATTTCCCGTGAAAATTCTGGGGGATTTTGCGTTGAAGTTCTGAGGAATTTCCCGAGGAAATTATGGAAAATTTCCTAAGGAAAATCTGAATAATTTTCCGAAGAGATTTTCCAGAGGAATTCCTGGGGAACTTCCAGAGCAAATTCTGTTGAATTTCTCGAGGAAATTTAGAGGACTTTCCCGAAGAAATTCAAGGGAATTATCCGAGGAAATTCAAGGACATTTCAAGAGAAAATTCTGGGGAATTTCCCGGGGAATTTTCGGGGAATTTTCGGGGAATTTTCAGGGAAAGAATTCAGGGGAGTTTCTCGAATAAATTAAGCAGAATTTTCTGTGAAAATTCTAGGGCATTTCAGGTGGAAGCTCAGCGTAAGTTCTGGGGAAATTTCCTATGAAAATTTAAAGAATTTCCCGAGGAAAATCTGAAACGAGGAAAATATAAAGGATTTCCTGAGGAAAGTCTGAAGAATTTCCGGAGAAAAATCTGAAGGGTTTCCCGTGGAAAATCTGAAGGATTTCCCAAGGAAAATCTGAAGGATTTCCCGAGGAAAATCTGAAGGATTACCCGAGGAAAATCTGAAGAATTTTCAGAAGGAATTCTGAGGAATTTCCCAAAGAAAATCTAGAGAATTTCCCGTGGAAATTTCCCGAGGAAATTCTTGAAAATTTCCAGAGGGAATTCTGGAAAATTTCCCGAGGAAATTCAGAAAAATTTCTCGAGGGAATTCTGAAGAATTTCTCGAGGGAATTCTGAATTATTTCCCAAGGAAATTCTGGAGAATTTCGCGAGGGAATTCTGAAAAATTTCCCGAGGGAAATCTGAATCATTTCCCACGGGAATTCTGGAGAATTTCGCGAGGGAATTCTGGAGAATTCCCCGAGGAAATTCTGGAGAATTTCCCGAGGGAATTCTGGAGAACTTTCCGAGGACATTCTGAAGAATTTCCCGAGGAAAATCTGAAAGATTTCCCGAGGAAAATCTGAAGGATTTGTCGAGGCAAATCAGAAGAATTTCCAGAGCAAAATCTGAAGAATTTCCCGAAGAAAATCTGAACAAATTCCCGAGGAAAACCTGAACAATTTCCGTGGAAATTTCCAGAGGGAATTCTGGAGAACTTTCCGAGAGAATTCTGGAGAACTTTCTGAGGAAATTCTGGAGAATTTTCCGAGGGAATTCTGGAGAATTTCCCGAGGAAATTCTGGAGAATTTCCCTAGGGAATTCTGGATAATTTTGCGAGGGAATTCTGAAAAATTTTCCGAGGACATTCTGAAGAATTTCCCGAGGAAAATCTGAAATATTTCCCGAGGAAAATCTGAAGGATTTGCCGAGGCAAATCAGAAGGATTTCCCGAGGAAAATCTGAAGAATTTCCCGAAGAAATCTGAACCAATTCCCGAGGAAAATCTGAATAATTTCCGTGGAAATTTTCCGAGCAAATCCTGGAAAATTTCCAGAGGGAGTTCTGGAGAATTTTCCGATGGAATTCTGGAGAATTTCTCGAGGAAATTCTGGAGAATTTCCAAAGGGAATTCTGGAGAATTTCCAGAGTGAATTCTGGAGAACTTTTTGAGGAAATTCTGGAGAATTTTCCGAGGGAATTGAAAGATTCCCCGAGGAAAATCTGAAGGATTTGCCGAGGCAAATCAGAAGGATTTCTCGAAGAAAATCTGAAGAATTTCCCGAAGAAAATCTGAAGAATTTCCCGAAGAAAATCTGAACCAATTCCCGAGGAAAATCTGAATAATTTCCGTAGACATTTCCCGAGGAAATCCTGGAAAATTTCCAGAGGGAATTCTGGAGAACTTTCCGAGGGAATTCTGGAGAACTTTCTGAGGGAGTTCTGGAGAATTTTCCGAGGGAATTCTGGAGAATTTCCCGAGGGAATTCTGGAGAATTTCCCTAGGAAATTCTGAAAAATTTTCCGAGGACATTCTGAAGAATTTCCCGAGGAAAATCTGAAAGATTTCCCGAGGAAAATCTGCAACGAGGGAAATCTGAAGGATTTGCCGAGGCAAATCAGAATTTCCCGAGGAAATTCTGAAGAATTTCCCGAAGAAAATCTAAACAAATTCCCGAGGAAATTCTGAAGAATTTCCAAAGGGAATTCTGGAGAATTTCCCGAGGGAATTCTGGAGAATTTCCCTAGGGAATTCTGAAAAATTTTCCGAGGACATTCTGAAGAATTTCCCGAGGAAAATCTGAAAGATTTCCCGAGGAAAATCTGCAACGAGGGAAATCTGAAGGATTTTCCGAGGCAAATCAGAATTTCCCGAGGAAAATCTGAAGAATTTCCCGAAGAAAATCTAAACAAATTCCCGAGGAAATTCTGAAGAATTTCCCAAGGGAATTTTGGAGAATTTCCCGAGGAAATTCTTGAGAATTTCCCGATGAAATTCTTGGGAATTTCCCGAGGATATTCTGACGAATTTCCCGTGAAAATTTTAGAGCATTTCCCGTGTGGAAATTATGAGGAATTTCCTGTGGAAATTCTGTGGATTTTGTCGTATTAATTATGACGATTTTACCGGGGAAATTCCAAGGGTTTTCCCGTTTAAATTCGAGTCATTTTCTTGTAAAAAATCTAGGTATTTTTCCATGCAAATTCTGGCAATTTTTCCGGGAAAATTGTGATGAATTTCCCGTAGATATTCTGGAAAATTTCCCGTGATATTCAAGGGAATTTTTCCGTGGAAATTCTGGGTAATATCCGGTTGAAATTCTGGAAAATATTCCGTGCAGGTTCTGGGGAATTTTTCTTGGAAATTGTGAAGAATTTCCCGTGGAAATTTTGAGGATTTCTCATGGAGAATTCTGGGGAATTCCCCATGGAAAGTGTCGGGAATTTTACGTGGAAGTTCTGGGAAATTTTACATGGAAATTCTGGGGAACGTCCTGAGGAAATTCTGGGTAATATTCCGTGGAAATTCTGGCGAAATTCCCTAGAAATTCTGGGTACATTCTTGTGTACATTCTGGGCTATTTCCCTTAAAATTCTGAGGAATATGCCGTCGAAATTCTGAGGAATTTCTCGTGGAAAGTTTGGGGTATATTCCGTCGAAATTATGGAAAATTTCCTGTGGAACCTGTAGTAAAAAATCCCATTGGAATTCTGGAAAATGTCCCGTTGGAATTTTGGGAAAATTTACTGGAAATTGTGAATAATTGGTCTTGGCAATTCAGGGAAATATCTTGTTAAAATTTTGAGGAAGTTTCCTTAGAAATCCTTAGGGATTTCCCGTGTATGTTCTAGGAAATTTTATGTGAATTTTTATGGAATAGTTCTGTGAGTTTTATATGAATTTTTTTTTCGGGAGCCTCTAGAAAATTCCCGAAGGAAATTTAGGAAAATTTCCCCAGCATTTTTTTATGAATTTTGCGAAAAGATGCAAGAGAATGAACAGAAGAAGTAAGTTTCCAGAGAAAACTGTGGGAAATTACTCAATGAAATTATAAAAACAAATCCCAACGAAATCATGTAAAAATTCCACCGAAAGAGAATGTTCCAATGAAATGTGAAAAATTTCTCGATCAAATCAGGAAAAATGGTTTTCTGTTCTCTGAGTAATTTTCTGTGAAAAATTTCAGAAAATCAGCAACTCTCTTTTCTTCACTACCTGGGTATATATTACAGTTTCCTTCTCTTACCTCTATCTTTCAATATGTTTACCTCCAGACACCTCCGCTGCAGGGTGTGTGATGTACCTGATCTCCAACAGGAAATTCTTTCTGTCGAAATTCTGGAGTTTTTTGCTTTGAAACTTTTGTGGCATCTTCCAGAAAATTTTGGGAAATTGTCCATGTTCTCTGAGGAGTTACCAGTTAGAAATTTTGGGGACGTTTCAGTTGTTTTTTTCTGGAAATTTTTAGGACTTCTGGTAATTTATTTGTACAAAACTATAAATCCTGAACCATAGGATTTGTAGGAGAAGCTTTGCATGATCTTCCCAAAACATGCAAAGCTGCTGAAGAATTTCCCGAGGAAAGATTCACCGAGGATTTCTTTTTTTTAGAATTTTGCAAGAAGATAAAAGAGATTTTACCGAAAAACAAGATGAGATTGATCGGAATGCATAACCCTCCTCGTGAAAAGTTCGAATCAACATTTTTCGTTAACATGTTTTTGATGCATGAAAGGTGTTTCTCTGTCTTATATTTATGTGCTTATAAAAAATAAGGTTTTTTCAAAGATTAGGCATATTTTTTCAACTTTTAGAAGCAATGTTTAGCATAATTATGAATGGCACTATCGATGATTCATGCCTCTCACATAAGTTCTGCAAATGGTATGAGCTGAAAATGGTTTTGTATCCATAAATATGTTCAATTCAGGAAAGTTAACAAATTACTATAAGGAATGAGGAATTTCCTCAGGAAATTGCCTATTTCCAGGCGTATTTTGCGGTTCAAGGTGTTTATAATTTTAAAGTAAATGTATAAAAAGTAAATGACTTGAAAGTATTTGGTCTTTATTTCGGATTCAGGGGCCATGATTTTAGTAAGTAACGGTATGTTCAACAATACCGGGCTTTGTTTACAAGGGTGATCAATGTTACCCCAAGCCAGCTAAGCCAAAAAATCCTCCAAACATTATTTTAAACTATCATCAAACAAAATACACTATATAGTCACGAGCCTGATCAATGTTACCCCGAATTACGGTACCAACGAACTTTTCGAAAAATTCTAAAAGAAATACTTATGAAGTTATGGGAAAACACCAAGAATATTTCGAGAAATATCCAGAGAATTTCTCGTGCAAACATAGGAGAATTGTTCGATGAAATTCTGCAAAATTTCTCGAAGTTCATAAAGTTGTTCGAGTTTAGTCGAGGATGAATTACCAACTAGTGAGCTCGTTTCATGCCTATGATAACTAATTTTTTATCATGGCAACATTACGTTAATGTCATTTTCAAACAAACTATGAATGATTCGTCATTACAAGAGTCGACTTCTGTTGCATATAAATTTAATATACACATAGTTCGTCATTACGAATGTCGACGTTCTCTTATCTTCTACCAATATCTTTCCACCAGAGAAAAAAATGTAAAACTAGTTTTAAGTAAGAGTCGTGTTTCTCCTCCTTATCCATAGATCGCATCTCCGACTAAAGGTGACTCCCAGATCTTTTTCCTCGATAGCTAATCAACACCCATCCCGTGGTGATCGTGGAGATGCAGAGGTATTCTCGTTCTCTATAAGCAACAATCACTACACACTAACAATCCTCCCCCATCCCAACTGACTGTGAGGACATGGCCTCTTTGCTTAGACGATCCACTGGACTGTAAATATAGATTGAAAGTGGAAGTTTTGGTGTTTCAATAGTAAGTCCGAACAAGTCAGGTAGGAAACTAGAGAATGGTGTGTGGCACAGACGAATGGATCACGAGTTCAATAAAAAAGAAGTGAAAATGTTAATCGTATAACATACGGCAGACTTCAGTTGAATGGACTGGTCACATAGTGCGAATGTAGGAAGAAATATCAGCAGGGTACCAGAAGAAGTTCAGCGACTTGTGGAAGGCAACAACGCTGGCTATACGCAGTGAAAAAGGATCTAAACTTTCTGGACAACTGTCCAAGACTGACGAAGTTGTAGCTCTGGAGCTCTATAATAGCCTGACAATGGCGTGATGCTACACTCCAGCCATCAAGGTAGGACCCATTCACAAATTTCATAACGCTGAGGGGGGGGGGGGGGGGGGGGGGGGTGTCCTGGTCGTGTTACAATATTTTCCGTTTCATGATCTTCGCTATAGCATCGATCAACCAACCCAGAATTAAATCTTTACCGGCATGTTCTCAGATTTTCCATTAAAAGAAGAACAAAATTTAGCATTAAAGATACAAATATACTTCAATAAGACTATCATTCACTGGGTACTGGTTCAAGACAATCGTTTAACATTTTCCAAAAGGAAACTTTTCTGTGATCCCGCGCTTTGGCATGTTTCATACAAACAATTGAACGCATCTTAATACTATAATTTAAGTGATTCCTTCAAGACCTCTTCTTTTTTTTAAGAATACAAGCACTTCCGTAGAGCACCAAAAAGAAAAACCATACTTACCACTTCCCATCGATCCTCGGTGACACTTCGCGATGTCTCCGTTACTAATTAACTACCCACTTGTATGTATTCTGTGCTGCGGTGAAGACGACGACAATGATTGCGGTGATGGAGGAGGTGGTGAACTCTGTTGCACGAGTGCCGAGACGGGATTTAAGACATGGCATAATTCATCAAGAATTTCTACACGGGAAGAGAGGAAGCAGAAGGAAACCGAAACTCATGTAAAAACGTATGCGATGATTTATCACCCATATATTTAATATAAAACTCTGGGCGCTGATGAAATATGGGATCAATTCGCGCGGAAAAGTGCATCTCACTTACCTTCACCGGGGGAAGCGAATTGGTGATGGTCAGTCCGATGCTTCGAAGGCCCACAATCGGCGGGAAATCGGTCGTGTACAGTCGCTGAAGACCGTGGGTCGTCAGAATTACGGGAACGTTGTGCCGGAGACGTTCCTGTTCGTATTTGACTAGTTGTGCGAGGTTGTTGAGGCCGAGGCCACTGTAGTTGGCGTCCGCCAGGACATCCGTCAGACACTGGACGTCTCCGAAGCCGAGGTTGACGCCTTGCCCGGCGAGGGGATGTACGCGATGGGCGGCGTCACTGCAGAAGAAGGTGATTCAGAACTTGGAAATCAAACGAAGAAAGTTTGAACTTACCCGATCAAGCAAACGCCGTGTCCAACGTAGGTGCTGGTGTGACCCAATCCGAGGGGGAATGCGGCGCGAGACTTTTCAACCACGGCTTCCACCAGTGGTGGCTGTTCCAAGCGTTGGCCCGTGGTGGAAGTGATGAACGAATTTACATTCTTTAGAACTTCTTCGATGACGTTGTTCCTTGGATAGGATTTGGTCTGAAAACAGATCATTGAATGAATTCTTGTCCCTAAGCACATTTTTACCAGGTGTTTAAACTCACCAAAGCTTCATTGAGTGCTGCCACGAACGAGTGATCATCCAGATGTAGCAATCGCTTTGCTTCCGAAATGCTAGTGGACCAGACCAAAGAACTCATTTCGTCATTAAGAGGCAACAAGGCTACTGGTCCCGTCGGAAGGAATCGTTGCCAGGCCGTGACGTTGTTGGCAGCTGCGCCGCCTAGCTTCAGGGTTGCCACCACTCCCATCTGGTCGTAGGCCAGTGTGAAGTTGTCCACTCCCATCGTTCGCCGGACCAGGGAATTGTATCCATCGGCACCGACCTGTAAGAGGTAAGGAGTGGAAACGAAGCACAATTGTAATCATTAGCACATTCTTGACAACAACAGAACTAGTTTAGAGCGTTTCACAAGCTTTTAAAACGATTCGAACCTAACAATGCATTTCTATAGATTAATCTTTGTTAGATCATGAATACAACCAAATATAGCGGAAATTTGAAGAAACTTCAATGGTGATGTGAAGAATTTTCCGAGGTAATGGCGGAGAACTAAACGATAGAACTAAATTTCAACACATAAATTCCAAAGAAATTCGGAAAAAATAACAGAAAATTTTCAAAAGAAATGCCGTCACACACCGTTTTCATGCACGTCGCCAAAGCGGTATTCAGGATAATGATCGCACGATAGTTTTCACATTCCAGTTTGTCGATCTTTTTGAAGATGGGGCATACGACCCCTTGCTTCCACTCCTCCGAAAGCTGTTCTATTTCCCAGATTCTGACAATCAGCTGGTGCATACAGGCGGCCAACCTCTCCGGGCCCATTTTGATGAATTCAGTTTCAATACCATTCTTAGTTTAAAGAGGGGCCCAGATAGCCGTAGCGATAAACGCGCAGCTATTCAGCATGACCATGCTGAGGGTTCGAATACCACTGGTCGAGGATCTTTTCGTAAAGGAAATTTTCTCGATTCCCAGGGCACAAAGTATCATCGTACCTGCCACACGATATACACATGCAAAAATGGTCAATCGACAAAGAAAGCTCTCAGTTAATAACTGTGGAAGTGCTCATAAGAACACTAATCTGAGAAGCAGGCTTTGTCCCAGTTGGGACGTAACGCCAGAAAGAAGACGAACCATTCTTATCTGTTGATGGCATCCTTAACTTCTCTCAATGTAGGAACAGGTTGGTTTCCTTCATCCGCCGTACTGACGTAGCCACTTCCTCCGCTGTCTTGACCCTATGCGTCTGTGATTTCCGTGCCATTCAGGTGTTTGTCGTAGTGCTGCTTCCACCATTCAATCACCTCACGTCCGGCCGTCAAGATGCTAGCGCCACACAGCTTTTTCGGAATGTGTCAAGCTTCTCGTAGAACTTTTGCGTTTCTTGTAAACGATGCAGCTGCTCCATTTTTTCACAGTCCTTCTGGTAGCCTTATCAGATAGGATTTCAACCACTAGATGGCGCTAATGAGGATGCAAATATGTTCTACGCTTATGGGATATCGTCATTTTGGGGGTGTTGTTGAATATATCGTATGCGTTTAGATATAACACAGTACTGTCTTCGGTGAAGTTTCAGTACTCAGTACAATCTACCTTCAATAGTTGAGGATTATCCTCTTAGTTGAGAACTTGACCAGTAGGGACGCTTTTTTTTCACTATGAACCTTGAAAGATGAATGTAACGTTTGTAACATATGATATCTCTAGATCTTAATGAATCAGAATGTCGATGTCTTCGGCAAAGTTGTTCAGTGACTCAAGGGCTGACATGCGGTGGTTTTTCAGATACGGAATTTTGCCACCAGGCTGCGTTGATGAGCATGAAGCTCTTGTTTAGCAGATATTTCAGAAGCCTGATCACTTAGAAAAATGGCGTATTCGGCAAAGTTGTTCAGGAGCCCGGATGCTATCTGCATTTGAGCCATGAGAGCCAAAATTCTGAATCAACTAGGTCGAACGATGATAGCCCTCGACCTACTGAATAATTTTCCCGAAGACGTCATCTTTCTTAGTTGTCAGGATCCTGGAAAAAGCTGACCAAGATCATAATTTGTTGTTCTAAGGTAATTATTGACGATCATAATCAGCTATTGGTTTGTTGGAGATAAGAGATAAAAGATCAAAAATAATGTCAAAAATTAATATGGAGAAGTATCGATCAATATCGTGTTAAGATATTATAAGAACAAAACAATATCTGGCAAGTTTATTGATTTAACAACAAATCAATATAAAAATATGATCTGACAGTTGGCGAAGAATAAAAATAATCAAAAAGTCGGCAACCAGGATCGAACCCTCGACCTTCAGATATATAACACAGAGATGCAAACCATTCGGCTATGCCTATCAGATAGAAGATCAAGGAAATAAGAGCATCATTTTCTTCGTTTTTTGAAACTAATTTTGCTTCTAGAGGTTGTTCTGACGTCACACTGTTCAGTCCGCCATTTTGCAGTTGAATGTGTTGAATGTCAAAGAACTAATTTTGATCTCGTTTACGTGTGTTTAGATGTTGAGCTATAGCGCTAAGATTTATAAAATTATCGAACATCTTTTCAGTATCAAATTGAGATATGCGATCGTAATCGTCTCGATATGTGATTTTGATTTTTCCGTCTGCCCGGGAAAAGTTTAATGCTCACTATTTGTCATTTGTCGATTTCACCACATTATTTAGGGCTATACTCTCAACAAAAACTGTTCTTAAGAAGATTCTTCAGGATTACACTTTGATTTAGTGTGAATTGATAGATTTGTTGCAAAATGCTAGCATACAAAGTACATCAACGTGGACAGTCCGAAGATTAAAAAAATGATTTTCGTGGAAATTCTGGAAGTATCTTTCATGAAAAAGTTGGACTGTATCATGAGAAATTTCTAAACAATGACAATTCCAAACAATGCTCGAGGTGATTCTTAACAATTTGTTATTAAGAACATCAAAAATCCGGAGAACATCTAAGGGGAATCAAGAATTTTCAGATGAAATTGCAGAAAATTTCCCTGAAAAGTTCTGGAAGAGTGTCACAGAAATTTTTAAGGATTTGCCGAGAATATCCCGGACAAATTCTTGATAATTATCCACGGAAATTTTGTACATATAATTTCCAGTGAAAATTCTGGACATCTGGACAAGCTCTACGGAATTTCTGGATAACTTCTCATGAATTTTTTTTAGTCAATTATGTGTTTTCATTCATTTTTTGAGAAATTTCCCTGAGAAAAATACGGCGAATTTTCCTGGAATATTCTAAAAAAAAAACTTTTTAAAGAAATTCCAAGCAAATCCTGAAGAATTTTCCGGGGGAAAAGTTATGATTTTTCCGTGAAAACTCTGGTGGATTTCCCGAGGAAATTCTGTAACACCGCGCAAAATTTTTTTTAACAGTTGCCCGAAGAAACTGGGGAATTTCCCAAGGAAGCTCAGGAGAATTTACCGATGAAATGTCTGTATAATTTTCCAAGTAAATAAAAAAAAAATTGTGAGGCAAATTTTGGAAAATTCTATAGATTTTTCCGAAGAATTTAGAAAAATCTCCCGAAGAAATGCCAGATAACTTTAAATGAAAATCAGTGGAATTTCATAAGGAAATGCCTGAGGTTTTTTAAAGAAAATACGAATAAATTTCCCAAGGAAGTTCT
This sequence comes from Aedes aegypti, assembly GCF_002204515.2. Lineage (NCBI taxonomy): Eukaryota > Metazoa > Arthropoda > Insecta > Diptera > Culicidae > Aedes > Aedes aegypti. The sequence continues at coordinate 15,881,292 of NC_035107.1, forward strand.
AAAAAAATTTCCGTGGAAATCCGGAGAAAATTGTTTCGTAAAAAATCCGGAGAATTTACAGCAGAAATTCTGAAGGATTTCCTGAAAAAAAACTACGAAGTTTTCCGAGGAAATTATACAAAATTTATTGAAAATATTCTGGAGAATCCCATGGAAAGTTTAAAGAAAAACAAACCATAATTTTCCAAAGAAAATACTGAAAATTTTCCAATCCTTATGTAAATTTTAATGAATTTCCAGGAAATTCCGACAAGATTCCACGAAAAAAAATCCCAAAAAAAAAACAAGAGAATTTTTCGAGAACATTCTGAACTATTTTCTGAGAGAGTTTTTAACTATTTCCTGAGAAAATTTTCGAGAGTTTCACTATGAAGTTAGTCATGAGGAAATTTTTCAATGGAATTTGGAAAAATTGCTGAGGAAATTGAAACAGATTTTCCATGGAAATTTTGATAAATTTCCGAAATCAAATTCAGTGGAATTTCCCGGCGAAATTAGGAGAAATTTCATAAAGAAGTAAGAATGATTTTCCGATAAACTTCCAAAAAAATTAACGACAAAATTCTTGAAATTTTTCCGGGAAATTTCTATAAATTTCCGAAGAAATTGAAATTATTTTAAGAATAAAAATCTCCATGAATTTACCAGGAAGTTTCTTTTGCATTCTCCTATGAATTGGACAATTTCCTAAGAAGATTTTTCAAGGAAGCGGTGTTCAATTTTCTCAGAGTGTTTCGTGGAATTTTACGAAGAAGTATCAATAATTTTAATGCGAAATTGTTCAAAATTTCCTATAAAATTATTCGGATTACGCCCAAAAAAAACCCCGTAATTACTTTAAGAAGATGCCAAGAATTTTTCTGGAAGACTCTCCAGAATAGCCAATATTAGTTTTCTTCAATTCCGCAGGTGAATGACCAGAACTTTTTTTTTTTAAGTTTATCCTAAAATGTTTAATCCAACTAAAAGTTTTTCAATTTTTTTTAAATGTTCCCTGTAAATTTAAACAAATTTATTTGTAAGCTTCCAGACGTATTCTGCGAAAATTTCTACACTTTCTAGAAGAAATTTTTATGAGATATTCATGATAATTTCTTAAACATTCCACTGGAAATATTATCCAAGCAAATTTCGTGGGATTTTTTTCTATATTAATTCCAAATAACTTTGCGTGGAAATTCCAAACAATTCTCCGTGGAAATTACCGAGAATTTTCCATGGAAATATGTACCAAAGAATTTGATGCATAAATTTTAGATTTTGGTGACTTTTCCGAGAAAATTATGTAAAATTACGCGAGGAAATTCTGAAAAATTATCCGAGGAAACTCTGGAAAATTTTCCGATGAAACTCTGAAGAGTTTGCAAGAAAAAATCCCGAGAATTTTCCAATTAAATGCCAGAGAACTTATCGAGGAAATGTCAAGAGAATTTTTCGTTGAAATTCCAGAGATTTTTCCATGGAAATTCCATTTATTTATTTATTCATTTTTTTTAGTAAAAGATTGTCCTGAAATTGAAAAAAATAAAGTTTCCTATCTGTATAAAATCCAAAGAACTTTCCGTGGAAATTTCGGTGGAAATTTCCGAGAATTACAGTTAATTTTTCGTGGAAATTCCATAGAAATTTTCCGAGGAGTTTCAAATGAGTTTTCCGTGGGAATATCAAAAACTTTCCGTTTAAATTCCGCAGAACTTTCCGTGAAAATTACCGATAATATGGCACTATGTACTAGAGAACTTAGCGTAGAAATTTAAAATAAGGTTTTCGTGGTTTAACGTGGAAATTTCAGAGAAGTTTTCGTGAAAATTTCAGAGATGTTTTCACGAGCACTTCAGAAAATTTTCCACGAAAACTACAGAGAATTTTCTGCGGAAATTCCACCAAATTTTACAGGAAAATTCGGGTGACTTTCCCGAGTAGGCTATAGCGCGAGCATATACTTAATAATTTCCCGAGAAAACTATGAGAAATTTCCAAGAAAAATTTCAGAGAATTTTGCAATTAAATACTAGAAAACTTCTAGAGGAAATGTTTCTTAAAAATTAAGTTTAAAATGCCTGAGATTTTTTAAAGAAAATACGAAGAAATTGCTCAAGGAAGTTCTAAAGAATTTTCCTTGGAGATCCGGAGAAAATCCTTTCGTAAAAAAAACCGGAGAGTTTACAGCAGAAATTCTGAAGGATTTCCTAAAGATAATACACGAAGTTTTCCGAGGAAATTGTACAAAATTTATTGAAAACTAGTGGTCCCGGCAAACTTTGTCTTGCCATCAAGTAGGCTGTTGGAAAATGTCAATGGAACCTCTCATACAAAATGACATATTAGTACTCTCCCGTTTAACCAAATTTTCCGAAAACTTTCCCAAACTTTTTCGTCACACGTCACACGTCGGAACCCGAAACAACCGTGGAAGAATTATGTAAATCGGTTGTCCCGTTCTCAAGCCATTTTGTGACATACAAACACCACTCCATTTTTATTTATATAGATAGATATTCTGGAGAATCCCATGGAAAATCTGTTTTCATACAATTTTCCAAAGAAAATTCAGAAAATTTTCCTTTTCTCATGTAAATTTTAATGAATTTCCAGTAAATTCCGCCATGATTCTATAAAAAACAATCCCAAAAAATATCGAGAGAATTTTTCGAACATTTTGAACTATTTCCCGAGAGAATTTTTAACTATTTCCAGAGACAATTTTTGAGAGTTTCACCACAAAATTACGAAATTTTTTCTAAAGAATACCGGACAGTTTTGTGAATGTCCTAAGGAAATTTTTTAATGTCATTTCTAATTAGTTCCACAAAGAAATTCAGTTTTTTTTTGTAGAAAATTAAAATTAAAAATTTGGATATATTACCAAGGAAGTTTAAAGGAATTTTCAGAGGAAATTTTGATAAACTTCTCAACGAAATTCAGTGAAATTTCCCGGCGAAATCAGGAGGAATTTCCCAAAGAAGTTCGAAGAATTTTCTGAGGAACTTCCAAAGAGCTTAACGACAAAATTCTTGAAAATTTTCCGAGAGACTTTCTTGAAATTTCCAAAGAAATTTCCGGTCTATTTGAGACTAAAAATCTCCATGAAATTTCCTATGACATTTTTTTTTTTAAGGAAGTGACGAATTTCGTGGAATTGCATGAAGAAATATCAATAACTTCAATGCGAAATTTTTCGTAATTTCTCATTAAATTCTCCTGATTTTGCCAAAAAATACCCCGTAATTACTTTGAGAATTGAGAACTTCTTTTCCCAGAAAACTCTCCAGAATATCAAAGTTTAGTTTTCTTTATTTCCGCTTTTTTTTCAAGCTCATCCTGAATTTCCGCTGGAGATTTCTTAGAATGTCTATTGCAAATTCTTAATAACTCTACAATGAAAATTAACCAGAACTTCTATATATATTCCGCGGAAATACACTTTTTAGGCGAAATTTTTATTTATATTTATGATAATTTCTTTAAACATTCCACTTGAAATATTTTCCAAGAAAATTTCGTGTGATTTATTTTTATACTGATTACAAAGAACTTTCCGTGGAAATTCCAAACTATTGTTCCCGGGAATTTTTCATGGAAATATGTACCATAGAATTTAACGTACAAATTTTAGATACTTTTCCGTTTTCCGCAATCACGTGGAAATTTCACAGCATTTTCCATATAATTTTCCGGGTGATTTTTCGAGAAAATTATGGGAAATTGCGTGATGAAATTCTGAACAATTTTCCGAGGAAACTCTGAAGAATTTCCCTAGGAAACTCTGGAAAATTTCCAAGAAAAAATTCAGAGAATTTCCCAATAAAATGCCAGAGAACTTCTCGAGGAAATGTCAGAGAAATTCACGTTGAAATTCCAGAGATTGTGATGAAATTTCCAAGAACATTCCGTGGGATTTTTATCTGTATGAATTCAAAAGAACTTTCTTGGAAATTCCAGAGAATCGAACGTCGAAATTCCGAATAATTTTCCAAGGAAATTCCAGAAAATTTTTTTTGGATGTTTCACATAATTTTCCGGGAAAATTCAGGTGAATGAAATTCTTGTGATTTTCCCGAGGAAACTATGGAAAACTTTCAAGAAAAATTACAGAAAATTTCGCAATAAAATACAAGATATCATCTCGAGGAAACATCAGAGAATTTGTCGTTGAAATTCCAGAGAGTTACCATGACAATTCTATATTTCTTTATTCTAAAAAAATCTGTTGAAATTTCTAGGAAAATTTCATGGGATTTCTTTTTGTATGAGTTCCAAAGAATTTCCACGTGAATTCCTGTAAATTATCCGGGGAAATTCCCGAAATTTTCCTTGAAAATATATACCAGAGAATTTAACGTGGAAATTTCGGATATTTTCCGTGGATATTCTGGAAAAAAAAATTCGTGGAAATTTCACAGAATTTTCCTTAAAATTCCATAGAACTTTCCGGGAAAATCATGGCAAATTTCACAAGGGAATTCTTGTGATTTTTCGGGAAAGTTATGGTAAATTACGCGAGGAAATTCTGAACAAGCCTGGGGATTTTTTTTTGGAAGCTGTGAAAAATTTCCAAGAAAAATTCCTTGAGGAAACATTAGAGAATTTCTCGTTGAAATTTCAAAGATTTTCCCATGGATTTTTTTTTTTCTAAATATTCGGTTGAATTTCCAAGAAAATACCGTGGGATTTCTTCCTGTATAAATTCCAAGCAACTTTCAGTGGAAATTCCAGAAAATTATGTACCAGATAATTTAACGTAAAAATTTCGTACAATTTTCCCGTGGAAATTCCAGAGAAATTTTCGTAAAAATTCTACAGAATCTTCCGGGAAAGTTCTGGTGAATTTTTCAAGGAAATTCAGATGACTTTCCCGAGAAAATTATGAAAAATCGCGCGCTGAAATTCTGGTGACTTTTCCGAGAAAATTATGAAAAATTGCGCAAGGAAGTTGTGAACAATTTCCCGAAACAATTTTGTAGAATTTTCCAAAGAAACCTCATGAGAATTTGCAAGAAATATCTCGTGGAAATTTCAGAGAATTTCTCGTTGAAATTCCTGAAAATTAAAAAAAAAACTGCTGTAATTTACCAGAAAATTACGTGGGATTTCAATATAATTTCCAAAGAACTTTCCGTGGAAATTCCAGATAGTTCTGCGTGGAAATTTCTAGAATTCTTCTTGGAAATATGTACCAGAGAATTTAACGTGAAAATTCCAAAGAAATTTTCGTGGAAAATTCACAACATTTTCTGTGTAAATTCCACAGTTTTTCGGGAAAATTCTGGTGAATTTTCCAAGTCAATTCTAGTGACTGTCACAAAAAAAAATCCCGCGAACAACTGAACAATTTTTCGAGGAAACTCTGGTAAATATCCAAGAAGAATTCCAGAGAATTTCGCATTGAAAAACCAGAGAACTCCTCGAGGAAATATCAGAAAATTTCTCGTTGAAATTCCATAAAAGTTCTATTTTTTTTTTCTAAAAAATGTTGTTGAAATTTTCAAGAAAGTTTCGTAGGATTTCTAGTAAAAGTTTTGCTATGTGTAGTTACCCAAAGAAGTTTTGCAAAGCATTCCGGAATTCAAAGATTTTGTAAAAAATCTGGAGATTTTTTACCAGAGTTTATGGACCATTTCCCCTGTATATGTGGGTGAACTTGTCGGGGAAGCTCTGAGGGAGGACTTCAACGGGATTCCTGCAGATATTCCTTTCAAGGATTCCCTCCAGATAACTTTCCAAGCTTATCCATGAAGGCTTGTTGATTTTTTTTTTTCCAGGATTCCTTGCGGAACCGTTTTTGGATTCCTTCTTGAATCCTATAAAAAAATCTTTCTAATATCTTTTTCAGGATTCTTTCAGTAATCTATTTCAGGGTTCTTCAAGGAATCTTTTTTAGTATTCATCATGGAAACCTTTTCAGGTTTCCTGCTGCAATCTATTTCAGCACTTTTTTCGGAATTAATAATAATTTTAATATTCCTCTTTGTGGGGCCCAGATAGCCGTAGCGGTAAACGCGCAGCTATTCAGCAAGACCAAGCTGAGGGTCGTGAGTTCGAATCCCACCGGTCGAGGATCTTTTCGGGTTGGAAATTTTCTCGACTTCCCAGGGCATAGAGTATCTTCGTACCTGCCACACGATACACGAATGCAAAAATGGTCATTGGCACAGTAAGCTCTCAGTTAATAACTGTGGAAGTGCTCATAAGAACACTAAGCTGAGAAGCAGGCTCTGTCCCAATGGGGACGTAATGCCAGAAAAAAGAAGAAGACAATTCCAAACAATGCTCGAGGTGATTCTTAACAATTTGTTATTAAGTACATCCAAAATCCGGAGAACATCTAAGGGGAAGCAAGAATTTTCAGATGAAATTGCAGAAAATTTCCCTGAAAAGTTCTGAAAGAGTGTCACAGAAATTTTTAAGAATTTCCCAAGGAATTTACCGATGAAACTATGTAATTCTGTATAATTTTCCAAGTAAATTAAAAAAAAATTGTGAGGCAAATTTTGGAAAATTCTATAGATTTTGCCGAAGAATTTAGAAAAATCTCCCGAAGAAATGCCAGATAACTTTAAATGAAAATCAGTGGAATTTCCTAAGGAAATGCCTGAGGATTTTTAAAGAAAATACGAATAAATTTCCCAAGGAAGTTCTAAAAAATTTGCCGTGGAAATCCGGAGAAAATTCTTTCGTAAAAAATCCGGAAAGTTTACAGCAGAAATTCTGAAGGATTTCCTGAAGAAAATCCACGAAGTTTTCCGAGGAAATTGTACAAAATTTATTGAAAATATTCTGGAGAATCCCATGGAAAGTTTAAAGAAAAACAAACCATGATTTTCCAAAGAAAATACTGAAAATTTTCCATTCCTTATGTAAACTTTAATGAATTTCCAGGAAATTCCGACAAGATTCCACAAAAAAAAAATCAAAAAAAAAACAAGAGAATTTTTTGAGAACATTCTGAACTATGAAGTTACGGAATATTCTTTAGTGGATACTTGAGAGTTTTATTGGATGTCCTGAGGAAATTTTTCAATGGAATTTGGAAAAATTGCTGAGGAAATTGAAACAGATTTTCCGAGGTAATTTTGATAAATTTCCCAATCAAATTCAGTGGAATTTCCCGGCGAAATTAGGAGGAATTTCATAAAGAAGTAAGAATGATTTTCCGAGAAACTTCCAAAAAATTTAACGACAAAATTCTTGAAATTTTTCCGGGAAATTTCTATTAATTTCCGAAGAAATTGAAATCATTTTAAGAATAAAAATCTCCATGAAATTACCAGGAAGTTTCTTTTGTATTCTCCTATGAATTGGACAATTTTTTAAGAAGATTTTTTCAAGGAAGCGGTGTTCAATTTTCTCAGAGCGTTTCGTGGAATTTTACGAAGAAGTATCAATAATATTAATGCGAAATTGTTCAAAATTTCTTTTAAAATTATTCGGATTTCGCCCAAAAATACCCCGTAATTACTTTAAGAAGATGCCAAGATTTTTTCCGGAAGACTCTCCAGAATAGCCAAGATTAGTTTTCTTCAATTCCGCAGGTGAATGACCAGAACTTTTTTTTAAGTTTATCCTAAAATGTTTAATCCAACTAAAAGTTTTTCAATTTTTTTAAAATGTTACCTGTAAATTTAACCAAATTTATTTGTAAGCTTCAAGACGTATTCTGCGAAAATTTCTACACTTTCTAGAAGAAATTTTTATGAGATATTCATGATAATTTCTTACACATTCCACTGGAAATATTATCCAAGCAAATTTCGTGGGATTTTTTTTCTATATTAATTCCAAATAACTTTGCGTGGAAATTCCCGAGAATTTTCCATGGAAATATGTACCAAAGAATTTGATGCATAAATTTTAGATTTTGGTAACTTTTCCGAGCAAATTATGTAAAATTACGCGAGGAAATTCTGAAAAATTATCCGAGGAAACTCTGGAAAAATTTCCGATGAAACTCTGAAGAATTTGCAAGAAAAAATCCCGAGAATTTTCCAATTAAATGTCAGAGAACTTATCGAGGAAATGTCAAGAAAATTTTTCGTTGAAATTCCAGAGATTTTTCCATGGAAATTCCATTTATTTATTTATTAATTTTTTTTAGTAAAAGATTGTCCTGAAATTGAAAAAAAATAAAGTTTCCTATCTGTATAAACTCCAAAGAACTTTCCGTGGAAATTCCAGGGAATTGTTGGTGGAAATTTCCGAGAATTACAGATAATTTTTCGTGGAAATTCCATAGAAATTTTCCGAGGAATTTCCAATGAGTTTTCCGTGGGAATATCAAAAACTTTCCGTTTAAATTCCGCAGAACTTTCCGTGAAAATTACCGATAATATGGCACTATGTACTAGAGAACTTAGCGTAGAAATTTAAAATAAGGTTTTCGTGGTTTAACGTGGAAATTTCAGAGAAGTTTTCGTGAAAATTTCAGAGATGTTTTCACGAGCACTTCAGAAAATTTTCCACGAAAACTACACAGAATTTCCTGCATACACTTTATAATTTTCCGAGAAAACTCAGGGAAATTTCCAAGAAAAATTTCAGAGAATTTTGCAATTAAATACTAGAGAACTTCTAGAGGAAATGTTTCTTAAAAATTAAATTTCCAAGAAAATTCCGTAGGATTTCTTTTTCTATAAACTCCAAAGGACTTGCCGTGGAAATGTCTGAGAATTGTCCGTGTAAATTCCCGAGAATTTTCCTTGGAAATATTTCCCAGAGAATTTAACGTGGGAATTTCGGATGATTTTCCTTAGAAAAATTCCAGAGAAGAAATTTCGTGGTAATTTCACAATTCTGATGACTTTACCGAGGAAATTATGGAAAATTGCGCGAAGAAACTCTGAAAAATTTTCAAGAAAAAATCCAGAGTATTTCGCAATGTAATACCAGAGAATTACTAGAGGAAATGCCAGAGAATTTGTCGTTTAAATACCAGTTTTCCTTTTGTCAAAAAATCTGTTGAAATCAAAATAACAAGAAAACTTCGATTTTTTCCCTGGAAACTTCAGAATCGTGGACATTTTACAGATTTTTTCGGGAAAACAGAATTTCCTTGGAAAATTCTAAACCCTCTTTCCCGTAAAAATAAGGAAAATTACGTGAGGTAGTTCAGAAGAAATTCGCAAGGAAACTCTGGAGAATTTCCCGAGTTAACTATGGAAAATTCCCAAGAAATTTGGCAATGAAATACCAGAGAACTTCTCGAGAAAATATCAGAGAATTTTCCAGAGAAAATCCTATTTTTTTTCTTAAAATTTCTGTTCGAATTCCACTGAATTTCTTTCTGTATAAATTCCAAAAAAACTTTCATTGGAAATTCCAGAGAAATTTCCTTAGAAATATGTACTAGAAAATTTAACGTGGAAATTTCGGATAATTTCCAGAAAAAAACTCGTGAAATTTTCAGAGAATTTTTCGTATAAATTCTACAGAATTTTCCGGAAAAAAACATGATGAACTTTCAAAGGAAGTTATGGTGAATTTCCCGAAAAAAATATGGAAAATTGGGCGAGGAAGCTATGTTTTAACGTTTCAACAAGAAATTCAATGATATTTCCTTGAGAAGTTCTCTTGTATTTCATGGTGAAATACTTTGGAATTTTTCTTTTTTGCGAAATTCTCGGGAAATTTTCAGACGAAACTCTGAAGAATTTCCCAAGAAAACCCTGGAAAATTTCCAACAAAAAATCCAGAGAATTTCGGTATGAAATACCAGAGGTCTTCTCAAGAAAAAAAATTGCAGAGAGTTTTGCATGGAAATTCTATTTTTTTTTTTTGTAGAAATTTTTGTTGAAATTTCCAAAAAAAATTCGTGGGCTTACTTTCTGTATGAATGGAAATATGTACCAGAGAATTCAACGTGGAAATTTTTAATAATTTTCCGCTGAAATTCCATAGAATTTTCAAAGAAATACAGGAAAATTTTCTAATGAAACTCTGGAATATTTCCAAGAAAAATTCCAGAAAATTTTGCAATAAAATACGGGAGAACTTCTGAAAGAAATATCATAGAATCTCTCGTAGTTTCCATTAAAATTTATATCTTTTATCTAAAAAATTCTGTTGAAATCTCCAAGAAAATTCTGTGGGATTTCTTTCTGCATGAATTCCAAAGAGCTTTCCGTGGATATTACAGAGAATTGTTCGGGGAAATTCCCGAGAATTTTCCTTGGAAATATGTACCGGAAAATATTTTCGTAGAAATTTCAGATAATTTTCCGTGAAAATTCCAGATAAATTTTCATGGAAATTTCACAGAACTTTGCATGGAAATTACACCGAGTTTTCGGGAAAACTCTGGTGAATTTTTCAAGTGATTTTCCCGAGAAAATTATGCAAAATTGCGCGAGGAAATTGTTAACAATTTCCTCGCGAAAACCCTGGAGAAATTCCCGACCAAACTCTCGAACGTTTCCAATAAAAGTTCCAGAGAATTTCGCAGGGAAATACCAGAGAACATCTCGAGGAAACATCAGAGAATTTATTTTTTTACCAAAAATAATCTGTTTGAATTTACAAGAAAATTTCGTGGGATTTATTCAAGAAGTTTTACGTAGTTGAAGTTACCCAATAAATTATCGTGACGCATTCCAGAATTCAGTGAAATATCGTGAGACTTTAACGATTTATTGACGAATTTTCTGAAAAAATCTTGTGATTTTTGTGAATTTTCCATTGAATTTCGGAAAAAAAAATTGTAAAAATTCTGGAGAATTTCTGGCGAATTTTTACTGACGTGTTTGGACCATTTCCCCTGAATATGTTAGTGAATTTGCCGTAGAAGTTTTGGTGGGGAGACTTCAACAGGATTCTTGCAGAAATCCTTTTAAAGATTCCCTCCAGATTACTTTACCGTCTTTTCAATGATGGGTCGTGGAATCCCTTTCGGATTCCTTTTAAGGAGTCATCCTAATTCTTTCAGGAATATTTTTAAGAATTCATCATGGAACGTTTTTCAGGTTTCCTGCTGGAATCTATTTCAGCACACCTCCATTATTCATTGTTCTCTTATCTTACGATTTCTTATCAAAATGTTGAATAAATTTCAACAAAAAGGTGGTCTAGAAAGGGTTTCATTTCCAGACCACCTTTTTGTTGAATTTTTTTCAACATTTTGATAAGAAATCGTTCATATTTTTTCTACAGAATAACTCTCCAGAAAAATCTTTAAAAAAAAATCACCGGTTTTTCCTCGAGAAAGTTTCGATATATTTTCCAGACAAGAAATTTGACAATTTCCGTTGGTAAACCCCCAGCATCCACCAAAGACTTCCCAGAATGCTTTGGAAATCTTCTGTGTTTTCCAATATAATTCATCCAGAACATCCACGGTAACCTTTCCAAAATTTGTGACGAATTTTCCAAAGAAATACTGGAGAATTACTTGAGAAAATTTTTGGAGGATTTTCCGTGAAAATTCCAGGGAGAATTTCGCCCAGGAAATTCTGGAACTCTATTTTCAACAGCACTCCGGAAGTTCTCCTGTAAGAATTTCGTCTGAACATTGAGGAAAGTATGCTGAGGTCATTAAAGAGATTTATTTCTGGAAATTGTAAAAATATTCAAACTGAATTCTTGAAAGTCTTTGGCGAAGTCTGTAGAACTTGCTAAGATTTTTTTTTTTGCAACTTTCTATAATATAATCATGTAGAATATTCTGGGAAAATTTTGTACTGTTTCCAATGCAAATTCTATGGAATACCCTGAGCAAATTCTGTACATTTTCTCGGAGAAATTCTGTGTAAATTCTGGAGATTTTTCGAGTAAATCCTGGAAAACTTAGCAAATCTAAAAAAAAAGTTCAACACTATTTTGTTAAATCCATCAAATTTGTACCACATATGGCTTGGGCATCCCTGGAAAGCTCGCGAGCAATAACGAAAACATTTGCTCAGTAGTGCCATTCAGCGTCATCAAGTAAGTAACTATATCGAGAAAACTAGTCCCAGATCAAACGCAATTCTAAGCTGCATCATAAGTACCTATCTTGCGTTTCGGACATCTATTATTTGGAATTTCAGACTCTCCACATCTATGTATCGAAGGAACCTTTGACAAAGGGAGCGATCAAGTAAGTAGAAATCAGTACAAACACGATTGAAGGGATCATCGAGGTAGCCATGAAATCAAATTCTTACTGTATAGTACTACCGTCCTACGCCTACTTGTCTCATGTTCTATGATAATTAGTATATTCATAATACAGTTATGCATGGACTGCCCTTCCAATAGACATAATATTGTTGTATCTCCATATCGAGATAAAGAATTACGCTGTGTGAAGAGTACATTGTACTCATCGACAAGGCGAGAAAGTTACTACAGTCAGCTACGCCTATAGATAGTCTAAGAAGCAGAGATATATTGATTTAGTGACTAGTCAAGTCGGCGTTCCAGATTTCGTAAGCAGATAAAAATCATGAGCCAAAAATGATGCTCGAGATGCTACAACTGAGAGCGCTACCTTCTTCCGATACCGATACCGAAACGCTGTTACCAATCGCACAGGTAAGCAACGCACACCATGCGTCTCCATCGACCCGAACTGGCAAACAAATTCGCGTGTTCCAAATCCCAAAAACAAATTATTCCTCTCTCCCATAATTGGCTCAAATTTTCTGGCGCCGTGAGAATCCATGCTCAGCAGGTAAGTGCCGACTCCGGGCTCCGCTCCGTCGCGGTTTTCCACACGCAAATTGTGCGAGCACGGATCAGTTTCCGAGCAAATTTCCACCGATCAACATCTCGAGCGCGATCGAGTTTTCCGCGAGGCGAATCTCTTTTTTTTCTAGTGAAGTGGAGAACCGAAGCAATAACCATAAACCAATTAACACCATTATCGTCCGGGGGAATTTCCCAAGCCGTGTCTCTTCCAGGGAGTGTTGTGTAGGTCCGCGATTGGTTAGTCGGGCAATTCAGAAGTGTCTGTTTGTGATCTCCAGCTGTTGGGATCACGTGACCCCCCTTTTTCGTAGTCCTTCTTCCCGCTTTGGCGGTTGAGGACAAGTGATCGTACGACGCATTCATCGAAGTGGTTCCGAATCCTATTGGGACAAGGGTGTGGCAGGTGTAGCATATTCCAGTCGTTGTTAGTCATCCTCCGAATTTGGTGCGTCGTCTAGAAGATCGCCTTCTTCTATTGCGGCGTCGTTGGTCGATCCAAGTGTGCCCTGAAGTGTGAGGAACGGTCTCTCTTGATCAGAGTAGGCGACGCGAGGAAGTGCTCATTGTTGTTTGTTTGAATTATTGAGAATAATGTTCTAATTTTCACCGCCGCGGTTCAATGGCGAGATGTGAGAATATCCAGTACACACGATCGTTGGTGGGTGGTTTGGTTACAGGTTAGCAGGCTGGCGTCGCCACGGTGATGTGCAGGTGTTGACGCACTAAAGAAGCGTCGAATCTCGAGTGGCCTACTGCTGCGAGGACATGAGCGGGATGGGCGAGCACACCGAAAGTGTGACCATGCGAAGAACGTAGAGAAGGAATTTCGGCGAACATGGGTTGCATCAGCGTTCGGAACATCGCCATCCGTCATCATCGCCGGGTTGCGGCATCGGAGCTGAAACGATACTTGGAGAGGCTGCGAAGGATTAGATCAGATCAAATACTGATCCACTGTGTATTGGCGTAGTTAGGATTGTTTTCTTGGAATGGGCTTGTGTGAAACCAGCGCGTTAAGAAAACAGTTATACAGAGGAATTTCTGACTAGATTTATTGTGTTAATTTAATTAGAAATGTTCAATGTATAGCGGTGAGCATCGCAGCAACACTTGTTAGTGATTTTTTTACCGGATAAATGGGAAAAAAATATAGGAGGAGCTATGTATGGCACAACTTCTATAGATTTTCATAGTTCTAAATTGGAGTCTTAAAGGAATCATAAAGTAGACTATCGGAAGATTTACTTGGTACATTTTTTGACTTAATCAATTCTTAAACTGTTCATTCAACACATAAGACGTTCAATGCCACGGAACATTTCTGAAGGGGCTTGTAGGATTCTGGAGCGGGGGCCTGACCCCCTGTTACTACGCCAATGTACTTGAATTGAATATGGCACTTCTAACAAAGTAACAACCCCAGAACCAGTCTAACATCGGAGCTGTTTCGCACAGTCCCCAGTTATGCTTTTCGTTTCCAGACACACGCTGAGCTGCAGTTAACCAGTCGCCCATATGACCATGCACGAAGTGCGAATGTTGTTTTTGGCGAAAATTCCTTGCATGCGCGTCTTCCAATTAGCAGAACCGCGGCCAACTTGGATTGCCGCACTTGTGCGGTTACACGGTTTCGTTGCTTCTTGTGTTTATAAATTCACGAACGGCAGCGCCTACTTTCTAGCTCTAGCTCTGCTGTGAAGGGATCGTGAGAAGATGATAGACGCTGATGAAAGCAAACAAAAACCGACGATCGTCAAATGCGTGGGAGGACGAATGAAAGCAGGGGGAAACACGCGTCCCATCATTCTAATGACTGACCGATTTAAGCGATTTAAGATGTTATAATGATCTTGATCGTGTTGTTCAGCTTTGTATCATAAACATCAAACACCGGATGTGGGGATTTTTTTTTTGGTGCTTGAGTTTTCGAGGAACCGCGCCGCCGACTACTGCAGTCGACAAGAAGCCAACTCAGGGGATTGACATGACATGAAGGTCACACGTTACAATGGCACTGGACTAGGAGTGACTTGGAAGACACGGTGTGAAATTTAGCAGATGCCGCAGTTGGAGCTCTTGATTCAGAATATCTGCTTGAAAAATGCGAAAGTAGTGCAGTTTTTGAACAAAATTTTTGTATGTGGAGCTGCCTGATCGTAGATTTTATAATCTACAATCCACAGATTTTACCTGTTTTTTTTTTTCAGGATTGCTCTAAGACTCCATTCTAAAATAGGGTCCTAAAGCCTTGTCCCAATTTTAGTGCCAAACGCTTAAGTTTAGGCCAAAAACACATGTTTACTCAATTTTTTAATGTTTTTCGTTGGTTTAAGTCTAAAAAACATTTTTTCATGTTATTTTAGATTTTGTCACACCCCTTGGCTTAAACTCAAAATTTGGGTGTATTTTGTTTTCCGTGTCCCTTCCGAAATGTCAGTTAGGAACAACCCCAGTGTTAAAACTAAAACCCCTATGGTCTTTTTGTCGACTAAGCGAACGTCAAACATGATCAAAAGTGTCAAGGTTCATTTATGGACCCAATTTTTAAATTAAAGTTTAAACATGATATAGCCGTTATTTGAACGGGAAAAATTGCTAAAGTAGTTACAGTAACATGCTCTTTCGTGTTGGTAAATAAAAACAAGATTCCATTAAAAATTTTAGGACCCAATTGATCCAGACAACTTTTCTATTATTCCTTTTTGAATCGTTTCCAGTATTGCGAATGACATCTTTGCAAGGATCGCTTTTAGAATTCTTTCAGGACTACACATAAAATCTTATTTCAAATTCGTTCAAATAATCTATTGGAATCCTTTCAAGGATTGTTCTCGAACTCTGTTCCAAGATTGTGCCTAGGGTATCATATTAGCTAATCAATGGTATTCTTTCTAAGCTTGCCTCAGAATTCTTTCAAGGATTACCTCAGGACCCAGTTCCAAAATTGTTCGTGCAATTCTGTCCAAGATTCATACAGGAATGCTTCCATGGATTACTTCTGAAATCCTTTGCTGGATTAAGCCTGAAATCTTGTCCAGGATTGCTGTGGAATCCTTTACAAGATTGCTTCTAGAATCCTTTCAAGGAATGCTTCAGGACTCAATTCAAAGATTATTGCTGTAATTCCGCCCAGGATTGCTTCTGAAATCTTGACCTGGATTGCTCATGGTGTTCTTTCCAGGATTGTTCTTAGAATCCTCTCAAAGGCTGCTCCTAAAATCCTTTCAAAGAATGCTTCAGAGCTCTGTTCGGAGATTGTTCATGTAATCCTGTCGAGGATTCCTTCTGGGGTCGTTATGGAATCTTTTCCTGGATTGCACCTGAAATATTTTCCACGATTGCTCCTGGAATCCTTTCCAGGATTGATCCTGGAATCCTTTTCAGGATTGTTCGTGAATCCTTTCCAAGATTGCTCTTGGAATTCTGTTAGGACTGCTCCTGGAAGTCTTTCCACGATTGCTCCTGGAATCCTCTACAAGATTGTTTCTGGAATGCTTTACGGGATTGCTACTTAAATTCTTTCAAGGAAGGCTTTAGGACTCAATTCCAAGATCGTTGCTGTAATCCCGCACAGGATTGCTTCTGAAAACTTGTCCTGGATTGCTCATGGAATTCTTTCCAGGATTGCTTATAGAATTCTTTCTACGATTACTACTGGAATCCTCTCAAAGATTGCTCCTAAAAACCTTTCGAGGATTACTTCAAAACTCTGTTCCAAGATTGTTCATGTAAGCCTGTCTAGGATTCCTTATGGGATCTTTCCTGGATTCGTCATGAAACCTTTTCCTGAATGCACCGGACATATTTTTCACGATTTCTCCTGAGATCCTTCCTAAGATGGCTCCTGGAAATATTTTCCAAGAATGTTCCTAGAATCTTCTTCAGGCTTGCTCTTGGTGTTCTTTCCAGGACTACTCCTGGAATTCTTTCCAGATTGCTACTAGAATACTGGAATATACCAAAATTGCTACTGGAACACTTTTCCAGTATTGCTACTGGAATACTTTCCAGTATTGCTACTGGAATACTTTCCAGTATTGCTACTGGAATAGAACATTGCTCCTGGAATCTGTAGTGTCCGGAAGGAGGAACCGGCACATTCAAAACTAATGGCTCAATCAGCCGAATTGCAACAGGAGCAATTCCATCGCAACTTCATCGCTCGAAACACTTTACAAGACTGACGTGTCATTCGCCTTTTCCCGTTTGCTTAGGTTTTCATTGTTACTGGAACTATATGCCCTTCTGCTTATTTGATATCTTCTATAGTACCCCTCTCAATCCCTACATTCTCCTCCTTATCTACTCTTATAATTGTAAGATTGCTTCATCTATTATCTTTCAATGAAGAAATAAATTCATATTATCTTTCATTCATTTCATGTTGTCCTTGAGTTCTTTCATATTAAAGATAACATACATATATTCCCAAAAATGTGATAAAATTTTGTAACTACGACTTCATCATCATCACTTTTCATTCCTCACTCTTCATTCCTCATTTATCATTCCTCACTCTTCATTTCTTACTCATCACTCTTTATTCTTCACTCCAAACTCACCATTCCTAATTCCTCACTCCTAACTGCTTAGTCCTCATTTCTCTCTCCTCACTTCTTAATCCTCATTCATCATTTCTTACTACTAAGGAGTGATATTTTTCACACTTCATTCATTCGTCACTTCTCACCACTCATATCTCAATTCTAATTCTTCACTCCTCAATTCTTACTCCTCATTTCTCATTGCTCAATCCTCACTTTTCACTTCTCAATCCTTATTCCTCACACACAGGAGTGATATTTTTCACACTTTATTCATTCGTCACTTCTCACCCCTCCTATCTCAATTCTAATTCTTCACTTCTCAATTTTTATTCCTCATTTCTCATTCCTCAATCCTCACTTTTCACTTCTCACTCCTTATTCCTCAATTCTCGCGTCTCATTCCTTTGCTTGACTACTCATTCCCTATTCCTCACTCTTCATTTCACACTTCTCACTATTCACATCTGAGTCCTAATTCTTCATTCCTCACTCCTCTTTCCTTATTCCTTACAAATCATTCATCATTCCTCATCCCTTCCTCTTCTTTTCGCTTTTCTGATTTTCTCATTCCTCACTCTTCACTTCTCATTCCTCACTCCTCATCCCTCAATCCTCATTCTTCACTTCTCACTCCTCATTCCTCACTCCTCATTCCTCGTTCCTCATTCCTCACTCCTCATAACTCATTCCTTACCCATCATTCCTTATTGCTAACTCCTCACTCCTTATACCTCATTCGTTATCCCTCATTCCTCACTTCTCACTCTTCACATATGATTCCTGATTCTTCATTCCTCACACCACATTACTCACTCCTCATTCCTCATTCCTCACTCGTCACTCCTTATTCCTCACTTCTCACTTTTCACACCTCACCCCTCATTCCTCACTCATCATTCCTTACTCCTCATTTCTCACATCTCTCTCTTCAAACTTCATTCCTCAAACCTCATTCCTCAATCCTCATTCCGCATTCCTCAATCCTCACTCCTAATTCTCTATCTCACATTTCTCAATCCTTATTTCTTACTCCTCATTCACTTCTTATTGTTCATTCTTACTCCTCATTTCTCATGTCTCATTCCTTACTCCTTAATCCTAATATCTAATTCCTCACGTTTCACTCCTCATTCTTCATTCCTCATTTCTCATTCCTCATCTCTAACTCCTCATTATGTACTTCTCATTCCTCAATCCTCACTCCCAACTCTTCATACCTCACTCCTCGTTCCTCATTCCTCACGCTTCATTCATTATTTTTTATTCATCACTCATCACTGTTCACACCTCACTCCTCATTCTTCATTACTCACACCTCATTTCTCATTCCTCACTTCTCATTCCTCATGCTTTACTACTTATTCCTCGCTCTTCATTCCTCCACATTCTTCGTTTCTCGCTCTTCACACTCACTCCTCAATCCTCAATCTTCACTGCTTATTCCTCATTCCTCACTCTTCACAATTCACTCCTCATTCCTTATTTCTCATTCCTCACTCCTCATTCATAACTTGTCACTCTCATTCCTTATTCATCACTCCTCAATCCTTTTTCTTCACCCTCGGCTTATTTCTCACTCTTCACATCTCACTTCTCATTCCTTATTCCTCACTCATTTCTTATTCCTCATTCTTCACGCCTCACTCATCATTCCTCACTTTTTACTCCTTATTGCTCATTCCTCACTCTTTATTCCTAACTCCTCATTCATTACACCTCATTCCTCTCGGAGAATTGATTTACCATTTCAGGGGAATTCATTTACTTTCTCAGAGGAATTACTTTACCCTCTCAGGGGAATCACTTTACCCTCTCGGGGGAATTACTTTACCCTCTCGGGGGAATTGATTTACCCTCTCGGGGGAATTGATTTATCCTCTCAGGGGAATTACTTTACCCTCTCGGAGGAATTACTTTACCCTCCCGGGGGAATTGATTTACCCTCTCGGAGGAATTGCTTTATCCTCTCGGGGGAATTACTTTACCCTTTCGGAGGAATTGCTTTATCCTCTCGGGGGAATTACTTTACCCTCTCGGGGGAATTGCTTTACCCTCTCAGGGAAATTACTTTACCCTCTTGGAGAAATTGCTTTACCCTCTCAGGGGAATTGATTTACCCTTTCAGATGAGTTTATGCATTGTCTTGATGTATTTGACCTTATAACAAATTATTAAGCATAACAAAATAAAGTCGGGCTTATTTGAAGGATTCGCGCGATATAACTTTCCAATTGTGTTCCAACTTAATTATTTACATTACACTGAATAATACCGGGTCATTCATAAATATAAAATAACATTATTTCTTATCCAACATTTAAATTCATTACAAGCAACAAGAAAAACAAATATTAAAAACACATGAATCGCGACCTCTGAATTTCATCAAAGCAATCCAGCATATAAATCAACAAAATAAATTACCACCAAAATATGACGTCACTATTGTGCTTATTCTGCTTGCAATGCTAACACATATGACTCCAATATCAACCTCTACGGAATAATTCATCGTCTTGGTTTACATCAAACGGCAATGCCAAACAAAACTGAAAACATTCAAAGTTTGTACCACTTTTGTACCAGTAAATTTAAGGCCGTGACTTTGAATATTTGGGAGCGCACAATATATTTATCAACTGTGCCATTGTAGTGTCCGGAAGGAGGAACCGGCACATTCAAAACTAATGACTCAATCAGCCGAATTGCAACAGGAGCAATTCCATCGCAACTTCATCGCTCGAAACAATTTACAAGACTGACGTGTCATTCGCCTTTTCCCGTTTGCTTAGGTTTTCATTGTTACTGGAACTATATGCCCTTCTGCTTATTTGATATCTTCTATAGTACCCCTCTCAATCTCTACAGAATCCTTTACGAGATTGCTACTAGAATCCTTCCAAGAAATGCTTCAGGACTCAATTCCAAGATTATTGCTGTAATTCTGAAATCTTGTCCTGGATTGCTTATGGAATTCTTTCCAGGGTTGCTCCCGGAATCCTGTAAAATGTTGCTCCTAAAATCCTTTCAAGGGTTGCTTCAGAACTCTGTTACAAGATTGTTCATGTTATCCTGTCCAGGATTCTTTCTGGGATCTTTGCTGGGTTCGTTATGGAATCTTTTCCTGGATTGCACCTGCAATATTTTCCACGATTGCTCCTGGAATCCTTTACGAGATTGCTATTGAAATC
This sequence comes from Aedes aegypti, assembly GCF_002204515.2. Lineage (NCBI taxonomy): Eukaryota > Metazoa > Arthropoda > Insecta > Diptera > Culicidae > Aedes > Aedes aegypti. Next base: position 15,901,690 of record NC_035107.1, read on the forward strand.
TTTTCATGTAATGATTCAAGACTCAATTCCAAGACTATTGCTGTAATTCTGAAATCCTGTCCAGGATTGCTCATGGAATTCTTTCTAAGGTTGCTCCCGGAATCCTGTCAAATGTAGCTCCTAAAATCCTTTCAAGGATTACTTCAAAACTCTGTTCCAAGATTGTATATGTCATCCTGTCCAGGATTCTTTCTGGGATCTTCCCTGGGTTCGTTACGGAACCTTTTTCCTGGAATGCACCAGAAATATTTTTCACGATTGCCCCTGGAATCCTTTTCAAGATGGCTTCTGGAATCTTTTCAAGAATTGTTCTCGAACTCTGTTCCAAGATTTTTCCTAGCATACCAGATTATCTGATGGAATCCTTTCTAAGCTTGCACCTAGAATTCTTTCAAGGATTGCCTCAGGACCCAGTTCCAAAATTGTTCGTGTAATCCTGTCCAAGTTTCATTTAGGAATTATTCCCTAATTTTCTTCTAAAACCCTTTCCTGGATTGAGCCTGAAATCTTTTCCAGAATTGCTTTTGAAATTCTTTCCAGGATTGATCCTGGATTACTCATGGAATCCTTTCCAGGATTGCTCTTGGACTCCTTTCCAGAATTGCTCCTAGAATTCTTTCCAGGATTGTTCCTGAATCTTTTTCAGGATTGCTCATGGTACCCTTTAAGAGATTGCTCCTGGAATCCTTTCCATTCCATTCCAGGATTACTCCTGGAATCCTTTTTAGGATTGCTGCTGGAATCCTTTCCACGATTGCTCCTGGAATATTTTCCAGAATTGATTCAGGAATCCTTTCCAGGATTGTTCCTGGAATCCTTTCCAGGATTGTTCCTGGAATCCTTTACAAGATTGCTACTAAAATCCTTTCAAGGCTTCAGGACTCTGTTTCAAGATTGTTCATTTAATCCTATCCAGGATTCCTTCTGGGATCTTTCCTGGGTTCGTTATGGAACATTTTCGTGGATCGCACCTTGAATATATTTCACGATTTCTCCTGTAATCCTTTCCAAGATTGCTCCTGGAATCCTTTCCAAGATTGCTTCTGTAATCCTTTCCAGGATTGTTCCTCAATGCTCTACAGGATTTCTCCTGGAATACTTTCCAGCATTGATATTGGAATCCTTTCCAGGATTGTTCCTGAGTCCTTACCAGGATTACTTCTGGCATCCTTTCCAACATACCTCTTGGAATCCATTACAAGTAATTCCCCATTAGCAATATCCCTCGGTAAATCTATTAGATTTTACCTGGGGAAATCCTTCAGACTTACTCTCGGGAAATTCTCCAGCAGGGAACTCTTCTATTTTTTTCCATTTGGGGAAACTTCTTGATTTTTAATTCATGACATCTTTCAAACTCCCCTAAACATTCAAGGAGTTGTTCAAAATTTTTACAAAATGAATTTCCAAAATTTCCATGACAAATTTTACCAAATTTCTACGGAAATTTATCCTAAATTTCAAGACTATTTGTCTAAATTTCCATTGGTGTTTTTATAACTTGCTGCGAGATTTTTTTCCAATTTTTGAAGTGAAAATTTTACTAATTTTTCAAACGTATTTTTTTCAATTTCTAATTGCTGTTCACCTGAATTTCTACTGGAAATTTTTCTATGTTTTGCAGACAAATTTTCTTAAATATTCCTGAATTTCCAAAAGATATGTTTCTGAATTTTCAAGAAATATTTTTCCTTGGAAGCTTAGGAGAACTATAGCAAACATAGAAAAAAAAAAACTTTGGAAATGTTTCTGTGTGAATTTTCTTCTTTTTCTTATACCTTTAGAAAAGTTTCCAGAGGATATTTAAGCACCATTTTTTCACAAGGTCTCAAAAAACTGTAGTTTAAGAATCTGTGTAGTTATTGATGATTGCTCATCTGGATCACCTACACGTAAATAACTCAGAATGTTTACCTTGTTCGGATATTTGCTCTTCGAAATAATACATTGATGAGAGCCTGTTGTGAAAAAATGAAGTAATTTAGCGAAGCCGTTTTTGAGTACTGAGCATTTATGTTTCTGGATCCAAGCTGGTCAAATAAACATCGTGAGAACTTCAAAAAACGTCACATCGTAATTTTCAGAATTCTCTAGGAATACGAGTTGTATGATCACGAAATTCTCTACAAAGAGCTCTATTTGAAATTACACTTCTCGCGTTCAGTATCATAAGGGCGTAACTGCAGTGATCGATTTCTCTTCATCGATTTTCTCTTTAGCTTATTGCATGACCAGACGACTGTTTTTGACTGCTATTTTTAACTCAGCAGAAAGTACTCATCATCCTTCATCGTACTGCATCGTAAAATGTTTCGAAAAGCGATCGAATTTTCTGTAATAACGCAAAGAGAAAATCGACGAAGAGAAATCGATCATTGCAGATACGCCTGTATGATACTCAACGCGAGATTTCTTTTCAACTGTGTACTGCGAACAAAGATATTCCGATTTTTTAAATAATTTCTGGCAATAAATTTCCCACGTAACGAGATAGGCGATTCCTTTACTTTTCTGGTGCATAGTATGAAATCATGTCCAGGATTTACTCTTCCAGGATTTTTCTGAAATCTTTTTTCCTTTTAGAATTTTTTCAAGGGTTTCTAGAAAAATTACCCTGGAAACTCTTTCAAAAAGTCGTCTGATTGTTTATCCGAAAAATGCTGCAGCTACTTTTTTTTATTTTTAGGAATTCTTCAGACATTCCTTAGGGGAGGCTCATCGAGTTTCTTGAGGGATTTTTCTAGGATTTTTGCCGCTTATTTTCGTAACGAATTGGAAAAGAGTTCAGGTATCCTCCGGAAATTAATCCATTTTTTCAGGAATTTCTAAACATATTACAAGAATTTCTTAACGGATTTTTGTTGGAGCTGCTGTATAAATCGGGGGTTAAATTCCTTGCGCAGTCTCAGAACATTTTTTAGCAATTCACTGAGGCATCCCCTGAGAAGCAGGCTCTGTCCCCAGTTTGGGATGTAATGCTAGAAAGAAGAATAATTTTCCTATACTTCCCTGAATTTCCATGATATTAGGAAAAAAATATTTGAAATCACACGAGAAATTTTCCTAATTTTCCAATGGATTTTTTTTACAAAATGTCTTTATGATGATTTCTGCGGGCAATTCTACACAATATGCACGGAAAACTCTCTAGATTTATCACAGCAGATCCTCTAATAATTCAATTTTGGATTCATCATAATTGTCCCATTTTTTTCCCCTAATTTCACGGGAATTATTTCACTATTTTCTCTTGAGAAAAACAAAATTTCGTAATTTTCTTCAAACAGGTCTCCGCAGGACATTTTCACAAATTTTCTCAGGAAGTTTTCATAAAAATTCTCCATAAAATTTCAAAATTTCGTCAGAAAATTTTCCTAAATATTCCTCAGGATTGTTTTTCCCTAATTTCATCATAAGATTTTTTTCACAGTAATTTTTCTAGGTTTTCACAGGAAATTATCCTTAATAATCAATCCTTAAAATTCTTCTTTATTTTTACAGAAATTTTTTTTAAAATTCCACGAATTACAACGAAAATTTTCATAACATTTTTATTCAACTTCAAAGGTAAATTTTCCTAAAGAATTTCTCGAGACATTTCTTGGTGAACTTTTCCAGGAATTCTTGCCGAGATTTCTCCAAAATCTTAGCCAGTGTATGTATCTTCCACAGACTTCCTTACGTTTTCATAGATGATTTTATTTAAGAAGTATCCTGCAGGATTTTTAAGAATATCTCCTGGACTGAAAACGCAATAAAAGAATTTCTGAAGGAGAGAAAGAAATTCTTATGGCAATCTTGGAAGAACTGTTAGATGAATCTACAGAGCAAATTCTGGAGGGATCGGTGGAAAAGTCCCTTGATGTTTTCCTGATAGAATAACTAGAATATTTCAGGAGCTCATTCTATGAAACTATTCTTGAAAAATCTGTAGAGGAGTCACGTAGAAATCTCTAGTGCCAAGGATTTATGGAGGACTACTTCAATAATACTAGTAGAATTACTCAGAGATTTTTCCAAAATTTTTTTATGGAGTTCTTCTAGAACTTGTCCAAGAGTCCACGCAGCAATTCATCTTATGACAGTTGTTGAAAATTTTTATAGAAAAAATAAAATTTATTCTATATAGGGTGTAGAGCTACTTGGGCACTTCCATGATTCTCTTTGACATGTGGGGTTTTGCTGGGCCAAATTGTCTGAAACTTTGCAAAAAGAAGCACCTCAGCGCGATGCATAGTGTGGTCGGTCAAATATGAGCTCAGTTGCTTTCAAAAAAACACACTGCCGAAGAGGATCAAAAGTGCCAAGAAAAGAATCCGGCTCTACCAAGTCTACCTAAAATTATTCTACAAAATTTCGACCAGATGCTTCGCGAGTTCAGCTTATAACATCTGCAGGAATTACTTCAAAAATGTTGTCAGAAATTCATCTAAGAACTAAGTATCTAAGAATATCTTCCAGAAATTTTCATACAAGTTTCCTGGAAGTTCATTTACAATAAAACCAGGAGGAATCTTTCGAAAAACAGCGTAGAGAAAGGAAGAACCACTAAAGATGTTCTTTGAGAATTCTTCGGATAACGAAAAATTCGCGCGAGAGGGATTGGAAAATAACCATATGGAGTGCCGGTACCAATGGTTGTAATGTACCAGTAGATTGGACTATGGAATAAAACAAACATTTTTCGATAAAAACGACATGTGCTATTTTTGGTGGATAGATAGTCTCTAGTTTAGTCCATTTGCCAAACTTCAGCTTTTTATCTTATCAAAAAGTCATATAAATAATTAAGTTTATGCAAAAAATTTGCTCCCTTGCACCAATAGTGGCCGTCGTGTTCCAGTAGTGAATCAACGGATGGAAGCAGTTTTTAAAATGGATGTATAAAAATGAAGAAAAGCCCTAGAGATGATCTTTATGCTTCATTCGAAAGATATTAATCGCTGTTCCGAGGGAAAAATTTTAAACCTATGTAAAAAATTACCATTTTGTTTAAAATTCCTGGTATCATTCCCGAACGTCTACTACTGGAGCACTAGCGCAACTACTGGAACACGTGTACCAATAGTGGCTCAAGCGATTTTATATTAAAAAATTAGTTTTATCACTCTTTTTATATTTTTCCCATATAGTAGAGGTTGAAATCTTTCTGTTGACGCCAAAAGATCTCGGTTAAGGCTTTTCGTTATTTTGTTATGATTTTTTATAGCTTAGGTAGTCCACTAATGGCACCGGCACCCTAACCAAACTGGTATGATTTTTTCAAAGGAGCTCCATATTATCTGACATTGTATAGCCTGCATTTTATTGTTCAGACAAATTGACGTAAAACAAAATGGTTACCCACGAAATTTTATATGGAGAATGTCGGTGCCCCAAGAAACATCGGAATATCTTCAAAACCAGATGACCAATGATCAATTTTGACTCAGATTCTAAAACTAGAAAAGTTTTTTGATAACTTATTAAAAAAAGTGCAAAATTATCGAGAAACATGAAAGTTATAGCGATTTGATTTTTTTTTTTTGTGGTAAAAAAATAAAGCTACCGGTAGAGAGGTTAATGGAAGCATTCCTCTACAAATCTTTTGAGAATCTGACTTTTTCTCATTCCTCACTAATTCGTCATATGATTCTGTCACTTTCGAATTTTGTCGCTATCGGATTCCTCCCACAATCTTTTCCAGAATGTTTCCTGTAATCCTTTTGCAATTCTCTTCAGGATTCATCGTTCTTCTTCATGATTCTGCCAGGAATCTGGTTTAGGATTCAGAATCTGAATCAGGATAGCGCTCGGAGTTGTCCTGAGGATTTGCATAGTATCATTTCGCCAATCGACACTACAGATTCACTTTTACAAAGAATGTGGATCGAGCGTGTGGATTATTTTCAGTGCATGCAATGTACGGGACCGACGAGTAGAATTCATATGTGAAAAAAGTTAATTTACAAATATTCGTTAAACATTACTTCGACCGTGTGCTAGAATTAGGGCGAATGTAACATGAGCGATTTCTCTTCATCGATCGTCTCTTCTGTGAATGAAGGTGAGATCAAGATGCGGGTTTGTTGGTGTGTTTCCATATCAGGATGCAAGATTGCTTCGCTGATCAGCGTCCCAAAATGAAGAAAACTGCTAAAAAATTTGCAATTTGGTACTTACGCCCTTATTGTAGCACACGCTTGACTTTTCTGAAGAAACTGTCAGCGATTTGGCGTTTACTCTAATACCAGGTACCCACTGCGGGCGCTTGGTTTCGCAAAAACAAAGGAACATGTCTTAAAACATGTCCCACGAATGGCTGGAAAGCGAGTCCTTGGCAGGATGGGCAAACTGGTTCTTCTAGCGATGGATGGATAACGCAATTGTAAAACGTGTTGAAATCCTGTGTGACAGACTTTGCGATCGAACCAAAGTCAATCGTGAACAGAAATAATGGGTTTACACGCTACTTTGTATTTGAATTTCGCCAATCGACACTACAGATTCACTTTTCCAAAGAATGTGGATCGAGCGTGTGGATTATTTTCAGTGCATGTAATGTACGGGACCGACGAGTAGAATTCATATGTGAAAAAAGTTAATTTACAAATATTCGTTAAAAATTGCTTAGACCGTGTGCTAGAATTAGGGCGAATGTAAAATGAGCGATTTCTCTTCATCGATTGTCTCTTCTGCAGAAGGATGGCGTCCTATTTTTTCACTATGGAATTTGACAGTTTGAGCTGTGCCTCCTTATCGGGAGCATAATTTATACTCCAGAGTCAAATTCCACTCACACACCTATACTTTCGGATGTTTATCTTTTCCTACGAGAGAAAAGAGTACAAAACGCACGAAGCACAGCGAAATCTGCTAAAGTTGTTGATGGTAATGAGCTGCAGAAAAGCAAATGTTTCTTCGGAAAATCAAACCATACATAACAGACAAACAAAAGGAAGTGTGAATCGATTTCTTCAGAATGAAACACAAGTAATGCGTTGAATTTGTGTGCCGTGGTTCATTTCCCCACATTCGCACCAGCTACTTTGTTGATGTGCACATTCGTATGGGTGAGCTCTGCTATCGTTTGATAAGAGGCAACAGAAAAAGATACTCTTAGCAATCCCTTGCTCTTCTGTGAATGAAGGTGACATCAAGATGCGGGTTTGTTGGTGTGTTTCCATATCAGGATGCAAGATTGCTTCGCTGATCAGCGTCCCAAAATGAAGAAAACTGCTAAAAAACTTGCAATTTGGTACTCACGCCCTTATTGTAGCACACGCTTGACTTTTCTGAAGAAATTGTCAGCGATTTGCCAGCATTCTTCCTTCTAATCTCTTAAAAAGTCCTTCTGAATTCGTATCTGGATTCATGGTGAAACACTTTTTTGATTGCTACAATAATTTTACATACGATTCCTAAATTAGCTCCAAAATTTGTCCTGAACTCCGATCCAGAACTTGTCCTAGAATCCCATAAAATTTTACTCCTGACATCTGCTCTGGTATTTATCGTAAAATACGTTATAGGGTTTCTACTGTACTTTTTTCTCGGAATCCTGTCAAGGGTTGTTAGTGAAATCCTTTTCAGAATCGCTGCTGAAATCGTCTCCAATAATACCACTGCATCTTGTCCAGGATTGCTCCTGGAATCCTTTATAGAATCGCTACTAAAAATCCTTCCTAGGATTGCTGTTGGCATACTTTCCATGATTACTAATAATATCCATACCAGGATTGCTGGAATGTTTTCCATGATTGCTACTGGAAACGTAAGCTCTCCATTGGTTCCAAAAGCTTTTCCAGGATATCATCGGAAATCCTTTTCATGATTTCTCCTGAAATTGTTTCCAGTATTTCTCTTGCAGTCATTTCCCCAATTCCCTCTGAAATAGTACATCTCCCGAAATGTTTTACAGAATTAACCCTGTCATGAAATCCTTCCAAGGATTTCCCCTGACATCCGTTCCAGGATTTCGCCATGAAATCCTTTCCAGTAGCTCTCCAGAAATTCTTTACCAGGAATGAAAGGATCCCCTCGAATCTGCTCAGGAACTTCCCCTGAAATCCTTTCCAGGTTTCCCATAACATTCATTCCAGGATTTCTCCTGAAATTACTTTCAGAATTTCATTGTTCCCTTGGATTTTCTTGAAATTCCTTGATTCTTTTCTGGAATTCTTTCCAGGATTCTAACGGAAATTTTGAAAAATATGTTTACATTTTTTTAAATGCAGTATGTGGGATGTTTAAATTTATATGTAGGATATTTTTCTTAATATAAAAGAGGACTCTATATATAAAATTTCGTAAAATTTGTGTAGAATTTTTCAAGTAAATCCTGATTTGATTAGTTTTTTGGGGTATGCTATTGAGAATTTACAGGAAATTCTGGAAAATTTACAATCCGGGATTTTTATTCTCCAGGATTTCTCTTGACATCCGTTCCACGATTTTTCCTGAAATCCGTCCCTCTTAAAATCCTTCCCAAGATTTACTCTGAAATCCTATCCAGGAATTAACTAAGTATTCTGTTCCGCTCAAGTAAAGTGAAGAAATTTGTTGACCAAATGGATCAAGAAATTTTCTACAGAGAGTTTAGGTCCCCATTACTATGAAATCTTGTCCAGGATTATTCTTCCTTGAATACCTTCCAGGATTTTCTCCTGTAATTACTTTCAGAGTTTCCCTGAGGGTTTCTAAACTTCTCTGGAAACTCTTACGGAAAGTCTTCCAAGCGTTTATTCAAAAAATGTTTTTTTAGAATTTTTCAGAAATTTCTTTGGAGCCTCCTTGAGTTTCTTGAGGAATTCTTCTAGGATTTAGATATCCTTGCGGGATGACATCCATATTTTTTTCAACAGTTTTCATACATATTACAAGAATTCCCTAATGGATTTTTGCTGGAGGTACTGGAAAAATTGGCTGATAAATTAGTAACCCTTGAGAAGCAGGTTCTGTCCCAGTTTGGGACGTAAGGCCAGAAAAAAAGAAGAAGAGTTTTTATATATTTCCATGGTATTAAGAAAAATTTCCACAAATTTTCCAAGGGAAATTTTTACAAAAAAAATTCATGATTTCTGCGGGCAATTCTACACAATATACACGGAAAACTCTCCAATTTGCTCACGGCAGATCCTCTAGAAGAATTCAATTCAATTTCAATTTTATTCATAATAACTGTCACAATTTTTATTCTTACTTTCACAATTTTCTCAGGAGGAAAAAAAAATCAAACAGAAAATTTATCTACGTTTCTTCAGAAAATTATCGTAATTATCTTCAGAACATTTTCATTAGTCTTAGCAGGATATTTCCATGAATTTTCTCAGGAAATTTTCAAAAAAATTTCAAGAAAATTTCAAAGTTTCGTCAGGAAATTTTACTAAATATACCTAAATATAAGATTTTTTTTTTTCAAAATTCATCAGAAGATTTTTTTTTAATTTTTTTCAATTACAACGACGGTTTTCGTAAAATTTAACCAAATTTCCAAAATACATCTCGAGAAATTTATTGGTAAACTTTTCCCGGAATTCTTCCACTGTGTCTTTCAGGGGAAATTCGACTGAATTCACAAAGAAAATTGAACGGTATTTCCAGGGAAAAATTCGACTGAATTTCTAGGGGAAATTCGACTTAATTCCCAGGGGAAATTTGACTGAAATTCCATGGGAAATTAAACTTAATTCCCACGGGAAATTCGACTGAATTCCAGGGGAATTCCGACTGAATATCCGAGGATAATTCGTCTGAATTTCGGAGGAAAATTTGTCTGAATTATGAGAAAAATTCGTCCGAATTTCCGAGGCAAATTCGTCTGAATTTCCGTTGGAAATTTTTCTGAATTTGCGAGGGAAATTCTTTTGAATTTCAGAGAGAAATTCGTCTGAATTTCCAAGGGAAATTCGTTTGAATTACCAAGTAAAATTCGTCTGAATTTACAGAGGGAAACTCGTCTGAATTGCCAAGGGAATCTTTGGCTAAATTTTTAGCAAAAAAACGACTAAATTTCCAGGGGAAATTCGACTGAATTTCCAGGAGAAGTTCGACTGAATTTGAAGGGGAAATTCGACTGAATTTCCAGGGGAAATTCGACTGAGTTTCCAAGGAAAGTTCGACTGAATTCCCAGGGAAAACTTGACTTAATTTGTAGGGAAAATTCACTGAATTTCCAGGGATAATTCGATTGAGTTTCTAGGAGAAATTCGACTGAATTTCCAGAGGACATTCGACTGAGTTTCCAAGGGAAGTTCGACTGAATTCCCAGCAGAAATTTGACTGAAATTCCAAGCAAGATTCGACTAAATTTCCCGGGGAAATTCGACACAATTTCCGAGGATAATTCGTCTGAATTTCTGATGAAAGTTCGTCTGAATTTCAGAGGAAAATTCGTCTGAATTTCGAATGAAAAATCGTGTGAATTTTCGAGGAAAATTGTAACTAAATTTATAGAGAGATTTTGAGAATTCTAAAAACATCGACTAGGGTCTGCATTGTGAGCTCAGCTGATAATATCTGTCAAGAACTTCCGAAAACTTCCATTCAGAAGTGTTTTCCAAAATATCTTCCAGATATTTTCATACGACTTTCTAGTCTAGTTCCTCGATGTTTTTTTTTTCACAACAAAAGCAAGAGGAATTCTTTGAGGATTCCGTAAGAACAATTCTAATTGGAAAACACTATTCTTCTTCTTCTTTCTGGCGTTATTGCCCAAATGGGACAGAGTTTTCAGTTTTCCCATGTTTACTTTTACAGCTATCTCATGGGACCATTATTTGTGAATTGACCATATTCGCATGTGGCAATTACGAAGCTACAAGCTTGTTGAGGCATAGTCGAGAAAATTTCCAAGCCAAAAAGATTCTCAACTGGCGGGATTCGAACCCACGACCCTCAGCATGGTCTTACAGGTATCAATAGGCATGTAATATTAGAAGGGAAAAAATATGCAAAAGAAATTCTTAACAGTTAAAGTTGAGTTAAATTGGGAAAGGACCCCACAAAAGGCTAAAGATAGTGTTGTACATTATCAACTTAAAATGTAATTATACAGTAATACTAGTTCTATATACACTATTTATTTCCATAAATTGCAACTTGAACATGGTTACTTGGACAGTAGATGATTCCTTGGATGGTACTGAAAATTCGAGACGGGTATCTAATTGTAAGCCAAATGTGACTCAAAGAGGATTTTGGAATCAACTCAATTATATCTGAAAAGTAAATCGATGAAGTGTACTAGTTGGAATCCCGGGAAAAATCTGTAAATATTTTGAAAATCGAACATCGTATGATTCATTCCAAACGTAAATTCCCAATAAACATCTGCGTAACGGTAATTCGAAACCTTCGAACAAGGCCGCCCGATGACGGAATTTCAACTACAAATGCCAATCTTCGATTATTGAAAAAACCTGAAATGTCCGTAATTGATACTGATTGTTTGTTTACGCCAAAACATCAGACTGCCGATCGTCGTCATCATCATCATCATTTTCCTATGAGGCGCTCTTTCCACTTTGTGTAACTGATACCACTCCACTTCGAATCTCATCAGCTATCTCTCTCTCAGACCGAAATCGAATCTATAAATATTTTCCGACAGAAAACATACTTCCCGAATATGTAAGTATGCCACCCGCACGACGAAGATCAACAACCAGGATCGAGTGCATCGATGCCTGAGTAGGGTGGTACAAATTAAAAAAAAAAGTACGAAAAGTCCAACTCCCATGTCTTTCTAACAATCTTTATGATGAAAATAGAATTCTGACAAATTTTCAGCCATTTCAGTAGGAATTTCTAAACTCGATGGTACTCTTAAGTAAATACAACCATATAATCTCCAAGTCTAAACCTATTCTTCTAACTTAAAGAAGTAAGTTGCTGAAGAGAGTAAAAAGATAGATACACGGATAAGAGAAGAGATATTCTTAAAATTTAATACTATTTTTAAATGTCATAATCTGTCCATGTTCACATAGTGGACGTTAATGCCATTGTTCAATCATATCTCCCTTACTCGATATTCTGTATCTTGATAATAATTGATGATAATCTGGCTTACTTTGATCCCTCTGTAAGTCTGTACCATTCTAACTCGATGCTATATGCTTTAGTTTCCCATGCAAGTTGACTTTTCTAACTCGATATTTTTTACCTCTCTAACTCGATGTGAAAAGTTTCAATTAACCTTCAAATGAAAATTAATTTCATGAATGTGAATACAGTCAACTCTCCATAGGTCGATATTGAAGGAACCATCGAGTTAGGGAGGTATCGAGTCATAGAACACAAACCAGTGCAAATGTTATCTACGGGACCATCGAGGTAGCCATGAGATTTATAAGATTTATAATCCATTTTTGCAGACTGTTCAAGAAGCGTCACATTGGTAAATGTGTGAGTTCTGCGTGAAATCTATAACATCGAACATTCCATCACATTGAAAACGCAGATTCTTTTTTTCACCATACAGATTGTATCGAACATATGGGAGATGGGATTTTCAAACTTTTATTAGGTTATTCGGACCACCCTAAGTCCTGAGGAGAAGACATCACTGAGAAAAGAATCGCGCCGAGAAGAGCCAACCAACCAGACCTGCATGTAGCAGATATGTCAGCGATCAACGTTTTTCACTTTCCGCTCCATATGTTGTTGCTTGACCTATGCATGGAGTCGGATGCGATCGCGATGGGAACCTTGAACCTCTGTGCAAAACTCAATAGCGATCAAGCTCAACACAATTCATCAGTCGGATGGGATCGCAAGGATCAACCAGAGTATCCAAGAAGACAAAACCGCGTGAAACGTCATCGGTGGAAATATTTTGCCTATTTGTAGAGGCGCCAGAAAAGCGTTCCACATGCCCAGTGGTGTCTCATTACAGCTCGTATAGAATCATGTGCGGATCTAATTGATTTTAGGAGATCATGGACGGCGTTGAAGTGCTAACCAAGTGCATTTTACCATAACGACCGTTGACAGGTAGGAGGTAGATTGGCCCTAGTACTATGCTGTGAACGATGATACCGCATGGGCAGTAGTAAATTGGGACGCAACCTTCATGGACATACTATATTAATCGAGAGGATTGGAATGACTCGAACAGAGTCATTGTGGACCAAAAGATGTTGTCGCTCAATGTGACTGAATTTCTATGGTATTCGACGAGCGAACTTTGAAACATGTATGTTAACTTTTTTAGACAGTGACTACAGACAAGCCACAAAAAATTATCAGAGATTTAATCTCCTCGTTTATAAAGTATACCCCTAAGACATCACGATACTAATTTAGGTCTATTCACAGACTACACTTGGAAGAATTCAGTGATTTCTTACTGTGCGTCAACCTCCTGGTCATCATGCTCATTAGTAAGGGTAATCAGAATCGTGGCCTTCTGTAATTATGTACTTTATGCTGTTCAGTTGTTCAACAGAGTACTGCTTCTACCTTTTATCCATCCATCATTGTTTATCACTGCACATTCGACTCGCGACACGACTGGGAGATGCATAAATCTTCTTATAGTTTCGCGTTTCTCCGATTGTTCAAGGTGGCGCAATTTCTCTCGATGGCTTAGCCATTTCTGCTTCTATTTTTCGTTTTGTACTCCATATAAGATCTATAGTACTTTGAGGACGGTTCCACGTATCCACGGGGATCTCGGTTGCTTTGATTATCCATCTTTGATTATGATCGCCAAAGAGATCGTCTCATCCGTTAACGCTTCTGCTACATTGTGATACTTTAGTCGCGCTAGGGCATTCCGAAGCGTGCGTCGGTACCGAGCATTGTTAATGAAGAATAGTTTTGGGCGCAGTTGTAGGGGAAGGGGTGGTAAATGAACACCTTAAGGAAACCATCTTGTTTCTGATAGAAAAACCAGGAATTTGTATAGTTCTATCGCACAGCATCAAAAATAGGGATATAATCTATAGCAGCAACATAGATTCAGACTAAAATGTTAAATTTTGACATATTTTCATCGCTATCAAAAAGCGATGCATATGTTCATTTTACCTGCACTATGCGGGTAAAATGAACAGCGGTTGGTGGTAAAATGAACACCACGCAAAACACGTAAGCAAAACAAATATTTCTGAAAATTTTCATTGCTCCACCGAAAATACATAGATTAACGATTTTAACCCATTCAAAAAGAATTCAAAACTTATCAGATTTGACATCATATCATAACGATATTCACCTCACTCAAGTCTTCCGAGCTTGAAGTTACGTCAGTTCTAATTTTCAAACGTGATTTTCTAAAATCGTTTTCGTTGATATTTTTACTTCAATTGACCTCCGTATCAACTCGAACACTCAGATTTATGCTCTAAATCGTCCATGTGTGGTAAAAAATCATCGACATTTGTCTTTTCTCGGTGAAAGGAACAGTGTTCATTTTACCACCCCTGTTCATTTTACCACCACTTTCCCTATGTGGTTTACGCCTTGTTCAGACTATGGACCTATCCATGAGTTCATTATCTGACGTTTTAGCGGTGTCGTGTTATTTATGTGACCATAGAAACCAGTGAATTCGGCACCGCTCAAACGTCAAATTAGTGAACTCGTGCATGGATCAATAGAGCTTAGTGACATTTGAACACACGTAGACTAACATACGCTCGTCATACACAGTTTGTTTTTGTTTTCCTCAAAGAAACTTGCACACACTTTCCAGACTCATCAAAATGCATATGGAAATATTACCCAATTTGAAAAATTTACACCCGGTTTCTGGGTGTTTTTCTAGACTGAGTGCATATTGTTTTCCTCTAAGGTTCACAACTACATCTACACTAGGGCACCCATACCATTGGGCGTGATAACCACTATGGACCAATGCACGAGTTCATTAATTTGACGTTTGAGCGGTGCCGAATTCACTCGTTGCCATGGTCACGTAAATAACACGGCACCGCTCAAACGTCAAATAGTGAACTCGTGCATCGATCCATTGTTCAATCTGGATACTTCGATGATGTAAGTCCATGCACGAGTTCACTATTTGATGTTTGAGCGGTGCCGTGTTATTTACGTGACCATGGCAACGAATGAATTCGGCACCGCTCAAACGTCAAATAAGTGAACTCGTGCATTGGTCCATTATGCGATAGCTTTTTTCTGTTCATCATTTCTCTTATTGCTCCTTTATTTGTTTATTTAACGCCTGTTTCATCGGTATTTAACTTGTTTACCAGCATTTCAAAGGAATTATTTATTATATCCTGGTGTTTTTGCAAAACGTGATTATAACACGACAGTATCAGTTTTTTTTTAAGATGCAATATCACCTATGAATATACGCCGCTTGTTACTAATGGAGCAGCCCCCTGATAATCCGCGACCAAGAAAACACTTGAATAACCAGTTCTGCGAGACTCAAAAAAAAAATCATCCGGATTGCTAAGATTTTTGACAGGGGTTGTTAAGAGTTGCTCTAGAATATGCAAACATTTAAGTGATATCCTTTTAGGAATTCTAGGGAGATTATTAAAAATTACTGAATACAAAACATGGAAAAATACCCAATCGAATTTTTAAACCTTCAGAATAATCCTCATAAAAATTGGTGGAACCCTCACAGTAATCTCAAGAGTAATACTAGGAGGAATATCAGAAGGAATTCCTAATTCCCAATAAATTCTTGGAGTTGTCCTTGGCAGAAATCCAGAAGCATTTTTCACAAAAAATCCAAGACGATGTTATGGAGGAATCCCCATAACACTACGGAACACGGTTTTGTCTCAAGCACCAAAATACCGCTATTTACTTTATTAAGGATTGCTGAATCCATTGTCATTTTCAGAAATATCATAGCACGTCTAGTTTTTGAGATATTAGCTGTTGAAAATGCTAAATTTGACTATTCCATCCAACTTGCATGCAAGTTTGCCAGCTTGTATGGCAATTTAATTGCCTAATTTGCCTCAGAACTCAAACTTTATGTGTATAACAATACTTATAAAGAAAGTTCATACTACTTACGATGCTCAAAAGTTATTTTCTATTGGTTTTAAAAAGTATTGTATTTTGTCATATAAGAGAAACGAAGAATTTTGTATGGAGGCTGCAAGCATGTTGAAAACATCGATTATATCTAAATTTAACCGTACAATTTCAACCAAATTATATCTGTAATGAAAGTTAAAGTCCTATTTTGCATGCTTGGTGGATTAGATCCCAATTTTTTTTTTGATAAATCATTGTTTAATTTTTATATAAACATCAATAAAACCAGTGTTTTATGCAACTTTGGCGACCTGTAGCTAAAAATTGTGACGTGCTGGAACATTTCTGAGTACGGCATCCGATTCAGCAGCCCTAAATCTACTAGAGACACATAATTTGATTCTTGAGACACGCAAAAATGTCATTTTTGTTACGTTGTGTAATGATCCGGGAGAACTTCCAGAAGAATTTCCTAAAGAAAGTCCCAATGAAATTTCCATAGATATTACAGTAGAAAGACCTGGTAAAACCTACGAAGGAATCGGTGGAAGAATGTTCCTCGGGAATTACTGAAACATTACCCAGGATACACCACGGATTCTCCATAGATATTTCCGAAAAAAAATCAAGAGAATACTTGCTGGTGCAATCCGTGCAACATTATTTATTCCTTTATTTGGTTCTACATCAGGCCTGCCCAACGTACGGCCCGCGGGCCGCATTAGGGTGGGGCTTATTTTCAAAAATCTTCCGTAGTCAGAATTTACACAGTGGAAAATGATCATCGATCCCAAAATAACATCCTATGAAAAATTGAGAATTTTTGGTGAAGGTTTAGAGGTGGCGCAAAGGGCGTATGTGCAGTTTTCCCATTTTAGTGAACTCTGAAAAATTTTGGTGTGCTTTTCAGCTTGTTTTGGTGATTTTAAGACCCTTAAGGGCAAAAAATCACCTCAAAATTGCGATATCTCCACTCCTTTAGATGATATTTGACGAAATATATATTATGCATGCGATTTTTGGCCCTTGAATAGGTTACAATGACTGATTACTATGAACCCGAATAAGAATAGCTGGGTAGGATTCCTATGCTTGTTAAATGGAACAAAGAGCAAAGAAGAATGATAGAAAGAACAAAGAACACAGAAGAATGTAAGGTGGGGTGGGTTAAAAAGGTGGGAGGGTGTAACTGATGATATTATATTAGAATCAACTACGGAGCCGTGAAAATATCTTGGTTAAATGTATGAGATGTGATTATATGCAAGTTTAACACTCATTTAGTATTTTAGAATGTCCGTTTGATATAACTCCAGCAATTGCTTTTATAATCTGAAAGAAATTACAGAGGGGCCCAAATCCATACAGGCTCAAAATCCGTACACTTCATACAAATAGAAGGAGTTTTATATGAAGTGGAAGGGTTTAGATTCTTTTCTTAGGTGTTTTGATTTTGATCCCACACGATATATCCTTATTAGGTGAATCCATAAACGATTTTTGCTTACCAGCAATAACACTTCTTGTTAGAATTTCCACAGGAATTTCTGGATTATGATGCCATTTCAGCAATTAATTGCGTTTGGGCTTCCAATACTTCACTTTCGCCACAACACCTTCAATATAACTTCGAACAAACGAAAATGCAGATGACGTTCAATACATCGTTCTACACCTGTATTTGAAATCGATGTATATAAACAACAGCAGAAGGAAAAAGAAATCGGTAGTCAAAATTCAAATTAGTGCACGAGCTTCTATAGGGTGCAAGAGATAAAGCACTTCAAGTTGAAAACCTCTCAAATAAAACCAAAATTAAGTCGTCACAGTTCTGAAACATATTTTTGAGGACAGAGCTACATGAAAGAATTTTCACAGGTACATACATTAGTTATGAATTTAATAGATACTGCGTGAGGCTGAATTTCCAGGATGTAAATTTTGGAACGGTCCCTTTCGATAAATTGCTATCATCATTCAGAAAAAAACAACCAAACGATTATTGAACTAAACTAAACTTCGCATGAAATTAAGGATATTTTAGCCGGTACTGCAATTTTACCATAAAGAGTAATCCAAAATCGTATACATGGGTCGAAACCTAAAGATGGTTAAAAAACTGGTGCTCTTCCCCTACTTGAAGAAAAATTGCTCGAAATATTTCTGGAGTAGGTAATATTAAATAGAAGTCAAGGGGTCGAACCTGGTGTAGTGGTTAGAACACACACCTCTCACGCTGAGGATCTGGGATCGAATCCCATCCCCGAGATAGTCACTAAAAATTTCAGTGGCGACATCCTTCGGAAGGGTAGTAAACCCGTTGGTCTCGAGATGAACTACACACCAAAAAAATCTTAGATTTACACGTAACGTTATTTTAGTTTCAATCATGTAAAGCCATCTCTCATGTATTATTCAATGATAAAACCTATAAACACATCTATTATATACAACATTGTTACCAAATTCCTTAATATTGAACGCGAAACGCCTTCTCTCAAAGAATGTTGCTTGCAAAACGGCTCGATTTACATGATTTTCCCGCTGAAAATTCAATCATAAATAATGCACATGGAATGACACGCCGTCGATCCATCCATGTGCATTATTTTTGGCAGAATATTCAACGTGGAATCATGTAAACTGAGCGATCTTGTTTTCAATTTCACTTTCAAGATGCAAGAAATCATGCAACATTGGTGAATGTTGGATGCAAGATCATGAAATGTTTCAGTTTCACTCAAGTTTGCAAGCATTCCTGAATGCAATGAGGCAGTTTACATTATTTATCGTTTAATGTCAAATGATAATTCGATTCACATGGCAATCATGAAAGTTTACGTGACATGTAAATTTAAGATTTTTTTGCTGTGTAGCCCACAGCTAAAGAGCTAAAAATCTCGTTAATAAAGATTGAAAAAACAAATGAAGTCAATAAATATAATCATCGTTTTCTAGATTCCTCAGTTACGCTCAAGACATCACTAGTTTCACCCTCCCACCTGTTTAACCCACCCCACCTAACATTCTTCTGTGTTCTTTGTTCTTTCTATCATTCTTCTTTGCTCTTTGTTCCATTTTTGCTTATTCTGGTTCATAGTAATCAGTCAGCGTAACCTATGCAAGGGCCAAAAATCGCATGCATAATATATATTTCGTCAAATATCATCTAAAGGAGTGGAGATATCGCAATTTTGAGGTGATTTTTTTGCCCTTAAGGGTCTTAAAATCACCAAAACAAGCTGAAAAGCATACTAAAATTTTTCAGAGTTCACTAAAATGGGAAAACTGCACTTACGCCCTTTGCGCCACCTCTAAACCTTCACCAACAATTATCATTTTTTCACAGGATGTTATTTTGGGACCGATGATCATTTTCCAATTTGTAAATCCTGACTACGGATGATTTTTGGAAATAAGCCCCACCCTAGGGCCGCATCCGGCCCGCCAGTTCATTTTGTGCGGCCCGCGAGGAGCTTGAAGACCTTTCTCATATCTGGCCCTTTTGCTGCTTTAGAAACTTCATGTTTGAACATTCCAAGGTTAATTATTAAAAGATAAAATTATTATATTTTGAGCTATTTTATTTTGAAGAGTAATATTTTTTTATCTTTCAATATTTGTTTGATTTCTTGTATAATTGATAATATTCCATTAAAAAAATGCTTAATTTTATACAGATCTCGCCAATAACTTTCTTCTCTATCAAGTGGACAACATTTGTATCGGGTTCGGAAAGCACAATGAATTTATATCAAGTTCGTACAAATGTTGTTAGCAACAAGATAAAGGCCAGACACAACCTCACGGAATTGTGCATTCCTGAGCATGAATATTATACACGAGAAAGATTATCACAAACATTAACTTATTAACTCAAGAGCGGTCGCGCTTTCAACCATTGCCGACACCACCTCAGGGTGCGTGTACTCAGTACACGCATGCGACCGATCTTGGGTTAAATTTAATACAGGAATCTCAAAGAAATTTCAACAAATTAGACAGGATTCTCACAAAATGTTGAACAAGATTGTCACTAAATCATATTAGGATTCACAGACTGCTAGCCATGACTATTGCCAAATCCGGTAATTCTGCGGAAGGTCCTTACACAATCGTTAATGAATTTCTTACAGAATAGTGAGTAGCACAGACTTCTCCAGATTACAACACAGGTTTATTTAATAAATTAAGAATTGGGTTCTGACAAAATTGACGGACAATTTTCATAGATTCCTACGCTGGAATAATGCAAATTTGGTACATGATTCTAACAGAACTTTGAACAGGATTTTTAAACAGTACCGTAAGGCTGATACAAATATTAAATTTCTTTTATGTCCGAGACCACTTGGAAGGTACGAGGGGGGGGGGGATAAAAATAAATAGGGAACAAACAAATAAAAATGAAAAAAAAGTTATTTTTTCGAATTTTTTATTTTTAATGATAGTTGTTAAATTGTTTTTAATCGTCCTCTGGATCATTTTTTTACTTGTTTTTTACTTGTAAATTGAAAAAACCTAACTGATGTCAAAAAAATGATGAATCTTTTTTTTTCTCCCCTTCAAAATTTTCGGATTTTCGAAGGGGGGGTGACATAAAAGAAAATTAATATTTGTATCAGCCTAATTTCGGGTGAAATTGATCATTTTTCACGATTTGTCTAGTATGTTTTCTATAATGTTAACAATGCCAAACAACTAAATGCAGGAAAACAAGTACGAAGGTGAATCTCATTGACTCATGTACCGATATTTTCTAACATATGTCATTTTAGTGTTAACAAATACCTCTAAAATAAAAAATCAGAGGATCTCATTTCGGGGTGAAATTGCTCACTTGTCAATGCCATTATTGTTAGTTTCCAAAACAACTCTATATGAGCTCCCTGAGTCCGAATATGCTTGTAAAATTCTTAACAATGCAATATTTATATAAATAATGAATAGTTAAATTTCAAAAATTACGCGGAAAACGCCTAAATGTATGCAATTTCCTAAGGAATTCAATGATATCTAACAGAAATTCAGTTATTTAAACCATATGAGCTAATTAGTACAAGTTTTGGTGATGAAATCTGGTTTGGGGATATATCTCAAGCATCCTCACAAACTTTCAGGTTTATACCATTTTCAAATCCTTGCTTATAAATAGAAGTTCATAGGTGTTTGTCAATACTGTACCGTGCATGATTTTGAAATTTTACGTTATTTTCATACTAATAAACATTCTTTAACGCAAAAAACTTCACAACACACAATTCGACAATAGTTACGACAAGCAACGTTCATTTACTGCAGCTTACATTGATATTTGTGCTCCATTACGAATAAATAAAATCGTGTGATACGATGATCAATTTCACCCTTCTGATCTGTTACACCCGATTTTACGGTACTAGATGAGATTCCAACAGAAATTTCTGAGAAAATTTTTATGAAATCGTGGACCTTTTGAGAGGTTTGAGGCTGAATTTAAAAATAAATCTTGTTCTTGTTCTTGTTCATGCACGGCTTTTGCAGAATCTTCGGTAAGATTATTACAGAAGCAAATATCAGTTTCGATGCTCCCCATAAGAAATTTGTTTAACTTTTATATTTATATTAAAAAAAAATGAAATTGCAGCATAAAGAAAAGTTTGGCCCGCCGCACAATATTATTTCTGAGATTTGGCCCGCGATTCAAAAAGGTTGGGCAGGCCTGTTCTACATCAATCAACTGGGAGGGAATCCTGGGTTCAGAGAATGATTCCAAATAGAATCCTGAGAAAAGTTCCAAATGGAATCCTGAGACGGATTATACTAAAGGCACTCTAAGAAGGATTCTACAGGCATCCTGAGTAGGAATCCAAACGGTATCCTGAGAAGGGTTCTCAAAAACATAATAAAAAAGAATCTTGGGAAAGATTCTAAAAAGTATTCTAAGAAGGATTCCAAAAAGCATCCAGAGGATGGGAATCCTGAAAAGGATTGCAAAGGGAATCCGGAAACAGATTCCAAAGACGAAATTCAAAAAAACATTCTGAGAAGGATGCCAAAGATAATCTTGAGAGAGAGAGAGAGAGAGAGAGAGAGAGAGAGAGAGAGAGAGAGAGAGAGAGAGAGAGAGAGAGAGAGAGAGAGAGAGAGTTTTTAAAGCAAATCCTGAATCCTGAGAATGATTCCAAAGGGAGCCCGAGACAGATTCTACAAAAGGCATTCTAAGATAAGGAAATCAAACGGCATCCTGAGGATTCTAAAAAAGAATGCTGAGAAGGATTCTAAAAAGAATCCTGATAAGGATTCGTAAAAAATCATTAGAACGATTCTAAAACGAATCTAAAAGAAATCCAAAAAAGCATCCTCAGAAGAAATCCAAAAAAGCATCCTGAGAAGGATTGCAAAGGGAATCTTGAGAAAGATTCCAAAGACGTCCTGAGAAGGAATCCAAAAACCATCCTGAGAAGGATGACAAAGAGAATTCAGAGAATGATTTCAAAGGGAGTCCCGAGGCGGATTCTACTAAAGGCATTCTAGAAAGGAATTCAAACGGCATCCTGAGAAGGATTAAAAAAAAATAATGGAAAAGAATACTGAGAAGGATTCAAAAAAAAAACAATCCAGAGAAGGATTGGAATCCTGAGAAGGGTTGGAATCCTGAGAAGGATTGCAAAGGGAATCCGAAGAAACATTCCAAAGATATTCTGAGAAGCAATCCAAGAATTATTCTGAGAAGGATGCCCAAGAAAATCCTGAGAGAGATTAAAAATGGGAGAATGATTCCAAATAGAATCCAGAGAATGGTTTCAAATGCAACCCAGAGAATAATTCCAAAGGGAGTCGTAAGAATGATTCCGAGGGGAATCCTGAGACCGATTTTAATAAAGGTATTCTAAGAAAGATTCTGAAGGCATCCTGAGAAGGAATCCGAACAACATCTTTAAAAGGATTTTAGTAAAAAAGAATCCTGAGATTATAAATAGAATCCTGAAAATGATTCCAGAGAAGGAATCCAAGAAGCTTCCAGAAAAGGATTGGCATCCTGAGAAGAATTGCAAAGGGAATCCGGAGAAAGATTCCAAAGAGATCCTGAGAAGGAATTCAAAAACCATCCTGAGAAGGATGTCAAAGAGGATCCTGAGAGAAAGAGGTTTTAAAGAGAATCCAGAGTCCTGAGAATGATTTCAAAGAGAATCCAGAGAATGATTCCAGAGGGAATCTGTATTCTACTAAAGGCATTTCAAAAAGGATTCCGAAGGCATCCTGACAAATAACTCAAACGGCATCCTGAGAAGGGTTCTTAAAAGAATCCTGAAAAAAAATCTAAAATGAATCCTGAGAAGGATTCTAAAAAGAAACCTGAGAAGGATACCTTGATAAGGAAGCAAAGGGAATCCTGAAAAAGATTTCAAAGACAGCCTGAGAAGGAATCCAAATACCATCTTGAGAAATGGTTAGAACACACGCCTCTCACGCCGAGGACCTGGGATCGAATCCCATCCCCAAGATAGTCACTAAAAAATTTAGTGACGACTTCCTTCGGAAGGGAAGTAAAGCCGTTGGTCCCGAGATGAACTAGCCCAGGGCTAAAAATCTCGTTAATAAAGATAGATTGATTGATTGATCTTGAGAAGGATGCCAAAGAGAACCTGAGAGAAATTTTAAAACGAATCTTGAGTCCTAAGAATGACATCTTAAGAAGGATCCTTTAAAAAATCCTGAGAGAGATTCTAAAGAGAACCCTAAGAAGGATTCTAAAAGTATCATGAGAAAAGTTCCAAAGACATCCTCAGAAGGAATCCAAAAAGCTTCCAGAGAAGGATTGTAAAAGGAATCCTGAGAAGTAACCCAAAAAGCATCCTGAGAAGGATTCTGAATGGAAACCTTAGAAGGATTCTGAACGGAATCCTGAGGATGATTCCAAGCGGAGCCCAGAGATAGACTGCAAAGGGAATCCTAATAAACAATCAAAAAAGAATCCCTGAAAAATCATGGAGTAATTCCGAGAAGAGTTTGGAATGAATCCTGAGAAGGATACCAGAAAAAATCTTGAGTATTATTATCCCGAAGCAACTCTCAAAGCTCAAATCTTAAGTAACTTTCAGATGGAGATATAAGCAGGATTTCAGGACGATACCGGAGAAGAAATTTGGAGAAAGGTGCCGGGAAGAATCTTGAGAAGGAATCGAGAATGGAAAGCGGAGCAACTATCAGGAATGCAAAAGTAATTCTTAGAAAGATTCAGAAGGAACACTGTATACCAAAAGGATTACAAGCAAAATCTAGAGAAATTCCAGAAGGCATCCTGAGAATGATTCCAAAAGGGATATAGAGAAGAATTTCAGAAGAAATGCTGAAAAGGGTTAACAAAGAAATCCTTAAAAGTGTTCCTAAAGTAAGTCTTGAGAAGGAGTTCTGAATAATATTGAGATGAAACCTTTAGAAAGATTCAGGGGAAATTTCTAAGAAATCCTGTAAAGCATTCCGGAACGAATCATTACAAAATTACCAAAGCAAGCCTGAGAGCGTAGATATAAGAGTTAATTTATAATACATATTTGCTTCTCGAAGCGACAACAACAAAATCCTGAAAGGATTTGTAGAAATTCGAAAGCTTTGAATACAATTCTATAAACATGGATAGATGCTAATAAATTTTAATTAATGCTCGAAAGATTTTGGCAATTTTCAGAACAAACGCATGGAATAAGAACTAATTGTGTATGAAATTTATCAAATTGAGTCTGAAATGTCGTAGTTTTGTATTGACATACGATTATTTTCGTCTGATTTAGCCAATATTCGTGAACTTCTATCAAAATGCAGTGAATTTCAGTTGAAATTCGGAAAATTGTCACTGAAAGTCAGTCAACTTCGTCGTGAAGTTCGACTGAATTTCAGTGGAGCTCAAAAAAAAATTCAGAGCCCTTTATCTCAAATCCAGTACAGTAGTAACTTCACTGAAATTACATCGGACAATCCACGAAAATATATGAAAACTGATAATTTCATTTTAAAATATACATAATAATAATAATAATATAAATTCGTCCCCTTAATGCTACAACTAGATAACTCGAAAATCAAAATTTTGAGATGTGCAACTTTGAAAGTATGACCGTTTAACAAGGTGATGGCTAATCGCAGTGATTATGATTTAAAAATAATCTTTAACTTGTGTATTTTGAATCACACGCTTAAGACCCGTGGATATTTTGCAGATCTAATTAAGAAAAATGTTTTGACATATTGAAGTCAAAAGTTTCAAATTTCGAGTTATCTAGTTGTAGCATCAAGGGGACGAATTGGCCCACTGTTCTCTAGTGCACAAGTGTTTTCCGGCTCACATAGAAATTGACTTTCTATGTTTAATTACCGGTATAAAAATAAGATGCATTAGATACCGCTTTGTAGATTTTCGCGTGTGTAAGAGTGAGAAACAGTGAAAATAAACGACTTTTCCTCATACAAAAATCTGGTGTGACGGTAAATAAAAGATATAAAACGATTAAAGAACACGGCCATCATGCATGATGATAGTGACAGCAAGAATATGCTTGGATGGTAAGTTGCATGCAACATTTTGTCAAAACTTGGATGATATGACATCTGTGAAACTTGCATCACATCAGTGCTGCAAGTTTCGCTGGAAAATTGTAAGCTTAAAATACAAGTAAAAAAAATGTTATTTTTTAAAAAACAGTAAACCATAAAATATATTAAACTTATTATTCATTTATTTATTTATTAACATTATTGTTTTATTTAACTTGACATTGTTTTTTTATTTTTTTATTTTTTTTGTGGATAATGAACGTCTTGATTAGTTTTAAAAGTTGTGTCACAGGTGACATGGTTGGTCACAATTTCTCAAGAGTATTACGTCATAAAGGTTGCCTAAGACACACAACAATAAAACATTTTCTGTGACATAAATAATCACAAATATGAAGTTCATCAAATTCCTGCAGGTGAACCTCCATCATGCAAAAGGTGCATCTTCTGTTTTGAGTCGGAGGTTCAGAAAGGAGGGATTGGACGTGGCACTAATACAAGAGCCATGGTATAATAAAGGAAAAATACTTGGAATTGAAACCAATAAGTGTAACTTATTTTATGATGGTAATCAGAGGTCACCCAGAACTGCTGTACTCATTAATAACACTTTGAAATGCTACCCTTTAACTGAATTTATACAACGTGACATTGTTGCGGTCATGGTTGAGGTACCGACCACTAGAGGAATTACAGAGGTTGTAATAGCCTCAGCTTATTTCCCTGGTGACGCTTTAGAGGTTCCTCCTCCTGAGATCGTTTCATTCGTCAATCATTGCAGAAAAATCAATAAGTCGTTCATTATTGTCTGTGATGCTAATGCACATCATACCGTATGGGGTAGTACGGATATTAATAGCCATGGTGAATGTCTTCTGGACTACCTGTGTTCTAGTAACATAGATATATGTAATAAGGGTAATGAACCTACCTTTTCAAATGCAATCAGACAGGAGGTTTTGGATTTGACATTGTGTAATGCTGCAATTTATGATAAAATTTCAAACGGGCACGTGTCAGAAGAAACTTCCCTGTCCGATCATAAAGGATGAAAACATTGATTCTATTCAAAAACTAGAGTCGTTTTCTCAAGAAGTAAAGGGGAAAATTATTCATTCGTTTCATACTAATTGTCCTATGAAGCAACCTTCTTCTAGTAGAGAGTGTTTTGGAAAGCCCAAGCAAGACGCTTCGTTTTCGGGACACCGGGAGTTCGGTTCGTGGGTTTTGCTGGGCAGTATTTTGGAAAGCCCAAGCAAAACGCTCCGTTTTCGGGACGCCGGGAGTTCGGTTTTCGGTTCGCGTGTTGTGTTGGGCAGTGTTTTGGAAAGCCCAAGCAAGACGCTTCGTTTTCGGAACGTCGGAAGTTCGGTTTTCGGTTCGTGGGTTTTGCTGGGCAGTGTTTTGGAAAGCCCAAACAAGACGCTCCGTTTTCGGGACGCCGGGAGCTTGGTTTTCGTTACGCGGGTTTTGCTGGGAAGTGTTTTGGAAAGCCCAAGCAAGACGCTTTGTTTTCGGGACGCCGGGAGTTTGGTTTTCGGTTCGCGTATTTTGGAAAGCCCAAGCAAGACGGTTCGTTTTCGAGGCGCCGAGAAGTTTTACTGTTCGCGCTGTGTGAGTGCGAAAAGATATTCGTGTTCAGTCGAGAATGGATTACCAACTGGTGAGCTCGTTTCATGCTTATGATAACACATTTTTTCATGCAAACGTTACTTTTTTGTAATATTCAATCAAACTTTGTATGGTTCGTCACTACAAGTCTCGGCATTATTCCTGTTTCATATAATTTGATGTATACGCATAAATATTTCTCTTTTCGCCATTAATAAAATCTTCGTTTGAATGGTTCGACATTACAGATGTTGACGTTTATTTCAAATCTTCTAAAAAAACTTTTTGAGACAAAACTAAAAACTAGCTTTAAGTATATACCGTATTTTTTCTCCTTATCCATGGATCGCATCACCGGCCAAAGGTGACTCCCAGATCTTTTCCTTCTCTACTAATAAACACCCTTCCCGTGGTGATTGTGGAGATGCAGAGGTATTCTCGGTCTCTAGAAGCAACAATCATTACACCGTAACTCCTTCCCTATCCCAACTGACTGTAAGGACTTGGCCGGCGCCGTTATTGATCAATAATATTAGATCTGCTAAAATTGCACTCCGAGAGTAAGCGGAAACTCCCATCCTTTACTCATTTGGATCGCAGTGCAATTATTACCAGTTCCGATCAATCACGGAGTAGCAACCATTGACATGTACAGTCAGTCTATGCTATGCTATGCTATGCTATGCTATGAAGCAACCTTCTTCTAGTAGAGACGTGCCTTGGTGGAACACTAAACTTGAAAGGTTACGAAAACTCTCTCGTAAACTTTTTAATAAAGCGAAACAAACTTCAGACTGGGCTCAATACAGGAGAGCTTTGACTGAATACAACAGGGAAATAAGAAAATCTAAGAGAAGATCTTGGATTCAAACATGTGAAAATATAAGTGCTACTCCTGTAGTCGCAAGACTACAGAAAGCGCTGGCCAAAGATCACACGTTCAAGCTAGGGTCGTTGAAACGAGAGGACGGAGTTTCTACGAAAACTCCGGATGAAACCTTAAATTTGATTATGAAAACTCATTTTCCTGGGTCAATTTCTTGTGTGGATTCAAACAGCTCTGAACCAATCGAGTATGAAAGGTGTTCTGTCGAAGCTTTGTCATCTGATAGAACAGTAATCTCTGAACCAGATCTTGCAGACGAAATATTTACAAATGCAAGAGTGAAACACGCTATAAAATCTTTTCAACCTTACAAATCTGCATGAGTGGACGGAATATTCCCAGCACTGATTCAAAACGGAGAATCAGTGCTGATTTCGCCTCTAATTGAGATGTTTAAGGCGAGCTTAAGATTAAACTATGTTCCATCTGATTGGAGAGCAGTGAAGGTTATCTTTATTCCTAAAATAGGAAAACGAGATAAAATGCATCCAAAGTCATATAGACCTATTAGTCTCTCATCAATTTTGTTAAAGACTATGGAAAAAGTGTTGTATGTCTACATCAATTCAACATACATGCTCAAGTGTCCATTATCTGACTCGCAGTTTGCTTATCAATCTGGTAAGTCAACAGTTACGGCACTTCATACATTGGCAGTGCCGTAGCGTGCGGTTGGTTAGGTTGGCAGCCGCCAAGGGCGCCAGGCCTCAGGGGGCGCCAAAAAGCGTGACGCACCTTAGAATTTTTTGAAGATATTTAGTAAGGGCGTTTCTGGAGTCACAGTATCTAGAAAAACAATCATAGACATACACAAATAGCAATAAAGGGCTAATGTTGCGTCACAAACACTGTTCCATTATTCCTCTTTTATAAATAATTAGCTCTTTTCATAAACATAGTAGATTTAAATGATTTCAATAAAATATTTTGGAAGCATCTCAAAAGTGATTCGTCCATAGAAAATTCCTGAGATACGGACTCCTAACAACTCCTAATAATAACCAATATCAAAAAATAATACTAGGTGGGTTTTATACAGAATTTTAAGCAGGATTATTTGGTATTAGTTAATGGTGTTCTCACAGAATCTCAAGCCAGGTTTGCATAGGTAGAATCTTAAACAAAAAATTGATTCAATTATGAGCAAAACTATCATAGAATCCCGAAAAGGATTAGGGTCGATGTACCAATAGCCGCATAGCTAAGAACAAATATTCGTATAAAATCGAAAAATAACGCTAGCGTCATTATTTTTACATCATCTGAAAGCTTTTTATCTTAGTTTAGTGGAAGCAATATGAAAACTCATACATTTGTATTTATTATCGCTTGTGCCACTATAGGACTATTTCTAACTTCTGTTCCTATAGTAGCACTAGCATCACGGCGTTGGCAAAATACTAGTCAAAACCGTATTTTTACAAAGCTTTTATATTTTTCCTACAAAGTGTGGATCAAAAGCTTTCGATTGGTGTAAGAATAGTTCTTAATTCATCAATAATTTCGTATAATAAAAAAATAGTTTCTCTCAGTAGTGCTACTATAGGAACAATAGGTTAACTATAGGCGCAAGGGAGCTCAAATTTTAAGCAAAACTTATTAATTCGATCATTTTTTGAACAAAAACAAGCTGTGTATCAATGATACTTAGTTAAATAGCTCCTGACCTTCATGTCAAAAAATATTTTGAAAAGATTTATAGCAAAACGGCCGTAAAAAAACCACTAGAGCGACTATAGGGGACTGTCCACTAAGGGAACACCGACCCTATCAGATAATTATATAACATTGAAATAAGAACATGAGTGAAGAATGGGGAGTGGGCCATTTGGCACTATTATGCCAAATGATCGTCATGCCAACTGTCTTTTATGCCAAATGTCCTTCATGCCGAATGGCGTTATGCCAAATGACCTTTTGCTAAATGGCTTTATGCCAAATGCCCAGACTCGTGGAAAACAATGGAATTGGGTAGTTTTGTAATACCAGATTTTTGTTTCTCCTAAAGACTGCTCCGATATGACTGGTAAATGTTTGAATACGCACAGAACTTTTCGTGACATCCATTTCAATAATTCTCTTTTGCTATTTTTAGTTAAATTTTGGTAAGATTTCCTTAAACTTTCTTCTGAGGGGAAGTAAGGACTCGGGACCAACGCCGAGATGAACAAGCCCATGGCTAAGACTCTCGTTAATAAAGATAAAACAAACTTTGAACTACTACATAAAAAATCATAGTAGCACAGTTGATGAAAAATCTTTTAAATTATTCTCGTATGATGTTTGTATGATAGCAAAAATGTTCGACAAATTCTTGATTATTAAAGCACTTGATCAAGCACTATTATACTACATGATCAAGCACTAATATATTCAACAATTCACTCTCGTTTTTAAGTGATTTTTAAGACTAATAAATAGCATTACCAAACCTTATTGAACGTTTCTTTTGAAATATTGGACAAATTTATTTAAAAACTTATGGAGAAATAAATTTATAAACAATGTCCTTTTCAGTACCGTCATTTCGGGTGAAATTGATCACTTTTCACGGTTTCTCTAGTCTGCTTTCTATAATGTTGACAATGACAACCAACTGAATGCAGGAAAACAAGTATGAAGGTGAGCCTCATTGACTCAAGTATCGAAATTTTCTAACAAATGTAATTTTAGTGCTAAAAAATATGTCTAAAATAAAAAATCGGGAGATCTCATTTCGGGGTGAAATTGATCGCTTATCAATACCATTATTGTTAGTTCTCAAAACAACTTTACTTAATAAATTGAAGCTTCCTGAATCCGAATATGCTTGCCAAATTCTTAACAATACAATATTTATAGAAATAATGAATGTTTAAATTTCAAGAATAACGCAGACAACGCCTAAATGTATGCAATTTCCTAAGGAATTTCCTGATATATACCAGAAACTCAATTATTTCAACCAAATCAACGAATTGGTACGAGGTTTGGTTATGAAATCTAGTTTGGGGATATATCTTAAGTATCCTCACAAACTTTCAGGATTATACTATGTCCAAATCCTTGTCTAGAACTAGAAGCTTGTTGATGTTTGTCAATACTGCACCGTACAAGATTTTGAAATTTTACATTATTTTAATAGAAATGATCATTTCTAACGCAAAAAAACTTCACAACACACAATTTGGACATACTTACGACAAACAACGTTCATTCACTGCAGGTTACATTGATATTTGTGCTCCAATAGGAAGAAATAAAATCGAGTGACACAGTGATCAATTTCACCCGAATTTACGGTACTATGCATTTTATCGAAACTTTAATATAGGCACCTAAATGACAAGGCGCCAACTTCTGAGCAGTGAATCCAGTAGTTTCTTTCGTGTCTGGTCATATAAACAATAATTTAAGTAAAAGTTCTTCAAACATCTTCAAAAACCTCTGGATATCTAGACAATTTAAAAGAGATATGACAAATTTAGTATGACTTTTTGCACAAGCTTTACCAAAGTAAGCTAATGTTTAAGCATTATATGAGCTTTATCTTGTTATTTTTAAAGAATTTTAATAAACAATATTTTCAGGAAACGCTCTAAAATTTGAAAAAAAAAATCTTCAGAATTCGCTGAAATTTTACGTAAACCTTCTAAAATAAGCTTCTTGTTTCAAGGAATTAAAATGTCTAAAGCGATGGAGCCTGTTCACAGTTAAAAAAAAAACGACTTTGAATCTTATAAGCAGAAGCAATAATTTAATACACTAGGGTACCGATGCATGATCAAAATCGGTATCATTCAACCAGCCCAGTGGCCGAACCTGATTGAGGGGCGCGCTTTTGTGAGTTTAATGGTGACAAACTGTTTTCTCTAAAAGGTATAAATAGCGGTATCTTTTACTAAAAAGGCTCTATGCAAATGGTAAAGAATGATAATTGTATAAAAAACGACTACTTCATTATGTCTCGATAGTAATGAAATAGATCGACATGCACTAAACAAAGGACACGGGTATACCACAAAAGGTCACAGAAAACTGGTCGCAGTGGTTCATCCCGAACAGAAACAGAAACCTGCGAAAAAAAAAAGAACTTTGAACAAAGGGCGGTCAAATCGGGGTTCGCCAAGGGCGCCATGAGGCCACGCTACGGCTCTGTACATTGGTAACAAAAGTGGAAAAAACTCTTTCAGTGAAAGAAATAGCACTTTGCTCATTCTTGGACATTCAAGGAGCCTTCGACAACGCTTCCTATTCTTCAATGACTCGTGCAATGAAGAAAAGGAATTTCAACAAGAATATCATTAACTGGATCAATAATATGCTTGCAAAAAGAGAAATCACTTCCGAGCTGGGAAGTTCGTCTATAACAGTAAGGGCTACAAAAGGTTGTCCACAAGGAGGAGTCCTCTTAGCCGTGTAGTTCCGGCGTCCAGAATAGAACTACGGACAACCCGTTCCGGTGGTAAGAGTCCATCAAACGGGGTAACCCCAATTCAAGGTGTGATGCGAAAAACCGTGCTGAGGAATGAATGGTCGAAGGGGTGAAAAAGATGTTCGGCCATTAACGGAGCCTGTGGGGCACCTGGGCACCCCTCACAGTATTTTGTCCCTTACCACGTTAATGCAGGGCTCTGGCGTGGTGGACCTCTTTTTCCGTGCTACTCGTGGGATTCAAAAATGAGTACAATATCTAATCAAAACAATAGTAGTAGTGCAGGTAGTAGCAGTAGTAGGGAAGCGAACCCCTTCGCAAGAAGTGGGCTAGCTAGATCTCCGTTGAGGAGAGTAGAAGCAGGAGGAGGCAGCAGTGCACGTAGTGCCAGTGCTGGAACCCATATTTCATCCCCGGCTAACGCATCGGGTGAAGTTATGGATGGAGCGTGGTTGATGAGGGCCATCCAGTCTTCAAAATTGCCTTTGCATTTCGTTGCTTTGATTCATAAATCAAGGAGAAAGAGAATGTTCGATCCTTATTTTCCAATCCAACAAGGCTTTGATTTGCTCCAATTATTTCGGAAGAAATACTGCATCATTTTTCTGAATCATTTGTGGCTCCTTGGACTTAGCGCACTACACTGCAGAAGGGTAACAAACCTTGTTGGTAGGCTTAGCAACCAACAATGTTTTCTTTTCATTGCAAGGTCATAAAGTGCGTGTCAGTAGCTATCTTGTGTGAACAAAGGGATTCACCTGAAGCTGTTGTTTAGTATCAATTAATTTGCTGATTTGCAAAAGTCTTAAGAAGGTGTTAATGTAATCTTTTTTTATTATAGCCACAATCAGATTCAAATCTCTTTCTCGAAGAAAATTATGCGATGCTTCATCATACATATATGCATTCTTACTACATTGGCGTCATTTACGAACAAGAGCATCAACTCTGTAGTGCTGTTGGCGGTATGATTATCGTTACAAATCTGCATGTGATTTATGGAATGGACCCTGATCTTCGGCACATTGTAATTCAACATTAACAATATGTTATCGCATGATTAATGACAATAAAAATGTCTTTGTATTGCCTGGGAGAGTTCTACCATAACGAAAAAAGAAGTTTTAACATGCTACACACGCCTCTATTCTAACATTATTTGCATTGGTTTGGCATTCAGTCTTATAAAATCAGAAAAAAAACAGCGATTTACTATTTTGCGGCGTTTCGGCGCAATGTAATTTTTCTAATTTCATAAGACTGAGTGCCAAACCAAAGCAATTAAAATTATTGATAGTCTTAAAATTAAGTTCCATTCTTACTCTAAATTAAACAAGCAAATTGAAATTATTCCTATTTAAGTCCATTGTATCCGTTAAGCAAATTCTGTTACGCCCGGATGGTTAGGTCTTACCTGCAACGTTTTTAAACATATAAATTGTCTCTTGTCAATAGGAAATATGTTTCTGAGTTATGTGATAATAAGCTAATACTGCTGTACCAGCAGAATACTGGCGAAATAAATGACCTCAACTAACGAGAATATGACTGACCTTTTACACTAAACTGGTTTTTCGTAGAAATAGCTAATTTTTAAACGAATGATATTACTCACATATACCTATTATAAGCTTACACCCATGGTAAGTACATTTAACTACAACACTTTTATTTATTTACGATACTGTTTACATAGCCCTTAAGATAGGTTTTTCGAAAGGTGAACCTAGAAGTTCCAAATAGAAGCTCGTTGAAAACCGCTATTTTGCAAGGGGTTGTTTTTATGCTTACCAAGGCTGGCAATCCGCGGTCTAGAGTATGCAGTTAGCGTTGAAAATGATTTGAATCAATGATGCATTATTTTTGATCAAGTAAGCACAGGAACAATTGAATTGAAAAGGCGCGAATCCTACGCGAAGCATTGATATTTTCAAAGCATGCTTTTCAAAATATCTGTGCTGCAATGATGATCTTTGAAGACTGGGGCCATCAATAAAAGTAGAGATGGGCTCTCTGCGATGGAAGTGGCTGCACAGCAGCTCGACTCCATAATTGACTTTGCGTCCTCGAAGTCTAACATCAGCAAGGACCTCAAGCAGGCCTTGCTTAGACTTCGTAAGTCAATGTTGGCGGCCAAGCAGAACCATGCTGAACCCATGGTGACTGTGGCTGCGGCAGAACCCGTGGAACTGAAGGTGCCGAAGTCTACCCAGACGGAACCCTTCGTTTTCGCGGGCAGCCCCAAAAGCGTGGAAGCGAATGCTTACAGCAAGCAATCGCAGAAGCGCGCGAGGCAGCCGTCAGGGGAGGGACGAACTGGTAGCGGTGCTTACGCGTGCATGCGATGCGACCATGCCTAGAAAAGTCCACCCTAGGAATGGGAGACCACCGACATACTGGTGGACTCAAGCTATTGCGAACCTGCGCCGTGCCTGCCTACGGGCCAGGAGACGGATGCAGCGAGCACGTACCGAGCAGGAGCGTGAAGAACGACGGGCGGTGTTCACCGCTGCCAAAGTCGCGCTGAAGTCTGAGATAAGGGCAAGCAAAAAGGCCTGCTTCGAGGGACTCTGTCAGAGTGCCAACGCGAACCCGTGGGGTGATGCCTACAGGATCGTAATGGCGAAGACAAGAGGTGCAATTGCTCCTACGGAGCAGTCTCCACAGATGCTGGAGGGGATCATCGAGGGGCTCTTCCCGCGCCACAACCCTAGCCCATGGCCTCCTTTTGTAGGACAGCCGGGGATTGGGGCTGGTGATGAGGATAGAGTAACTGATGAGGAACTTGTAGGGATTGCAAAATCCATAAGCATGGGGAAGGCACCAGGTCTGGACGGAGTTCCAAACCTGGCCCTCAAAGTCGCAATCTTGGAGGCTCCCGGTATGTTCAGATCTGCTATGCAGATATGCCTGGACGAGGGAGTATTTCCAGATGCGTGGAAGAGGCAGAGCCTGGTACTATTGCCAAAGGCGGGGAAACCACCCGGTGACCCGTCGGCGTATAGACCAATATGCTTGATTGACACGGTGGGGAAAGTGCTCGAGAAGATCATCCTCAACAGACTGTCGAGGTACACCGAGGGTGTAAATGGTCTCTCAGGCAACCAGTTCGGCTTCCGGAAAGGGAGGTCCACTGTAGACGCTATTCTGACGGTTAAGAAAACCGCTGAGATAGCACTCCAGCGTAAGAGGAGGGGTATTCGCTACTGCGCAGTAGTGACTCTGGATGTAAGGAATGCATTTAATAGTGCCAGCTGGGCGGCTATTGCTGATGCGCTCCTGCGTCTGGGGATACCCGAGTACCTGTACAAGATTCTCGGAAGTTACTTCCAGAATCGGGTATTAGTCTATGACACAGAGGTGGGTCGGAAGTGCTTTCACATAACCTCAGGAGTCCCGCAAGGTTCCATCCTGGGTCCGGTGTTATGGAATGTCATGTACGACGAGGTGTTGAGTTTAAAATTCCCGGCGGGTGTGGTCATCGTTGGCTTTGCCGACGATATTACGCTGGAGGTCTACGGTGAATCGATCGAAGAAGTGGAATTGACTGCAGCCCACTCGATCGCAATTGTGGAGGAGTGGATGAGCTCCAGGAAACTGGAATTGGCTCACCACAAAACGGAGGCTGTTGTTGTCAACAACCGAAAGTCGGTGCAGCAAGCGGTGATCAGTGTAGGCGACTGCACGATCACTTCGAAGCGCTCCGTCAAACACTTGGGGGTGATGATCGACGATAAGCTTACCTTTGGTAGCTACGTCGATTATGCCTGCAAGAGAGCCTCCACAGCTATTGTGGCACTGTCCCGGATGATGTCCAATAGCTCTGCGGTGTACGCCAGTAAGCGTAAGCTTCTGGCCAGTGTCGCCTCATCCATACTGAGGTATGGTGGCCCGGCTTGGGGCACGGCTTTGAGTACCGATGTACCTGAGGGTTGCGAGCGCGTACCGTACCGTGTCACACGATGCACTCTGCGTCATCACCGGTATGGTGCCTATTGGTATCCTTATCATGGAAGACATAGAGTGCTTCGAAAGGCGCGGCACAAGAGGCATACGTAGGACTGCCAGACTGGCCTCTATGGTCAAATGGCAGCGTGCGTGGGACAGTTCCACCATGGGAGTGTGGACTCACAGGTTGATTTCGAAGTTAGATATCTGGGTCAATAGGCGCCATGGGGAACTAACATTCCACCTGACACAGGTCCTTTCGGGCCATGGTTGCTTTAGACAGTATCTACACCGTTTCGGTCATGCGGGTTCTCCCGAATGTCCAGTTTGTGCAGGTTTAGAGGAAACGGCGGAACACGTTTTGTTCGTGTGCCCGCGTTTCCGCACAATGCGTGACCGCATGTTTACCACATGCGGTCGGGACACGACTCCGGACAATTTGGTCCAGAGGATGTGTGCAGACGAGTTTGGCTGGAATGCCGTTTCATCGGCTATCACCCACATCGTCTCGGAACTCCAAAGGAGGTGGCGTGTGGACTCGAGGAGTGACTAGTGCAGATGCTAATCAACAGGTGGTCCAAGGGTTCGCAGTCGGCTACGTAGGTCATACCGGTGCCCTACGGTCGAAATCGACCCTTACAGCGATTAAGTGGCCGCGGGGAGAACATCCTGGTAGCGCTGCTGTCGTGGCGCCGG
Organism: Aedes aegypti; assembly: GCF_002204515.2. Lineage (NCBI taxonomy): Eukaryota > Metazoa > Arthropoda > Insecta > Diptera > Culicidae > Aedes > Aedes aegypti. Next base: position 15,938,730 of record NC_035107.1, read on the forward strand.
CCTACTGGGTGGATACGAGCCTCTGGTTGTTCGGGGCAGGTGGAGGCCCCTTCGTCAGCAATCCCAGCTGGTGCTAGCTGATAGGGCCTGAGCCTTCAGTAGGTCAAATTGCGAAGCCCGCAGTATCAGTTCTTGATATCTGCGGTGCAGCTGGGCGCGGGCTTAGTGGTCGACCCTGCCCGCCTTCAGCGGATAACGGGAGGTGAGGACCACCCGGGAAGCTGGCAATGCGCCAGCATGCTACCTTGGTGGACCCCCATAAGCGTGTCATCGATGTTCGTTGCTGCATGGCTACGCAGCTAACCTGGAGGATGCGATGTGCAATAGCCCCTCTCCGAAGCAATGCCTTCTTGATGGTCCCGGAGAGACGAAGGGTTTGGCGGCAATGGAAATGGTTTAGTGGGTCGGGGGTGTAGTCCTGTTTACTGCTTGTACGTAGTAAATGGTCCCTAACCCCACACTCCCGGACCTCGGTCCGGAGTCTGTTGAGCAGATTATCCCCCCATTGCTTAGAAGGAAAAAAAAAAAAAAAGGAGGAGTCCTCTCGCCTCTATTGTGGTCTTTAGTAGTTGACGATCTTCTTAAAAGCTTGGAAGAAAAAGGTTTCGAAGTTGTAGGATTTGCAGATGATATAGTCATTATTGTGAGAGGAAAGTTTGACAATATCATTTCAGAACGAATGCAACTGGTCCTAAACTTAACCAATTCTTGGTGTATTCAGGAGGGCCTTAACATAAATCCTTCAAAAGTAGTAATTGTCCCTTTTACTAAGAAAAGGAAGTTCATCCTAAAAGCTTCGAAGCTTGGAGGAGTACAAATGCACCTTAGTGAACAAGTCAAATACTTAGGAGTAATTTTGGATTCTAAACTGAATTGGAATTCTCATATTGAATATGTGACTAATAAAGCTACAAGTTCATTTTGGGCATGCTCCAAAACTTTTGGCAGAAGACGGGGCTTGAAACCAAAAATGATAATGTGGATTTATTTGGCCATAATTCGTCCAAAAGTAACATATGCTTCGCTAGTGTGGTGGCCAAAAACAAAAGAGGCCACAACACAAGCAAAACTATCAAAAGTACAACGTCTTGTGTCCATCGCTATAACGGGAGCGATGCAAAGCACTCCGTCAAAAGCATTAGATGCTATTCTTCATCTGCTACCGTTGTACGAATTTGTACAATTAGAAGCGGAGAAGTTTTCTAAGGCTTAATAGATTAAATAAGTTCAAATCAGGTGATCTTGTTGGGCACTTGAATATTGAACAACACATCCATTGTGAGCCTGGATGAAACTGTGGACAATTCTGATATCCCTTACATTGTATGCGATACGACGCGTTCGGATTGGGATGTTGGAGGGCCCAATGTTCGTCAAGGCTCCATAAAATTCTTCACAGATGGCTCAAAAATTGGGACATAAACTGGAGCAGGAATCTACGGCCCTGGGACAAACGTCTCCGTGGCGATGGGATGCTATCCAACAGTATTCCAAGCGGAGATTTTTGCCATACTAGAATGCGCTAATATTTGTCTTAAGAGAAAATACAGACATGCAAATATCTGTATTATTTCTGATAGTCAAGCTGCGTTGAAGGCATTGGGCGCATATAAATGCTCATCAAGACTTGTCTGGGAATGCATTCTCTCATTGCGAAAGGTGTGCCAAGAGAACTCTGTATGTTTGTATTGGGTTCCGGGACACAATGGCATTGTAGGAAATGAAAATGCAGACGAGCTTGCTAAACAGGGTTCAAATACACTGTTCATTGGACCGGAGCCATTCTGTGGTATATCGTACTGTGCACTAAATATGGAATTAAAAAGCTGGGAACGACAAAGGGTGATGACCAATTGGATGGTCACCACAAGGTGTAATCAATCTAAAAGATTTTTAGTTCCAAATGAAACTATCACGAAAAGACTCTTAGAGCTCAACAAGAGAGTTCTTTGTATATACACTGGCCTATTAACTGGACACTGTCCGAGTAGATATCATTTAAAGAATATTGGTCAGATTCAGAATGATATCTGTCGTTTCTGTAATATAGAACGCGAAACCTCGGAACACCTGCTCTGCAGTTGTAGTGCATTATAAAAGCGTAGATCCAAATTTCTAAACGGGGGTTATTTACCACCAAGTGAAATTTGGACTGGAAATCCCAGTAAGGTTGTGGGTTTTCTTAACTCTATTTTGCCTGACTGGGAAAAGACGCGTCAAAGTGCTTAAGCTGTTCACTTGATTCATGGTGGACAGCTTTAGTTCCTTCAATGATGCGAATAGTAAAAAGGGACTGCCACAAAAGTTCAATCCAATGGCTTAACCCTCCCAAAAAAAAAATAATAATAATAATATAAAGGTAGTTTGAACTAATTGAAATCAGCTTATATACAGTATATGTTAGCGTAGGTAATTCTCAAATGTAGCTAAACAGTAGCACTCAACAAAACCTGCAATTTTGAAAGCAAATGTTGAAAATTTATGCCGTTATCTCCGAGTATTTTTTTTTTTTTCTTAGTTTCAAATGATTAAAATGCTTTGAATATCAACTGAAATTGAGTGATATTCATCAGGACATCAGTGACACCCGAACGAAATTCAACTGGAATTGACTGAATGCCGATAAAAGTTCAGTGAACTTATGTAGAGCATTTTTTATCTGACATTTCAGTGTTTCTGTTAAAACTTTATGATTATCGTTTTATCAAATAAGTTTCAACTGTAATCCATTGAAGTTCAATCAAAAAGACATCAATCGAAATTGCTACAGATATCAGTTGAATTTCGTCCCAATGAGTTCATAGAATTGCAACAGTCCGATCGATGGCCAGATTTTTCCTCGACCAACCACTTCACACGTCAGCGACTATTCGCGGAGTACACTTTGCAACCGCCGGCGGCGGTCACCATCTCCGCCGACCGGCTGAAATTGAAAATCAAGATCGATTGTCACATGAGTCGGCGAGCGGATGATCATCTTTTCCACGGCGCGACAAACACTCACCTCGTCCACTTCACACCGAACCGAAATTGCAATCGACAGTTTTCATGACTCAGCACTTCTCCCTCGCTCTGAATTTCCCCCTCCTTCTTCGGAAAATATTCACCCGGCATCATCAGATTTACGATCGTCACGTTCGACGATCCGCAGTGAAGATCACTTGCTTTCGCACACGCAAAAATCGGGATCGGAAGCCCGTGTCAAACTGCGGAGTGGCGGAGCGGTGCCTCATTCACTTCTTGTTCTGAAAACACGCGATCATCTACGCGATCACCGATCTGCGAGCGAAGTGTTCACAAGAGTTTGTTTACTTATCTTCCCGCGCGTCGGTCGGATGGATGCTGCGCCGACATCACCCATCTGCCAAACGACGATCCCCTTTATGTCTCTGCTGGTGAATGCGTCTAAAAACGATCATGTCATGAGTTTGGGGAGGCGGGGGAGTGATCGCGATAATTGGCTCTGGTTATGGTTTTTTGCTTTCGCTCGCTCAAACATTTTCCTCCTTCGTCGACGACACGCACTGCGTAGGAACGACGGATGTCATGAGCGAATCGTAGAGGACTGTAGATGTTCCTTTTTCCGCAGTTATGGAGGCAGTTCGATTTTCGATCATTGTGAGTCGCGATCGTGGGGCCTTCGGCATAAGCTCTTAACTCTGCTGAATTCGCTTTCAGGAAAAGGAAATGAAGTGGGAAGACGAGTACCGGATGTACTGCCAGGACGATGAGGCGGATGAGGAGACGGGTCCGCTGGACGATCGCTACCGGATGAGTATATCGAGCGAGAGTGACGTGGCCGGAGTGGAGATCAGTTCACCGAATCAACCGAACGATATGTGCAGTAGTAGTCGCGAGGGTCAGGACGAGATCTGGGCTTACTCGGAGTTGGAGAGCGCGCTGAAGGAGCTACCGGACGCTGAGAAGATTGGCGAACTGCTGGAACGACTGCTTCCGGTGGATGATCTCCCAGTGGACTGCGGCTACGATCTGGACAGTATGCTACTGTTGGCCGTTTGGGCGAGTAAGCTGGCTCTGGTGAAGCAGTTAGTTGCGCTGGACGGGGTGAACGTCAATGCGAGTGATCTATGGGGACGGACGGCTTTACACCTGGCGTGCTATATAGGGGACTACCGGGCCGTGGAATTGCTGCTTCAGCACGGAGCGAAGCCACAGGTCTGGGACAAGGAGAGGAAAGCGACGCCGCTGCACTGTGCCGCGAGGTAAGTTGGTCGATCGCTGTTAAATCCTGATTAACCATCGCTTCTAATTTCAGCTGCGGAAGTATCGAGAGCATCGCCCTCCTCCTGGCCAAAGGCGTCGACATCAACGCCGGTATCGAGAAACATTCCGCCCTGCACTACGCGGTTCAGCGAAACAGCAAACAGTGCGTCGAGTTCCTGCTGAAGAACGGTGCCAACCCCAATACTCCACAGGTGTATACGCAAACTCCGCTACACGTCGCAGCGGCCAATGGCTTCGTAGAATGCATGGATCTGCTTCTAAACTACGGAGCCGACGCACGATCGCAGTACGGTCAGAAGAAGATCACCTCCCTGCATCTGGCGGCTTCGGAGAACTACTTGGACTGCGTCAAGCTACTCATCGCAGCCGGGGCGGACATCGACGCCCGCAACCGCGATCAGCAAACTCCTCTGCACCTGGCCTGTCTCTCCCAATGTCACGAAACCGTGACCTACCTGATCAGCCAGAACGCGGACGTCCACGCCATCTACCGCGACGGTCGAACAGCTCTGCACGCGTCGATCGTCAAGGAGTCCCGCTTCTGGGACTGCACGCTCAGTCTCCTGAAGGCCCGGGTGGACGTCAACCGGGCAGACAACTTCGGCTACACTCCGCTGCATATCGCCGCTCTGAACGAATTCAGCAGCTGCGCGTTCCTCCTCATAGAATACGGCGCGGACATCACCGCGCGAACCAACGGCGGAGTCTCGGCCCTGTCCTTCATCATCCGACGCACCCCGGAGATCATCCCCAAGTACATCGACAAGCTGGACACGGCTATCAGCGTCAACAGCATCCACGAGATCGGCGACGTGGACTGCGAAATCCGGCTGGACTTCCGACCCCTCGTTCCGAACAACGACCGAGGCGAAACGGAGCTTCTGCTGGCGTTCATCGAGGTCGGGCAGCGCCGTATCCTGAAGCACCCGCTGTGCGAAACCTTCCTGCTGCTCAAGTGGCGTCGAATACGGAAGTTCTTCCTGTTCAGCCTGTTCTACCACGGGCTGTTCGTGCTGCTGTTCACCGCGTACGTGCTCGGCGTGTACGTCAAGGACTGCCGGGTGCGCGTTTGCCGAATGGCTCCGTACGTTCCCATCGTCGGCTACATCGTGATCTTCCTCAACGTCATCCTGATGACGAAGGAGATCTTTCAGATGATGCACGGGTTTCTCGGGTACATCCGCTACTGGGAGAACTGGCTGCAGTGGAGCATCGTCATCGGGATATTTCTGTGCACGGTGAGTTGACGTACCGATAGACTCCGCAATTCGCTAACCTTGACGCCTCTTTCCAGCAAAACCCGTCCGGCGAGATCAGCGACGTGCCGACCTGGCAACACCACGTAGCGGCGATCGTCATCTTCCTGGCCTGGTTGGAGCTGATGATGCTCGTCGGCCGGTTTCCGGTCTTCGGACTGTACGTGCAGATGTTCACCACGGTGGCCGTCAACTTCTCCAAGTTCCTGATGGCCTACTGCTGCCTGCTGGTGGCGTTCGGGTTGAGCTTCTGCGTGCTCTTCCCGAACTACATCTCATTCAAGCGGATCCTCCGGGGGCTGCTGAAGACCATCGTGATGATGGCCGGCGAGCTGGAGTTCGAGGACATCTTCTACGGGGAGAACATCAAGATCCTGTACCCGGGAACGGCCCACGGGATGTTTCTGGCGTTCGTGCTGCTGGTGACGGTGATCTTGACCAATCTGCTGGTCGGTTTGGCCGTCAGCGACATCCAGGGGTTGCAGCAGTCGGCCGGGTTGGACCGGTTGTCTCGCCAGGCGGAACTGATCTCCCGCCTGGAGGGGCTGATGTTCTCCCGGATTCTGCGCAAGGCTCCGATTCGGTTGTGGGCCATTTTCCAGAAGATTGCCCTGCTGAAGACGTCTCGACTTCGGTTGCACTTCCGGGTCAAGCCAAACGACCCCCGGGAGAAGCGAGTGAGTGTTCTTTTCACGCAATACACTTTATAAGACTAACGTTTCATTCTTCTTTTACCTCGTAGATTCCGAAGGAACTCATCACTTCCATCTACAAGCTGGTGGCGGAGCGCCGCGAGCGCAATCAATCGATAAAACGTAAGCAAACCTACCGGAACCTGCGCGCGTTCCAGGAGCTGGTGGACGAAGACGCCCAGGTCACCCTGCGGAGGCAACGCTTCAGGAACTGCAAAACCCGGACCGTGTCGGAAAACCCGTACCTAACGACGGCCGCCAATCGGGTCAGCGAGTTCAATGGACCAAGGACCTCTGGCCTCCACTGGAAGACCATTGAAGACACCCAGAAGCAGATACTGAAGAAGTTGGACGAGATGTCCAAGGAACTTGATGTTCTGAACTCTCGGATTAAAAAATCATAGGAAATAAAGTATCAATTACACGGTGGCCACAGAGAATGAATACTGAAATTCCCGCATTTTTTCTTTACCTTTCCCCGCACGTCTGCCGCGTTTTCCCGCCATTTAAAACAACGCTCTACATTTTGTATTTTTCTTTATACAACGTATGTAAGGACTGAATGTGTAACAATAGAAGTTTAGAGACAAGCTGTTTTAAAATAGAGACCGAATAGGACTATAAAATACTCTGTTTCGATTCCTTGAGACATAACGCCAGGTATTATTCTAAGTTCAAACACATTTTATTCAAAGATTCAATTAAGTATTACTTTGATGATTTCCTCAGGGATTCATTCAATGCTTTTTTCATCGATTTTCACCAAAATTTCAACCAAAATTCCAATGAAAAAGATTCTTCCAGCAATTTTTGTGGAAGTCCTCTATATCCATCGATTTTCCAGGGTTTTCCTCTGAAATATTTTTTTTCTGCAATTTCTAAGAATTTTGCATAAGTTTTTTTTTTGGAATAGAGTCCTAAAGCCCTATCCCAATTTAAGTACCAAATGCATAAGTTTAGGCCAAACACATGTTTATTCAATTTTTTGAATGTTTTTCGTTGGTTGAAGTCAAAAAAAAAATTTTCTCCGATTTTTGAGATTTTGTCACACTTCTTGTTTAAGCTCAAATTTTGGGTGTATTTTGTTTTCCGTGTCTCTTCCGAAATGTCAGATAGCAACAACCCCATTGTAAAAAAGTAAACCCCTGTGGCATTTTTGTTTAACGGCTATAGCATATAGGCATAGCATATAAGCATATAGGCTAACTTTAATTTAAAAAATGGGTCGTTCACTTGATTGACAAGAACACCACTTGGGTGTTACTTTTTAACACTGAATCTAAAAAAAAGGAAATAAAGTATTTTTTGGACTAAAACATCTGAAAATTGAGTAAAAATGATTTTCTGACCGTTTCTGAGCGTTTAGCACTAAAATTGGGACAGGGCTTTAGGTCCCTATTGGTGACATAATGATAGGAGAGTGATTCCAAGCAACAGCACCAAAATTTGGTAAATTTTTTAATTCATTTTTTTCTATTGAGCTGAAACTTTGCACAGTTTTCCAGTTCCATCTAAATCGTCATTTTCCGATATCAAATCTTCAAGTTGAGTCACGACTAACTTTTCAAAAGGGTGTATGTGAAAATGGTTCAAAAATATTCAAAAAGCTGCACAGCAAAAACGGTTCGTTCGATTGTTAGACAACTAAAGAAACAAAGTTAGACAACTAAATAAAGATTCCAAAAAAAATACACACGGTAAAAAAAAAAATTTTTTTTTGTGTTAAAAACATAATTTTTGACACAAAAACTCAAATATCTCAAAACCCTATCGGAATACCAACGTAATTTTTTGAGGGAAAACGGTCTATTATTTTAGCTATCTACCATAAAAATTTGGTGATGGTAAACCAATAAACAAAAAAGTTATGACATTTCAAACATGTCACAATTTTCACATTTAGTAGAAAAAAAAAATTTTTTTTTCGGTGTAAATTATTACGGGAACCGCAGTTCGTTGCTGATTTTATTGTTAAGGGTCTTGCGTGAATTAAACAAGTCGTTTTCATGTATTCATTAGTATTATGTATATTATATGTATAAATATTATGTATATGTATAAATATTATATGTATATGTATATATGTATAAATTAAAATGAATTAACAGATTACACGAAAATAATTTTTTTTTTACCAGGATATTTTTTTTAGAGTATGATTGATGAGTTTCTAAATGTTATATATAAACTTTAAAAGTTTTGGATTTGGGTATGCGTTATTGTTATTCAATTTTTTTACAATATCGAACACTTTTGCATCATTATCAGTACAGTTCGAGTATAGTTTTGCTTTAATTTTATTTTCTGACAATGGAATGAAACAGTGAAATTTTTGGGTTCCTTGGATCGTTTTCGCGTTATTATATTGCTCGCTGAGCTCTGATGCCGTTAATTCGTACTCTTCAGTAGTAGTAAAACAAAATGATAATTTTGTTAAATCTTCTTCTTTTCTGCGATTCGCCCAATCAAATAGTTCTTTTGCAGTTTTAATTGGATGCTCACGTTCTTTGGCTAAACTTGCTCTTGTGGCCATGCGCTTTATGGTTTCTCCAATAGCATCACAAGGACCTTTGCCATGTGACGTAGCAAAGAAATGCCATTCTGCATCAATTCCGTACTTTGATTTAAATTGACATAGCCTCGAAAAATTCTTACGGTTTTTGTACTGCGATGCTGCTCCATCAGACATGAAATATATCTATCTGATTTCTTTATCCTTATCAACGCGTAAAAAGTTAATCATTTTGGCAATGAACAAATTTACAGATACTAAGTCGTGTCTTAAATCTTCGGAAATTACAATAAAACTAAAATGTTCAATTTGCGTACTTCCATTGAAATAAATAGCGAATGGATAAATTGTAGCTTGTTGTACGTTCCAGTGATGGGACTGCACTTCATCTTGCAATACAAAGCTATAGTTTTCAGAAAAATCACAAATGACTAAAAATTCACCATCTTGTAATGTATTTTTCGTATTTTTTAAAAAGCGGGATTGCTCTGTTTTAATAAAGTCGTGAGGAATTAAACTTTCTAATTTCAAGCAAAAAAATGACACAAACTCATCTACAGGTTTTACAATAGTTTCTAGGTCACACCTATCCGTGGTCACCCATTGCTCAAATGATAACTGATCAATATAATTTTCTTCAAACTCAGCGAATAAAGTATTTTCCAATGATGAAGAATCTGGACAATCCGAACAAGATCGTAGATAGCAATTTGATGTTGTATTTTCACACAAAAGACTACCAGTTAACATTTTAATATCCTTTGATAAATTGATTCTTTTCAAACTATGTAAGATTAGGTTAATATTTTCGTGTGTTGTGCACACACAAACATTATGTATTCCTGAATTGGATAGAAGCTTGCATTGCCTTGGACGAAGGCTTGCAAATGAGGAAAAACCTACCTTAATATTTTCGTTAATTTCCTTGAAGCGTGTACACGCTTCTTTCAAAGTAGTCATCATTAATCTTTTTGGATTGCTTGACGCTTTCCATCTTTTTTTACAAATACATAATCGTTTTGGCCAGGCATAGCTCTACTTACTTCTTTGGCCAGGCATAGCTCTACTTCTACTTCTTTACTATTTTTTCTTTTGTCTCATCTGTTAATGATGTACTCGACCTAGCATTTTTGGTTGCAAGACAGTTATTTTTGAATTGTTTTGCCTCTTTTGCTGTATTTCTATTGGTTTTGAACTCATCAATGGCGTCTTGAATAGACCACGAGCTTGGCAGCATCGACAAAATCAATAATTTTTCTTTCCTTGTCGTGGCTAGATTCGAGAACCTTTCCTTCATATTCATAATTACCTCATCGTAGTCTGTATTTTCCACATCCTCAGGTCCTAATTTGAAGAGGTTTCTTCGTACAGCTTCGTTGATTTCACGGTATTTTTTCTCGGGATAATTGACGTAACCCATCTTCGTCCATTTAATCGGAGTCACTTTTATTCCAGCTATCCCTTCGTTGAAGCGTTCGATGTTGACCTTCTGGATGCACTCATCTTCTGATTGATTTGTTGAAACAGATGTCGCTGATGGTACCGTGGCAAGACTATCTGCACTTGGTACTTCTGGTAACTCCTCAGTTGTTGTCGGTGCATCTAGTAATTCCTCAGTTGTTGTTGTTTTCGAACTTCCTGCAACCTGATCCACCGATGATGTACAGATTGCCCGTTTGTCAACGTTTAAACGGCAGGACGTACAAATGCGTAAATTTGTATTCAATGTAGACATTGGAGCATAACAAGCCGCTTTCAGTTTATCTATGGTGCTTTCGGTGAGATTTCGTAGCTCTTTCGAACACTTTTTTTCTGCAAACGGCCTGCAACAGTTGAGAAAGCGACTACTCATGTTGCTCGTTAGATTTTAATAAACAAAATCACTTTTAAGTTTTTACTGACTAGTTTGGTGTCGTTTGCATGACTGAAGAAAAATTTTACAATTAAATCTTTTATAACCATAGTGGTAGTATATTTTTAGCTTTTTCGTGAGTATGTTCATTGTATGTACCTATCATGTTTTTGATGTTGTTGAAGTTACTCGCTTTCTCCCAAATATGATTAACAAAGTCTATTCTCTACCAAGGCGGGTCTATACCCAGGTGTAATCAGATTTTAACTTTGTGGAGAAAACCAGCGCCGAGAAAACCGACCTGCTTTACGTATACTAGATCACCTGGGTATAGACCCACCTTGTTCTCTACGAGGTAAACTTTTTGCAGGTAAACTAGTCGTATACCTGTATAGAAAACTTTTTTTGTAGCTTTTGTCTTCAATATTAGATTTCTTATAGGTTTCTTTTATCAAAAGGTTTCAACACTATTGAGAGAATTTTTCTTCAGTTACGTAATAGTTATGAATAATTAAATAAAATATCATGAAAACAACTTGTTAACCTCATGTGGTACCCTTAACAAAAAATTCAGCAACAAACTGCGGTCCTAAAAAAAATAACAATGAAAAAAAAAATTCACTAAGTGTCAAATTTGTGAAATATTTGAAATGTCATAACTTTTTTGTTTATTGGCTTACCATCACCAAATTTTTATGGTAGATAGCTAATATAATGGACCGTTTTCCCTCAAAAAATTACGTTGGTATTCCGATAGGGTTTTGAGATATTTGAGTTTTTGTGACAAAAATGATGTTTTTTAATGCAAAAAAAAATTTTTTTTTACTGTGTGTATTTTTTTTTGGAATCTTTATTTAGTTGTCTCAGAGTTTATGAATGGAGAGTTGCGCGAAGAGTGATACCAAATCTACCTATCGAACTGTCAAACCGTCTACCTATCGAGCAGACCAGCAAAACAGATAGGGGCTGTTTTCGAAGACGAAGAAGAACAACCATTCAAAGAAGTCTCTTCGCGCAACTCTCCATTCATAGACTCTGAGTTGTCTAACTTTGTTTCTTTAGTTGTCTAACAATCGAACGAACCGTTTTTGCTGTGCAGCTTTTTGAATATTTTTGAACCATTTTCACATACACCCTTTTGAAAAGTTAGTCGTGACTCAACTTGAAGATTTGATATCGGAAAATGACGATTTAGATGGAACTGAAAAACTGTGCAAAGTTTCAGATATTTTTGAAATGGTCGATCAGAATCGACTTGCATGCCTCCGTGGAATCCCTCAGGAATAAATCATCAATCGAAACTCTAGAATTTCTCGAACATTCGTAGAAGAATCCCTAGTGATTTTTTACGATAAAAATCGGAGGAATTAATGGAGCAATTGTCGTAGCAATTCCAGATAAAATTACTCGAGAAAGCTTTGGAATAGTCTGCTGAAATAACCCAACATATTATGAGGAATCATTGAACGAATTCAAAGAAGTATGCTGGAAGAATATCTGTAGCAATAAGAATAAGAAAATGTAGAAATATTGTTTAACAAATCCTCGATAGTATCCTTTTATAATCCAACAATACCATGTTGAGCCACAATTGAATATGAGTTTTGGATTTCTTAAAGAAGTCGAAATATCATCCCCAGAAATTGAAACAGCATCAATTGCCAGTCGAGAGATGCGAACCAACCAATTGTTTTTTGAAAAGAAGAAACTGGTAATTCCGGAGTTTGCAGTATTTAGCCTTTTTTGCCGGTAACAGTCTTCGGATTCAACATCAGCAACTTATCATTGTCTTGTACGTAATTAGAAGACTTGGAGCTTAGCTAAGGCTAAACATGACACAGGTGTTAAAAATTGACTAGAGAGCTCTGAATGTACTAACTCTTCAAAGATTGGCCATTGCCGGTATTCAAGGAACATGCGAGGATTCTTATTACTGAACGAACCTCCTTGTTTGAAATACTCTTGTGGCTAATAATAAGGCACAGGTAAATCAGGTGTTCACCCAAAGTTTTCTTCACATATTATTCCGAAGATTTTGTTCACGCTCTTCATTTAGTGATTTTTTACGGATTTTCTAAGGAATACCTCCAAGATATCTTTAACGATTCAACCTGGATTTGTCTAAGGATAACCCCAGAAGAAATTATTCTCGAGAATCCACTAGGAATTTCTACAAAAATGTCCTAGAAAATGTCTCAAAAAACCCCTCTAGGAATTTATCAAGTGATTCTTTTATCAGTTCCCCTAGAATTTCCTCCAAGATTTTTGTTTAGGACATCTGCAGTAATTTCTCTAGATATGCCTACAGGGATTTCTTAGAATAACCTCCAGGATTATCTCTAAGAATACGTTCATAAAATGTTCCGTAGATTAATCCTAAGATTCCTTGGTCACTACTAGCACTGGCCAGGCAAAAGTTTGTCGTCTCGACTCGTTACACACTGATTCAGTCAATCCGAAGAAAGAATAAGGGTGAGGCGAATGACTCCCTCATTACAAGTAACACCCCCATTCAACGGAACAACATTGAAGATGTCATCAAACGTTATCATGCCGATAAAAGGATGGCATTAGATAATCGACTGAAATCATTGAAACGGTCAAAGTTAGAAAGCCTCGAAAGCTATTGCAGCAGGGTTAGAGACTTAGTAACCCTGATTAATTAAGCGATTTAGATGAATACGCAGTGTACAATGATATTGATGAGATTATACAACCAGATTACTTAAGACACGTTTATCCGAGGTTTAGAGGAACCACTATCCCGTTTTTGAAGAAAAATGAGGCCTTCCAGTTTAGCCCAAGCGCATAGTTATTGTGTAGACTATTTGAACCTCGATGATGGTCTATATACTTCAGAAGAGATTCTAGGGAAACTTGAAGAGGTTTATAATCGATTTTTAAGTCGCGCTGGACTTCTACGATCTTGAATTACGATTCATACAGAACAAGAAATGTGGACTACACTTTCATCCCACGTCGTACCCGAATCTATTGTTGACATCTGACAGCAGAACGTGTTTACTCTACCACACTATAATCATATCGTATTCAAGAAGAAATTAGCCCTGCCGCAGTACTTTGAAACCTTATACTAACAGTTATAGAAAAATACAAAAATAGATTTCATTTTGTAGCGGTCAGGAATTTTGTGAATATTTTGTAAATATATTCCGTTATAAAATTTGTGAATATTGTCCAAATGCGAATATGAATTAAGAAGCAAACATATTAAATGTACAGTAGATTAAGTAAATTCAAATTATCAGGAATCCCTTAGCGTAGACAATTGCCAGTTCCGAACATTTAGCTGAATCTCTCCTTTTTGCGGGCTTATCGGTCTGTTTGAAAGGTTGGAATGGGACAGCAGCAACGCAACAATTGTTACATTGAAAAATGAACAAAACGTTAAATTATACAAAACCAATGTAAAAACATCAATGTTAAATAATTACAGTTTACCAACAATAGTATGACAAACCATCGAAATCCATAATGTGAGCGAAGATCCGGTAGCCATAGCCAAACGAGGAGAAGCAATGATTATAGAAGGATACCAGACATTTTTACATGCCGTCAACATAACTGCCATAACGCGGGTAGATCACCTTTTCGTGGTGCGTTATGGGGTAAAGATCTACCAATGAACCCTAGTCCTGACTGCTTCAAACAAAGAGAACAGGATGCTATAGTAATCAAAGGAACACTATTAGTCCTTGTTACATTTTAACCCTTGTTAAAAGTGACAAGTCTCGGTTTTCCAGTAGCTGAGAATGACCTTGAGACAAGGATAAAAATGAGTCGAAATCAACAAATTGTTTTCTAATCTTTTATTTATTGTTCTCTAGTTTGAAGAAGTAAGGACTAGGATTCTGATGCATGGACAATATCGGTGTCACTTCCCGACTTTATCAAGGGATCCGATTTTGACTGATAAAGGGGCGCGCCTGCGGAGAGTGTACCCACCACACCCTTCGAAGGGTTTAAAAAGCGGAACCTTTCAATTAGAATCCTTTCCTGTGATCAAGTTAGGAATGACAACTGTAAAAAAACCGAATACTTTATCACTTCTCGATAGTGACAAAGTAACACGACATGCACTACACAAAGGACACGGGATATACTACAATAGATCAAATATTGGTCGCAGTGGTTTATGTTCCGAACAGAAAAAAAAAAACATAACTGCCATAGAACATACACTACTGTAAGGACACAATTCACCGCTCATTTAACAGCATTTCAGCATGTTAAATTCAGCCAAAAATCAGTCGTTTGATATTTTTTATAACTTTTTGCGTCAGACGCAAGATAAACCATTTGTTTTTGTAAGAAAAAAGTTGAAATGTGAAAAATGTTTAATGGTACCAAATGACATGTATGCCAATGATCATTAGCTGGTTGTTATCTTTGTACTGTAGTACGACAACATATTTTACATTAGCAGCTAAGAAGCATTTTTTGATCTGCCATAGTAAAATCATTGTTGAACTCATATTAATTGCCTTAAACAGCCTAATTTTTTTTTTTTTTTTTGAAAAAAAGTTTTAGCTAAAATCATATAAATTTCATTCTAATACAACCCTTCGTGGTATACCAATACATGCTAATAACTTTTATAGCGAAAATTTATTCAGATTTTTCAAAATAACTCGATGAGCGGTGAATGGCGTCCTTACGGTATATGAAGATCGTCTATCAGCAATTGGCATCTGTAACCCCGCCATAATCAAATTACTACAGCAAAAGACAGATGACCTCAAGAATAATTTGAAACAACTGAAACCTGGAAGATAACAACGATGAGACGCACTTGGACGTGCATGGAAATGGATGTCTGGTTCACCGGGTGAATATTATTACAAAAGAGTTTACTGAAATAGTAGACAATAGGGGATTTTTTTTATTACCGTACGGGTTTGGGCCGAAGGGTCTCAGATTTTCATGAAACTTTTTTCCAAAGGCAGGGCTCATGGATATATGAATAAAAAAAATTGAGAAAAATTCAGGGTCGCCTATTTTTCCGGAAAACTCAGGTGGAAATTTTTTGTTTTCCCTTGACACTACTTACTTTGAAAAATCATAACTCAAGAACGAAGCATCATAGAAACAAAGTTTTTATATGAAAATTTAAGCAAATTTTCTCAAAAATCCAAAAAAAATATGAACTGGAAAAAGTTTTCCACAAAGTTTTCCACCGTTGGGAAAATTCGTAAAGAAAAGCCGGAAAAACTATGCCCGAACTCGTGGAAAATTTTCAAAAAAATATTTTCGAGAAGCTAATTTTATAAGCTTTAATCACTGAAATTTTTTGAATACACTTTTTTTTCGTTTTTGAGTTATGGCCAATTTTGTGAAAAATGTCCAGATGTACCATATACAGTATTGGACAAAACATTTGCAACTTTTTCAATTTTCCATACAAAATGACCAACTTTGGTAAGCTAGATCTCAGTTATTTATGGACCGATTTGAATGAAACTTTCACAGAACATCAGATATAACTTGAATTTTAACAAATATTTTTGAATAATTTTTCCAATCACGAGTTTATAAGTAATAACGGTTTGACCAAAGTGTAATTTTCGACGAAAAATTCAAAACATTTTATCTCAAAATCTGATAGCCATACACAAAAACTGTCTTCAGCAAACTTATTCATCTCGTCAAAATCTACAACTTTGCTGAAGATACCATGAAGCTATTCCTTCAATATGTTTAGTTATGTCAATTATAAAAAATCGTCAAAAAATTCACTTTAGTCAAACCGTTACTGCATTTCAACTTGTGATTGGAAAAATCACTCAAAAATATATGTTAAAATTCAAGTTATATCTGATATTCTGTGAAAATTTCATTCAAATCGGTCCATTAATAACTGAGATATAGTTTATCAAAGTTGGTCATTTTGTATGGAAAATCGAAAAAGTTGCAAATGTTTTGTCCAATAGTGTAAGACTTTTCTTTGAAAAATCATAACTCAAGAACGAAACATTGTAGAAACAAAGTTTTTATATGAAAATTTAAGCAAATTTTCTCAGAAATCCAAAAAAAATATGAACTGGAAAAAGTTTTCCACAAAATTTTCCACCGTTGGGGAAATTCATAAAGAAAAGCTGGAAAATCTATGCCCGAACTCGCGGAAATTTTTTAATAAAATATTTTTAAGAAAGAAACTTTATAAACTTCAATTCTGGTAACTTTTAGGATGTACTTTTCTTTAGTTCCTGAGTTATGGTCAATTTTGTAAAGTGTCAAGGGAAAACAAAAAATTTCCACCTGAGTTTTCCGGAAAAATAGGCGACCCTGAATTTTTCTCAATTTTTTTTATTCATATATCCATGAGCCCTGCCTGTACAAAAAGTTTCATGAAAATCTGAGACCCTTCGGCCCAAACCCGTACGGTAATAAAAAAAATCCCCAAAAGTGAGTTAGTGCCCGGAGCAAGAACATGAAAAGGCCACACATTTCTATTTATTCAATGTTTTTCAAGTAGGGAATTAAAAATCTTCTCCCACGGTTCAAAAGTTAAGTGTAAGCTTGGTGATTTATACACATGATCATGCTTTTGTGGTGTCCGTAATATGAATCAAAACGGTACTCCAGAGATTTCTCCTAAGATTTCTTCAGGAATTATTCCAGAAAACCTTTGAGCAAATCCCCAAGAATGCCTTCAAAGTTTTTTTTTTCCGAAATGTCTCCAGGACAATGTCAAGGTTTTTTATTCAAAAGCTATTGGTGATCCAACGCAAAGCTAAAATGCGTAGATGGCGCTCTTCTAGAATAGGGGTTAGTGCATCTTAATCAATGATTTTATCATGATCATATGACAAAATTTTTGCAATTTAAGGCCCAGCAAACCGTGAAAGTTCCTTTCCTTTTGAAAAACTTTCGAAACCTAACCTCACTTTTCATCGCCAATTGGAGAGATTTTTTAAAAATCTGGGAGATATTTTAGGAGGAAATCATAAAGTAACATCTGACAAGATTTTCTGAAATAACTCCTGGACTCTTGAGGAATTACTAAGAAAACAAAAATAAAATGGATCAAGTCTATGCAAGACATCCTGCATGAATTCCTTGAAAATAATCGAACAAAAATCCCTGTAAATATGCGTTAGAATAATCGAAGGAATCACTGGAATAATTACTGTAGTATTAGTTGGTGTGAAGCCTTAAATGAATGTATGTAAGAGGTGTTTTGTTTTTTTTTTTTGGAAAAATACCGAAGAAATTGTTTTAAAGAAGTACAAGAGTAATTTTGAATGAAATGTTGGAGAAGTTACTTGAGAAATGGGTAGAGTGTCTTCATAAAAATTCCCACCTCAAAATTATTAAGAAATTCTAGCGCACTAAACATATTTACTTAAATAATCCATGAAACAAATACCGCGAACTCATTTTGTGCGGCCCGCGAAGGGCTCGAAGATTGTTCTCATATTTGGTCATATTGCCTACTAACCCAAAGTTAGAACATACCAAAACTATTTGAGTTTTACTTTTATTTTCAACCTTATATTTTTTCAAATTGTTTCGTTTCCTTTAAATCTTGATACTTAATTGTATGAATGATTCAAATTCGAAATCTCAAATTCTGTGTATTTCAACAATGTTTATATCATGACTTCCTTCGGCATTCAATACATGCAGCCTGAACAAAACTATGGACAAGAGGCTAATTTTTCATACATAATTTCACTGAATCATAGGCTAATATTCTCACAGAATCCTGGAAATAAATTACAGCAATACCTGGGCGTTATTCACGCAGACTCTGTAACCCGCCAGCCCGTCGCGCTTCCCGTTCGTAAGTGGATGGCTTTAGCGCCACTCCTAAAAGGAGACCACCCAGCAGTTTGTAGGTTTGCCCGGCCTGAGACCCTTCAAGGGAGGGGTTAATTTTAAAGAACTTGGGAAGAAAGCTGACTGGCTGCGTTAAATTAGCCGTTGTACTTCTCGGTAGAGGCTAAAGGCCATCAATACCACTGAAGTTCCAAATACAAATTCCTAGAATTCTACGAAACCTTAATCACTGGAGCGGGGTGTTCTCATCACTGGCCCAGTATGAACGTCACTCCATTCCAAACTGTTTCCAATTTGAAAATGGTTAAAGGTCGATTTCGGGCCGACTTACCCAGTAAAACAAACTACAAGAAAAGCGAAACGAAAACGAACTACATGAAAATCCCTCACAAGACACTAATTTCTTCAACTGACTACATCAAACAATTTAGATTGGGAACCACTGACAACATTTATTGCACACAAAACTTAGCTATAAAAGCTCAGCGCAAAGCTGTAACGAATAACGCATATGGTTTACTATAATTATATTTACAAAACGCTCTCCCTCTACATGTTTGCCTAGGCCTTCTGTTCCCTTTCCTCTACTCTAACGTGCATTTACTCTCTCCTACTTCATTCCTTCTCTTCGACGGCGCTTGCCGTGCACGGACTCTTCTCCTGCGTGTGTGTTTGGTGGCTACGGGTGTGGGTTTCGGTGTATTGGGTCGATAATGTGCTCAATGAATCATTAACAATTGAGACGGCTACGGGCTATCGAATGTGCCGTACTGTCTCATGCGCATGGACGACACAACGAACAAACATGCATGCTTGGTACTTACTCTACCATGGATTTACGAGTGGGTGGTCTTACGGATGGTGGGGGGGGGGACTAGCGGTGGACACGGAGCTGTGCTGGCATCTGCTCCGGCCTGTACACGATCGCGGATGCGATCAACGGTCCATTCCGTTGGTCCTTACTGGATCCGCGGACTTACGCGCAAACGCGGCACGTGCGTTCGTTCGTCTCCCTCCTTCTTGGCGATTGGGTTGATGTCACGGATGAACTTGCTGACGCTGACGATACTGGTACGGTAATGGCGGCCTGCCTATCTAGGGCGCGCAGAATGGCGCGGCGCAACCCTCTTCCGGTCACGTGTGTCCCGGGAATCCTCCGAAATCGAACGGTGGGGTCAAGAGCGGGCTTCTGGTGGATGGTGGTGTGCCGGCAATGGCCTCTGCTGCCACGAATCCTACACCCAAAAGAGCCACAACGCACATGTTCACTACATGCCCAAATTTAGCACCAAATCATCTTCTTACCCTTATTTTTGATAACTACACACGCACTATTCACAAACGAGAAACTCCTACTAGTCTTGAGCAATCGAACTAGCACTACTGGAAAGGGAACTAATATTAGTAATCCTACTAAGAACTCTCATGTAGTTAAACTTCACCTAATTAAGCACACCACGACGCGGAACAAGTACTTTAACCACTCTTGCCTCTTCCACAGTTCGAAACGAAGTGGACGATCAAGGCTGGGAATTGTCCTCAGATACCCGCTAAATTGTGACCTTCGGCTTCGAGGTCGCGAAATGGGACGAAGTCCAATTTCGCGAGTGCAAAAATTCTCAAAATTTGGACCCGAAACTTCAATGGCATTGCGACCTCTCTTTCCAACGGCCGCATTAGCACGTTAAGGCAAATTCTCTCCCCAAGTTCGGTAGGAGTGTGCCAAGCCGAACGGGAAAGGTCATTGGATCCTGAAAGGATTTTTGGCAGGTCGATGTCCGCCGAGAGACATCGCAAATATGCGCGCGTTGACAATTTGGGCTGGCTTGGGTTCTTTTCTTAGGCGCGTGTAACTGCTGTAGGGAACTCATTTATGCAAGCGTATGCCAATGGTAACTCTACAGAAGGGACGATCTAATGCGGTGAATTTATTTCTATTTATTGAGAAAAAACGAACGGACATGCAGAGCTATTAAATTTGGAAACATTTAATCAATATATTACAGGGATAAATCTTAAATTAGAAAGCGTACTTGTTACAACTCATTGACAAGATTATAAAAAGACACGATTTTTACAAAATCTTGGACAGAATTTTTTTTTAAGCCGTGTCAAGAATGGCTTTCACGGATAACATTGACAAGATTCTCACAGAATTTTCACCAGGATTCCATAGACTTCTAGCCAGGATTTACAACGAAATCAAACATAATTTTCTGAAATCCTGGGCAAGATTGAAATATACCACTGTATAACATTTTGCTATAACCTTAAGGGAATTAATAACATTTTGAGCAGCTTACTTTTGAACTACTCTTAAACATTCTCAATGATTTCAAAATTGCATTTCGAAATTTTTTTTGAGAGTGATTCTGAAGGAATCCTAGGTACTATTCTTGTAAAATCCTGGGCAATCTTACCAAGATTTTCGTAAAAGCTTGATCACGTCGGGTACTGACAGAATTAGGAGTATGAATTCTATAAAATCCTGGGCATTATTCACACAGAGTCCAAAATTGTTGGAATCGATTCTTCAAAATGTTCTGCTCTAGATTATTATATAGTTTTGAAAGAACCTCTTACAATATCCAGCAGAATGGTTAGCATCAATTAAGCTTTGATTACACAGTGCGTGCAATGCACGAACATTTGTGCAAGTTGCACGAATGTTTGCGCGAAGTGTGTAGGGGAAGTGGTGGTAAAATGAACAGGGGTGGTAAAATGAACACCGTGCCTTTTATCGAGAAAAAACAAATTTCGATGAATTTTTATCACGCACGGACGATTTAGAGCATAAATCTGAGTGTTCGATTTGATACATAGGTCAATTGAAGTGAAAATATCAACGAAAACTAAGATTTCCGAAAACCACGTTTGAAAATTTGAACTGACGTAACTTTTAGCTCGGAAGACTTGAGGTTTTTCAGTGAGGTGAATATCGTTATGATATGATGTCAAATCTGATACCTTAAGAATTCTTTTTGAATGGGTTACAGTCATTAATAGATGTATTTTCGGTGGGTCAATAAAAAATTTCAGAAATATTTGTTTTGCTTACGTTTTTTGCATGGTGTTCGTTTTACCACCAACCGCTGTTCATTTTACCCACATAGTGCAGGTAAAATGAACATTTGCAACGCTTTTTGATAGCGATGAAAATATGTGAAAATTTAGCTATTTTAGTCTGAATCCATGTTGCTGCTATAGATAACATCCCTATTTTTGATGTTGTGCGATAGAACTATAGAAATTTCTCGTTTTTCTATCAGAAACAAGATGATTTCCTTAAGGTGTTCATTTTACCACCCCTTCCCCTAATATGTGCACGTACTACTAGCGAACATTTTGTAGGAATATATTCGTGCATTCAAACATGTTGGTTCGTCGAACTTGCGTTGCATAGAAACGGTAGAAAGTTGTGTAGTAGGAAAGGAAATCAAAATATTCATTCGTCCTGGTCAGATTGAGAATGAAAACATTGGTGTTGGTAGAAAATTTCCCCAAGGCTCTTCCAGAGATTTGTCCAATTTTTTTTTTTTTTTGGAATTCATGGATTTTACCACAAAATTATTCTAGATAATCTCTACAGTGATCCATACAACAATTTTGACAGAGTTTCCATCACGCAGAAGTTTTGATCGCAACCAGATTTTTAAGTACCGGATCAGACAGGGCTCCAGGAGCACCTTCAGCAGTTCCTCCAGAAATTCTGCCTGGAGTTCTTCCAGAAATTCTGCCTGGAGTTCCTGCAGGGATACTTTCAGGGTTTTCTCCAAGGAGTTTTCCAGGGATTCCTCAAGAAAAATCTCTACAGTGATTCCTCTAGAAATTTCGCAACGAGTTCCTCAAGAGTAGTAACATGAATTAAATTTTTAATAATATTCTTCAAGGATTATCTCCAAGAATTCCTCCATGATTTTTTTCAAGGATTGATCCAGGGATTTTTCCAGGTATTTTTCAAGTGATTCCTCATGATGTTCCTTCAGATATTTTTCCAGAAATTCTTCCAGAGACTTCTCCAAGCATTCTTCCAGAATGCTTCTACTGGAATTCTTGCAGAGATATCTTCAGGGATTCCTCCAGGGGTTACACTAGGACAATTTCTTTTAGGATAACTCCAGATATTTCTCCAGAAATTCCTCAGAGGATGCATTCAGTGTATTCTACATGTAGTCCTCTCAAAATTCTTCCAGGAATTTTTCTGGAGATTTTTTCGTGGATTCTCAACGGATTGCTTCAATGATTCTATCTGGAATTCCTGTGGGGATTCCACAAGAAATTTCTCCTAGGATTCTACAAGTAATTACTTCACAAATTTCTAAAGTGATCCTCAAGAATTTTTTCCAGAAATTCTCCAAGAGATAGTTTTAGCAAAATCGCTAAAGAAAAGATTTTTAGGATTTTTATAATCACACAACTTCTTTAACAAATCTTCCAGGGATTTAACTTAAAGTTAATTTTAGACAATTGATTAAGGCCTCAAAAAATACCTTCGGGGATCTTTCCATGAACTTCTCCAGAAATTTTTCCAAAAATGAATTCCATCATGAATTCCTCCAGAAATTTCATCAGAAATAATCCCAAGAATCCTTTTAAGGATTCTTTCAAGAATGTTCACAGAAGCTCCTTCCATGAAGATTTTTTTAGAAATCCGTAAATAAATTCCTAGAGAAATACTTGGAAGGCTTCCAAGAGCAATTTTACAGAAACAATATTAAGAATTCCCTGTAGAATTTACGGAGGAATCCCTAAAGGAACTTCTGGGAGAAATCCTGGAGGAATCTCTGGTTAAATCTCTGACGAAATCCCTGAAGAAATACTTGTTGGAGTTTTTGTAGGAATACCCGGGAAAATCTCTGGAGGAATTCCTGGGATAATCTCTGGAGGGATTTCTGAAAAAAATCCCTAGGACAACTCTTGGAGGAACAATAAAATGGGTTTTCTGGAGTAATCTCTGGGGAAAATCCTGAACCAAAAGCTGGAAAAATCTCAGAAGGGTCTGGGTAAATTGCTGAAGGAATCCTTGTACACATCTTTGGAGAAATCCCTTGAGAAAATTCCTGGAGTATCCTTGGAAAAAAAAATCTGGAAGAAGAGCTGTAGAGATTTCGCTGAAGAAATCTATGTCTATATTTTTCTGTAAAAATACCTGGAACAATCCTTGGACAAATTGCTAAATTTATGGAGAATTACCTGGAAAAGTCTGGAGAAATCACCAGTGAAGTCTCTGGTAGAACTCTGTGGAGAAATCCCTGGAGTAATGAATTAGAGCTTTATCGGAACTGGTATAGGCAATACGGTTGTGATTGAAGTTCATCTCAAGGGAATACCTAGAGATATGTTTTGGATAAATTTCTTGCAAAATTATTTGAAGAATCTCCGGAGAAATAGACACATTAGAGATTTGGAGAAAATTATGAATAATAAAACGACCTCCTGGGTGGCAATACAACGTTAGCCTGGTCAACTAGTTGAAAATGAAATCCCGTGAAGTTTTGTTTTGTTAAAGTCCTCAATAAATGTCTGGAGAGCCATTGGAATGGATCTGAAACTGTTCCTGTAAAAATCCCTGCAGGAATTATTCCTTCCTAAAGCATTAAGAAAAAAATACACATTTATATTAAGCTTTATATGAAAGATAGGGATTCCTATATTAGAACTCTGGACAGTTTTTTTAGGTATGGCCATTCTGAGCACAATGGCACAAGGACAGCTGGAACTGGAAAGTAGTTTATACGTATGTGTGGTACGACGGTTCGGTTCCAGTACGGTATGGTGTGAACATTTTCGACAGCACAAAATCAATGATTTTTCATCCAGATCTTAAAAGACCGTTGCCAAAAGTCAAACATAAAATTCTCCTTCTTGTTTCTAGCGTTATGTCCCAACCGGGAAAGAGCCTACTTCTCAGCTTATTGTCCTTGTGAGAACTTCTACAGTTATGTACTGACTCTTCCAGAGATGTCACTAGGAATTCATTTGGAGATTCCTCCAGAGATTTTACCAGAAATCTCTCCCTTAATCTCTATAGGGATTTCTCGAGTGATTCTACCAGGGCTTTTGCAAGAGATTTCACCATGAGACATTTTAGAATATTTCTGATAGGGCTCCAGGTTTACCTTCAACAGTTCCTGCAGGTATGTCTCCAATAATTCCTTTATTGATCCCTCCAGTAAAATCTTTACTGGTATTCTTCCAGGAATTTCTTCAAGGATTCCTCCAGGATTTTCAGGAGTACTCCGTAATTTTTATCCTTGTATTCTTTCAGAGATTTCTCTAAAAATCTTTCAGAGACTTCTCCAAGGATTCCTCTTGGAAAATCTCTACAGAGATATCTTCAAGGCATTTTCCAGGAATTGTTCCAGGAATTACACTAGAATAATCTCTTGCAGAATAACTCAAGATATTACTTACTCCATGACCTACTCCAAGGATCTCTCCGGATAATCCTACAAGGATTCCCCTGGAATTTCTCGAGAGATTCGTTCTGGCTTCCAAACAAATATCCAGGGATTCCTCTAAGAGTTCCTCTTGGAGTTCTTCCAGATATTCTCCCATGAGTTCCTGCAGGAATTTCATACAAAAAATATCCTAACAATTGCTTCAGGAATAAGATTAAGAAAACGCATACTAAAATTTCTTCAGTAAATTTCTACATCAATTCCTTTTGGAAAATCTCTTCATGGATTCGAAGTATTCACCTGATATTTCTCCAAAAAAAAAAATCAATGGATTCCTCTAAGGATAATTCCAGGGTGTTCTTCAGAAAAATCTGTACATGGTGTTTTCCCGGGATTTAAATAGGGATTCCATCAGCAAAATTTCAACAGTGATGCTATCTAGGATACCTCCAAGGATTCTCGAGGGATTCCTTCAAAGATATATCCAAATGTCTTTCATTAATTAACTTAGAAAATCCTTTTTATAGGCGTTTCTCCAGAGATTCTTCCAAATGGATCTAGCAAAATCTCTCAAGGGGATCTCTTTAGAGATTTCAGAGATTTTCTACAGTTTTTTTTTCATGAATTCCTCCTAGGCTTCATGAAATCTTTAATGGTATACTCTATAAATTGATCCAGGGATGATCTGGTAGAGAATCAACTGTATATTGTAATGAAATATACTTTTCGTCTACGCAGACTTTATTATAAAAGAAAAAAAAACGTTGGAAAAATAAAGTATGTGTGTTTATATTCCAAGGATTTCTTCAAGAATTTCTCCATAGATTTCCTTGGGAATCACTCCATAGGCATTTGCAAGAGTTCCTCCAGGATTCTTAAATTTCACCGATGATTCCTCTAGACTTTACTCTAGATTTTTTCAAGTGATTCTTTCAGGGATTGCTCCAGGAATCCCTCCAGGAACTTATCCAGGGATTCCTCAAAAACTTTCTTCAGAAAAGGAGTTCCAGAAAGAATCTCTTAAAAAAATCGGAGTTGAAACCTGGAGGACTTATTCTATTTTGATGAAATTCTTGAAGGAATTCATAGGTGAATCTCTGTAGGAATTTAAAGAGGAAGTTTCAGAGGAATCCCCTGAGGATTTTTTGGAGATCCAGGTTGAATCTCTGGAGAAATTTCAAAGGAATTTCTGATTACCTGAAAAAAAATCATAAGAATAATTTATGTAGTAAGTTTCTTTGGAGAATTCCTGAAGGAATCTCTTGACGAATCACTATTGGAATTTATGAAATTCTTTCTTGAAGAATCCTCAGATGAATTTTCGGTGGAAACTCCGGAAGAATTCTTGGAGCGATCTATGAAGAAAATGTAGGAAATAATTCCTAGAAAAATGTCGAGAGGACTACTTGAGGAATTTCTTTTGAAAAACTGTCGAAGTGAAACCTTGAGAAAGCCTTGAGAACATCTCAGCAAAAATCCCCATAGCGATGTTCCTGGAGGAATTCTTATTTGTTTTTGGAATAATTATTAGAGGAGTATAAGCAGAAATCGCTTGAGGAATCTTCGGAATAATCTCTGAAGGAGTAACAATTGGAATGGTTTCCTAAATAATCCTTTGGTTTGCTGAAGGCATTTCGACAGAAACTTCTGGCAAAATCGTTATAAGATTCCTTGTAGAAATACATATTCTTACAAAAATTCCTAGAATAATCCTTGGAGGAATCCCGAAAGGAACTCCTGACAAAATTCCTGAACGAGTAGCTGGAGGTATTTCTGGAGCCCTATCGAGACCGGTCTAGAAAATCTGGTACCGAACAAAAGTTCTTGCTGGAGGTATCTAATGGGTTTCGGAAGGAATCGATGAAACATTCAATAAACGATATCCGGGGGGAATTCAAAAAATAATGCAGTTCTTGAGTTTCCGACGAAATTTTCAAACGATTTCCTCGGTATTTTTACTGGGTCATTCCTTTAGACAATTCTTAACAATCTTGCACTGATGTTTGCAAGGGTTTTTTGAAGAAATTCATTGGGGAATTGCAAAATTATATCTGGAAGTAAAGAATGATTAGTTGAGGGAAATCGTTTGTTAATAATATACTTTGATAACAACAACAGCACCAGTGAAATTTTGACGAACGATGAATAAACACACATTGGTTGCTACGACCAACAGTCATGGAACCAAAGACGTGTTTGTTCGAACTGTGTAATACAAGATTGATTGAAGGGAGGTTCAGTGATCTAAGTAGTCAGTGGGTGCGAAGTGAGGTCAGCTACAGGGGAGGTGATAGTGACAGCTGGCGAGCTGGCTAGCTGGCGAGTATGTTTCCATGTATCGTTTCTATGGGAATGTTAGGGATTGTTTACCACAGAAAACAAATACTACCGGTAAGTGAAAATTTTCTCCCGCATTTCTGAGTAACGTTTACTTTCTTCGTGTATTTTAGAGGATGTAAAATGCAAGTGTTTTATTGATCCAAGTGACGAAAAGCTACCAGGATGCTACATTTCTTCTATGACTAGTGAAATTGAAAGCCGAACGAAACGAGATGGCGTGTGGCTGTGAAAAATGTTTGGAGGTACGTCTTGAGTTAGCACCTTCAAACCAAAACAAACTCGCCAGCTGTCACCTGGTATTTCAAAATGGCGAATTCAACATTCTGACACATTGAAGTACCTCCCTTCTAGATACCTTGGTGTAATACATGGGCGAACAATTTGTACTTACAGAAGCTCGAACAGTTCGCGCGAATATTGAGCGAATATTTTTGAACGAACGTTCGTGCATTGCGCGCGTAGTGTAATCAAGGCTTTACACTGCAGAACACGGTTTTGTCTCAAGCACAAAATACCACTATTAACTTAATTAAGGATTGCTGAATCTATTGTCATTTTCCGAAATATCATAGCACGTCTAGTTTTTGAGATATTGGCTGTTGAAAATGTTAAATTTGACTATTTCAGCCAACTTGCATGCAAGTTTGTCAGCTTGTATGGAAATTAATTTGCCTAATTTGCCCCAAAACTGAACATTAATGTGTATAACAATACTTATAAACAAAGTTAATAATATTTCCGATGTTCAAAAGTTATTTTTTGTTAGTTTAGAAAAGTATTGTTCTTTGCCATATAAGAGAAACAGAGAATTTTGTATGAAGTTGCAAGCATGGTGAAAAAATCGATTTTATCTAAATTTTATCGTGCAATTTCGATCAAATTATATCTGAAATGAAAGTTAAAGTCCTATTTTGCAGCTTTGGAGACCTGCTAAAAATTGTAAAGTGCTGGAACATTTCTAAGAATGGCATCAGATTCAGCAACCCCAAATTTACTAGAGACACATAATTTCATCCTTGAGACACGCAAAAATGTCATTTTTGTTACGCTGTGTTATCTGTTTCTCAATTTCTTCAAATTAAGTTTTCATCATTCACTGATTTTGTCAGATTTTATGAACTTCATTTATTTACTTTAGTCAGACTTCATGCGAATATTTGACCTTTTTTTTAATGTGGCCCGCGACACAAAATTGTTTCTCTGATTTGGCCCGCGGTTTAAAAAGGTTGGGCAGGCCTGCTCTAAACGAATTATTGAAAAACTCTAATGATTTGTTGTGTACTTTCTATGAAGAACTCCTGTAGGAATCTTTGGAAGATTTCCTATAGTAACAACTGGAGAAAACAGTGAAAGAACAAGTCAAACATATTTGGAGAGAATCCTGAGAGAAATCTGTTGGAAAACTTTCCTTGTGAAAATTACAGGAGGTAGGAATTCCTCTAAGCATCCTTCGAAGAATTTCTGGAAGACTTGATGGTGGGTTCACTACATGGATTTCTGGAGGAGTTCCTCATAATATTCCAGAAGAAATATCAGTACAAATGAACAATTCTTGAAGCTTTTACTCTATGAATCTGTGAGGAAATTCCTGAAAAACATGTAAGTAGTCGTGTATAATAGCCCCTGAAGGTTTCTTTGAATCAAATAGAAATTGCTACATCAGTAGTAATCTGGATGTTAATATTTCTTTGCAAACAAAACATGATATTAACTAAGCTCTCCAAAACTTTAACTAATTTTATTGTTGAAGAAAGGGACATTGCAATACCAAAATGTGAAGTAAAATTTGAATCCGTGATTAAAGACGACGATCTTAAACTCTTGATCCGTCTCAAAAACGTGAGGAGAAGGCAATTTCAACGCACTCGCGATCCTGCTATGAAAATTATATGGCAGGATTTGCTAAAAGAAAAGAAAAAACTTTTACTCAATTAAGAAACAAAAACTTTTAAAATAACATTTCTCAATTGGACCCAGACACTAAGCCCTTTTGGATATTATGTGATTTTTGGCTGGGAGACTGATTTGGATGAAGTGAAAAATTCAAAAATATGAAAGCCCCTGGCGACGATGGATTTTTTTACAACCTTATCAAGAAACTTCCAGAAAGTAGCTTATCATTCTTAGTTGATATAATTAACAAATGTTTTCAGTTGGCATATTTTCCTGACAATGGAAAAATGCTGGTGAAGTCCTTGAAAGTATTCCAAAAGATATCCCTTAAGAAATCATTCGAAAAAAGAATTCTGAAACTTTTCCTCTAAGAATCTGAGAAGGGATTCTGCAAGAACCTGTGGAATGTTCAGAAGCAGATACTTAGGAAGCTGGGCGAAATGTCCAAGGAAATTGATATTCTAAACTCACACATCGAGAAACTTTGAAAAGTACAATTCCAATCACCTTAAAAAACTCGTATTTCTACTTACCAGCAGCTCACACTGCAACTGCTCCCCGTTGCTGAGCCGAACCGTGCTCATCTCCGCCCCGTCCCTTATCAAGCCACACCCCTCCATCCTCGCACCGTACCGGATGTCCACATTCTTCACGCCCTCCAGCTGCCGATAGACGCTCGCCAGCAGCACATCGTTCTCCACAATCCACGAAATGTTATCCGCCAAATCGTCGTAATTGAACGTGATCAGCGCATCGGAACACGCGTCCCAAACCTGCATCTTCAGAACCGGCTTGACCCGGGTGGCCTCGATCTGTTCCCACGCCCCGATGGCCTTCATGAGACGGTGCGTTCCCTTGCTGATGGCCGACACCCGATTGCTGTAGGTCTCGGTCGAAGGCTGCTTGAAACCGGTGGCCGCCTCCAGCAGCAGGATTCGGCGATCCGCCAGGCGGGGATTTTTACCTACAAATGCATCACTAATTTAGAATCCACACTAAAACCATTCTTTCTACGAAACTCACCCAATGAACAGGCCAGCGTTGTTCCGACCATTCCTCCGCCGGCGATGATTATGTCGTAGAATTCGGCCGGCTTTTCGCTACTGCTGGAAGTGGCGTGTGGAGTTGCGCCACTGGCCAGACGCCACTGAAGAACGGTACACCGAACTCGAGGGAGCAAGCTTCGCGATACACCACTGAGAATTGAGGACATTTTTGATCGTTTTACACTGCACTGTTTAAATAATCTTAAAGTGAGATAGTTCGATCCGAATTTCGTAATTTTGTTTCTGGCGCTGCCGCAGGAACACAGCTGTGTTGATAAATAAACATTGAGCAAACAAAAAACATAAACTATCAGCTGAGAGGTGCTACACGGCTAATGTCGTTTTTCTTTATTTGCACCGCCTGCACCGTTTTCCCACCGGTGTAGCAAAACTTGCACCCAAACCGTTCTTTTATTCCGCAGGTAGTACACCGTTTCTGCACTCGATCGTAAACGGTGCAGTAAATTCTACACCCTGATCGAGTTGGGTGTAGCAGGTACTGCACTCTTTTTACCAATACATGCATGATGCTTAGCTGTCAGTGATATTTGTGTTTTGATCGCTTTGGTAGGTTTTGTTGTTTTCGCTGTCGAGCAAGTGATATCGTTTTCAGTTTTCGGTCATTATTGAGTGCGTGGATAAAATGGATTTGATCAGGAATTTGATTGAATCATCTGATTCAGAAGGAGACGAGGAAATGTTCCTTGCATTTTTTCAAATAAACGGTACCACAAGAAATGAAAAATCGCGCGCTGAAAATTTTATGAGTACGATTGATCGATACAATGATGAAGAGGTATGTTTTATTGGTATGCTTTTTAGCTTACATAACAAAAGCTTTGTTTTTTTAGTTTCGCAACAATTTCCGATTAACGAGGAGTACAGCAGAACTTCTTATTTGTAAATTTGAAAATTCTGTATTTTACAAAGAAGCAGAAGGACGGGGCAGAAGTAGTCTATGTGCAAAAAAACAAATGCTTTCTTTTTTATGGTGAGTTTAATTAATTTATGTTTAATTATCAAACATAAAACTAATAACACATTGTTGTTTAGGTTCTGTGCAAATAAAAACTCCTATAGAGAGATTTGTAATTTGTTCGACATGTCGGAGTCAACATTTTTTCGACACACGGAATCTATCCTAGATTTCTTCCATGATATATCTAGGGAATACATAAAAATGCCCATGACTGATGCAGAAAAAGCGAACGTCGCGAACGAATTCGAAAAGGTATACGGATTTTTTATACAATAATGTTGTTGTTATTTATAAACAGTTATTAATTTTATTTTGGATAATGCATGAATGATGCCATTAAACCATCTTATTAACTCTTACAGCTCGCCGGATTTAAAAACGTTATCGGTTGCATCGATGGAAGTTATATTAATGTTCGAAAACCAGCAAACAAAATTCGCTCCACATATATCAATAGGCATGAATTGGTATCTCTAACACTGCAGGGTATATGTGATGCCGATAAAAGGTTCCTTGACGTCTTTTTGGGCCCACCTAGCAAAATTCATGATTCGAGAATTTTTAGCATGTCCCCGATAAGCCAAAAATTGCCAACGATATGCCAACAAAGTTATCATATCCTAGGAGACGCAGCTTATCCTATTCGTGAGCATCTATTAACTCCTTTTAGGGATTATGGTAACCTGTCAAATAGGCAAAAAAAGTATAACAAACGTCATTGTCAAACACGAGTTAAAATAGAAAATTGTTTTCAATTATTGAAACAACGTTTTAGACAACTTATGCGTCTAGATTTTTTTACTGTTAAAAAAATGTGTAAATTTATAATGGCATGTTGTGTTCTACATAACATATGCATCGATCAAAACGACTTATTTTTAACAACCAACGAAGAAAACAATGAAGACGTAGATAATTCTCAAGACAATGTAAGAATAAATAATTATCAAGAATGTAATACAAGAGACAATATTTTAAAAAGGCTAGGAGAGATGAAAAGAAACACTATTGTAAACACTTTTACATAAATGACGAAAATAAAAAGCTAAATAGTTGAATAAGAGAAAATTGATTGTGTATTTTAAAATCTAGGCATCAAAGCATATTTGTCAGTTAAACATTAACATTATTCATTTATCTGCTATACGTTGCAACAGTTGAGTTATTGTATCCAACTTTTCCATGCGCTCCCTATGCCTCTCCTGTTTCTCCTCTTGGGCTTTAGCGAAAGCCTCCAGCATTTTTTCCTGCAATAGGTGACTTCTGCTTCCTCCTTTATTTTTCGTTGGCTTAGGCGAGGGTGATTGTGATGGAGTCACAGATCCTGACGATGGCGTACTTTTTGAATCGTTTGATTTCGAAGACGTAATTTTAGTTTTCATCGAAGTGGTATCCATTTGCAATTCAGGTTCAATAGAGTCATCGATAGCCACGATTTCTTCGAATTCCGCATCGAACGGAGTGCTCGCAAAAGTGCTTCCTGAGGTCCGATTATTAGCTTTTGCAATTTGGCGTCTTCTCGAAACAGTTTTATAGCGATTCTCAACTTGTTTTGAACTGAACGACACACCACACTGCTCGAAAAGCTGGTCACGAATAAACTCCCACATCTTTTTCTTATTTTTGAAATCCTTTAGAGGACCAACATTATCTAAATTCTCCTTGTAAAGAGTTAGCATCATCTTCGTTTGCCCGTCTGACCACTCATGAGCTGTAGCCGATGGGGTGCTTTCAGGAGTGGTTTCTTGGAAATCTGTTGAACCGGGTGTGCTTGGAGTTTTTGCAGCTATTTCAAGCGGGAAACCATAAAACTCCGCTACCAGACAATATCTAACTTTCACTGTTTCGTCCACTAAAATAAACATAAATGTGTAACTTTAATACGAAAAATATTTCAATATACGCACCATATTTGTTTCTCAAAAAAATATATTCCTCTTCGTACAGAAGACAATTATTTTCATCAACCATTGGAGCATAGTCCTCGAGAGATATGTCTTTTGCCATTGCACAAACCTACTACAAAAACTATTCGAAACACAAATGAGTCTAAAATTTCCAAACATCAAAAGCAGACCAACTACAAAAGCAACGGTCGTTTTGTTTATTCTTGATGAATGACATTTGTTTTGGTTGTCGCCTTCACTAACACCATCATACGCTGTCAAAATATTGCACCGAAACCGTTCTATTTTCCGGTGTCAATTGTTACACTCGCGCGGTGCACCGTCGGGAATAATCGAAAACGACATAAGATAAGATCGGACACCTGGCTTCTTTTAGTTGTTATTCTTTTCATCCATGAGCCCAGTTGTGAATTTTCCACCCTTGCGTGTTACGTAAAAACAGTGTTGCCATTTGTATGGAAGACGGTACACTATTTCACAAAAATATATTCCTAATTGTTATTTATTTTTTAATTGTATTGATTAGGTGAATTATAGTGTATTCTTCTTCTTGGCATTACGTCTTCACTGGGACAGAGCCTGCTTCTCAGCTTAGTGTTCAATGAGCACTTCCACAGTTATTAACTGAGAGCCTTTATTGCCAAAGTGGCCATTTTCGCATACGTATATCGTGTGGCAGGTGCGATAATACTTTATGCCCAGGGACTTGACTTCCCTGAGCAAAGAGTATCATCTTATCTGCCACACTATATACGAATGCGAAAATGGCAACTTTGGCATAGATAGCTCATAACTACCCAACTAACATTCACTCATTTAACAAACACCATTATGGCAGTTTTATCCAGCATCATGTTTTATAGCATTTTAATAATTTCCATGGCCAACCTTTGTTAAAGCATTGTTCACACAAATTTGGAGAAACTTTAAAGCATGTCGTTGAATACCAACTTTATTTTTCAGCTTTTAAAACGTTTTACAAGCATTTAGTTCAGCTTTTATACGGCTGGTCTAAAAATAATTGAAGACTAATAAAAACAAAAAAAATATTTTTCTATGCACTTTATAAATGTAGTGTAACTATTATTATGATAGTATTACATTCTTATTTAAAAATCGCCTGTAACCTGGATTCGAACTCGAGACCTTCCAATCGTCAGCGGTATGCCTTGCCATCTGCGCCATCCTAGATTTGATGATTGTACCGTCCAGTGCAAAATATAAACTTCTCATAGCTGAATATTGACCATGTTCGAGCTTCTATTCGACAACGTCTAATCAACACATGGTACGCTAATCTACAACTGAACAAGCATATTATTCAGCTGCTGTTTAGTGCTGATCCAAGCTGAGTTCAGTCGGCTATTTTTAGCGCACAGTGAGAAAATTTATATCGATGTTGGTCAAAATAATGTTTATTTACACAAAGTAAAAACAGTCTGAAATAATTATTCTTATTTCATAATAAGTTTTAGTTTGTTCAAAACTGATTAATTAACTTAAATAATTTTATAAATTATAGTTTGATTATTTTTTTATTTGTATTGTTCATAAACCTATTACATATGCATTGAAGTAACAGTTCTCTGTATGAATATATTTGAATCATTTGAAGGGTTAGTCCTCAGAACCCACCTGAATAGAAAAATATTCGAATATCTTGATGCGATTTTTATTTTCGGAAATGGCCAAGTAAATCATTTTTCTTAGAGCGCAGTATTTATTTAGTTGTGAAGAAATGTCATTTCAAATGTAGCTGGCTATAGAAATTTATTTAATCAATTCTGTCAAAGAAATTTCCATATTTCTTGTACGGAAAAACATCCCGAGCAGGCGAAAAAAGCTTAGCAATAGCTGATTATAATATGGATAGCAGAAAGTGATAATAACTTGATAGATAAATGATATAAAATATCTGGAAATGATATCTAAAATAAACTACTAGAACAAAATTGGCATGTCATATTTAGATTCTGCAAGATTTTACCAATAGCTGCGAGCTATTCATTAGATCTGCGTACATCAAATTTTTCATAGGTTTAGAAGTGCCAGGAACAAAATTTTGATATTGTCTTCAGATATTTTATCTCTTATGTCAATCAAGTCAATATCACGCTTTGTTTGTCAGTACTTTGCTCCTACTCGGAATACTTAGCTTAAATGTTTATTTTTGTTTTTCACAATAATTCTGCATTTCTGGAGACTGACCATGTTTATTTTCTAAACAGCTATTTCAAAAGTTTTAAGAAAGCATAATTTATTTAGCTTTGAAATGCATTCGGAACTCAACACGAATTTCGGATATTTTGTCCATTTAATGAAATTTAGCTATAGTGTGATCGCTTTTACAAGGCTCATTTGATGCTGAACAATGTGTTTGTCAATCGTCATTTTGGCCTCTATTGGATCAACTGTTCTTATAATATACTGAAGCTGAATTAAGATTTTATAAGATACTTATTCAGCTCTTATTCATGCTTATGTTAAACATGTGGGAATAGCTGAAGTGCGACGCAAGTAAAACGTTAGTTCGTCTTCTGAATATCCTTTTATACATATACATTTGTTTAGTGTAATAGTGGCTTTTTAATTGGGGGAAACATGTTTTGTTCAGCTCATTTGTAGAACAATCTTGACTAGTCGAATGAGAATCTTTGGAAACGTTTAATAAGTGGCGATTCAACTTTTGTTCATTCTAATGCATAACGTTGAACATTGATCTAAGTTTGTGTTAAAAAAGCACCTTCTCAGCTCTTTATAGAGCAATTTTTTTATTCAGCTGCCATTACCATTATTGAACAATAATTAAACATGCATGCTTGTTTGTGGCTCTGAATTGTTAGTTGGGTAATAATCGTGGAAGTGTTCACTGAACACTAAGCTGAGAAGTAGGCTCTGTCCTAGTGAGGACGTAATGCCAAAAAGAAGAAGAAAAAAAGGCATTTCAATCAAAGGCAAAAGTTCTGTCACTTCGCCTTGTGCCGTCTTCTCCTTGAAATGTTGCTATTAATTGTAGTTTTGCAACATACAGTTTCAAATTTTTTGTTCATTCCGATCTGATTTCGTTTCACTTTTTTGTTAGGTTTACATCAGTCGGCTACGAACTTTTATGCATAACCGCAAAAAAAACGACCAAATATAGTAGTCTGGCAACACGGGCAAAACCAAAACAGACGCATCCGATGGTAAGTTTTCACACGCAGCTACACACCCGCAGACATCAAATTCAACCAATCAGCGACTGGATCACAAACTGGATTCAATTTTATTCCCAGTTGTCCTATCTTTATCTTAGCTACACGGAAACGAATACTCAACGAACCACGCTAATCCGATACTACTCAGCAAAGTTGTAAAACTCAAAGGTGACAGGAGACTTGCACGGAGAAATCAGAATACCCTAAAAATAAGTTCTTTTTACTCAAATTTGGATAAACTGCATTTAGTTTTTACCCACGGTTGGGTTGTTTTGCTTCTCTCGCAACAGCAATGTTATCAAAAACAGAGAGAGACGCACCGACCCAGCATCGAAGTTCGATGAATAAGCCAAATTTGGGTTCTTTCGAGTTTACCTAACGTTAAGTTGTTTTAACCCATCACGGAGACTTCTAAAGCTAACACTGGGTAGATTTTTTTTTTGCTCTGAGTTGTTTGTTTTGCCGCAGTCAAATGGAAACAACCTAATCTGGGATGGAGGCACAGATACTACACACGAAATATAGAACAACGTTTGTTTGAACTGCAAGATAACTCCAGCTTGCCAACAAACAACAATCAAAGCAGGCTTGGGGAAAATCGCTAGTTTTCTTTTGTTGTGTACTTTCGATCTTTCCTGACAAACATGGAAAAAGAGCCGCATGCACCAATGAGAATATATACCGAGGTGAGGAAGAAGACATTTAGTTTTTTTCTCTTTACTAATACATAGCCATTGCTTCTTCTTCCACACCTTAGTATATATTCTCATTGCGCATGCACTAAATATTCATTTTCATTGGAAAAAGTAAAACAATGCGTTTTTCAATGCTTTATATTCAATCAGATTGAAAGGTGTTCACGTGACCGTCACGGTGGTTTGCGAATACCCTTTAATGGCTAAAAAAAATACCCATTATCGAATAGCAATCATTTCAGTCTTAAAATGGTGGAATTTCGCAATCATGACAAGGGTAAAAAATTACGCATTCTTTCAACTCGCATACAATGTAAAAAAGGGTAAAATTTTACTCATTAAAGCTAAGTATGCTGTTCCGCTCAAGAAAAGTAAAAATTTCTGCCCAAGAAATGGTCAAGAAATTTCGTACAGTGAGCTCCATTTGAATTGACATTTCTTTTCAACTGCGTACTGCGATCAAAGAAAAATGCTTTTCTTGAGCATTTCATGCAAGAAATTTCCCGTGTTGCTCGCATCGAGATAGGCGATTACTTTACTGTTGAAGTGCATACTTCGCTTAAAGGGTGAAAAAATAGTTGGCAGATATTGCCTCACACTTAATTTATTTCGCCGAGGCCGGCAAAACTTTTTGCCAAGAACCCAACAGCTGAGATCTCGGCGAAAATCTCGGTAAAAGTTCAAAATGCCGAACAGACTGCAAAACGGAACACTTACCCAGCTGTCAAAATTTGCTGAGCAGATCGGCAATGCTTTGCCGGAAATTTAGGTATATTTTTACCGAAATTCAGTAATGTTTATTGTTTTTTTTTTTTTTATTTCACTGAATCAGATAAAAATAGCAGAAGAAAACAAGATTTAAACATTTAAAATTAGGAAAATTTATTTGAGTTTTTTGCAAAATAAAACAATATTTAATTGATGTTGAGGCGACGCAGCTCACATCCAGTTTGGTTGTTCTCCCAACTAACATTCACTCATTTAACAAACACCATTATGGCTGTTTTATCCAGCATCATGTTTTATAACATTTTAATAATTTCCATGGCCAACCTTTGTTAAAGCATTGTTCACACAAATTTGGAGAAACTTTAAAGCACGTCGTTGAATACCAACTTTATTTTTCAGCTTTAAAAATGTTTTACAAGCATTTAGTTCAGCTTTTATACGGCTGGTCTAAAAATAATTAAAGACTAATAAAAACAAAAAAATATTTTTCTAGGCACTTTATAAATGTAGTGTGTACTATTATCACAGACAAACAGACGTCACACTCTCACCATTGTCCATCGACCACCTTTTTAACGGTCGATACAAAAATATAGTAGGTGGCCAATCCGCCACCAGCAGCGCTCGCGTCGTTTTTGTTCGCGTTTGACGTTTACACACTACCGCCATCTATTGGCCCGTCGGCCCAACACACTAATTTTAGCATTGGGCGTACATGTCCTCGTGACTATGATTTTGATCGAGATTTGTTCTAAGTGTTACGTCTGTTTGTCTGTGCTATTATTATGATAGTATAACAATCTTAATTAAAAATCGCCTGTATACTGGATTCGAACTCGAGACCTTCCAATCGTCAGCGGTATGCCTTGCCATCTGCGCCATCCTAGAATTGATGATTATACCACAGACAAACAGACTGCACTGAACACGCACAGATCTTTAACCACATCGATTAGGTTTTGATAGCGTTCTTCCAGCGCGTTGGCTTCTTCGGAATTTTCAGACACCCGGAACAAAAGATCCTGCAGCACTGCACGCAGGGTGACAATCAGCGCAGCCTGGTGGGGATCCATTTCAAAGTTCATCCAATTATCGATGCGAACCATGTTGTCGACCCATTCCACCTTCTTGCTACCGAACAGCTGGATATGGATCGGGAAAACCATGGGCATCTGCTTACAGGACACGGCTCTGGTACGAATCTTTTCCCCGAACACGAACATCGGATACGGTAAAGTCACCTGCAGGTTGCTGCAGTTGACCGAAGTCTTGTGGATCAGGGCGGCCTTCGATTCCGTGGTCAGCACCTTACGTTTCTCCTTGTGAACGCACACGTTCCGATACAGACCAACGCAAAGCAGCGATAGGGCCATATCTAGGCGAGGATCGTCATCGTTTTGATCGAAGCCCATCTCAACCATGGTCTCTTCGGGGAACCCAGCCTGCGATAGCAGTTCCAACAGTTGGCGCTTGGCTTCCGACATGACTCGGAACGTCTATAGCTGCAGTCCCTTCCATTCGCAGTATTGGATTTCCGCTTCCTCGCCCCACATCCGGTAAGCAGTCAACATGGCAACGTAGTCGGAATTCCTCTTTCCGCTTAGCGCCTTCTGGTGGGTCATCAAACGGCGTTGTCCAACGTCCAGTTGGACGTTCCCGACGGAATCCCTGAAGGAAATCCACGGAGGGATTCCTGGCGAAAATCCTAAAAGGAATTTTTTTGGGGGAAATCCTTAGAATTCCTGGTGCAAATCGACGGAGGAATTTGGAAGAAATTCACGAAGAAATTTCTAAGGAAAGTACATACCCGAAGGGATTCCTGGAGCAAATCCCTGGCGTGATTCTTGCACCAAATCCTGGAAGAAAACCCCAGAGGAGATTGTTTTTCGGTGTTCCTTTTCTAATCACTTTTTTTTCACTTCGTAGCCTTCAGACTATTCGCGACGACGAAGAAAAAAGATATTCCACAATGCACACGCACCAACGGAAAACCTCGTAAGGAGCTGTCATCGTGTGCGTGAAAAAAAAAGCAAAAATATCTCTCTCCTTGTTTTTATGTGTCAAATCAGATTTGGAACAGCTCAAATCTTGTTCCAAATCCGACCAAAAATGGACCAGGCAGTTAGCCTGTTCCAAAAAAATAGACCAGAAAACTGGTATAAAATAGAATTGGAACATAATTTGCAACACCGGTGCAAGCTCCAATTTTGACATGG
Source organism: Aedes aegypti (assembly GCF_002204515.2). Lineage (NCBI taxonomy): Eukaryota > Metazoa > Arthropoda > Insecta > Diptera > Culicidae > Aedes > Aedes aegypti. The sequence goes on from NC_035107.1 coordinate 15,978,493, forward strand.
TCCAAAAATTTGGAACCAACCGGTGATTTGGACCACCGGTGAAGTTGCCCTAACACTTAGAACAAATGTCGATCAAAATCATAGTCACGAGGACATGTACGCCCAATGTTAAAATTGGTGTGTTTGGCCGATAGGCCAACAGATGGCGGTAGTGTGCAAACGTCAAACACGAACAAAAACGATGCGAGCGCTGCGGGTGGTGGATCGGCCACCTACCATATATTTGAACCGACCGTTAAAAAGGTTGTCGATGGCCAATGATGAGAGTGTGACGTCTGTTTGTCTGTGATTATACCGTCCAGTGCAAAATATAAACTTCTCATAGCTGAATACTGACCATGTTCGAGCTTCTATTCGACAACGTCTAATCAACACATGGTACGCTAATCTACAACTGAACAAGCATATTATTCAGCTGCTGTTTAGTGCTGATCCAAGCTGAGTTCAGTCGGCTATTTTTAGCGCACCGTGAGAAAATTTATGTCGATATTGGTCAAAATAATGTTTATTTACACAAAGTAAAAACAGTCTGAAATGATTAATCTTATTTCATAATAAGTTTTAGTTTATTCAAAACTGATTAATTAACTTAAATAATTTTATAAATTATAGTTTGATTATTTTTTTATTTGTATTTTTCATAAACCTATTACATATGCATTGAAGTAAAAGTTCTCTGTAAGAATATATTTGAATCATTTGAAGGGTTTGTCCTCAGAACCCTCCTGAATAGAAAAATATTCGAATATCTTGATGCGATTTTTATTTTCGGAAATGGCCAAGTAAATCATTTTTCTTAGAGCGCAGTATTTATTCAGTTGTGAAGAAATGTCATTTCAAATGTAGCTGGCTATAGAAATTTATTTAATCAATAGACCATTTCCGTGAAAATTTTGTAATTGCTCATGAACTTTCTTTTAATTTACTGAACAAACTTTCCCAAGGAACCCATATGTTTTCAAGCCTCTAACTATTGAAAAACAACGAAAAACTGGCGGCACACTAGTTCACCCCACGGTTCCCTACAATTTATATCTCTCCAAAGGTTTTGGGAACCCCTTTTTCTCCTATAAATTTATCTCCACGTTGTGGTGAATATTGATCAGCTGTTCCTCCGCCGTCTCCACTTTGTTGCCTGGTGACGGAGAATTTGCTATCTCTGTTGCTCTCTCATCATATTCAATTGACGGTCCTGCTCTTTGACATTTCGTGCAGGAATTGTTTTCATTTTGACGTAGAAGTACGTCTTTCTTCTCTATACAGGAGTGAAATTGGAATTTCAAAACCAAGAGCGTTACGCTGGCATGAAATATTTTAAACGTTTATAACTTCTCGCTGGCTTAACGAAATTTCTTGATTAGCACCTCAATCGAAAGATAAGACATCAAAGGGTCATGTCGTTTACTTACTGAATCCCAAATACCTGTCCAAATAGTTTAATAACTGTTTTAAAATAGAACGTTGATTTCAAGCAAATCTATAAATAGGGGTGGCTAGAGAAAATTTGACGTCATTTGCTTTTCACTCTCCGATTGGCTCGCATCACAGCAGGCGACAGATCGGCTTGCTCTGACCGGGCGTGCTTCTCAGGCACAGACATCGATAGCGAAGGACGCCCCCGTTTGTCTTGCTTCGCTCAAATCAAACTATCGAGCGAGCGAGAGAAGATGCCGTCCGAAGCTAAAGCCATCACCGCTGCCGCCGCCTAGTAAAAGAAAAGGAAGCAGTCCACAGGTGAATTTGCGGTCGAACTGTGAACACGGTCGGGCGAGTCATTCTCGCTTTGTGGTTCACCGCTTGTTTGCGTTCACCCAGCCATCGTCATCGCCGCCGCAAATTTCATCGGCCGAGGAGCTGTTGACCCGCGCTTCAAAATTTCGACTCGTGATGAAATCATCATTGGTGGTCAAGAAGCAATCCCGTTAGGAGCAAATACCAGAAGTCCCCTGAGTTTTGCTGGTCCGAGCAGTGTAATTTATTCGTAACAACATCGAAGCTAACAAAGCCATCGGTTCTTTTCAGAGCCATCAAATTTGTGGAAAAGAGTTAAAAGAGAAATATTTCCGACTTTATTTATAACTTCTAATATTCCTAAATCAATTTCACGGCTTCATACAAAATTTCATTTGTCATGAATAATTTATGACTCAACCATTTGAGATTGTACTCGCGGACGCTGCTGCAGTGCCGTCGGGGTGAGTGCTTAACGATTGTAAAATAGAGTGGCTTTTCCAACAGCGCCTTTTATGTTCCATATTTTATGGAAACACTTTGATTAGCAAAATTATCACATGTAACAAAATTGCGACATATTAAGAATGCTTTTGAAAAGACATTCTCATTGAACAATTGTAATAATTTTGGCTGGCACCCATGGATCAGAAATTTACCGTCATAATAAAGAAAACTATTAATTATCAATAGCTCGTATTGAATATTTAGGGAATGCCACTCATTCCAACAATTCATGTTCGACCAATTTCTCACGTATTAGTATTCTCCACAATTTTCAAGTAATTCCAAGCCCAACACATTATTGGCACATACCCATTTCCCAGATTGGTCGATCAGAAAGCGAAGAGCACAAAAGGGAGGAGCATCATCTGCTAATCCAAGGTTATAAAACATGCTGCCTTCGTTGGATTCAGTTTCATTCCATTTCCGCTTTCGAGCGGGTAAAAGCTCTTGCTTAGCGAGAAGTACCTCGCTGCTAGAAGCCTGCTGAGCTGTTAATCCAGAATCCGGTTTGTGAAATCGCTCACTATTGAGCTACGTTTCCAGATTTCAACTAAATCCCTGTGATCCGCTACCCTGTTGCTGTTGTGCACCCATGATATATTTAGCTGGTTTGTCGAATAAACTGAGAAATTATTCACATCTTCTTATTCTTCTTCTTCTTTTTCTTCTTGGCATTAACGTCCTCACTGGGACAGAGCCTGCTTCTCAGCTTAGTGTTCTTATGATACTTCCACAGTTATTAACTGAGAGCTTTCTTTGCCGAAGTTTCCATTTTTGCAATCGTATATCGTGTGGCAGGTACGATTATACTCTATGCCCAGGGAATTCAAGAAAATTTCCATTACGAAAAGATCCTGAACCGACCGGGAATCGAACCCAGACACCTTCAGCATGGCTTTGCTTTGTAGCCGCGGACTCTAATCAAACCACTCGGCTAAGGAAAGCCCCAACTTATTCACATGCATTTGCAACTTTTTCGATTTTCCATACAAAATGACCAACTTTGGTAAGTTAGATCTCAGTTATTTATGGAAATATTGTCGAATGAAACATTCACAGAACATCAGATGTAACTTGAGTTTAAACATATATTTTTGAATAATTTTTCCAATCACAAGTTTTTAAGTAATAACGGTTTGACTAAACTGTAATTTTCGACGAAAAATTCAAAACTTTTTATCTTAAATTCTGATGCCTTACACAAAAAATGTCTTCAGCAAACTTATTCATCTCGTCAAAATCTACAACTTTGCTGTTTAGTTATGTCAATTATAAAAAATCGTCAAAAAATTCACTTCAGTCAAACCGTTACTGCTTTTCAACGTGTGATTGGAAAAATCACTCAAAAATATATGTTAAAATTGAAGTTATGTCTGATATTCTGTGAAAATTTCATTCAAATCGGTTCATAAATAACTGAGATATGGTTTATCAAAGTTGGTTATTTTGCATGAAAAATCAAAAGAGTTGCAGTTTTTTTTTTCTCAGCGAAGAATCATCAACGAAAATAGCGCGAAAGCAATAACCAATCGCGTGCGAGTAGCGAACGGAGTGACGAAACAACCAAGCGAGAACCCCACCACTCGCCATCGGTGAACGGAGCTCGAGCAAATAAAACCACTCGTTGTTCTGCTCCCAGCTCATTCACAAATCGAACGGCATAATGAACGGATCAAGCAGCGGAGCAGCAAAGAAGAGCGCGTGAAAGCCACAGCAGTGTGCGAGTAGCGAACGGAACCAGAGAGCAACGAAGCGAAAGCAACAACTGAAAATCATTCAGTGGACGGATTAGTAGTCAGCGCCAACCGGCGACCTGTTGGAAAGTAACGCCAGCGAAATATACACCATCTGCCTCTCCTTACCACTCATATTCTTGTAGTTGATGAATTCAATGAAATGGTTTGGTTTGGCGATGGAGCAAGGATGATTTTACTTAACAAAGAGTTGTTGAAAAATATTCCAATCAAGAGTTGTTTTGGAAAAGTTCACTTTTAGCAGAATTTTCCTCGGAGTTTCTCCCCACGAATATTTCCAGCCAGGACCAGTCATGGCCCCCGCTTCCAAAAATCTCGAGTACGGAAATTGGAAAATGTATTAAAATTGCGACAAATTTTAAATACTATTCAATAAACTGTTTCTTGATCAATTGCAATGAGCAACTATTGATCTGAATTGATTTTTCTACATGTTGTCTATTGCGTTAATCTGAGAAATAGGCTATATGAAATTGATGTCTTGGCAAGGGACGTATAAGATGAGCATTATGCTGTTATTGCATCCCGACGGGACTGCAGCAGCGTACCGGACCATCCTCAAATTGTCGTATTGTCGATTAATCAGATATTGTATGATGCTACGAGATAAATCAGATATTGTATGATGCTACGAGATGCATTAAGAGATTATAGCAAGTATGTGATAAGCACATTAAGAAATATAAACTAGCTATACTGTGTTTATCACGAGAAGTTCTTACTAGCTCGAAAGTGTAAATGAAATGAACCGAATCCTGTTGTTGTTACAGAGGGATTTTAATCCGAAGGTCATTCGTCCCTTAAATGAACCGAATCTGTCGAAGATAGTATGTTTTACATAATTTGAATTGCAGACGATGCTCCTCCCTTTCGTATTCTTCGCCTTCTTCTGATTGACCAATCTAGGATAAGATACATGAAGTTGATGTCTTGGTTAGGGATTTACATATCTTGGAAAATTCACATGCGCGTTCGTATGGACAGTAAAAATATCAACATTATTTTAATAGCTTACAATTAATTAAAATCACGCATGTTTTGGTTTCGTGCAAATTTTAAATATTTCTGATCAATGTTCAATGTGTTCTGATTTATATACTATGACATTTGCAATAGACTAACATGTAGAAAAATTTCAGATCAATAGTTGCTCATTACAATGGGTCAGGAAACATTTTGTTGAACAGTATTTAAAATCTGTCGCAATTTTAATACATTTTCCAATTTCCATACTCGAGAATTTAGGAAGTGTTCCCCCATTATATAATAAATCAACGATGCTGTTAGAAATACCATACAATGCTGAGTAGTATGATGTTATTACGGTCCGACGGCGCTGCAGCGGTAAATTCTCAAATTCATGTAATTATGTGGGGTAAATTATGTGAACCAAATTTTAGTATACCGCGATATTTAGATCATTATAGATAAATCAGTAAATATCATCCAATAAACCCTTTTATGAACGTATGTTGGCCCTGAAAAGGGCCGATTGAGCTTGGGTGCTGTGACCACGAGTTTACCACGAGTCGAAATCTAGAAACGCGGATCGGCCAATCTAGAAATCTTGAGCGATTTCACAAACCAGATGCTGGATTGGCAGCTTGAAGATTAACAGCTCAGCAGATTTCTAGCATCGAGGTACTTCTCGCTGAGCAAGTTCGGAGGAGCTCTTACCAGCTCGAAAGCGGAATTGGAATGAAACTGGATCCTACGAAGGCAGCATGTTTTATAACTTCAGAATAGCAGATGATGCTCCTCCCTTTTGTGCTCTTCGCTTTCTGATCGACCAATCTGGGAAATGGGTATGTGCCAATAATGTGTTGGGCTTGGAATTACTTGAAAATTGCGGAAAATGCTAATGCGTGAGAAATTGGTCGAACATGAATTGCTGGAAAGGTTGACATTAACTATATATTCAATACGAGCTATTGATAATCAATAGTTTTCTTTATTATGACGGTAAATTTCTGATCCATGGGTGCCAAAATTATTACAATTGTTCAATGAGAATGTCTTTTCAAAAGCATTCTTAATATGTCGCAATTTTGTTACATGTGATAATTTTGCTAATCAAAGTGTTCCCATAAAATATGGAACATCAAAGACGCTGTTGGAAATGGCACTCTATTTTACAATCGTTGTGGAATGTTGAGCACTCACCCCGACGGCACTGCAGCAGCGTCCGCGAGTACAATCTCAAATGGTTGAGTCATAAATTATTCATGACAAATGAAATTTTGTATATAGCTGTGAAATTGATTTAGGAATATAAGAAGTCATTTATAAAGTCGGAAATATTTCTCTTTTAACTCTTTTCCACTAATTTGATGGCCCTGAAAAGGGCCGATGGCTTTGTTAGCTTTGATGCTCTTACAGATAAATAACACTGCGGGATGTTATCAGTTGATTGCCATGGTCAAACGGGGAATCCTCAACTCAAATGTATAAATTTGAGCATATTTGCTTATACGACGAACCGAAAGTTTCGTGGCGTGGATGGCGCACAACAGTAACAGGTAGTGGATCACCGGGCTTAAGTCGAAATCTGATGATGGCGGCGATGACGATGGCTGGGTGAACGCAAACAAGCGGTGAAGCACAAAGCGAGAATGACTTGCCCGACCGTGTTCACAGTTCGACCACAAATTTTCCTGTGGACTGCTTCCTCTTCTTCTTCTTCTTCTTCTTGGCGGCGGCAGCGGTGATGACTTTGGCTTCGGACGGCATCTTCTCTCGCTCGCTCGACTGTTTGATTTGAGCGAAGCAAGACAAACGGGGAGGTCCTTCGCTATCGATGTCTGTGCCTGAGAAGCACGCCCGTTCAGAGCAAGCCGATCTGTCGCCTGCTGAGATGCGATCCAAGCGGAGAATGGAAAGCAAATGACGTCAAATTTTCTCTAGCACCCCTATATATAAATTTGCTTGAAATCAACGTTCTATTTTAAAACAGTAATTAAACTATTTGGACAGGTATGTGGGATTCAGTAAGTAAACGACATGACCCTTTGATGTCTTGTCTGTCAATTGAGGTGCCATTCAAGGAATTTCGTTAAACCAGAAAACAGTAATAAGAGTTCAAAATATTTCATGCCAACGTAAGGCTCTTGGTTTTGAAATTCCAATTTCACTCCTGTATAGAGAATTTTTATTTTACTTTCAAACTGTGCGGCATAATCAACTGCAAACGCATTCAGTTCCCGATGGTTAGTGCCTGTGCTTTTACTGTTCATAAGTCGCAAGGTGGAACTTTCCCCGAAGTCGTGTACGACTATGACAAAAGTCAGGATCAGCAATTGGTATATGTTTGTTTGTCACGGGTTACTTCACTGCAAGGACTATTTTTGACAAACTCTTAAAATATTTTTAAGTTCCATCATGCCAAAGGCAGCAATTCTCCCAAGAGGGTTGACTTGAGGAATGAGCTGCAGCGCTTAGGCAATCATCGATTAGTGACGCTTTGAAACGAACTGCGTGAAATACTGGATCATAGCGGCCAAGCCTGCATATTGATGAGTATCAATGTACAGAGCCTAAATGCTCATGCAATGGATATTGCTACAAACCAAAGAACTGGACCGGTTCTATCGATTCTAACGATCGAAGCACCCGAGCTATCAAACATCTAATCTACTGGAGGAGTTTGGCGAACTACAGCTGGAGCCAGAAACCGATCACCCAACCAAGCAACACAAGGAAGCAACGACCAAACAAACAAATTCAATCATTTGGCATTATTCCTGGAACACTAAACACTGGTTCTCGGAACCACAGAACGACAAATGGTTCTTTTCAGGACTACCAAAATGAGTCCAAAAAGAGTTAACTTCTGAAAACTTCATCCGATCAATAACAACACAAAACTAGTACACTTACAAATTCATACACATGACAAATCAAATTATTAATCATCGTAGTTCTACGTCAACCCCGCGGTAATGTAAAAGACATTACCCACCCCAAATTTTTATATGGAGTTGACCTTCACTGCAGGACTCGTTGACATTATTTGTATTTTGCTACTAAAAGAAAACAAAAAATAGCTGCTAAAATAATCCTTCAACCTTTTTCCTTGGCTTTACCCAAAAATGGGTAGTGTCGTTTACCCATATTTGGATGAAAAAATGAGAATGGTTGTCAGTCATGGTGCGGCAATCACAAGATGGAATCGCTAAGTCTTTGAGAAGGTAAAGTAAATTCATTGTTTTAAAGCAATCATATACACACAGACTTGATAAGATTGTTTTTTTTTCTGTTTCTAGTTTCAGCATTGACCAAGGGACGCAGACCGAAAACGTATCAACGGATGAATTTAAGTTCTGGATGTTATTCTGCGAGAAGCAATTCCATTGGCACAGAATCGTTCTGGCGCCGGCAGATTCCGTCTATAGGCAAATATAATGCGCCACCGTCATAGGGGTCGCTGGGGAAGAACGAGTGAAATGTCACTGAAAATATTTGTTTACGTCCAAAATCCAATTATTCAACCCAAAAATTAGTTCATAATCAATCGATTATTGAACTATTTTCCATTGGCATACTCATTTTGTACCATTATTCTTGCCATACGTGTGATTTCACAACAAATTTAACCACTAACAAAGAATCCGGAAGTTTATAACCTATGTTGCCAAACACCAATTTTCCAATTTTCTCCCACTAATCGTACATGAGCACTGACCGGATCTGTACATTTTCAAAGGAAAAAAAAGTTTATTCTCTTTCTCATTGATCTCTGATCGTCTACAAAATAACTATTCCGAGAAAAAGTGTAAATTGTGTGGTCCTTCCTATGCTGCACACGGTAAGTTCTCAACCAAACCTCTTTTTTGCCGGTTCTCCTACTAGCCACCAGATGTCGGAGTGATCGTTTAGCTTTGAAAATATTTGCCTATGCTGAAAATAATGATATTGCTCTGATTTATTAGAGCATCTTTAACGGGGGCGACTATTCCGGTGAGTAAAATGATCACCCACAGAGCTGTCACTTTAGTTTGGTCACTCATTCTCACACCGGTCGCTACTATATTTAGTAACTCGTTTCCGTACCGGTCGTTGCCTTTTGGGTCAACATATTGGGTTGTGAAAATAATGGTGATTATTTCAGGTTGGGAATTTTTTTGTAACTCTACTGGAATATCTATTACATTGTGGTGCGGGATTCCGACTGGAATCCTTGGGATTCCGACTGGAATTCTTGGGATTTTTTGGATCCTTTTCTTGGATTTCCAGTCAGAGTCCCAAGGATTCCGACTGGAATTCTTGGGATTCCAACTGGAATCCTTGGGATTCCGACTGGAATTCTTGAGATTCCAACTGGAATCTTGAGGATTCCAACCGTAATCCTGAGGATTCCAACCGGAATTCGTGGGATTCCGACGTGAATTCTTGGGATTTTTTGGATCCTTTTCTTGGAATTTCGGTCAGAGTCCCAAGGATTCCAACTGGAATTCTTGGGATTCCAACTGGAATCATTGGGATTCCGACATGAAGTCTGAGGATTCCAACTGGAATCCTGAGGATTCCAACCGGAATCCTGAGGATTCTAACCGGAATCCTGAGGATTCCAACCGGAATTCTGAGGATTCCAACCGGAATCCTGAGGATTCCAACCGGAATCCTGAGGATTCCAACCGGAATCCTGAGGATTCCAACCGGAATCCTGAGGATTCCAACCGGAAATCCTGAGGATTCCAACCGGAAATCCTGAGGATTCCAACCGGAATCCTGAGGATTCCAACCGGAATCCTGAGGATTCCAACCGGAATCCTGAGGATTCCAACCGGAATCCTGAGGATTCCAACCGGAATCCTGTGGATTCTAACCGGAATCCTGAGGATTCTAACCGGAATCCTGAGGATTCCAACCGGAATCCTGAGGATTCCAACCGGAATCCTGAGGATTCCAACCGGAATCCTGAGGATTCCAACCGGAATCCTGAGGATTCCAACCGGAATCCTGAGGATTCCAACCGGAATCCTGAGGATTCCAACCGGAATCCTGAGGATTCCAACCGGAATCCTGAGGATTCCAACCGGAATCCTGAGGATTCCAACCGGAATCCTGAGGATTCCAACCGGAATCCTGAGGATTCCAACCGGAATCCTGAGGATTCCAACCGGAATCCTGAGGATTCCAACCGGAATCCTGAGGATTCCAACCGGAATCCTGAGGATTCCAACCGGAATCCTGAGGATTCCAACCGGAATCCTGAGGATTCCAACCGGAATCCTGAGGATTCCAACCGGAATCCTGAGGATTCCAACCGGAATCCTGAGGATTCCAACCGGAATCCTGAGGATTCCAACCGGAATCCTGAGGATTCCAACCGGAATCCTGAGGATTCCAACCGGAATCCTGAGGATTCCAACCGGAATCCTGAGGATTCCAACCGGAATCCTGAGGATTCCAACCGGAATCCTGAGGATTCCAACCGGAATCCTGAGGATTCCAACCGGAATCCTGTGGATTCCAACCGGAATCCTGAGGATTCCAACCGGAATCCTGAGGATTCCAACCGGAATCCTGAGGATTCCAACCGGAATCCTGAGGATTCCAACCGGAATCCTGAGGATTCCAACCGGAATCCTGAGGATTCCAACCGGAATCCTGAGGATTCCAACCGGAATCCTGAGGATTCCAACCGGAATCCTGAGGATTCCAACCGGAATCCTGAGGATTCCAACCGGAATCCTGAGGATTCCAACCGGAAATCCTGAGGATTCCAACCGAAATCCTGAGGATTCCAACCGGAATCCTGAGGATTCCAACCGGAATCCTGAGGATTCCAACCGGAATCCTGAGGATTCCAACCGGAATCCTGAGGATTCCAACCGGAATCCTGAGGATTCCAACCGGAATCCTGAGGATTCCAACCGGGAATCCTGAGGATTCCAACCGGAATCCTGAGGATTCCAACCGGAATCCTGAGGATTCCAACCGGAATCCTGAGGATTCCAACCGGAATCCTGAGGATTCCAACCGGAATCCTGAGGATTCCAACCGGAATCCTGAGGATTACAACCGGAATCCTGAGGATTCCAGTCGGAATCCTGAGGATTCCAGTCGGAATCCTGAGGATTCCAACCGGAATCCTGAGGATTCCAACCGGAATCCCGAGGATTCCAACCGAAATCCTGAGGATTCCAACCGGAATCCTGAGGATTCCAACCGGAATCCCGAGGATTCCAACCGAAATCCTGAGGATTCCAACCGGAATCCTGAGGATTCCAACCGGAATCCCGAGGATTCCAGTCGGAATCCCGAGGATTCCAGTCGGAATCCCGAGGATTCCAGTCGGAATCTCGAGGATTCCAGTCGGAATCCCGAGGATTCCAGTCGGAATCCCGAGGATTCCAGTCGGAATCCCGAGGATTCCAGTCGGAATCCCGAGGATTCCAGTCGGAATCCCGAGGATTCCATTCGGAATCCCGAGGATTCCATTCGGAATCCCGAGGATTCCATTCGGAATCCCGAGGATTCCATTCGGAATCCCGAGGATTCCAGTCGGAATCCCGAGGATTCCAGTCGGAATCCCGAGGATTCCAGTCGGAATCCCGAGGATTCCAGTCGGAATCCCGAGGATTCCAGTCGGAATCCCGAGGATTCCAGTCGGAATCCCGAGGATTCCAGTCGGAATCCCGAGGATTCCAGTCGGAATCCCGAGGATTCCAGTCGGAATCCCTAGGATTCCAGTCGGAATCCCTAGGATTCCAGTCGGAATCCCTAGGATTCCAGTCGGAATCCCTAGGATTCCAGTCGGAATCCCTAGGATTCCAGTCGGAATCCCTAGGATTCCAGTCGGAATCCCAAGGATTCCAATCGGAATCCCGAGGATTCCAGTCGGATTTCCGAGGATTCCCGAGGATTCCAGTCGGAATCCCGAGGATTCCAGTTGAAATCTGGTTGGAATCCTAAAGATTCCGGTTGGAATCCCAAGAATTCTTGTTGGAATCCCGAGGTTTCCGGTTGGAATTCCAAAGATTCGAGGTGAAATCCTGAAATATAAATTCTTTCGAGGAATCGAGTATATCAAAAATTTCTCCCGGATTTCCAATAATCACATCAGATTCCTAGTATTCTTAAAAAACCTTGAAATTTTACTCGAATTCCCAAAATTTCATAATTTCCACTTTATGCGCATCAAATTTTCGAAATTCCCACCAGAATCTCAGAACTCCCACTGTATGCTTAAATTAATATCGAATAGCAGCGCTACTATCGCGCAACTAAATTTGCTCACCCGATGCTTCCCGAAAGCAGCGCTGTCTTTTTGCTACCCCGGTTAGCAGCGCCCGGTACGGATCAGCGTTATGATGCTGCGCAATGTAATTTAGTTTAGTCGCGCACCGTTAAAGTTGCTCTTAGGATTCATTTTTTAATAAAGTGTGAATTTTTATGGTTATCACAAAATTTAATTTATTTCTAAATAATTATGAGAGATAAAATTATAAAAACAAGATTGAATTACTCATATATGCGTATTTTTCGAATAATTTATTATGCGCCCGAATACCCATATATGGGTAGTGGTAGTTTACCTATTTATAGGTAAACCCTACTCTACCCATAAAATGAGTGTATGCACTTTTCGGTGATTATGGGTAAACTTTACCCATATTTGGGTAGACTGATCTTAGCGTGTGGATCACCGGTGAAGTTGCCCTTAACTTAAGTGTGCATTTTGAACTACTCAATTTTAGCGTGCATAAAAAAAAGATTCTTGATTAGTTGATGCTTGAGTCCCGTCAATTGACATTTCAATTTTAGGAAAACATTGAAAACATCGAATGTTTTGTTTTCTGCCAGAAAAAAGTGCAAGTGCGTGACAAACATTGTTTAAAAAACGTTTATCAGAAGTTAGTAATCAATAATTGAGTGAAAAATACTTGTATAAAACCTGTAAAAATGGGCCGCAGTCGTTCGCGGGAGCGAACCTCCCGTCGGGACGACGAACGCAAGAAAAAGAAGCGTCGTGATTCCAGTTCCGATTCCCGCAGTTCCAGCAGTAGTAGCACCGGAAGCAGCAGCAGCAGTGACCGCTCCAGGGATAGAAACCGTAAGCGCAACAACCGGAACAAGTCGGATTCGAGGTCGCCGGTGAAGAGGCATCAAAAGCGAGATCGCGATCGAAGGCGGTCCCGATCCAGGGATCGTGATCGAGAACGAGACAGAAGATCTCGATCCCGGGACAAATCCCGCCAGAATAATGGTCACAGTTCGACGAGGGATGGTCCCAGCGGAAGTAGGGATGGCGCGGGGGAATCATCCTCTGGCGGTCGCAGATGGGAACACGACATGTACCAGGAGAAGCAGTCCCAGGGAGATGGGGACCGGAGTCGACGAGCCGGATTGGGATGGGGAAAGGATCGAGGAGGAGGCGCCGGAAGCAGCATGAATGACGATTTCATGCAATCCAGGCGATTGCAGCGGGAAATCATTGGGGAGGAAGGGGCTCCCATTGCCTGGGCAGATTCTCCTTCTCCAAAGGAATCTTCCGATGATGAGAAGGAACTGGTCATGGACAAAAAATCCTCCAAAAAGGCCGCCAAGAAGGTGAAGAAGAAGAAAAAGAAGGGCAGCGACAAGAAGGATAAGAAAAAGAAGAAATCCAGCAAAAAACACCGCAAAAAGGACAAGCACTCCAAGAAGAAAAAGAAAAAGGTGTCCTCTTCGGAATCCTCATCTTCATCCTCAGGGGAAAGTGAGCCGGAAGAGGAATGGGTCGAGAAGTCCTTGGTTGGCAAATCCAGTAGTAAGGCAACTTCCCGGTCAGGGGAGGTAGAGGAGGATCAACAGCTTGGCGATGGCGTTGTGGGACCAATCAAAACCAGTGGCAATCTGAGCCAGAAGGACTTTGGGCGGGCGCTGTTACCGGGAGAGGGTGCGGCGATGGCCGCTTATGTAACCGAGGGTAAACGCATTCCCCGGCGAGGTGAGATCGGGCTGACGTCGGACGAGATTGCGAACTTCGAGGACGTGGGATACGTGATGAGTGGAAGCAGGTGAGTTTTTAATGGAAACATTATTTTGAGAGCTTTGATAATTTTGGTTAATTGAACTTTTTGGTTTAATGAATTGTTACTAAGTCTGCGTATTTTGCAGAACATTCTTGGAAAAGACGTATTAAAGTCAACTGGTGAGCTCGTTTTATGCTTACGATAACACATTTTTGTCGTGGCAATGTTACGTTTATGTAAGTTTCAAACAAACTATGGATGATTCGACTCTACAAGTGTCGGCATGAACCCTTATTTATGTTTCATATAACTTCAGTATACCTTCCGGTTTCGTCATTAGTAAAACTATCCTTTGAATAGTTCGACATTATGAAAGACAATTCTCGATTACTTTTTCAAATCGACGTAAGTAACTTTTATACGGTTTTGAGATAATTAATTAGGAAAAATCACAATATATCTTCTAAAACTGTTTTAAAATGAATCACTTTTTTAACATTTTTTTGCCGCGTACTTCGCTCAAATTTTGCATACACTCAGCTCACGTTCAAAAACTAGGTAGTTTCTATTATTTCCCACAAAAATAACTATAAGAAAATGATAAGCCGTTTCATTCAGTTACTTTCGACGTTTTTCTACCAGTGTAAAATCGGCTCAAGTAGTGTTTTGTTTTGATTCGTGGTTAAGTCACTTTGTCTCTCCATACAGCGGGGCGGCGAAAGTAGTGGTTAGGTTGCGAAAGTTGAAAATGTTACTTTCGTCGTTTTGTAAATCCGGAAATTAAACGTTCTAACAGTGAAAAGTTGAGTTGGTACAGAGCGGTACGTGTAGAATTCCGCCTGCTTAACACGTAGGATCGATAAAGTAAGTTTGTATACTTTTTTGACTTGAGTCTGTATGAATAAGTTTTCGAGAATTATTCAATCTTCTGATAAAATCTTTTCACTGCGAGACAAAAATGCAAAACTAGTGTAAGAGTCGTATTGTTCCTCCTTATCCATGAATCGCATCGCATCACCGGCCAAGGGTGGCTCCCAGATCTTTTTTCTCCCTCACTAATCAATACCCTTCCCGTGTTGAATGCGGAGATGCAGAGTTATTCTCGGTCTCTAGAACAAACATTACACACTAACATTTCTGGACAACGCAACGTTTCTAATAAAATGCTCAAGACCTTTTGGGCCCTTTTCAAATGTTTGTCCAGATTTCTTCCCCATGCCAACTGACTGTAAGGACTTGCCCGGCGCCGTTATAAACAAATCTCGATTACTTTTTCAAATCGACGTAAGTAACTTTCATACGGTTCTGAGAAAATTAATTCAGAAGAATCACAACCTGTCTTCTGAAACTCTCGAAAACTTATTCGAACAGACTCAAGTCAAAAAAGTATACAAACTTATTTTATCGATTCTACGTGTTTCGCAGACGAAATTCTACACATTTTGCTCTAAACCAACTCGATTATTCACTTTTAGAACTTTTACTTTCCGGAATTACAAAAAGACGAAAGTAAGATTTTCAACTTTCGCTACCTAACCACTACTTTCGCCGCTCCGCTGTATGGAGAGACAAAGTGACTTAACCACGAATCAAAACAAAACACTACTTGAGCCGATTTTACACTGGTACAAAAACGTCGAAAGTAACTGAATAAATCGGCTTATCATTTTGTAAATTTATTTTTTGTGGGTAATAACAGGAACTCCCTAGTTTTTTAATGCGAGCTTACTGTATGCAAAATTTAAGCAATGTACACGGCGAAAAAATGTGAAAAAGGTGATTCATTTTAAAACAGTTTTAGAAGACAGGTTGTGATTCTTCTGAATTAATTTTCTCAAAACCGAATGAAAGTTACTTACGTCGATTTGAAAAAGTAATCGAGAAATAGATATCTTTGCACTATGGACCAGAAATCAAAATTTCGCGACAAAATTCCAAACACTTTAAAAATGAACAAAAACCAACCTAAAAGTAAAACAAACTTAAGAAAACATATAAAAGACGCATTTGGGACGACTGATATGCATTTTAAATCAAATTGAGAATATTTGTAAGGACTATGAATATTTGGAGAAATATGTTAATTATGGTATTAAATATTCAAATTCGCTTGTACATCATATTACAAAATGCATTGTACATTTTCAAAGACATGATTCATACATTTCAAAGTATTCTGAAGGTACACTATTAATTTCTCAGAACAGTTGAAAATGCCTGAAAAATGTGATCATGAAGTCATAGTTGTTTGGAATGCATTGACAACTATTTATTCAACATACTTATTAGTCTTTCACAGTATAATTGCATATAATTCATCATATTAACTATCAAATTTATATAACGCTTTGCTTTCACTGTACATATTACTGTACTACATAACCTAAAATAATATTTTAAGGAGCTATATTGTTTTAAAAAGTGACCAATTCGCTTTCGAAACATTATAGTCAGAAATATTTTAGCTGTAATGAAGGCCTTATTTGATGTGTTCAAACATCAGAGCATCCAGTTCACACCATTTTTTGGACTTCATTACATAAATACATGCAGGAAATTGTTGTATGATAATCATGAATTTTTGTGTAGATTTAATATATGATTGATTTTAAATTGAAATAAATCATGCAGAATTCTTTATCTTCATTCACTTTTAACGAAATTAGATGATTCGTTTATGCACAATTTAATAGTTCATATGCTCAAACCACTAACATTCTCCCGACAATATTACGCTTAAGGTGAAACATCTCGGAATCCAAAGATGGCCGGCACAATGGCCGACTTGTGCCCCTACTCACGTTTTCAAAGGCACTAAACTGGATAAATAGTTGGAAAACGTTTCTGATTTTCTTATTTTAAGCTTTCTGCTAGTGCACAAAGCCAAAATAAGAAGAGCACGGATGTTGGATGCTTTTTTCGCTAGATTTGTGCCTTTGAAGTTTTAGTGCAATCTTAGAAGTTGATTCCAAACTGTTTCACCTTAAGTTGCCAATATATCTGGTAGCAAATTAAAAGGATTCAAACGATTTTCTTACTTTTCTTCATTGATGGCCTGTGACCTGGTCATTTGGTGCTGCCTTTAAAGTTTTGTTTTAATCTTTTTATTATTTTCGTTTTTTCTGATTTACCAACGTGGTATTGGTTATTTAACGGAAAGCAAAAATACGTAGATGGCGCTTTTCTGGAATAGCGATTAGTGCACTGTAGTCAAAATTTCTAGTGATAACTTTGGAAGAAAAATCACCACAATCATTTAAATGACAAAATTTTTGCAATTTAAGGCACAGAAAACCGTAAATAATCATTTAGATTTAAGAAACTTTCGCAAACTTGCCTCACTTTTGATCGCCAATAGGAGAATAGTACATGATGTTGCCTAATTATTTTATTATCTATTATTTCCTAACATCAATTCACTCTTAGTGATCCACCAAATTTAAAAACGGGCAGGCTATGGATGTTTCTACTTGATTTTTATAACTTTTGTAAAATGTTATACCAATGATTCAATCCTGGTTCAAATAAATAATCAGCAGGGTTGGAAGATTCTTTTTAGAAAATTTCTACTAAATATCTATATTAAATTGATGCCATTGCGATTTGTATAAAAACATAGACATACAACAACTTCAGCCGTTTCATTCTTCAAAAGTCTTTTATCTTACCCTGAAGGTTGTCCAGAAACCACGTTTAAGTCGGTATAATGGAAGCCTCAAACAGATTCCTCTGTTATGGTCGTATCATACCATATATAACATGGACCCAAAAGAAAATAATAAAATATATTTTTTTTTGTGATTTTTTTATCGACTCTACCTAGATTTCTGAATATCACTTAGCTCTTGAACGGACCCTTGCTGAAAAGTAATTAATTATGACAGCTTTAGTTGTTTTTATACCAATCAAACTTATTCAATTGGTTGGGTTGTATTACAAACAGCAAAGTTTTAAATATAGGGTAAAAAATTAACTAAATTATCGCTTGTACTTGGACCGCTGTATCTCGGCCATCCGCAAATATATGCAAAAACTTTTGGTAGCACAAGAAAGAGTGGAGTCTAGGCTTCCACCTCAAACTGGTTGCAAGCCGAATACGGTGGAATTACTAAACTTTCAAGCCGAACTAGTAAAAATATAGTAAACATTACTGGTACATTGTAAAATCAGTGGTTAAATTTAAAGTTAACATTATTTTTATATCACACATGTGAAATGCACCCAATTTGCTTTCGAAAAATGAACACACAATTATTTTTCTTGCCTTTTTTCCCCTCAAACCAAATTTTCTAATAATAGGCTGAAATACAAGTTTTTCAGTTTGAACAAATTTGACCTCCATAGAGTACAATGAAATAATGTAATAAATCAAATAAGATAGTTGGTATACAATCACACATATTTCCAAGAATGAGAAATTCATTTCATTGATTAATTTTATTAAAAAAAGATTTTTGGACTTTTATCGCGAAATTTTGATTTCTAGCCCATAGTGGCTTTGGCAGGCACATCTAAATTTCACGTCTGTAGTCCAGCAAAGATTTCAAAAATTCTGCTATGATCATCTGCAGTCTACCAAAAAGTTTTTCAAGCCATTATTGATAAAATTAGGTAAAATTCAATAAAAAAAAATCTAGCAGTTGAGAAAAAATCAACAGGAACTTAGGCTTTTAATGTGTCAAAGATATTCCTTGGAGTATGATAAAGAATTCTGAAACAACCAAATATAACCACAAAATTTGAAACATTTCTTCAGATATCCTCAATTGATCTGCGAAGTTCTTTCCAAAACCACAGCTTTGAATTAAGTTTTAAGAAATTTGCTGATGAGCTTTATAGGGGCCAAACAACGGTCGTGGGAAGATTTTGTTGAACATTTCGCCAGGAACTTTTGCCTAGTTAGATATCCGTAAAGAATGTTCTCCGTGATCTTGCAAGGGTCTAGCGAAACCAGTGAATCCTGCCAACAGTTCGACGAGAAATTTCTAAGGTTGTGTTGAGGAACTCAACAGGAATCTGGTGGAATTTACCAAGAATCAAGTCGAAACTATGTCAGGATGGAACTCAGAGTATCTACTATTATCAGGGAATTTAATTCAACCTAAAATACCTAAGGTACTAAGGAAATTTCGCTTATTGTAAGGGTTTTTTTTTAATCAGACTGTGTCCTATATGTAGCAAAACATCTTTTTAATCATAAAAACTTTCTGTTGAGTTTCTCAATTGTTCAGTTTGTTATTTGTTAAGCATAAAACATGCTTAGAGTAGAAAGCAAGATTGTAGATTCCCAAACTAATAAAAGTAAGCCCAGTTCTTAGTTCCTGGTTTTTTCTTTACTCTCAGTTCCAGTTAATGTCCACAAATGTTTTATCTTTGTCAAATCTACAGAAGTAATAAAATTTGTAGCAAATTGGCTAAAGTTAGAGTAGATACAAAACATAATATGTCCCCCCTTGATAAAAATGCGAAACACTGTCCAAACAAACTTTCGTAGGACGCCACCGAAACTATGGCTCTATGTTGGAAAAGTTTTTTTTTCAGTTCGGATTCATGTTAAAAGGCATATCTGAGAATATTTACTGCGAATTTCTGATAAACTTCAAGGATTTTCTATCTACACTAGAAGTACGGCAAATTGTTAGTAATTTTTACATAAAATTGAAAGATTAGTGTACACCAATAGTTTCCTACGTTGCTGAATTCACCGTTGAGGGAAATTTCGGCGTTTTATAACTTCAGATTACCACTGAATTTGCATAATTAGAGACTCTATTTTAATGCAAGTGTCAACGAAGTCCCTATTTGTAATGAAAGGTCTCTAAAGTTTCTTTTTTTTTCAACCAAATAGTCTTTAAAGTCACTGTTTTTTCACCCTTTCTGGAATTCTTATTCGAAATATCTAACAAGAAATTGCCACAGGAATTTCTCTGAAAATTTTCCAAAATGCTTTTTTAGGATTTCAGTCAGAGATTTTAACACCAATTTCAGTTCTCCACCGATTTTTTCAGTTGTAAGGTACCCCGGGGCAAGTGAGAATCCGGGGTAAGTGGGGCGTTTCGTCATAGCTCAACTAGGAAAAGTTTTTCATGGGGGTATTCTTCTAGAAAGTTGAGGATACAATGACAAGGAATGTATTTAGTACTAAACATATTGTAATTTTTATTACCATGTGGTTCATGTAACAGTTGTCAGTTCAGCGCCATTTTCAACTTGCATGATAAATTGTGACACGTTTCACGTCTTGCATTGACTCGCAAAAAATAAATGTGTTTTTAATCGAATTTCCATCAGTAAGCTATATTATTAAGTATTATTACAAGCTACTAACGATAAACCAGTATTTTGTTTTCATTTCATATGAAATTTTCGATGGTCTATCTTACCCCAAAATATATTTGTACCTGGGGTAAGTGGGACCTATCAAAACAAAAACCAGAATCAAAACTTTTCGTACACGTTTCATACATTTTCCTAAAGAGTAGCACTAAAACATTAAAAAAAAAAATGATTTTTATAAAAAAAGATCAACCTCAAATTACGTAATTGCATAATAGGGAGAAGAAAAGTGTTATTAATCTTTATTTTTTAATTTATTTTTTATTTTTGAAATACGACTTCAAAATTGAACAAACACACAGCTGAAATTTGAAATGCATCATGATAACGATTACTTTTCTATTTTATTTGAACTTTATTTGTTATTTCTACCAAATTAAGTAGTGATGGAAAACAATTCCATCCCATAAGGTGGTTTTCTGCCATGTATATAAATAATAACAAAACATATTTATAATTTCGTCAATTATTGATTGTTTATGTGCTACATTTTAATAAACAACTAATTAATGATATATTTTGAACATGTTTAATTCCTCTTTACGCTTTTATTGAGGAATTTTCAGTTAATATTAAATGTGAGATAACATACTATTAAACAAAGGGTTTCTTCCTAAAACGTAAAGAATTTTATGGTTGATCCCTTATGTACATCAAATATGTACTTAAAATTAAAAATCTATGACTTATCAATCCTATTATTTTAATGCTTGACTTACTTATGTGGATTGACGCATGAAACTGAATGTGTCCCACTTGCCCCGTTTAGCGAGGCAACTGCGTCCAATGGCTCATTCTAAAACTTTCTTCCAAGGTTTTCACAATTTCGAAATTATTCGATTAGTTTCATGCAAACACCAGCAAATATGTTGCCAAAACGTGATTGTGTTGTTGGATTTGAAAAATATTGACATTTGAAAATGTTATTGAACAATTTGTTTGAACTATCGTTTTTTTTCGTTCCCACTTGCCCCGCGGTACCTTAACTCTAGCAGATTATTCGAAGATTTCTACAGGAGTTTTATAAGAAAATCTCCAATAGTTTTGTTCCAGAGTTCTGGAAGAAATTCTCAGTAGTTTCTACGTTGATGTTTAGTTATTTCTCCAATCATTTTCATATGAATTTAAATTTGAAATAATATGCGGTTTATATCAGGAATTCCCCCCAAATTCTTCCAGGGATTATTCCTGGAAATCTATCAAGAACTCTTCCAGCAATTCCTCCATACATTCAATAAGTGATTCATCTGAGGTAGTGATCCTTTATAGAGAGATAAGCGGAAGTAAAATTGAATGTATTGGCAACAGACCAGCAGTGCTGATTTTGCTCGGCGTCGAGAATAATATTGTAACACGGACATGACTTCCTCATTGCTATAAAATGTATTTTGTTTCGTTATAGATCTTTGAGCTACATATCAAAACTAATAAACAGCCAAAAAATCAAAAACTAAAATCGCATTGACAAAAAATCAAAAAAGTAAAATATTTCACTTATTTTGCTTCATGCAAAATTACTTTAACCGAAATAACGAGAGCTGTCAAAGTGTGAGCCAAACGAACATGCGTTATGTTTGTTTTGAACTTTTCTTGAGGAGAATTGCAATCCGCTTGAAATTATTTCGGTAAAAGTAATTTTGCATGAAGCAAAATAAGTGAAATATTTTACTTTTTTGATTTTTTGTCAATGCGATTTTGGTTTTTGATTTTTTGGCTGTTTATTAGTTTTGATATGTAGCTCAAAGATCTATAACGAAACAAAATACATTTTATAGCAATGAGGAAGTCATGTCCGTGTTACAATATTATTCTCGACGCCGAGCAAAATCAGCACTGCTGGTCTGTTGCCAAAACATTCAATTTTACTTCCGCTTATCTCTCTATAAAGGATCACTAGTTCCAAATATGAACCTTGAGACTTGTAATCATATTTGACATTCACTTTTTCGACAAAAATTCCATAGGGCTTATAGTTTTAACACTAGGGTAGTTCCTATGTGACATTTCGGAAGGGACACGGAAAACAAAATATACCCAGAATTTGAGTTTAAACCAAGGGGTGTGACAAAATCTCAAAAATCATAAAAAAAAATTTTTTTTGTACTTAAACCAATGAAAACCATTTAAAAATTGAGTAAACATATGTTTCTGCTCTAAACTTAAGCGTTTGATACTAAAATTGGGACAGGGCTTTAGGACCCCATTATTGTTGCCGATAATAGTCGAAATTACTCTAGTATACGGCTTAGCAATCCAATTAATGAGCGCCCTGTATTAAGCGGGAGCTGTATAAAGTTTGTGTGACGATAGTAATCTGAAGCATCAGGCGACCCCTCGCAATGTTTATATCGAGGCTTTTGTTAGTTGTCAGAACGAGAGTAAAACGTGTAGCAAGATGTGAATTATAGCTGAATAAAGACTACTTTCGTTTTAATGAACAAAGCGTCGTACATTCATTACAGTTTGTTTTGGCCGGAAGTTTTCAGGGATTTCTGTAATAAAACATATCATTGACAACTCTCTGAAAAATAATAATTCTACGGGGCAAATACCTAAATTAGTACTTGTTTTTAATTATGAATCGTGGTTCTACGGCTAACCAGCCGAGTGGAAGTTTAACAACTACCGAAAGCTAAACATTACATATATTTGTACGGTGTTTCCATAAGAAAAATATGATTCTGTCAATTATTTCAATTCAATTCGGCTCCGTAATGTCCAAAAGAGCTTGAGCCTTTTGTCGTGTTCCGAGCCAACTTCTCGCGCTGGAGAGCCACCGGATTCGGAGCACACGCTGTCCGAGTCCATTTTTTTTTTCACGCACTAAACTTTTGTACAACTGTACTCTTGCACATTAGTCGAAAGAATCATCTCACAATCCTAAACGGATACCGCTGCTACCCGAGCGAATACTGAGTCTCACACACACACCTTCCCACTTTCACTCTTTTCTCATTCACACACATTATCCCATCAATCGAACCACCATTCCACCCACACAAATACATGCTCTGTTTTCTTGCAGTTTGTATTGCCCGATTCTGAGGGATATGACATGAATGTCGAATCGAGACTAATTTATGATGAAGTCGTTTCGGATTTTTTTTCATAACAATGTCAATTGTTACTTCTTCATCACTTCTCTACAATACCTACCACCTCTACTCTTATTTCCTTATTCAGTTATTTCAATCAAGTTTTTCAATTCAGATATTTTGTTTTTAAAAAAATCAAAGAAACTTCAACAATTTCATTGAACCTTTATCATTCCATTTATTTCTTTCTGATTTCCTTATTTTCATTTACATGACTGTTTGCTTTTACTTATTTACTGAAAAATGTGGTACAAATGCATATCGTTTAACCGATTTGGTAACTTCCGTGTTCTTTGTGGTCTTGAATCAAACAAATCATTCTGATCAATCGTCCTATCATCTGAAATTTCTCTTGGCTGCTGCGGCGCTAGCTTCACATCTTGTAAATTTCTCGAAAACGTAACTCCTCTGTCACTTCTAATGACAATTTTAGCTCCTTGCCTTGTAACAACTGTAAATCTCTCAGATCCAAAAGTCGGGTCTGACTTCAATCGCTTTGCTACCGACACTATAACTACATCTCCAACCTTGATGCTCGATTCCTTAGCACCGCGTTTGAAATCAGCATACTGTTTGCTCTGTAATTTCGAATCTGCATCTTTTTCTCTGATTTCATTCCGATCCATTTCTGAACAGTTCGTTTCCCACAAGCACGGAAACACGCCTCGGCATTTCCAGCCCACTAAGAGCTCGAACGGTGTGACTCCCAGTCGCGACAACGGCCTGACCTTGTTGTGAACTGAAATATATTGCTCAAGCTTTGATGCCGCTAAAGCATCCTTGATTCCCTTATTTTGGCGCTCAACTGCACCATTTGATTGCGCATGTAGCGGAATGGATTTCCGGATTCGTACTCCTTTGGATTCCCACGCTCTCACGAACTTTTCACTGTGAAAAGGCGGACCGTTATCGCTTTGGATGGCTAAGGGTAATCCCCATACTTCAAAAATTTGATTTAAAGCCGTATTCGTGCTATCCGCATCTATACTTCTCATTTCAACTACGTGCAAGTAACGTGAGTACGTATCGACTACAACGAGGAATTCTCCATGACCGAATTCTTTGTCGGTATAAAAATCCACTTGAAGGATTTCCCAGGGCCCATTCGGCAATTCCCGGCTTGTGAGAGGTATCGGTGGGTTTTTGCGCGAAAGTTGTAAACAGGTTTCACATTGCTTAACAAAACCGGCTGCTTCTGAGCTCATCCCAGGCCACCAGAAATACTCTCGTAAAATCCTCTTAGTGGAACCAATGCCAACATGGCCTCGGTGGGCGGATTGTATGGCTTTATTGCGCAGCGCTGAAGGCAAGATGATACGGTCTCCCTTAAACAACATAGATCCGAGTATTCGGAGTTCCTTCTCCTGCGATTCATATTTACGAAAACCGGGTTCCCATAAGCCTGACTGAATTGCTAATCTTACTTTGGAGAACTCCTCATCACTTTCAGCGAATGTTTCTATTTCGTTCCAAGAAATTTCCAAAGATCCCGCGTCAATGTGAAAAAGAAGATGTCTATCACTTGCTTCGTCGAACGTCTCGGATTGAGATTGTATCACCAGCCTAGATAGAGCATCTGCTACGTTCATATCGCCCGAAACCCGCTCAACTCTATAGATAATGATATGAAAAAAATGTGTATATATTTTTATCAATATGTCTACTTTGACAAACAATATTATTTACCGAAAATTATAAGGTTGCAGTCTTAATGCCCATGCCTCTGCTCTAGACACCGCGCGTTTGCCGATTCTGTGCATCCCATTGAAAATGAATTCGTTCGATTCAGCATCCGTCCGTATTACAAAAGAAATGTTCATCAGATACATTGAGAAGCGCTCCACACCCCACACCATAGCTAGTGCTTCTTTTTGTGTTTGAGGGTATTTTAGCTCTGCCGTTGAAAGAGCCTTTGAAGCGCATGCGATAACCCGTGGAACTGAATCTTTGTCGAACTGAACCAATACGGCACCGAGACCGTATGGTGAAGCATCTACATAGAGCTCTGTTCTATCTTGTCTGCTCTAGTACCCTATGGTACTTATCTTATTCAAAGCTTCGTTTCGCAAATATTCGAATTCCTCTTCCAGTTCTTCATTCCAATATAATGTCTCTGATTTCGCTAATTCTCGCAACTTTCGAGTTCTATCTGCTCGTTGAGGGATGAATCTTTCGACAAAGTTGATGAGACCTAGAAAGCTTTTCACTTCCGCAATTGTAATTGGCGTTCGGAAATTCTGAATGGCAGAATATTTTTCTGATTCCACTTTCCACTTTCCATCCTTCCAAGAAAATCAACCTCCTGTTGGCGAATTGCACATTTCTTAAGGTTTATTTGAACATTGTGGTTCTCCAGGCGCTTCATTACTTCAGCGAGATTGTCATCATGCTCCTCTTCCGTAGCCCCAAATATAAGGAAATCGTCCAAATAGTTTACGACTCCTTTACAACCGTTCAATATGCCTACTTGAACAATTTCTTGAAAGATATCCGGTGCGTTCGATAATCCAAATGGCAACCTCCGATATCTATACAGACCGTCACCAGCGAAAAAATTGGTTAAGTGCCGAGAGCTTTCGTCGAGCTCCACATGAAAAAACGCATTTGTTAAATCAATGGTCGAAAACCATTTGGCACCATGCAGTTGCATTACGATAGATTCAAAGGTTGGCATTTTGAAGGGAGTCCTGTGAATGCAGCGATTCGGCCCTCGTAAATCTATGACTAACCGAATATCGTCTTTGCCCTTTGGGACGACCAGGAGAGACGAGCAAAAGGATCTGTCCATTTCTGGAGTAACTACTTCGATTATTCCTGTTTGCAGCAAATTGTTCAGTTTTTGTGTTGTTTGATCTTTGAATGCAGGTGGAATATGCGTATACACATTCCGGGCTGGTGGCATTTCCTTATCATAACTCAGACGTACTGGTGGGATATTGAATTTGGGGAATTGCTTAAGGGGTGAAGTTGTCACAGTACGTATGTTTCCCAATTCACACTTCCAAGGATCTTCTGTCCACTTACAAACATTAACATTAAGCCCGACAGCTAGAACGCTGTATCTGGTTGCGGTATTGAAACCCAGCAAGGCTCTTATTTCATCAACCACGTAAAATGTTTCCATGAAAACCGGCCTGTCTTCTGAAATGTATAATTCTGCTGAAAATTGGGCGACCACATCAATGTTTACATCAGATGCATATGCTCTAAGCGGTTTATCTGTCGAGAATCTCAAGTCGCGTAACTGTCCTGCTGAAACCTCATTTGCAAGGATTTCGTCGAAGTAGTGCTTAGTGATAGTGTTTACTTGCGCTCCGGAATCAATGAAAAAGCTAATTTCTACGCCCGCAACTTTTGCAGAAATAATCGCATCACGTTCGGTTTGCTTATGATTCAGAATAGGAAGATTTTCTATTTCATGGACTTCCTTCTGAATGGTAATTTTCCCTAACACATCCGCAGAGACTGATACACTCGAAGATACCTGCAATGTACAACGTACATATCTAATTAAAACAGTTCCCATTTTTTTGCATGTGTATCTACGAGTATTTTATGTGCGATGAAAAATTTAAACCCTACTATTTTTGTTGTGATAATTATATTTAAAACACATTTTAATGATTGAAAGTTACAAAATCGAGTTTATATCATTAACCCATACGACATAATCAAATGATTGATAATAATGTATACGATAACATTCAGGTAGTATCGTTAGACGTTTGCATTACCTGTTCCTCTGGATTCAGAGCTTCATCCAACTTGTGAATCTTGGCAGTAGAGGCAGTAGCATTGTTGACGGTATTGCTCCAATTTCGTTTCTGGGCTCTGGTTTGTTTGTTGAACATGGATGGGTCTCGACAAACGCGCGAGATGTGGCCTAACTTGCCACATGAGTTGCATACTTTATGCTTCATTCGGCACTCCGCTTCCATGTGATAAATACTGCCGCATCTACAGCAGCGGCTGTTGCTCTGACTATTTGGATTAACTTGTCGGAACCCACCACGACCTCGACTACCGCTTCGGAAATTCGATCGCCTTTCTTCGTTGTGCCACCCTGTGCGTCTGCCATCACTGTGCCACTGCACCGCGTTGCGCATTTTGAATTCATTAGGTGGTTTGAATCGATCATTCGGGCCCTGTGCCACGGCTGCTATTGTGGCTACTCGTTGGCTTCTTTGGAAGTCATTCTCGTTGGATTGCTCAACTTCCCAATCTCGCACTGCGTCAATTAGATCCTTGAGTGAACGCTGGCTAACCCAATTTCTGTGTGCCAGAGTACGCACACGTGAATCTGTAGCTCCTTTTGTAACTGTACGCATAATGGCTTCATTTTCCTCATCAAATCTATTCTTTTAATAATTTTTTTCTATCATGCAAGCAGTCCTTAAACTCGCCAGCTTGCGTTCTAAATATCGAAGAAGCAGTCCTTAAACTCGCCAGCTTCTTTTCGGTTACTAATTTATATAATTTACACCTATCACAATTATTTCGACAAGCAGTCCTTATTCTCGCCAGCTTGTCTGCTGAACACATCGGTAAAATTTATTCTTTTAATATATTTTCTATCAAGCAAGCAGTCCTTAAACTCGCCAGCTTGCGTATTAAATAATGAAAAAGCAGTCCTTTGTCTCGCCAGCTTTTCATTTACTATTTCACGTAATTATTCTTAAAAACAATTAATTTGACAAGTAGTCCTTATTCTCGCCATCTTGCTTGCCGTATACATCAGCCATCTCATTGTTTTAATTATTTCCATCATGCAAGCAGTCCTTTAACTCGCCAGCTTGCATATTTAATATTAACGAAGCAGTCCTTTTTTCTCGCCAGCTTCTTTCCAATAACTGTTTAGCATAATTCATGATCAACAACTTAATTTGCAAAAGCAGCTCTAATTTCCACAATCATATTTAAAAAAAACACTTTTTCCTCCAGCTTAACTTTTCAACCAAATCTTTTTTATTATTTTTTGCTTACAGTCCGACGCTTATTTTCTTTACTGAAAATACTTCGATCTCGCCGGCTTTGCATCCGGTATTTCAGCCTTTTTTTGTTCCAACACTTCCATTTTACGCCTTACGTTATCATCTTTTTTTGTTCAATTTACATCACTTTCTTCACACAATACTTACTTTTTGGGAGGCACTTCTGCGCCAATGTCGTGTTCCGAGCCAACTTCTCGCGCTGGAGAGCCACCGGATTCGGAGCACACGCTGTCCGAGTCCATTTTTTTTTTCACGCACTAAACTTTTGTACAACTGTACTCCAGCACATTAGTCGAAAGAATCATCTCACAATCCTAAACGGATACCGCTGCTACCCGAGCGAATACTGAGTCTCACACACACACCTTCCCACTTTCACTCTTTTCTCATTCACACACATTATCCCATCAATCGAACCACCATTCCACCCACACAAATACATGCTCTGTTTTCTTGCAGTTTGTATTGCCCGATTCTGAGGGATATGACATGAATGTCGAATCGAGACTAATTTATGATGAAGTCGTTTCGGATTTTTTTTTCATAACAATGTCAATTGTTACTTCTTCATCACTTCTCTACACCTTTAACATCTAATCCATCTTCATCTTCTCTTCCAGACATCGCCGCATGGAGGCAGTGCGTATCCGTAAGGAAAACCAGATCTACTCGGCGGATGAGAAACGGGCCCTTGCAATGTTCAGCAAGGAGGAACGGCAGAAGCGCGAGAACAAGATCCTGTCGCAGTTCAAGGAGATGATCAGCGCCAAACTGGCCAGCGATAAGCGCTAATTCAGCTTGGATTTTTCTGATGGATTTTGTGCAGTCAGCGCGAATGATATTTATGAAGAGGAAAAATTTAACTCATCGAAATACAAATGGGTGAGAATTGCTTGCCAATGAATTCAATACAATTGATTGTTTCGATTTTGTTAGGACGAAAAGAAAATTCCCACAAATACCATTGTAATCTGAGTCAAAAGTTACGTACGAATTTCATAAGAGAACGATTATGACTTTGACTGATTTTCTCTTTGTGTTAAGATTCGTATGAAACATCAAGCGTTTAATATTCACATGTAATTCTAATCTTATAAATATCTTATTTTACGCATATGGCTAGAAATGCAGATTAAAATAGAAATGTATTATCTACTAGTGGTCCCGGCAAACTTTGTCTTGCCATCAAGTAGGCTGATGAAAAACGTCATGAAACGTCCCATACAAAAGGACAGCTCCGTTCACTCCCGTTTTTTGGACTTTCCCGTTGAATATCCTGTGCTTTTTATAAACACAAACACGTCGGAACACTTTAGGAACATAACTATAGAAGAATCTTCAAAATCAGATAGCCCGTTCTCAAGCCATTTCGTGACATACAAACAATATTCAATTTTTATTTATATAGAAGAAGATACATTCTTTACATCTATACATTTCTTTTTCACTTATTTTACTGACAAGAAACGGTAATCGTCCTGTGATTGACAAAATAGTGCTTTTAAGAAAATCGAGATTGAAGTTTTTTAGCAATGTGTAATGGACCATTAAAATAACCAAAACGGCCGCTATGGAAAGCATAGATAGCGCCACCGTAGCCTTGTGTGTTTGACAGAACAGCAATGTTGTCACAATGTTAAATCCCATATACAGTGGCGCCTTTGTTTTGATGCGGTGAGCACTTGCAAAAACTGCCTTCAATGATCCATTCCATGCAAATTTTGTAGTGGACGGACCTGGTGTAGTGGTTAAAGGGTGTCCACGATGAAATGGATCATTGAAGATAGTTTTCGCAAGTGCTCACCGCATCAAAACAAAGGCGCCACTGTATATGGGATTAACATTGTGACAGCATTGCTGTTCTGTCAAACACACAAGGCTACGGTGCCGCTATCTATGCTTTCCATAGCGGCCGTTATGGTTATTTTAATGATCCATTGCCACAAACAAAATTGATTCGCAAAATTTGAGTTTTCATCCGATTGCCATCAAATGTTCAGGGATTGAAAAATAACTATTAAACTTCATTTTACCATTTTACTCGTTTTTTATTTACAATCCATACGAAAGTGCCCACACCTTGGCCTTAATCCCGGCCATAAGATTCTGCACAACCTGTGAATCAACATGTAAACCCATACTTTCTTCAGTTCCTCGACTATCTTCACTACCTTAGGTCGTTTAGGAAGGTGCTGCTTCATAATCGGCCAGTACTTCTCGATGGGGCGGAGCTCCGGAGTGTTGGGAGGGTTGAACATTTTCGGCACGAAATTGATCTTATTGTCCGCATACCACTTCAGCACGTACTTGGAGTAGTGGAGTGGCATGAGGCCAAATCCGGCCAGAAGATTGTTGGGACATCTTGTTGGGAAATTTGGACATCTTCTGAGTGCGGACATGCTCCGGAACGCTGGACTTATCCTTGGCCGTGAAAAACAGGTTGCCGGAGATCTGTTTGAAGTCGGCCTTCGCATATGTTTCGTCGTCCATGATGCAGCATTCAACTTTCGTCAGCATGTTGAGGTACAACTTCCTGGCACGGGTTTTGGCGGACTTGTTCTGCTTCTCGTCG
The DNA here is from genome assembly GCF_002204515.2 of Aedes aegypti. Classification (NCBI taxonomy): domain Eukaryota; kingdom Metazoa; phylum Arthropoda; class Insecta; order Diptera; family Culicidae; genus Aedes; species Aedes aegypti. The sequence continues at coordinate 16,009,438 of NC_035107.1, forward strand.
CGATTAGGGGCCTTTTGTACCTTTAAGGAAGGCCAGTCTTAGTTTTAGCCTTCTGGACAAAACTTCGGCTTAGGTGCAGGTTCTTAGCCACATCCCGAACGGAGGCATTCGGGTTTCCGTTGAAGGCCCCAACTACGCGGTTGTGATTTTTGGTATTGTACGGAATACTTTTTCCTTCAGTTCTGGGCTTCCGATCGGTGGTCAATCGTTCCTCGAACCACTTAATCACTCGCGACACCGTGGAATTCGCGATTCCCAATCCTTGTTCTCGTGATGAATGCGCAAGATTTTATCACGCACGATCTGTTCTTTCGACTCTATTTCCGTGAGTTTTGATAACAGGACGTTAAAACTTGCAGGATGTAAATAATGCACTATGAACTAAATCCACCCAAATTTTCATTAAATTCTACCCAACGGTTAAAAAGTTAGAGCAATTTCATAGTGTGGCAATTTCATCGTGGACACCCTTTAGAACACACGCGTCTTATGCAGAGGACCTGGGATCGAATCCTATCCCGAGATAGTTGTGGTAAACGAAACCTTCAAAATGAAAATTCGAATCTAGCTCAACTTTTCGATTCTCATCTACAAGTTCACTGCTCGTCACAACGGTACTTTCTAGAATCAAAACCTATCGCCAAGGCTACGAGCCCGAAACCGATTTAACAACCTGCTTTCTCTTTCTTTCCTATCAGGTCATTCATTCCCTTTCCTTCATTCACTTTATCTCGTTCACGAGACCACCCGCGTGCGGAACCAGATACACCACACCACAATATTATCCATCATCATCATCATCATCATCATTGTCGATTCCGTTCATCGATTTTTGCACTCCAACAAACTACTAGTCACCTAGACTATTTTACAATAATACAAAAATCTATAAACACGCTCAATAAATTTAAATCAGTACACAGCCCATTCACTACATCCTTCTCCTTGTCTACTCTTTTGGTATGAATTATTTATCAAGCTTTACTTTATAAACTTAACTTTATTAAATATCAAATCCAATCCAAATTCAATATCAACCCCATTCAAATCTGATTCCATATCCAATCCAATACAATACTCGAATCAATCCTTATCCACGATAAATCAAAATTCAAATTCCATCCAATCTGAATTCAAATTCAAAACCACTACATATCGTGCCCAAATTCAATAAAATCTAATTAAATTCACACTTTCCATCTAGGAATCATTCAAATCTAAACCAACTTTTATCAAATCCACAATTACAACAATCTACTACATAATTGTTCTTCACTTTCCAAATTTTAGTATCCTCCACATCATTGTTAAAATCAGTTCTTCACAAAATCTACGTAAACCTTAATGGATGTGGCTAGCCTCCATTTATTGGTGTGAGAAGATTTGCTTATCTCAAATTGAGACCCAATCGAAAAACACAGTCAGTTTCCATGATATATTTTTATCCAGCAAAAATTGAGAACACCGTTTACTTTTTGTTTAACCTGCAAATGGGGAATACTTTGTCTCCCCCGACAATGGGAAATACAACTTCTTTTCCTCCTAAGATTGGGAATTATGATTTTCCACCGAGCGATGAGAATTACTTTTTCTACACATCAATGGAAATTACGACCTTTTGCAACCAAAAATGGGAATTACCGTTTTCCACCCAATATTGGGGATTGCGAATATTTGTCCACCCAACACCGTCGCTAATTGAAATCAAATCCAAATCCAATAATAATACAATTCAAATCCAAACCGAATCCAATAAAACCTGTCTAATTTTTTTGTTGAATCACAATCTCAAATATTCTACGAATTTCATTAATCCATGATGGTGAATTGCTTTCAAACTATTTCCTCTTGCCAGTGTATCAATATTCAAACGTCACTTCTTTCAATTCTATCTGTCTCCATTTTCTTTGCAGCCATTTTGTTTAAAGTCCACTCAGTAAATAAATGGATGTTGCTAGCGTCCATGTTTTTATGAGTAGATTGAGGTTACGTTTAGACGTCTCCGTATGGAGTCCCACTCACCTTCATCATGGGACTTATTTTCACACCAAAAAAACAAAATTTTATATTTTTTTTTAATCTATAAATGAAAATTAAGCTTATTTTCACCCATGTGTGGTATTTGCGATTCTTCCACCCAAGCATTTTTCCACCCAGGAAAGGGAATTACGATTATTGCACCCAAAATGGGAATTACGATTATTATCCACCCAAAAATAGGAATTACGATTTTTCTTCCTCCTAATCTTGGGAATTACAATCTTTCCACCCAAACATGGGAATTACGATTTTTCCACCCAAACATGGGAATTATGATTCTTGTCACCCAATCTTGGGAATTACGATTTTTTGCAAGAGCTGCAAATTTCACTTACTCACTTCGAAACACCTTTCAGTTATTTTCATTCGCTTATCGGATAACTATGAAGCACAGCTATTTCTACCGAATGCGCCATGTGGTAAACGAAACCTTCAAAATGAAAATTCGAATCTAGCTCAACTTTTCGATTCTCATCTACAAGTTCACTGCTCGTCACAACGGTACTTTCTAGAATCAAAACCTATCGCCAAGGCTACGAGCCCGAAACCGATTTAACAACCTGCTTTCTCTTTCTTTCCTATCAGGTCATTCATTCCCTTTCCTTCATTCACTTTATCTCGTTCACGAGACCACCCGCGTGCGGAACCAGATACACCACACCACAATATTATCCATCATCATCATCATCATCATCATTGTCGATTCCGTTCATCGATTTTTGCACTCCAACAAACTACTAGTCACCTAGACTATTTTACAATAATACAAAAATCTATAAACACGCTCAATAAATTTAAATCAGTACACAGCCCATTCACTACAATAGTCACGTAAAATTTCAATGACGACTTCCTTCGGAAGGGAAGTAAAGCTGTTGGTCCCGAGGGCTAGTTAGCCCAGGGCTAAAAATCTCGTAAAAGAGATAGAAAAAAAAATCCATGCAAATTGTATTGGAACCAAAAAACAAGCCAATCTTCTACGAATTATGTGAATTTTTCTGTTGGACGGAAAAATCACCTAAAAATATCGATGAGTCGATAGAAACTTTTTTAACTCAAATTGAGGGGTTTAATTTATTTATTATTAATGTTTTCAAACCAGTATCTTGGAGTTCTGTTTGATCTTCCGACCTTGACGCTTGCTCCTGCGGGAGCGGGTGACGAGGGCAGGATCAAACATGTCGCGCGTCGGTCGAGTGAAGTGAAAATGTTTCGCGATCGGTTAGTTCTGTTTGATCTTCGACCTTGACGATTGCTCCTTGGCAGTGCGTCAAGAAAGCCCGAGCAGTCGTCAGTTGTTTTCCCTCCCGGGTCGTGCGCCTATTTTCTCTGAGTGCTTTTATATAGCCGAGCAAACGAGTTAAGCTGAATGTGGATTGTTGCTGCTCAGTCAAGGATGACGGATCAATTGGTGAGCTCGTTTCATGCTACTATTTCTAATCTATAAAATATGTATGACTGCACATTTAATCGATACAACGGTAGGACGTAAATATGATTTTTCAACAAACTATGAATAGTTCGTCACTGTGAGTGTCGACATAATCTCTAATGGATCATTGAAGGTAGTTTTTGCCAGTGCTCACCGCATCAAAACAAAGGCGCCACTGTATATGGGATTTAACATTGTGACAGCATTGCTGTTCTGTCAAACACACAAGGCTACGGTGGCGCTATCTATGCTTTCCATAGCGGCCGTTTTGGTTATTTTAATGATCCATTCATGAATTATTTATGTTTAACATTTTTTTTGTTTTCAAAACACCCCTTTCTTTTTATCTTTATTTTTGTAATTATAAAAAAACTGAATGGTTCGACACTACAAGTGTAGACTTGCGAAAGGTTCACTTTATTCAACAAACTTTGGATGGTTCGCCACTGTAAGTGTCGGCATAAGAATAAGAGTGTTCTATGATGTTCCAGCCAATCGAGTTTTTGTTTCTATTCAAATAAGTAAAATATAATAACACATGCTTTCGTCCTGACAGCTGTAGGAATGTTACATTTAGGTATTTGTTCAACAAACTTTGAATGGTTCGTCACCTCAAGTGTCGGCATAATTTTCCTTTACATAGAAATTGTTCATATCAAATGAAAATATCATATTTTCATAAAAGCGTATTTATATTTGACAAAAAACTATTTATCATGGTCTAATCACTTATCAAAGTGAATCCTTTGACCCAACGATCCTCCCTATTAACAAACATCCTTCCCAGTAACCTTTGTGGAGATGCAGAGGCAAACACGGTCTCCAAATAGCAAAGGTTACACACTAACATTCCTTACCCCAATCCCACCTGACTGCAAGGACGTAGCCGGCGCCGTTATTGACCCTGTATAAATAGAGGCACTGAATTATGCACACTGAAGAAGATTATGGCCAATCCCAGCCGAACTTCTAGTTGATTCTTTGTGCATTTTCACTGACTTCGGTCAATCACGGAATAGCAACCATTGATATGTGTAGTCAGTCTAAGCTAAGCTAAGCTAAGCTATTAATGTTTTCAAACCAGTATCATTTTTAACCGATATTGGCTGTTTTTGATTCAGATCTTTCGTAATTTTGACTTGCTTCTAAAACGATTAACCCACAGTGCACTAGTGTACACAGTGCTGAATATAAATATGTCATTTGCCGACGGGCGGTGCTCGCTGCACATCAAACATGTTTTACACAAAAATTCACTTTCTTGACACATAAATTACGGTTCCAAAAGCTACAAATAGTTGTGTAATGCTAATGTTTCACATCTAGTGCAATTTTTTCATCACTCGAACAAATCGTTATCTTGGAATCGAGAAATTATTTAAATATCAAATACATCAAACTGAATCATCAGCGTCCAACTCTGTGTGAGCCAATCCTAGCGTGCCCACCCAGGCCCCATAAAAATAATGATCGAAGTAAAACTACGACGTCTCGCCGCGAAGAAGTAGTGTTTTGCTCGCGATTTGTGTGTTCGGAAGCAAAAAAAGCAACATTATTTTCGAACGTAAATTTCGGCGTTTTGGGCAAGGCTTTTCGTGCATTCGGTGCCCTTTCCGGTCGTGTGACAGTGCTTTTCGTCGGAGCGAACCGTTTCCGGATCCGCGGAGGTAAGTTCTGGCGGCAAAATCCGGACCAATATTTTACGCATCTAGTAGGCCGCCCCGTCCCATCCATTTATCGCGGGACCCGTGTCATGACATTACGGAACGGTCAAAGAAGGCGATGATGACGCGGGAGGGGGCGAACTTTCGTTCTTACTCATCCAAGAGCCTAGTGCATGTGACAGTGAGAAAGAAGAAAAGAGAAGGGAAATGCGGTTTCCTGATGGTGATGTTCTTTTTCTTAGCCTTGACTTATGCTGGTCGGAACTGGTTCATCGTGAGGAATGCGTGATCTTAGTGGGCAGGGAGGGAATGCGAGATTGCCCTGAGGACGGTTCCCTTCCCTCTCTACATATTAGATTATGGAGGTTGTTTTGATATGCTATTTAATTTTCATAAAAACGATTACAGGGCGGTTTTCGTATTGGTGTGAGAATTTATTATTATTTTCGTTTAGCTTACGCACACTACTGCAGTGTTGTTGCCCTTTGCTGTCAGAATGTCGTGTCACGTTTGTAGGTATGTGTGTTCGGTGTGAGAATGTGTGCGTTTAGTGCAAGGCCGCGGATGTTTTTGTTTGGTTTTGCGTAGGGATGTTCACTATCTGGGGCGCCATCCGGTCGAATGATTTTCGTTAAGAGCAACGTCACACTGGTGGTACAAATTTGTTGCTAATTGAATCACGCTGCGTGCGCGATAAAATTTGTCACTTAAGGTGAAGATGAATCGAAGCCAAATCTCAAATTTTCAAGAGCACAAATCTGGAGAACCAAACATCCGTTGAACTGAAAACTTAATCGATTGGTCACCGCCAGCTAGTGACCTTTCGATTAAGTTTTCAGCTTAAACGGATGTTTGGTTCTCCAGATTTGTGCTCTTGAAAATTTGAGATTTGGCTTCGATTCATCTTCACCTTAATGAACAAGTTTTGGGTGGAGTGAGTTGACCTATTGATTTTTGTTTTACGTCAGGATACGTCCCTGGGAATTTCTTGAGAACATATTTTCAACCCAGACTACACACTTACTGCCGTTATACGCATAATTGTCCCATGTTACTTTTTGTGCATTTTGACTTTTTGTCATCAAACAGTTTATTTATACGTTTAGTTTTAGAAAACACTTACCAAAAATTAACTTTGTTCGGAAACTCAATGAAAAGCAAGCCAAGTCAATTTGTCCCATTGCAATGCATTGTTGAATTTTCCCACTACTATATTTCTACGCATAACACACTATACAATTCGCTGCGCTGATCTCGAACAAAATATTCAGTTGCCAGTTTTGAATTAGCTGGTGTTTGGGAAAATCGTTTTGAACATCTTCTTACGTTGGCTTTACATCCCATGTGGAACACAACCTGTTTTATGTATTGCCCATTGCACGGTGTCGTCATCAGAAAATCGCGCTCTCTCCCTCCTTCGGGAAATCTGAAAACGACGGTGCCAGTACCTGTCAAAGTTGACAGGTACTGACACCGTTGTTTTCAAGTTTTGTTGAAGAGCGAAAGAGAGAGAATTTCGCCGTGAAATGCCCAATTATCGAGAAGCATACTCGCGTAACAATGGATCATTAAAATAACCAAAACGGCCGCTATGAAAAGCATAGATACCGCCACCGTAGCCTTGTGTGTTTGACAGAACAGTAATGCTGTCACAATGTTAAATCCCATTTACAGTGGCGCCTTTGTTTTGAAACTAAGCGGGAAAACTTACAATGCCAGGCCTACTCAAGATGCAAGATCTCTCCGGCAATCCCAGGGTCGGCTAGCTACTGGGTAATCAAGGGCTTTTCGCGAATACAAAAACTAACACGGGAACTTTCACTTTACTTGTGCATTTATTAAAAATTCCTAATTGTGTCGTGTGCGTGTTGTTCTGTATTTAGCAATTTTGTGTGAATTTGTTAAGTGTTGCCTAGTTCTTCTACTCGTACCGGTACATACCGCTGCCGTTGGTTGGTGGATGACGAATGGCCGACACAGCGACTCAATCCTGCTGTGCGGCCGGAACTCTCGCCGGAATGGCGAAGCGGGCGGATGTACGGGCGGGTTCTCCGACGGGCCAGCGGGCGTTGCTGGACGATGGGATGCAGGCGTCTTCCCTCTTAGACGCAATCGGCCGGCCGTGGCATGGCCACCTTGGACGGCCGAGAGGGGGAACTCCTTGACGTTTAGGACCTACGGCCCGAGATATTGGTCCTACTAGAGGACAGGATCCTTAACTTGTAGGCCCGGAAGCCTAATGGCTTCACGAGCCGAGCCGTGTGCTGGACGGAAACAATGGCGAAACAAGAGCAAGAACAAGAGGTCCTATTGGACAACGAGGAGTTAGACATAAATGTCGTTTTATGCATGGTTGCTAATTTACCTGAGCAAGGTTTCTTCCCTTGCACCCACTTAGCTCCTGCTAAGGGCAATGGGGGAGGGGGGGTGGGGGGGTATCGGTATTAAATTACTGCACTTTTGCACTATAAAAACCACGTCTTCAGCACATGGACGCCTGATTAGAAAAGAGGCCAGCTATTGACAATGGCCGTTTTTTCTAATTTCAGTTTTCCCACTTTCCGTCATTCCAATCATTTTTAGCTTTAGCCATCCTTTCTGCCATACTGCAGCATTGGTAGCTAATAAACTTATTTGCAGCGGTACTGAACCCTATCACTCCTGTGGTATTTCTTCTGTTCTTGCACAAGAAACGTGAAGGGTCCAAAAAAACAACAATATAAATAAAAACAAAAATCAACAATTTGTAACCAAACGGTTACAGTTTTGATGCGGTGAGCACTGGCAAAAACTACCTTCAATGATCCATTCAAAAGGGCCAATCCTCAGATCGTTGACTCTGAGAAAATTCGATTTGAATATTATTCACCACATTTTCAATTCGTATTTCTCAGTATTCAAATCAATCAATGTGGTTTCTTGCTAGTTGAGTGACGACTTACTATTACTACACGTTAATAATCGATTTTATTCTGAAAACTGATAAAAATGTGGAAAAAATGATGAGTTAATGCTTGGCCCATTTTCGATTTTCAACAAGGCATGGGCCTTTTTTATTGGCCAAAATAGAATTTTATTAGCGTGCTTGGCCCAAGGCTAGGCCTTTTCGGTTTTCAATGAATGAGCAAGAGAGAGTCATTGGCCTCTCACCATGCTAAGGCCAATAACAGTTTGCGAAATTTTCCGAATGTAGGCCCTCTTGATGGAGCGAGAACCGATCATTGGCTTTTTCGAGCGGGGCCAATGAACGATTTGGAAAAAAGCGGTTATTGGCCGTTTTGAAAATCAAGTTTATAACGGTAAGTTTTATGATTATGTTGACAATGTTTGCATAGTTTGTGGGTGTTGGGAGATGCCATCGAATGGTATCAAAAACCCGATTTGTTTACAATTTGGTCATTGGCCTTTTAGAATTGTTACGCGAGCATTCATCATTCATGCGAGCCTGACGTCAAATTTGATTGAAATTTTCAATTTCAAAATATTATTTCCCATTCGTTTTTCAATGAATTTCAGCTCAATTTTCGGGGTCAATCACAATATTCTTCTTGTTTTTGGAACCGCGGACATCGATTAGAAATTCACCGTAATTTGGGATTCATCATGGAGAGTGCTGGAATAATCCCACTTGAAGAATCAGTAGACACTTTAATTTCGAGTCCATGGCTTGCGACAAATCAACTTCATGATTTAGCAAACCAAGTCTAAATAAAAAAAGTTCATACATTTTATCATTACCACACATACAGAAAACTTTGCTTTCCATCCCAAACTATAAAATTGTATTTCTTCACTTGGATCCGTTTGGCACATGTCACTTGAGCCTTCATTAGGCGCCTTAACATGGTCTTGAGGATACACGTCCTCTACATTCGGTTCAATCTATACCCGAGCGGAAGAAAATAACTACTGAATACCGTATTGAGGTATTCCATACCAGATAATTTCCAATACTTACAACCTGAATGAGCCCTGCATAAGAGGTAAAATACCTCAAATAATACCTTCTGCATATTCTACAAATACCAAGCTGATAATTAGATCAGGTATTGTAATACCTAAATAATACAGTCACCCCACGCAGTTGAAACACCCACAATTTATGAATCAGCTGATTTCAAAATACAAAATTATTATCAAACTTATCACAACACATCACATAATCATTTTTACTGACAAGCTACACATAGTGTTTAACCATTTCAAGGCTTTTTATCTCAGTAAAATAGCTCTTGATCGCGGTATGAACCAACAATATTACTAAATTCTTTCTGTAGCTATTTGGGCTGTATTTTGTGCCAACTTCGTAAACCGTGTACCTATTGACGCCTAGCTAGAAATGACGTTTTAAAGTGTGTTTCAAATATGTTTTGTGAGAGTTTGAGCCCCAGACAACATTTACAGATTCAATAAACATAGCTATTAGAGATTAATGCGTATTTATACGGATTTTGATGAGATTTTTGAGTAAAATACTTGATCAATAAATTGTGGGAAATATACACACCAGTCGCAATTTATGAATCAGCGTTCAAACTACTAGTACTTGGTATTTTGAAAAATGATTCTAAATTTCAAATAATGTTCAATGTAAATTTTTGTTACGGGGGAGCAAAAGTGCAAAGGGGCCGTTCATAAACTACGAAATTATCTTTTTTTTGTGGAAAAGGAGTCTGAACATAATTATGAATTTCCATGATTTAGGAAAAAAACAAATTCTTATGAAAAAAAGTTATTTAGGGGTATTATATGGCCATACAAATTGCGGACGTTGTTTATGTAAGGCCTCAAAGATCATTACACAGACAAACAGACATAATACTCTAATTATTTTCATCGCACAGCAGAATAGCGCCCAATTCTAATATTTGGTAGTTGGCCAACTGTCCACTCGTGGCGCGCGCATAGCTTTTGTTCGAGTTTGACGTTTGCTCACTACCGCCACCTAGTTCACGGTTGGCCAAATAAAGTATTTTTAGCATTGGGCCTAAATGTTCACGCGACTATGTTTTAAATTGATAATTGTTCAAGCTGTTACGTCTGTTTGTCTGTGATTATGTTGAATAATTTATGGATAAACAATGGAGGAACAAAAAGAATCAGTACAGATGTAAAATACGTAAAGATTTTTTTAACTACACCTGTAGGCGAATTCCGGCGCGTATTTTCTTCGAAGAAAAGAAAATTTTCTTGCTGGTGCGTAATGGAAGAAAATTTCTTCTCTTCGAAGAAATTGTTCGCCGGAATTCACCTACTGATAGGTTCTTCCTAATTCTGCTATAAAGCGGGGTTTTGCTTCAGCAGAAGGACCAAAAGCAACGAGTGGGAATTAAAAGAACTGCTTTGCATCCTCCCTGATTGATAAAAATAGCATTTTTTGTCATTTTTATGATCTCTTTTGTTGTTTTTTAGATTAACTCCTAGGCTTAACTGTTGGCTCTTCTATCAGACATATGGAGAAGTAAAAGGTATTCACACTTTTAAAAAATCCAAAAAACAGAGCTCATGGAGTATCGTTAACATTCCGATTTTTTCACGTGCGTAATGTGCCACCATATAATATTGGAACTCTCACACTGAGAAAAATATACACGTCAAGGTTATGTGTTTTACTTATAGATTTGCGCAATGAGGAGACCACATGACTTGAGCGGGGTAGCCATATGGATTCCGTTATTTCTTCACATGTGTATCAAAATTAAGTTGTCATGTGAAGCAAACATGAATGTCTAAATAATAAATTATGAAAACCGACTGATTTGCTTATTGAATTCGAAATGTAGTGACTTTAGATAGCCATGAATGTCATAAGATTGAAGGAAGAAATTTGGTAGAAGAACTCTTGCTTCCCAAAATATGGATTCAAGGCTCCTCTGCCTACATTCAAGCTCACTTGAATGTTTTTTTCATTCAAGTGAGTCAGCAACAAGCGGAACGCTGCAAATCCATAATTTGGGAAGCCCGTGATTAGCATACTCCAATTTTTTTTCACAACTGAAAACCAGAAAAATCTGTTACTGGAATTAGGGGACGGACCTGGTGTAGTAGTTAGAACACACGCCTCTCATGCCGAGGACCTGGGATCGAATCCCATCCCCGAGATAGTCACTAAAAATTTTTAGTGACGACTTCCTTCGGAAGGGAAGTAAAGCCGTTGATCCCGAGATGAACTAGCCCAGGGCTAAAAATCTCGTTAATAAGATAGAAAAAAAAAAATGTTAGTGGAATCCGAATTTTCTTCAAAACCATACATTATGTTCCATTTTCGTAGAGAAAGGTAGAATCCTCTTATATCGGACAACTTTACTAATAAAAGAATAATCGAATTCACAAATTTCATTTAACACTTTCAGCTTCAAAATTGGCTTCTGCTCTTTGGAAGCATGATGACTGCCGTTCAACACGAGGCCCAACCATAGTTTAGTTCGCTATGGGTTGATCACAAACAATTTAGAAATTTTGAACATGGAAATTGATAGCAAAGCTCATCGATTTCATCATAACAAACTCATTGCGTAAGTCGATAAATTGACCAATTTGAACATGATGATTATGACACAAGCTAACCATAAGCAAAACACACTGAATTCGTGTTCAGTGATGATCTATGCGTCCATAGGTTGACGCATACGAATCTGAAGGGAAAGCTTCGGGAATTAATGTGGAAAAAATGAATCAATCAATGAAGCAAAACAAAGGAATTTAATGTGTAATACACACGAAGCTTGCAAGAAAATCACAGCTATTCGATATGAACGTTCATGAATCGATCCAAAATTTTAAACACACAGATCGAACGTGTGGATTTTTATCAGTGCAGTAAAGGCAGTCGAAGAGTCAAGCATTTACGAGTTTTGCCATCTGCATCTAATGCTTGTCTAATTACACTACCTGTCATCATCCTCCAAATAAACTTGCTCCAGAAGCATATAAATCCACAAATTCAATGTTCACTAAGCTCGCTCAGTAGCAAAATTAAAAATCAAGGAATGTGATGCAGATTCTTGAAATACTTGGTTCCGGTTCACCCCCGGATATAATAAACGTTGTCCGAGGCAGTGTTCTAACAAACATATGAACCATATAGCATTCAATTGCAAAATAATTGAAAGTAGACAACTGATTCATAAATCGTGTTCACTTTGATTCATATTTGTGGACAACTTTTTTGCCGATTCATAAATTGTGGTTTTAGACAATGTTCAAATAAGTGAAAATTTCAAATGTTTTCAACAATTTCAATGACAACATTGTGCATGAACTGCAGGTATATCCCCACTTTACCATTCGGAATTGATTTCATAAGAAAATATTGTTTATTTTGCTCTCTCGAATTTTTCAAATTTAAGCAGAGCCTTAAATGATTCACAACTGTGGGACCAGTGTACATGATGGATTTTCATATAAAAGTGGAATTTTTCAATAGTAGTTCAATACATCCAGCAGTCCGCAATAACTATCAAATACCAAAATGAAGTATTTTTAATTATTTGAAACATTTTTTTCAATACCATTATAATGAGAGGTATTGACAACTGAACAATACCTAATTATAGTATGATACCAAAATATGGTATGCATAAGTTATTGCGAGTTATTTTTCCCTCCTCAGGTACGTAAGAACGGTCATCTAAAGCAGTATGCTTAGCACATAATTGGTCACTACTATCAGTGGGACAGTAATGCGTAGAAATTCATCAAAAACCCCGTATTTCTAGGCATAACAGTCCCACTTTGACCTTCGTTGCTAACTTTACTTCATTTCCATGATATAAACTCTTGAACTCTAATCTAACGCTATTCTTTATACTATTGTGAAGATTTTAATTTAATTTACCCCACACCTAGTCAATACGAGGCCTAAATGAGTTAATATCATTAAACGCGTTTTTCTCGATTGCATATTTTGGAACATGGGACAATTTTGCGTATAACGGCAGCTTAGAAAAATGTACCGAATTCGGTTAAACTCAATCCGAGTTTTTATCTGCTGAACGCTCGGTTGTCCTTGTAATGTTACCAGAATTCACAACTAATCGGCGTTTCTTCAACCCCTTCCCGCCCACGATTTCTTTCGATGTTCCAGATAGGAAAAAAATGCTTTAAACAAAAGTTGTGGCAAATAGTCTACAATTCAAGCATAATTTTACAAAACAACGTATCTCGGAAGGATTCGAAAAAAAAATGTGATTGGGTCCTAAATTTTTTAATTAAATCTTGTTTTTATTTAATAAAACGAAAGCGCATGTTACTGCAACTTCTTCAGCCATTTTTTTTTCGCTCAAATAAAATGTTTAAACTTTAATTAAAAAATTGAGTCCATAAATGAACCTTGACACTTTTGATCATGTTCGAAGTTCACTTATTCGACAAAAACACCACAGGGGTTTTAGTTTTACCACTGGGGTTGTTCCTATATGACATTTCGGAAGGGACACGGAAAACAAAATACACCCAAAATTTGAGTTTAAGCCAAGGGGTGTGACAAAATCTAAAAAAAAAAAAACATAAAAGAATGTTTTTTGGACTTCAACCAACGGAAAACATTAGAAAATTGAGTAAACATGTGTTATGGACGAATAAAACATGGGTTATGTTTACTAGAATTTAGAAATTGAATAAGCTTATTCTGATATACTGTCGCCTGAATTGTGTAAAAATTGTCATAATTCCAATAAGAACCATTTTTGCTACATTTTAATCACAATTAAGCTGCCCATAAACGCATGTCAGTCCCATTTTTGCTGGAATTTCTATTCACATAGGACAAGGCGTTTATGGGCAGTAAAGCTGTTTGGCAAACGCTAATTTTCGGTATATATTGTAAAGCATTTTAAATCCTGTTTGAAACGTTTTGCATTGTTCCTATTGCTGTATCCAGTGTTGTGAAATCAATTTCTCATAACTCTCGCTTGAGATTTTTCATGCGTGAGTTGTCAATCACGCAACTCAGCAATAAAAAAATCATGGATGAGTTGGCCTCATCAAACCCCGTGCTGAAGCGACAAATGTCGTATGAGAAAAATATTTTACTATTGATAATCGTTTTTCGTTGTACCTAATAAAATGTGGCTAAATTATCTAGCAATTACAGAAAACTGGATAAAGTAATACGCAATTAACACCAGATTGATAGGTAAAATATGAAGGTCGCATTCGGAATGGAGTGTGTCTCGTGCCTGAAGGGAAGTATGCAATTCAACAGAAAAGTAATCGCCTATCTCGATGCGTGGGAAATTCCTTGCAAGAAATGCTCAAGAAAAGCATTTTTCTTTGATCGCAGTACGCAGTTGAAAAGAAATGTCAATTCAAATGGAGCTCACTGTAGAAAATTTCTTGACCATTTCTTCAAGCAGAAATTTTTACTTTTCTTGAGCTGAACAGCATACCTAGCTTTACCGTTTAATCGGATTCTTTAGGAGTCTTTCAGAAATTTCTACATAATTTCTTCCGAAAATATCCACAAAAGTTTATTTCAGAGTTTTTGTAAAAAAAATAGTTCGGGGATTTTTTCTAGGACTCTGCAAAAACTCCTCCGTTTGTTCATGATGTTTCCTTCTAGAAATCATCCATGTTTACTTCCAGATATCCCAAATTCCGTGAGTGGATTTTCGAGAAACTCTTTTTTAGACATTTCTCTAGCATATAATCCTTGAAGTAATCTTGCAGTTATTCCAAACATGTTTTAAGGAGTTCCTAAAAAAAAATACTACATCAATTTTTGCAGTTATTCCTCCGATTATTCCTACACTAATTTCTTCAGGGATTCCTTCCCTTTTCTCCAGAAAATAATGCGGTATATTATCCCGAGATTTGATTGACTTTTAAGTTATTAATTTATATCTAGGAAATTTTCTTAAACTTCCTTTCTTAAGTTCTTTCAGAGATCCTTATTCATTGAAAAAAAAAATAACAGTTCCATCAGAAGCTGCTTTGGGATTTTCTTCAGAAATACCTCACGGGATTTTTTCATAAATTTCTCTAAAAATTTGTGAAAAATTTTCCTGAAGATTTTCATGAAAGAGCTCCAGGAAAATTAATACTCTCGAGAAAATATCAAATAATCACTGGAGTAATTTTTGAGAGATTCTTAGTTGAAATTTCAAAGAAATCCTAAGAGACATTTTTTTCAAGAAATCCAGGAGCGCAGAATCAATACAAAACAGTGAAAGAGCTTTGAGTGACGTTTCTAGGGTAACTAGATGTTCAAATTAAAAATGGACCCCGATGGTTTGCATGAGGGTACCGTTCAAATGATTGTGCTACTTTTCCCCGAATGTCGTTTCCCAGAATGTCGGTTCCCCGAACGCCAGTTCCCCGAATGACCCGTTTCCCCGAATGCCATTTCCCCGAATAACCCGTTTCCCCGAAAAGTGTAGCGGTTCAAATAGGTGCTATAATAGTTTTCAGTGGCAGGATGGTGGATTACAAACAACGATAAGCAATCAAAAGAAGGAGGTATTTAGTCGTTTTCGGGTAGCAAGTGTTGCCAAACATTCTGAGGATGGTAAAACTAGTAAGAACCGCCAATCAAATAAAGAAGGGTGCATATCAGATGACCAGTACGTTCACCCCCTGAAATATATAAAGTTATGACAAATATGAGTGCCAAAAACTTTTCGGGGAAGTGGCTATTCGGGGAAACGGGATATTCGGGGAACTGGCATTCGGGGAACTGACATTCGGGGAAAAGTATCACAACCATTCAAATTACGGGAGTGTACAGTACAAAAATTTTATACTTCGTATGGGCCGTGAGCAGTGTTGGGAAACTCGTGAGTACTCACTGTTAGTTGAAAACTCACTCGCGAGTATGAGTTGTACAGCTTTAACCCTCGCGTGAGTATACTCAGTCGTGAGTTTCAGTTGTACAGCTCATACTCGTGAGTGAGTTTTCAACTAACATTTACTCACTCGTGAGTAATTTTACTCACTTGAAATATTGTAAATATTCTAAAACCTTGCGAATGGCTCAAATAATCGTAAATGCTCTTTTCTTCTGACGTTACACCTCTACTGGGCCAGATTCTGCTTTTTAGCTTAATGTACTTATGATATGAGCATTTCCACATTGCATAATACTCCACTGCACTGTGACGTCACGCATCAATTTTGACAGGTACTGGTCCTGTTGTTTACAGTTTGTACTTTTTTCGAATCATTCTTAATTTCGTGAAAGTTTGCTGCGAGGAGAGGTCAAATCCACTGCAGATACCCACGGATCGTACTATTCTATCTTCCTACCGTGGAAAATCGTCACCATCAGCATGCTGGTGATAGAAATGCGAAGATGAAAAAATGATGGAAAAAACGACTTAGTCCGAAACGTAAACAACAGGACCAGCGGCTGTCAAATAAGTGAGGTTAGGCTCGTCATATGCAGCGCTCTATAGAGTGAAAGATTGTCTACCTGTCAACTATTACTCCGTTACAAGTTGGCGGCGTGCAATCTGATATGTTCAGTAGAAAAAAGTTGCAGAAAATAATTCTCTGTACCACATCTAAGTTGTACTCTCTGACAGTTTTAAACTGAAAATAAAAGTTTTGGGATTAATTCGACCTAGACATAAAAATAGCTAAATTAAAACACCATCAATTTTCTAATCACATGGGGCAAGTAAAAAGTTTCTCATTAGAGATTGAATTTTGTTTTCTTTTTAGGTATACCTATAGCTATTTAGGTAGCTATAGCTATTAGTAGCTTCGCAATTATCATAGAAAATCGGAACGTGCTTCAAATTCAATAAACACAATACTCAAAGCGATAAAAGCTAATACTAATCATGGAACTTCTCTAAAAGAGATTGCCAGACGATATTGATGTGTCTACTTCGGACAGCCGATTGAAAGTAAAATGTTGATTGAAAAGTTGCAATATAAGAGAACACACGGGAATCTCATGGAATGTAAATGTAAAGCTAGTCCAAAACATAAAAATGGGGTATGGAACTATCCACACAAAAAAGAATCCGAATACTATTGAAGGATTCCGTTCCAAAAAATAATTTCTCCCGAAGAGTTATCTTATGTCATATCCGACTTTCTTAGAAACAAATAACGACCGGTGAAAATTCTACAGAGCCGAAACTGAACAGAAGAAAATTGAATTGACAAGAATAAAATTTTCTTTGTTTACATGTTACTTACCTAAGGAACAGGACGCCTTAACTAATGTTGAAGTTAGTAGAAATCGTGAATATAACTAAATTTCAATTTATTGTTTAAAAACTTGTGGAGCAAGTGAAAAGTGACATTTTGCAAAAACTTTTTCTGTATTTTTTTCATTTTTACATAAAAATCAATTTTAGCATACTGTTTATATTTGGTAAGAGTCAAATTAAAAAATAAAGACGACTTCATTTATTTCAATTTAAAGTCTTTAGAATTTGAAGAATCTCAACTATACGATTTCCATTACCCACTTGCCCCACGTACCCCCCCCCCCATTTTTACTAATATTTCAATTCAACTTTGAATATCAATAACATAAACGCGTTCAGAAAAAGTTACAGTATTTATTTTATGCCACTAAACAAAATAAATTGGTCTGGAAAGTATTTGAACACAACCGGACTTTCGCCATTATAACTTGTTTATCCATTTTGAAAAACTGGCTCTGAATTCGGTAAAGTTTAAATAACCATACTATAAAACTGCATATCACAATACACACTGAAGTCGACAGCAGCTGTAAACCCTTTGAATTATTTACATTTACAGTCTAGAACATACTAATGTACAATTTAATTTTGCTATGGAAATTGGTTACTCACCATACTCACAAAGAGTAACTTGCTCACTCACCGAGAGTAATGACGTCATACTCACTGCGAGTATTACTCTTTACGTGAGTTATGACGTCATACTCTCGCGTGAGTTAGAGTAAGGAATGAGTGACTCACAGCGTGAGTATTACTCGCAAACGAGTACGAGAGTGTGTATTTTTTACTCGCGAGCACGAGTTTCCCAACACTGGCCGTGAGCTTTGTTCAGAAACCAACCCCCCCTCCTCCATAGATCACGTGCTTTATGGGTCCGTCAGTTTTGATTCAGTAATACTTGTTGTAATGTCACGAGGAATTCCCAAAAAAAAAAAAAATTGTCATAGAAATTCTTCGTCACGTTCTTCTTCATCCTTGAACGAACTTTACCAAAAACTCTAAAATTAATCTTTGCGGGATTCCTTGGAAAAAAAATCTGTTGAAATCTTTGGTAGATCTCTTAGAGTGACGACTGAAGAATTCGGTTGAAAAATTAGTGAAAAATATCTGGATCCCAGAAGAGCCTTTGGAAAATTGTTCAAAGTAATCCTAGAAAAAAAAAAAAACTACTAGAGGTAGAAACATTTCCAGCGTGTGCTAGAATAAGGGCGTAAGTCACATGATCGATTTTTCTTCATCGATCCTCTCTTCTGCGAATAAACGTGACAAGACGCAAGTTTGTCAGAATTTTTTCACCTCAGGAAGTAAGACTGCATCGCTGCCTAGTGTCCTGAAGTGAAAAAATGCTAACAAACCCACTTCTTGTCACCTTTATTAACAGAAAAAAGGATCGATGAAGAGAAATCGATCATGCGACTTACGCCCTTATTCTAGCACACGCTTGATTTAAGTGCTCAAAGATTTCCTGAAGCAAATTCTGGAAAAATTCCTTTAAGCATCCTTTGAAAATTACTGAATGAATTGGTAGAGGAATTTCTTGAAGAATTTCTGGAGCGAACCCTGTATTAGTTCCTGATAGTATTTTAGATTAAATCCCTGGAAACTTTGCATCATAATTATCTGCAAGCAAGATAAGAAAAAAAAAGACTTTGGAGACCGTTTTGGTTAAATTAGAGACTTGAGAGACCTTTCATCAAAAATATTGACTTGCATAAGAATAAAACCAATTTTCTAACAAGAAACCTGCTACCGGCCCTAGATATGTTAATCATCCTTAACTGATAAAATTTAGAGAAATTGAAAATGGCAATCATGTTTTGCCATCGATAAAATATCATACTCGAAAGGATCCTCAATGCACAGCTCAAATAGCGTGTTAATAGCGACGCAGCCGATTTTTTTTTCGATTAAGAATTTTCTTGCAAAAAAATATGGTTGCTCGGAGTTTTGACGCAAAAATTCTTTTATCGTGACTGCCTCAAATTAATTAATTAATTAATTGTGATTGGAATACCTTGAGAATTCCAGGATGAATAAAGTTCCCTGATAATTCCAGGTTTTACAGTTTTTGTATGTTCGGTCATTTTCCCTTCGAAACAACATTTTGATAAGAGTCTGTTTTGAAAAAAATAAAGCAAAATGAGATCTTGAAAACTTTGAAAAGCATCATAATTTTAAGACTTCTTGAAAATAATACATGTACAGTCGCCTCTCCACATCTCGATATCGAAGGGACCAGATCGAGACAAAGAACGATTTTTTGGTGCATAGCACTTCAATAGGACGCATATTATGGCCAAATATGAGATCACTAGCTTTCAAAAAACCCTACTGTCGAAGTGAATCAAAAGTGCCAAGAATAGGATCCGGCTCCCTACTAGATTGAAAAACTTTCCGTTGCCAAGAAAGTAATACACAAACAAACGTCATTTTGCGCTTTATTTGTTATGAATCCCAAAACTTTGGTCTAGTAACCTTCGATAATGGTCATACATACGGAAAGAAAATTGAGAACGAAAAATCAACAGAAACACATCGAGATATGGAGAATGAAAATGTATGCAGACTGAAGGGACTTATGAAATCATCGACATAGGGAGAGATATCGAGATGTGGAGAGTCGACTGTAATTCTATTTGTCTTAACTCCAAGAACAATTTGAAGAGTGAGAAAGGTGCATTTTCCTATATATTTGGACCAAACATTCCGTTCAAGATTCAAGTTCAATGCGCCTGTCTGTGGCCTCCAGAAAGAATCTCCGTGATAATTCAGTGATACCCCCATTATAAGCTTTCCTTTCTTTAAATCCAAAAGAAGTCATAGAAGAAAGTCTAAGAAAGTCTCTTAAAAGTTCCTCATGGTCCTCCTGATGAAAATCGTAGGGAATTCCAATAGATATTGGATACATTTCTGAAGTACTGCGGACTTCCTTGAGATATTTTAGGAAGAATGTTTGGAGTAGTTTTGAAGACAATTTTAGAAAAAAAAAATTTCAATGGAACTTCTAGAGAAATTCATGAAAACATCACTAAATGAACTTCATAACAAATATTAGGAGTAATACCTGAAGGAAATATTATGCAAACATCTGAATAAATTTCATATGAAATTTCTGAGTCTGTCGTGAATCACGGCACGTGATGTCACGAGACATCTGCAGAGAATGTATTAGACCGTACCCTTGAAGAAAAGTCTGCTTGGAATCAGTGAAGAGTGGTCATCGTTGATTGTCGTTACTGTCGGGTTTCTGTTGTTTGTGGGAATTCGTGATCCAGTAGTTTACTGCCACCAGCGTCTTGAAATTCCTTCTATTTCTGTTAGGATTCTGATGATTACAGAGCCAATAACGGCGCCGACCACGGCCTTACGGTCATTGAGGAAGGGAAGAAATGTTAGTGTGACATCCATTGTTACTAAAGACCGAGTATGACCTCTGCATCGTCATGGAGACCGAGTATAGTAGAAAGGATTCGAAAGTTACAGAAATAGCTAATAAACACAGATAACTTATTAAAAATAGAAGCATGGAACGAGCTCATCAATTGATAACCCATCGTTGATAGGCCAGTTGCCAATCACTTTTAATTTCGTCTCCATCAGTGCCAAGAAAAACGCGAAAACAAAAAAAAACTCCGGTGGTGATAACAAAGAAACCACTCGCTTGAGCTTCCGAAGTGCTGGAACGTGAAACATTTCGTAATGCTTCGAAACTCAGACGCAAAATGACCCTTGATGTTAAAACGTCCATGGTAGAAACAAAAATGCTTTGCAGCACTACGTGAGGTGTTTCACTTGTTTCAGCGTGTAGTACATAGAGTCAAACTGAAAGACTGAAAGACAAACATTTGTCCAAATATTTGACAACGTGTTCTGTAAGCCTAATTCTATCAGTACATATGATGTTAAAATTCTGACTGGGATCTGACAGCGCTCCAAACATTTGTTTGTAACTTTTAATCTCGCGTCACATTTCTAAAGGGCCAATGATCAAATTGTAAACTGATTGTTATGGTAAGTCGTCACATAACAGACAAAAAATCAGATTGATTGATTTTAATACTGGGAAATAGTAATTGAGAACGTGGTGCACAATATTCACATCGAGTTTTCTCAGAATCAACGCTTTGATGTTTGGTCCTTTGGAATTGTTGCGCGAGAAATGCACGCTGACCAGACAACAGCTTAATTCAAATGATCGCAGGGGCTCAAACAAACATCGATAAGGCATGGATCATGATGGTATTATTATTTGATTGAATTGATATGAATTATTATTTAACTCATTGGGATCTTTTAAGTTTGATGAAGACCCATCAAACTTCATGCTCTTATTTGAAATAATGAGTCATAATATATAGGGTATTCATCAAACTTAACACAGCACTGTCTTCAGAGTGACAAATTGACTCAGATTTATTAACATAACAGTGTCCAGGATTATCAATGCGTTTGTCTTGGGAAAGAAGACATACTTCCTCTAAGACGACTAATCGAGATAAGTCCTTGTTTGAACGAAACATGTTTTGTAATAGTAAATTAGGGTGGACTTGCATAAATTTAGATCAAAAATGACTAGATGTGCCGGAGTCTTCCGTCTTGTTGATCTACCACGTGGTAAACAACCGTAAGGGAACCAGTGAAACGTCACTAACATAACTACTCAATGTCCCTAATAATGCTACTCAACGACCGACGATACGGGCCATAACAATGTCTCACTCCCCCCCTCTTCACGTTTCGTCCCACTAAATCAACTGAAGAGAGTGGCGAACTGCCCGCATTATTCACCGAAGCAAGAAGCAAAACAAACAGCACCGAACGAGCCAACTCTTGCCGAGCGTAAAAGTATAATAAGTATGATGTAGCTTCTGGCTGCACTTCTTGATTGGCCAAAACAAGCGAAATTACCCGGTGGAATAGAAGCAGAGAGTAGCAGATTGGAAGCACATTCAGTGGTTAGACAAGTGAGTGACTGTCGACTAAACGGTTGTAATTACCGGGCTTGAATCGGTAGAATGTCTAGTGCTTTCAAGGCTTTTAAACATGTGCTGGAATCATTCTTTGTTTGGAATTCATTTTGCAAGCATTCACTGCTTGAAAAGCTTCCTTTAAGAAGCTTGAAAAGCTTGCTTCAAGAAGCTTGAACAGCTTCTCCAAGAAACTTGGAATGCTAGCTCCAAGGTGCCTGGAATGCTTCCTCAAAAAGCTTGGAAAATTTCCTCTCAGAAGCTTGGAAATCTTTCTCTCAGAAGCTTGGAAAACTTCCTCTCAGAAGCTTGGAAAGCTTCCTTTCAGAAGCTTGGATAGCTTCCTTTCAAAAGCTTGGATAGCTTCCTCCAAGAAGCTTGGAAAGCTTCCTCCAAAAAGCTTGGATAGCTTTCTCTAAGAAGCTTGGAAAGCTTCCCCCAAGAAATTTGGAAAGCTTCCTCCAAGAAGCTTGGAAAGCTTTCTCCAAGAAGCTTGGAAAGCTTCCTCCAAGAAGCTTGGAAAGCTTCCTCCAAGAAGCTTGGAAAGCTTCCTCTGAGAAGCATGGAAAGCTTCCTCTAAGAAGCTTGGAAAGGTTTTTCCAAGAAGCTTGGAAAGCTTCCTTTAAGAATCTTGGAAAGCTTCAAACAGAAGCTTGAAAACCTTCCTCTAAGAAGCTTGGAAAGCTTTTTCTAAGAAGCTGGAAAGCTTCTTCTAAGAAGCTGGAAAGCTTCTTCTAAGAAGCTGTAAAGCTTCTTCTAAGAAGCTGGAAAGCTTCTTCTAAGAAGCTGGAAAGCTTCTTCTAAGAAGCTGGAAAGCTTCTTCTAAGAAGCTGGAAAGCTTCTTCTAAGAAGCTGGAAAGGTTCTTCTAAGAAGCTGGAAAGCTTCCTCTAAGAAGCTTGGAAAGGTTCTTCCAAGAAGCTTGGAAAGGTTCTTCCAAGAAGCTTGGAAAGCTTCCTCTAAAAAGCTTGGAAAGCTTCCTCTAAAAAGCTTGGAAAGCTTCCTCTAAGAAGCTTGGAAAGGGTCTTCCAAGAAGGAAAGGTTCTTCCAAGAAGCTTGGAAAGCTTCCTCCAAGAAGCTTGGAAAGCTTCCTCCAAGAAGCTTGGAAAGCTTCCTCCAAGAAGCTTGGAAAGCTTCCTCCAAGAAGCTTGGAAAGCTTCCTCCAAGAAGCTTGGAAAGCTTCCCCCAAGAAGCTTGGAAAGCTTCCTCCAAGAAGCTTGGAAAGCTTCCTCCAAGAAGCTTGGAAAGCTTCCTCTAATAAGTTAGGAAAGCTTGCTCTAAGAAGCTTGGAAAGCTTGCTTCAAGAAGCTTGGAAACGTTCTTCCAAGAAGCTTGGAAAGGTTCTTCCAAGAAGCTTGGACAGCTTCCTCTAAGAAGCTTGGAAAGCTTCCTCTATGAAGCTTGGAAAGCTTCCTCTATGAAGCTTGGAAAGCTTCCTCCAAGAAGCTCAGAAGTTTGGATAGCTTCCTTTCAGAAGCTTGGATAGCTTCATCCAAGATGCTTGGAAAGCTTCCTCCAAGAAGCTTGGAATGCTTCCTCCAAGAAGCTTAGAATGCTTCCTCTGAGAAGCTTGGAAAGCTTCAAACAGAAGCTTGGAAAGCTTCAAACAGAAGCTTGGAAAGCTTCCTCCAAGAAGCTTGGACAGCTTCTTCAAGAAACTTGGAATGCTTGCTCCAAGATGCTTGGAATGCTTCTTCCAAGAAGCATGGAAAGCATCCTCCAAGAAGCTTGGAAAGCTTTCTCCAAGAAGCTTGAAAAGCTTCCTCCAAGAAGCTTGGAAAGCTTCCTCCAAGAAGCTTGGAAAGCTTCCTCCAAGAAGCTTGGAAAGCTTCCTCCAAGAAGCTTGGAAAGCTTCCTCCAAGAAGCTTGGAAAGCTTCCTCCAAGAAGCTTGGAAAGCTTCCTCCAAGGAGCTTGGAAAGCTTCCTCCAAGATGCTCTTAGAAAGAAAGCTTCTTGAAGGAAGCTCTCCAAGCTTTTCAAAGGAAGCTTTTTGGAGGAAGAAGATGCTTGGAAAGCTTCCAACAGAAGCTGGGAAAGCTTCCAACAGAAGCTGGGAAAGCTTCCAACAGAGGCTGGGAAAGCTTCCAACAGAAGCTGGGAAAGCTTCCAACAGAAGCTGGAAAAGCTTCCAACAGAAGCTGGAAAAGCTTCCAACAGAGGAAGCTTTCAGCCAGAAGCTTGGAAAGATTCAACCAGAAGCTTGGAAAGCTTATCCTAAAGCTTACAAAGCTTAATTCAGAAGCTTGAAATGCTTCAAATAGAAACTTGAAGAGCTTCAACCAGAAGCTTGTAAAGCTTAATCAAGAAGCTTTGAAAATCTTCACTAAAAAGCTAGAAAAGCTTCAAATAGGGTTTAACAAAGCTTTCACTTAGAAACTAGAGAATCTTCCACCAGAGATTCGAAATAAAAATGAATGTCATGTTCGAAATATTACTGTTGCTCTCCTATCCATTAGTAATTGCTTTCTGACTCTATCCCCAGTGCAAAGGGATGATTGAAACGCAAATTTTTCCAAGAAATAATTAGACTTCGTGCGTCGGAAACCGGATCGATAACACGACATGACACTTGTAAACCAATGCCATCAGATATTGATGCTTTCGTTACGTGGATAGAATGACGCAGTGCTGCGAATTATCAATTTCCCGCTAAACCCTTGATCCAACTTGCAATGAATCAATCAAAATTGACTCCAATCACCATCATCTGTCCTGTTGCGGGCGGTTCTATGGCAACAAGCTTGCGTCAAACCTTCCCCCCAAGAGCTGACCCTTTGTTGACAATTGCCCAAAGCCATCCTTATCAGAGAATTAAGTCCCAATCTTATGATTTCGGTTACGTCGTACGAAGCAGGCTTTATCTGCAGCGCTGCCAGCCGTAGAGAATCGAGGATGCATTGTTCTCTTCCGATGTATGGCACTATCTGTGCCTCGCTTCTTGCCTATTGGCGTCATCGAGGGGGCTCCAATTCGAAACTTTCGACGGCTCAGAGATGGATTGGCAAAGATGACGTGACAACAAGTTCGAACTAGCGATCCTGTAGAAGAGAGATTCGCGGAAACTTACTTTGCTGGCAAAGTGAGAGCCAATCGAGCAAATGTAGCTCAAAACCATATAATGGAACGAAATTAATATTCCTAGCAATGAGAAAGCCATGTCCGCGCGACAACATTATCCTCGACGCTAAGCAAACTCAGAACTGCTGAAGAGTCTGCTAATCTCTCATATGAAGGATCCCTAGTTGGGACTCGCAATGGTGGAACAGGTATATCACTGCATGTGATTAGAGAGCCATAGGTGGATCACTAACAATACACAAAACAATCACAAACATCGGGTGTTAGCTAGTTGGTGTTGGAACGACGATCCAAATTCTGTTGTTCCAAGACGTGTTTGAAGAGTATGGTGTACGGCATGTAGATTATAATGTTTGTCAGATTAGGCATACTGACCGGCGGACATGTTCAATCTTATTCTGATCAAATCTGAGTCGGATTCAAAAATTATGTTCAGTTGCTTAGTCTGAAGCTTTAGCAGGATTTCCTTGGAATGCATTGCATTCCTTGTGGAAGTTTCAATAATTTGAAACCTGAATAGGTTTCACTCGAACGCAGCATTTGGATATTGTGAGCCGAATTGGCTCGCAGGAAGTCGGAATTGACCAGACTCAGCTAGATTTACTTCAGAGCCTCAAAAACCATTTGTAGTCGACAGTTGGAGTTCAAAAGGCAGCATTTCGTCAGTAGACAGTATTTTATAAATCTTGGGAGCTTGAAAAGGTGAGCAGATTTCATCATCAGCGGATTGGGTATTGTGAGCTGAATTGGCTCTCAGGAAGTCTGAACTGGGCTGACTCAGCTAGATTGACTTTAGGGCATCAAAACCATGTGTAGTCGACAACTCGACTGAACTCCAAAATAAAACACCATTGAAAGCAGAAAATGCTCTTTAGTGGCGGAACGGATTTGGTTCGGTTTCCCTGTCTCACAGCTGAATTGACTCGAGAGCATAGAAACGCTTTCATCATAAGAATTCACGCAGTGCTCTTATCCTAGAACTATATTTTCTCAAGATCAGATTGCGATCCAATCCGGTGAATGTTATGCATTAGACATAGTGAGAAAGGTTGATTAAATTTCCACATATCTGGACTAGAATGACTGAAAAGTCTCTACTACCTTGACTAACAAACAACCCTGAGTAGTATTTCTCAAGAACCTAATCAGAATTTAACCGGGGGTAGTTGGATACAGTTGTGAGCAACCTAGCCTCAGACATCCTGTTCGTTAGATACCTACTGGAAATCCAGGCAGTATTTTTTCAAAATGTGTCAGACTTTAAAACAACATTATACATCCCGACCAACAAAGCAGTCTTTTTTTTTTTTCTTTTGAACAGTTTTACATAGCTGTTAATAGTATATTCCAATCAAAATCAGAAAATAATTTGTTCCACAATTTGAGCTCAATCGGCTCTTGAATAGTGCTCAATTGAACACTTGCTTGCCCGAAATTCTGAATTAACCCAAAGAAAGTCCGTTGGACATGCTGAGCCCAACTGGCTCCGAACATTGAATTCGAACGAATACCTTTAAGTTAGTAAGCTTCGAAAGCAATCCAGGCAGGATATCCATGAAAATGCGGATCATTTATTGAATAGTGCTCGATTGATAACTGCTTAAAATATTAGTTAAGCTCAGGAGACATGCATTTTTTTCTACGATTTTTTTTTGTTATTTTTTAGAATTTATAATTTTAACAATTCAATTACAGTAGGATAAAACTCGTTAATATTTACAGCCGAAACTGATTTATTCAAAAGGAAGATTCTTTCACAAGATTTTTTATTCTTTTAAGACCATTGAGCAATTTTTTCACAAAATATTGTGCTTTTGTAGAAAATTCGCCAATTTGTGGCAAAGAGGTTCACTGGATTTGTGTTTTAGTGCAAACTTAGAAGTTGATTCCAAACTGTTTCACCTTAATTCTCAGCAGGGTCCCGAATCCTTTCAAGTTGGAATTTGTCTTCCCTTTCCTATGCATAAGCATACTCGTGCCTACTACTAGATGTATCTCTAGAGATCTAATACCACAAAGCAAAATAAACCGAAGAAATCCTGAATGGAAGACTTATTTTTTTCTCTAAATATTAAACAGTTTAATTTTCGGGACTCTTTGAAAGACTTCAATCGCAACAAGTACAGAAGTACCCAAGTAACCATAAGCACTAATAATAAGCCCTTAATCAGCATCATAGATGCGTACATGCATTATAATAGCACCACAAATGCTTACACACCTTATAACAGCACTTCCGCTGCATAGAAACCCTATTACAGCATCATTAATGCTTCTAAGCCTGATGCATACAGGCATTAAATAAGCACTATATTGGCTTTATATTCGAATACAGGGCATGTTTAAATGCCATCCAGTGTTTTGACAGATATACCACGTGCTTTATGTTTGCATATAGTGGTAAGAGGGAGTCAAACATAAATCTTCTCACTACTACAATTGCAGGTTTTATGACGGGGAAAAGCGATGGTTTAAATTGGTCACTTTTCTTTCCAATACTATTCATCTTATGTGGCCGTAGGAGCAAAGGAGCAGGAAAACAACTCAACAATACGGGTGTCGCAGGTTCGAGACGCAAAATGAGGAATTTCATCATCATAAAACAAGGATCAATATGTGGCAATTGCAAGTTCTCAAAAGGATGAAAACTACCAAAACGAATATGTCTGATACGGAGAAGTACTATCTGTATCATTTTATTACATTTTTTGCATACTATTAGAGGTTTCCGTTTTCATTCATTCATTTATTTACCTCGTGTACCAGTTGCTTGGCCGCATACGCGAAAGCTCTCTGGCTGCGTACGCGAAAGCACAAAATATTCGCCCTAAAAACCTGGCGAAAACAACTGACGTTTCTCACGTGGTCTTATATCAGCATTAGTGGTGCCGAGAAGCACGGTTATATCTTGGCACTATAATGGCACGCTATTTCGCCTTTTCTGGCATTATAATAGCATTATATGCGTATATAAAACTGACAAGCATCAAATGATTACCCTATATGCGCATATAATGCTGTTACCGTGCCGCTTTATCGTGCTTACTGGTTACTTGGATAGTATCCAGTATATGCAATGTTGGCAAAGGTTTTTAGAAAAATGTATAGTTTATTGCCTATAATCTGTTTGAGCTATTTTAACTCATGAGCTGAATTGGCTCAAGTAT